>NW_027507784.1:325295233-325920233 GCF_037356315.1 Lithobates pipiens
TAGCTCGTAAAGAGCTTATGTCCACAATGCAGAACACTACTTATTCGGGTTCAAAAAGACAATGCAAATGTGACTGTCCTGAAAAAGTGTCCTAAAAATTGATGTGGGTACGCAGACTGGCATGTTTGACTTTCCTTCTTTTGAGTCGGAGGAAAGCTACATAAAAATAGCTGACGAACGCTGTATTCATTTAGATCATTCCTATTGTGAACATGATTTTATGAGGCCACTTGAAGCCTCAACACCAGATTTTAAGTCAAAGTCTGAGAATCGACGATCTTCAGCGATTGATCAGATTTCGGATACAGGTGAGGTGGATCCGTTGATCATACTTTCACCTACAGTCTGTGATCTGCCATCAGAAGATATAAATATAGAAAGTACACTTGATGATCTAGAAATAGAGAGTCCAATCATTAAAAAAAAAAGAAAACTGGCATATGAAGACGACCCAAGTTGTCACGAGTCAGATTTTGATACACCTCAAAAAAGTGACTTCACTTTGAATGACAGTATAATTGAGCCACTAACTGTCGATCAAATTAATGACCCCCTTAATATGATTACTGAAAAGAAATTTATTGTCTTCGAAAGCAGTCTAGATACATTGCTTTTTAAAATGCGATGCCCCGACCTGACCTGCTTTTCGAAAATTACAAAAATAGAAAAGAAAATAGTCGGTACGATGCTGATAGTGTTTTCAACATGTAATGCACAGCACCGCATCAAACTTTGGGAAAGCCAACCAAAGATAAAAAATTATGCTGCAGGCAATATTGTACTTGCTGGCGCCATTTGTTTGTCAGGTGGTAGTTACCAAAAGGTAAAGGAAATGTTTGATCTTAGTGGAATTTCTATGTTTGGGAAATCTTCCTATAACCGTGCTAAAAAACAGTATATTTATCCTTCCATAGATTACAGCTGGAATCAAAATTGTATAAATGTAAAGGAGGAATTGACAGGAACTCCACTATTCCTCATTGGTGACGGACAATGCGATAGTCCTGGTTTTTGTGCAAAATATACAACGTATACCTTTATGGATATCTATTCTAAAAAAATTGTAGATTTGAATTGGTGCAAGTCTCCCAAACCACATCCTCAGTTGCCATGGAAAAATTGGGCTTTACCATAGCACTTGACAGAATATTGGAAAATGAATATGATGTTCAATTTGTAGGCACTGATCGCCACACGGGAATTCGAAAACTATTGACTACGACTAAATACGAAAATATAAATCATCAATTCGATATATGGCATTATGTCAAAAATTTAAAGCGCAAATTGATGCAAATCTCCAAAAAAAAAAGCTTTTCGTCCAATTTTACCGTGGATTGGAGCCATACTGACGCATTTCTACTGGTGTAGCAGAACTTGTGACGGAAATGAAGATGTTTTCAGACAACAATGGCAATCTCTGCTACATCATGTAGTGAATGAACATTCATGGCGAGATGGAGACATACAACATCAGTGCTTACATGATGATCAGAGTATTCTTTTTCCAAAAATTCCATGGCTTGAAAAAAACACACCTGCCTTCGATTCATTATCTGCAATTATAATGGACGCACAAATCGAAAAGGATTTAAAGCATCTTACTTATTTCTGCCAGACTGGGACCATTGAAACATACCATAGCATGATGTTAAAATATAGACCGAAGAGAATCCATTATAAATATGATTCTATGGAGGCTAGAACACGATTGGCTGCATTGCAGCACAACAATAATATTGGTAGAAAAATGGCAACAGTAACTAAAATTGATGACAGTGGAGAAGTCTTTCAAGTTGAGCGTAAAAATTTGGAATTCCCCCGAGGACGTAAAAAATGGATCGTTCGAAACGTTTTTGAAAAAATGTCGAACGAACATGCCAAAACTATTTTGGCAAACATGCTGTCAATCACAGAAGGTACTTTAAAAAGTACATGGAAATCCAAAAATGTACAATTTCCAAAAAATATTGCAACCGAAGAAAGGCCTGAAACCAGTGCTGCTATTGCTAAGCACAGAACACGATTTCCTGTTGTATAAAATATTAAATCTAATTTTGGATTCTATTCTTTAGAATGTTAAATGTTTTTTTTAATTATTGGTTAATTACTGTCTAAAAGAAATATATTTTTATGGTTTGTGTATGCACATTGCAATCTATGTATTTACTGATTTTTGGTATTTATTTTTAGTTTGTAATAAAAATATTTAATATACGGTAATTGATTCCGAATCAAGTATTAAGAACAGTAATATGCATCTAATTTCTAAAATTACACATTAAATCAACATCATTAATAGTACTTAGCATTAACAAAGTAACACACCTATTGTATTTCAAAATTTTTTTTTTTATTTTAATTGCACAAATATTTCAAAAAAAAATCACATTAAACATTATTTCGTTTAATATAAAGCCATTTCGGAAGCATCATAATCATTGGCATAAAGAAATCCGACATATGATCCATTGGGATCTGGAAAAACAAGTCGTACTGCATTGACTGCACAGGAAGGTATAACCCTTCGGTTTCCCTTTCCTAAAATACCATAAATCCATGCTATGAAAGTGCGATATGCGGTTTTACGTAATCTCCTGGAATAAATAGAATAAAAAGTGTAAATATGAAATTTTATAAATAAAGTCACAAATTTCTAATTTATATTAATTATTAGCTTATTCCTTTACTACCATATATACTCCAATATAAGCCGAGATTTTCAGCCTCTTTTTTAGAGGCTGAAAGTGCCCCCCTCGGCTTATACTCAAGTCATCGCCGTCTGCCTGCCCAATCAGCGTGTCGAGCAGACAGACGGCGGCCAGTCTACAATTCAAAAGCCGCAACTCCCTGTCTGTGATAGGTGGAACACTCAATTTCCCAGCAGTCTGTGTTCCGCCTATCACGGACATCCGCTCATCCTCATACTACGGACGAGGATGAGAGGATGTCCGTGATAGGCGGAACACAGACTGCTGGGAAATTGACTGTTCCGCCTATCACAGACGGAGGCGCGGCTTTTGAACAGTGGAATGGCCTCCGAGGCGCCAACGCCGTCTGTCAGACGAGAAGAGCGTTGATCCTGGCATGGCAGAAGCACACAGGCTCGGGACACATTTGGGCTGGACACACAAGGCTGCACACACAGGGATGGACGGACACACACACAGGGATGGATGGACACACAGGGATTGACGGACACACAGGGATGGACGTACACACAGGGATGGACAGGCATGTCTCACCCTCGGCTTATACACGAGTCAATAAGTTTCACATTTGTTTGGGGTAGAAAATTGGTGGCCTCGGCTTATATTCGGGTGGGCCTATACTCGAGTATATACGGTACTTATAATTCTGACTTATAAACTTTAGAAGAAATATTGGCATAAAGTAATCACCTGTTGTTGTTGGCATCTACCAGAGGGAGATTATCCATATGAATCGCCATATACGCAATTCTCACGTGCTCATGGTGCACTATTTGAGAAATAAAGGTATCTGCCTGCGTAATGCATTGATGTCCCTCAGGTATGCAGGCGTCAACGGCGTATATTTCCCGGCAGCAGACAGACTCCACTTGGGTGGGCATTTTAATGCACCTTTCACATGAACACCACGTGACATTGCCAATTCGATCGGTTTCGCTCGGTTGGGTTTCTGATGTAGACAATCTATCACTGCTAGAGGGCAGGGTTGGGTTATTGGGGAAAGCCGGATCATTTTCTCTTGCTGGATACCGAGCCCATATTTTCTTTATCAGCATTCTGCGCTATAAGTACACAACGAAAAGAAAAGTATCTTATACTTAGATTTTGTTTATCAAAATTTTTTTTTATTAATTTTTTTTTCCCAAAATATGATGCTTTAAGCGTCATTAATGTACTTGGAAGAGGCTTCACAGATGTATACAGAAAGAATGCCCTTATCCTCAACAAGGAGGCAGGACTCATTGGCTGCACTGGCAAGAACCAGTGGCGGACGGTGATCCAAATTTCTACACACAATTCAAAGCAAACAGAAGAATAATATAAATGTATGTTTTTTTTAAGAATTTTTAAAGAAATTGTCATTATTTCTCACTTACAGCATATGCATCCAACAAGTTACAATGCAAAATACATTTATCACAAGTATGGCGATACCACATGTGTGAGACTTTTGCAGAGCCTGGCCACAAACAGAGCACCAACATTGAATAGCACCTTGAGACGTTCGATGACCAAAATGACACATCTCATTTCACAACCATCTATTACACAATGGAAGGCCATGGAGTACCTGTACAATGGAATAGCCCACAAAATGACCATGTTTTTAAAAGCAAACACCTCAACGTATAATCTATGAGTCATAATGTGTCTTTTTAAGGGTTCTTGTTATTATTTACAGTATTTAATGAGAAAAATTGAAAGTAACATGGTACTCGGGTACTGAGATGGACTGGTGACAGGTACTCGGGTACTCTGATGTGCCGATGACAGGTACTCGGGTACTCTGATGGACTGTGAGTGACAGGTACTATGATAGTTGTTTATAGGTCCTCTATTGGGGGGGGTCAATCAGTGCGATTGTTGTACACTGTATGCGGTAACAATATGTTTACGCAATCTTCTCCTCACACACGATCGGTGTCTTAGGAGGAGAACCCAGTAACATCGCGTTACCGCGGTTTGTTAACAGTTATTGATCGGCTGTGTGTATCGATCACGTCGGCAAACAGCCAGCCAATGGCTGTTTACTAGCGTCGTTGAGAAGCAGTGTTCCCGTGAACACGCAGCTAGCGGCGTGCACACAACCATCTGTGATCGGCAGTGATGAAGTCACGTGGTTAACAGCCATACCCAATGGCTGTTAACCCCCCTCAGTGGCGAGGGGTGTCTCCATGACACCCTGCCTATTTAAAGGGGAAGCCGTCATATGACGCCCTCCAGCCACAATACTTGCACCGCCTGGCCGTCGTTTGACAGCCGGCGGCCATAAAGCAGTTAATTATACTTACTTTTTCATCCTGAGTCAAGGGCATGGTATTTTGAATGGTCGACGGTTCGGTCACAGCAGGATTGTCCTTAAAATGTATTAAAACAATAATTGTCAATTGACATGTTAGTTATTTTTTATATACTAATTGTAGACAAAAATTGAATTAAATTTATTATTTAAATTTTACTTACCATGGCAGTTGATTAAAATAAAAGGATCAACAAATTGATTTAGAATATTGTGTAAATATAGAATATCTGTAACTGAATAGAAAAATATATTATCTTGGCGATCTATATATATATCTATATATGTATATGTATATCTATGTACCTAAATTTCTTTGGTACAAATAACCCAAACTGCTGGATATTATTTGTTCTTTGTGAAAGTTAGAGAGTCTAAAAGCTGTGTTGCGAATTACTCAAAAATGCTAACATCTGATGTACTAGTGGTCTATCTCATTTATTGCGACCCGAACAAGCACGAAAAGTAAAAATACCCCCCAAATGACAACTTTATTGAAAGTATACATTACAAATTATTGAGTAAGAGGCATAGTGAGTATTTTGATTTGCGCATTTTATCGCCTCCAGCAAAATGAAAAAAGAATAATTTTTTTTTATGTTATTACATTTAAAAAAAAAAATTCAATGTAATAGGTTATTTCTCGCACTTGGCATGTGTATACCACAAATAAAGGCCACAAAAAAATTCTGTTACTCATACAGAGTATTACGATACAACGTGTGGGACTTTTACACAGCCTAGCCACTCAGAGAGACACAACATTCAGGGAGCACCTTCATGTGTTCTAGGGGCATAAATTACACATCTAACTTGGTGACTACCTATTACTCTTTTGAAGGCCGTGGAGCACCAGGACAATGACACATGGCACTGACGTGGCTCCGATGACAGATGGCACTGATACGTGTGACTGATAACAAATGACACTAATACGTGGCACTGATGACAGGTGACACTGATGGCAGATGCCTCTAAAACGTGGCACTGAAGACATGTGACACTGATGACAGCTGGCACTAATATGTGGCACCAATGACAGATGGCACTTATACATGGCAATAAAACATGGAAATGAAGACAGAATGCCACTAAGACGTGGCACTGATGACATGTGGCACTGATACCTGTCTTTGATGACACATGACACTAACAGATGGCAGGTGACACTAACAGGTGGCACTGATGACAGATGGCACTAATATGTGGCATTGATGACACGTGACACTTATGACAAATGGCACTGATTACATGTGGCACTGACGACAAATGGCACTGGGGGCAGATGGCAATGATGACAGATGGCAGTGGGGAAAGATGGCCACTTTATTTTCTTTTTTGTTTTCTTTTTATAATTTTTTTTTAAAATAACCGCTGCATCTCTCAGCGGTTCATCTCTCCCTCTTCACACGCTGTCTCTGTGTGAGGAGGGAGACCCGGCGAGGGAAGATGATCTCATATGTTTACATATATGAGCACATCTCTCATTGGACACACCGATCGTGCTGTAAACATCCACTGTGATTGGCTATTTACAGCGATCTTTGACTGGCTGTGTCCAAGGGACACGGCCAGCACAGTACTTCACGATGCGCGCCTGTGACATGGCGCAGAGGGGAATTAAACAGGAGGATGTCCAGGGATGCCCTCCCGGCGCTAATCGTCCGCGCTGTAGCCATCTTTTGGCTATAGAGCGGGCGCGAAGTGCTAAAAAAAAACAAAAAACATTTTAAAAATAAATAATCTGACTGTGTGTGTCACAAATGTAAATAAGAGCTAGATTTTATATATTTATATATATATACACAGAGAGAGATATTATCACTATATATATTATCACTATATAGAAATCGATCTCTCTCAACATATATATATATATATATACACACATACATATCTCTCTCTCTCTCTCTATATATATATATATATATATATATATATATATATATATATATATATATATATATAATCTTGACCTTTTCTTGTCAACACAATGCTTATCTATGTTGCCTTAGCAAAGTGGCAGCCAACCATTTATCTTGCAAGCCGTGGTTGACTATATTTTTAAATGTTTTTTTAATAGGTAAAAACATCTGATTGAGATCTATATATTTTGTAGAAGATATCGCAAATATATAGCGAGAGAGAGTTATGTATTGTGCAAATATATTGCGAGAGATCGATTTCTATATATAGTGATATAGTATATATATTTATAGATATATATATATATATATACATACATATATATCTATAAATATATATACTATATCACTATATATAGAAATCGATCTCTCGCAATATATATGCACAATACATAACTCTCTCTCGCTATATATTTGCGATATCTTCTACAAAATATATAGATCTCAATCAGATGTTTTTACCTATTAAAAAAACATTTAAAAATATAGTCAACCACGGCTTGCAAGATAAATGGTTGGCTGCCACTTTGCTAAGGCAACATAGATAAGCATTGTGTTGACAAGAAAAGGTCAAGATTATATATATATATATATATATATATATATATATATATATATATATATATGAGAGAGAGAGAGAGAGGCAGGCAATATCTCCCACAAAATACACACACACTACCTAGATGTCTCTCTATATATATAATTAAATGTGCACAATTTAAATTTAAAAGAGCAATATTTTTTAGATGAAAACTGCAAGGTAAAAGACATTTTTGTACTAACCTTTCCTTTTAATCCCGCGCCGCTCTCTCGTCTATGATCGTCCCATCTGTCCTCTTTGTTTCAGTGTTTATCTTCATTGCCATCACAACGGGGCGGGACTTCCGTCGACAACAACCGTTGTCATGGCAACCGGAGCAGAAGACGGCGCTCGATATAGCGCTAACTGCGCATGCGCGAGATTTAATCGAACGGGCGGTGCATGCTGGTCTTTTATCAGCGCACTCTCCCGGAAGAGGATGCCTGTGGGCTTCACATGCCCACAGGCAAAATGACAACCGTCAGGAGACGGTTTTATAAAATCGTTTTGAATAAGAAAACAACATGCTGCTGGATGTAAAAAAGTAAAAAGTAAGTGTTAGATTTGATTTTAATAAGGATTGCCGGTATGCCAAAAAAAAAAAAAGGATCAAGACAGTGGAATCCCACTTTAAGGTTCTGGAAATGTTGAATTGTAGACTTGTATTTAGCGGGTTGCTTTAGCTGTATTACCCAGCAGTTTTTCTGTGTTTTATATGTTTTATACGTTTGGAAAAATATTATTGCAGTAGGTAAAGTAAAAAATGTAAGTAGTTTGGGGAGCTGCTTACAGTGTAATTATATGTATACACAATTACTATTTACAATATAGAAAATATACAGCATATAAGGACAACATTGACATACCAAATCAAGGTATTGCATGTATACTTTAAATCATAGGGTAAATCATAGGGTTAATGAGCTATGAGCTATTCTGGACTAAGGAGAGCAAGAATAATTATAGAAATTTGTGTGACTAAAAGACAATAGTGAAATGGATGAGGGGAAGTTGGGTTTCTCCCTCACATCAATGTTTAATTGCCCAGCTATAGGTATCTTAACCAGTTCATGCTGACTGTACGCAAAAAAGGAAGCCTTGGCTTGAAAGGGTTGTACAGTGAGGTGGTGGTTGAATGAATGAATGAATGAAATACTTATATAGCGCACAATGCGAACTGAATCGCCTCTAGGTTGGCTTTCTTGGGATAACAACCAATGCTAAGAAGCTGTTTGGCTGTTATCCCAAGCAGCGAAAGGAGACGTCCCCACCTACCACTGCCTTCCGCGGCTCGACCGGGCTCTTCCGTCCCACCGCGAGGCCCGAGCGACCAGCTGGCACATCCACCTGCTGGCCGGAGACCTGAAAGCCGCAATTGGCTTTGATTGGGTCTCTGATCTAGTAACCCAGAAGCAATGTAATGACATTAAGAGTTAAAGGCGCCAAATTTAAAAAAATTACAGTATTCAAAACAGCCAAACTTGGGGTTTTCGAATACTTTTAAGTGAAAGGAGGGACTTGGTGTCTTATAGAACCCCAGATCCCTCCATAAAGAGTACCTGTCACTGGCTATTACTGTCACAAGGGATGTTTACATTCCTTCTGACAACAATAAAATTGATAAGATTTTTTTTTCAAAGGGACAATGTAAAAAATAACATAAAATAAATGAAGGAAAAAAATTAAAGCACCCCCATCCCTCTGTGCCCGCGCACAGAAGCGAGGGCATACGTAAGTCGTGACTGCAAATGTAAACAGTGTTCAAACCACACATATAAGGCATCACTGAGATCATTAGAGTGAGAGAAATAATTCTAGCACTAGACCTCCTCTGTAAAGCTAAACTAGTAACCTGTAGAAATGTTTAAAGCGTCACCTGTGGAGATTTTCAAGTACTGTAATTTGTCGCCATTCCAGTGTGTGCAATTTTAAAGCATGACATGTTAGATATCTATTTACTTAGCGTAAAATCATAGTTCAAATTATACATAAAAAATAGGCGCTAACTTCACTGTTTTATTTTTATTTTTTATTCATAAAAGTGTATTTTTTCTAAAATAATTGTGCAAATACTGTGTATCATAAAATTTTAGGATGCTGGTTAGATTCTATTGACCAGGAACATGCTCATGCAGTTTTTGACTTTCATCGGTTTCATTTGCTTTTTTTTCCCAAGAGTTGTCTAGTAGCAAGAAAAAAGATGTGTCACTAGTATTTGTTAGATGCTTGTTGGGCCATTGATTTTATTGTCCTGAATGTTTTTTCAAAGCCATTTTTACATCATTATTTCTCAAACTGTAAATAAGAGGGTTTACCATGGGTATAATCATAGTGTAGAGAACAGAACAGATTTGTTCTAGGACAATTGAAGACTTTGGCACCATGTAGACAGACACAGCAGTTGTATAGTACATTAAAATGACAACGAGGTGGGAAGAGCAGGTGGCAAAGGCTTTCTTACGTCCTTCCTTGGAATTAATTTGCAAAACAACTTTAATAATTTTTACATAAGACATTAAACTGCAAAAGAATGGTAAAAACCCAAACATGAAAACTTCTAGATATATGACAGTATACAAATAATTCAGTCCAGCACAAGCAATGTTCATGAGAGCTTTCCCATCACAGAAAAACTGGTGGATGATCTTTGATTGGCAAAAAGTCATTTTTGATGCCTGGAAAGTGATTACAAATGAATTGAAACTTCCTAGTATCCAAATCCCGGCCACTAGAAAGATGCAATTCTTCTTAGCTAAAATAAGATAATAGTGTAATGGGTGACAAATTGCAATATACCGATCAAATGCCATTGCAAGAATGAAAATATCCTCTGCACTTGCATCTAAGAAATAGAAATACATCTGGGTGAAGCACTCACTGTAAGACACTATGTTATTCTTGAATATAAGCATGTACAGAAGTTTAGGAACAGTGATTGTGGTATAGCAAATGTCAACAATGGACAAGTTACAAATAAAGAAGTACATCGGGGTATGTAGGCGCTTAGAAGATAATGTCAGCATTATTATGAATGCATTGGTGAACACAGTAAATAAATAGATGAAAAAAAAGAAATTAAGATAAAAAGTTAATAAACTGGATTTCATGGAAAATGGCAGGATGTAAAACTCTTTTGTAGCTGTTTGATTCTCCATGGGTTTTGTAGGTAATATCAAAATGAATACAATGTAAGCAAAATAAAAGCATGAAGGTACACTTCAGTCATAATTGATAATTCAACTTTGAGTTTAGCACAACCTAACTGCTCTTTTTTTTGTAGTTTTATATCCAGGTATTGCTGTACTGCATCTTGTCTCTCCATTCCCATATGCCTGTGACCTGGAGATCCAGAAACACATCTGCTGATGATGCTACAACACTCACAGGCTATTCCTCAAATAAAGAAATCCTAATACAAAAAAAAAAATCAATAAGTTTGTCATAGTTTAGGTTCCAACCCACCTTTGAAGTCTAAATGTGATTTAAAAGCATCAGCAGAGTAAAAATGACACAGCACAACCAACATAAATTTAAGTTGGCTATACATGGATTGAAATTCAGCCAATTCAGCAGGGACTGTCCAAATTTTGTTCCAAGTATAGCCACTGTGGTATAACACAAGTTGATCTACCTATCAACTTCTGTTCGATTTTAGCCACTCAATCAGTGTTGCAGGCTATAGAATAGAGCACTGATCTTTGTATTCTGACAGTGGTAAGCATAGTCCTCACTGTCAGAATACAATGTTGCAACAGGGAGGATTCCCTCACCCACCTCATATTTGTGGAAGGGGGAATCATGTAATTTTTTATTTATTTTTTGTTCAATCTGCTGACTAATGTTAGGACAGCTTTATCTCGTTAGCCCCATACACACTATCAAATTTTCTGCTGATTTTTGTCTTCAGATTTACCAAGACCATGTAGTGCAAGGGCTTGCCTGATTGCATACAATTTGAAACTCCTAAGGTTTGACCTCATATTATATGGTTTTGGTAAATCTGAAGGAAAAAATCAGCAGAAAATCTGATAGGCCCCTTTCACACGGGACGGATCAGTAATGATCCACCCCGCGATGATCTGCTCGCTCAGCGGGGATCGCTCCGTTGTCCCCGCTGAGCCGGCGGCAGACAGGGCGGTCTCCGCACACTGTGCAGGGACCGCCCTGTCAGCTCTCCTCTATGGGGATCGGATGAGCACGGACCGTCTGTCCATGTTCATCCGATCCGCTCTGCAGATGGATAGAAAAATAGGATTTTCCTCCGTCTGCAGAATTGGACAGTAGCGGAGGCGGACGATAACGGGTGTCTGCGGATGTTCATGTGCATGTATGTCCGTATTTCATCCGCAAACGGATGGATGAAATACGGACATACTGTCCGCATGTGTGAAAGGGGCCTTAGGCTATTTGTATATAATAATTCAACCCCTGAAGCCCCATGCACACTGTTTACTTTACAAGGGAATTTTCTCTTGGTTTATTGAATGTCCTGATACTTCAATTTGCAAAGAATACTAAATCCAGTCAAAGTAGAAAAAAAATAAAAACATTTTTGCTTGCACATTTCTGGATGCTGGAAGTTAGCAGAGCTTCATCTCATTCTCCCAGCTAAATGGAAATTCTCCTGAAAGGTGAAACATCCTGTGTAAACTGTGTAAAACAGTCTATTTACCTTTGGTAAAGCAACTTCTTAATGCTCTCTTATAGATCATCCTATATATATATATATATATATAAAATGTTTTTTTGTTTGTTTTTTTATTATGTGTTATTGCATAGAATTGGGGTCAATGTAATTAAAGTGAAATTCCAGTCTATAAATAACTAAGCTTAAAGAAGCTCTCAACTCCCCTTTAATACCTGGAGAGAATCACGTAACTGGAGTGCTCTGAGAATAGGCGAGTATAGGCATCTTTCCTCTACAGGGTAGTTAGTATAGGTGTTGGAAGGGGAGTGCGCTGTTGTAATCAGTTTGCCTCTCCCACATGTTCACCTGTTCACCCCCTATGGACCAGAGCAATTTTTATATTTTTGCTATGGACCTGTTCAATTTTTTTTTCCAATTTTATGCTTTTTTAAATGGGAGATGTGTAAATATATGTTAAATGTATAAACATATTAACAAACAAAACAAAAAACAAATATTAATAGTAAATAAAATAGAAACAAACAAAAGCGGCAGCAGAAAAATAATAGTTGAAGAGAAAATGAGACTTGGTTTACTCTGATCAGCCCAAATTAGTTCCTAAGGGTTAATAGGAAATAAAACAGAGTAACAATCTATTAAAACACTTTTTTTTTCTTGTCAGGTTACTGTAACTGACATAATTTGCATATGAATGAACAGAATTATACAAAAGTAACTAGATGTTACTTTGTATCTTTGTATAATTGTGTTTGGAGCATCTGATGACACTTCTAGGGGTATGCAAAGCCAACAATTACTGTATACTGAGAACAGGGTGGGGGGTTCCAGAAGCAGGGAAGAGAGACTGTATGTGCTACACACATCCTGTGTACAACTATAACATTTATGGGCATGTGTAGCACACCCAAAGTCTGCAACTAGTCAAACTTATGTAGTTCTAAACTTGAATTCCACTTTGCAGTTCCTGTGTTTATTGAATGACATTGACATTGAATTATTTCACTTGCTGCTTATAAATATCCTTTAATGTCTACATTGTAAGGAATGTATCATTAAATCTTTGCACTTAGTTTTCTGAAGTCCCTAAATTGGCTTCCAACTTCCATTAAAGGGGTTGTAAAGGTGACAGTGCCGGCGCCCCCCCCCCCCCCCGTTTTACTTACCTCACCCCTCGAAAGTCCCGCGCTCATCCCCCGATGTCCTTTCCACCGTTCAGCCTGGCTGCTGATTGGCTGGAGTGGATGGATGGAAAGCAGTGCAGCCATTGGCTCGCGCTGCTGTCAATCACATCCACTGATGCGGAGCGCCGGGGGGCAGGGCCGTGTGATACAGCGAGCGGCTATATCACGGGAGCGCACCCGCAGATGCTTCTCACCATGCGAGGGAGCTCGCATGAACGTGAGAAGCAACTGCGGGAGGAAGCCGAGACAGCGGCCGAGGGACCCCAGAAGAGCAGGTTTGGGGCAACTCTGTGCAAAACGAGCTGCACAGTGGAGGTAAGTATAATATGTTTGTTATTTAAAAAAAAAATTCACTTTACAATCCCTTTTAAGCATTACTTGTAAATGAAATGCAAAATATTTTGATAAATAAGTATTACCTGTGTGTGTTTTTTTACGTGGCTACTGTTAGCTAGAGAGAAAAAGTTTTTAAGCCCTAGAATCTACTTAAAATATTTTCGGTTTCACCAGCTCGCTCAGCTTTGCAAAGAATACAGAAAACAGTAGGCAATTATTCAATTAAAACTATGTTCAATTAATATGAATAATCTGCATTGCTTCTTTTCCCTGGATATATCTACACACAAGTAGATTCAGTTCAGGTTTGGTCATTTTGGAAAATTTATTGAATCTGTTTTGGGAAACTTTGAGTATGGTCTGGATCTAAACATGAGGACCACTGGTCACTGTTGTGGTACTTACCTACATTATCAAAATGTCATAATTTTCCAACTTTTTAAAGAGCTGTAACATTTTGGACAAATCCAAAAATGTTACAATACACCTTAAATGCAGTGTTGAAATTAATATTCAATAGAAAAAAATAGAGAGAATTAACACTCTACGTGTAGCAGGCATTTCTAAACAACGCAATGAGCTCTGAGAATTTATAAAGAACATATTCCATCATAAGAAATTTATAGAAAGGGAAAACACTGCGCTATAGTTTGTAAAAAGATGGCCACAACGGCCACAACAGCAGCCAACACCAAAAACAAACAAAGTTCAACAGATAAAATAATAAAAATAGTGTAGCGCTTCAATAATAAATGTAATCAACACAAATTATATAAAAATAGTAATAGCAAAACAGAAATCGCACAGAACCAAATGCCTAGAAATAAAAGTCCAACATAAGGCACTCATTCAACTATGTTGATGGCGTAGGGGTGACCAAACCGTCACATAGAAGGAAAATGGTGTACTGGACGAATGTGTTCATGCGGGTAGACTTGATTGTAAGCATCAAAATGAAAAGTAGATAAATACTTTTTACCGGAGCAGTTGGACTCACACAGTCATATGACGGTTGAGTCTAGAAGGCTTGGGGTCACACTCTGGGACCAAAGACTGTAAGGAGAGAGGTCAGTTGAGCTGGTGGAGGAGCTCCAGGCGGTTGTAGGCTCAATGGTGGATCCTTTCAGATGGAACATCAAAGGTCAAGGTAATCAAGCTCAGACGCAGCCCGTTGTACCAATACTCCAGCCTCCCCCGAATGGGGAGGGGGGTGTTTGTGAAGTTTTACACCAAAGCAATGGAGAGAAGAAAAAAGAAAAAAAGGCTCCACATGGTGCGGGTCAAACAATATAAAAACGTTGGTTTATTAAAGTCAAAAGGTAATAAATGACTTGGTGATCACATAAAAAAACAAAATGAACTAAAAGCAATGTGGGGTACCAACAGCTCGCCCGACGCGTTTCGACATATGTGTCTTCAACTGGGGCATGTTGGAGCCCACCACATTGCTGACGAATATATAGAGAATGAGAGAGAGGTCACGCCTAACAAGAGGCGGGACATCCAATCTCAGACAGCCTCTTAAAGCTACAGTGTACAATTTAGTCAAACCAAAGTATACCAATTCAGACACTATAAACAAATACAAATAACATCTAAGAATGTCACTCATGCAGACTGTTAGATAGGTATTTATGGCAATAAAATCTAGAAAATAAGTAAAAAGTAAGTCACCATGCTCGCTCGTGGATAGCACTGAATAGATTACATTGTTCACAGCCTAATCAGATATATAGATACAGCATGATTCAATTCACTTGTAAAGCATATGCAGAGAACACATCAAGCACTAATACATAAAAATCAGACCTGCGTTGTTCGTTATACATAAATTATATTAGACCTTTGCCAGAAGCTGCCAGTTTACATTTACATTATTCACAGCCTCATCGGACTTATAAATTACAATCCAAATGCACACACAGAGCACATACAGAGAGCCCATCCAATTCTAGTACAAACAATCAGACATGCACTGTCAATTATACATAAGCTGCACTATACTGTCCCAAGAGCGGACTAATTTGTTTATATTATAACATAAATGGAGCTGTAACATTCTCAGTGATAGTGTCTAATAGAGATCTATCATTATGTGATTTGGATGTCTCTTACTTGTTGTACCAGCAATGTATAACCTGGAGATGTGCATGAGTAATCATGGTGATAATTCATACATGATGATCAGTTTCGTAAAGTTCAGATCAGATAATCTGAAGTGTCGTGACGTGTAGTGACACAGAAACGGCTGAACCAATCACTCAATGTGTGTGTCATGTGGCTAAATGTGGGAGTGGTTGAAAAAGGCTCAAGTCTAAGGGGTAGAGGCGTGTATATTTACATGTCATCAAGCAAGAATGTAAGGAGGAGGTGTCAT
The DNA here is from genome assembly GCF_037356315.1 of Lithobates pipiens. Classification (NCBI taxonomy): domain Eukaryota; kingdom Metazoa; phylum Chordata; class Amphibia; order Anura; family Ranidae; genus Lithobates; species Lithobates pipiens. Next base: position 325,311,291 of record NW_027507784.1, read on the forward strand.
TCAAAGCTTGGCGCCAATTTACTCCTTGTTGTGCGTTCCACTTTGCGGGCCATATCAAGCATCGTGAGCGCTTATAGGTGCATGACGACGAAATGGGGCGTGTGTATAGAAACGTCACAAGTTACGTAGTCATGCAAAAAAATAAAATAGGAAGGGGGCGTGTAAACGTCACACTCCATATCTCTCCACGGAAGTGTAGGGAAGGGGGAGGCATTTAGATCTGGCGCCAATTTACACATGGAGAGCGTCACACGCCAATGGGCGTGGCCGGCAGCAAAAGGGCCAATCCGAAAGTCTGTCACTCTGCACATGCGCAATGACTAATGACGTAATTACGTCATGTCATGCGCAGTGATGGAACAAGGGTGGATGCAACAAGGTAATCACGGGGAATATAGAAGATGTGACAGTATCACGTCACGTCCAATAATAAAGCCCGACGTAACCGTGGTAACCACGGAAGCGTCATCGCATTTGAGGATACCGCAAGTAAAAAGATGCAGGTAAAAAAAACGAAAAGAAAAAACAAAATATCACTACACAATCAGAATGTACATCTTACTCAGGAGATTTTTACCAAAAATAGCCAAAGGTTATGTGAAATGAAAAAAATAAAGAATAGTCGCGTGGGTCAGATGCAATGCTTACAAATTACGCACATATTAACCTAAAAAATATATATATATTTTGAGGTGCCTGAAACCCAAAAAATGGCAGTAGAATATGATAAATATGACATATTCTCAACTAATGCCAAAAGTGAGGCTAGACTTAAAAGTGAGAATGTGAAAGGAAATCCGTCCCAGATTCCACATGGTCTAGAAAAAATGCATAATAAATGCATATATCCAGATTCTAGTAGTGATCTGAGAGGGGGATATGTGAAAGTAAAAATATGATGAGAACGCAAAATATATGCGGTGAATAGGGCGATGTGTCGCAGGGAACACGGATTGGGTGATGAAATAAAAAGTGAAAGGTGGAGTGCCCAATAAATAAATAGTGGGTATGTTAGTGTGTAAAACCGAGAGAAGGAGGGCTGAAGAAATGAATCAGATAAATAATGAAAATAAAATACTAGTGATCCATAATAAGATAGATTAGGCCTGATTAATAAAGCTGTTAATGTCCCAATCTGTGTTCATGCCGAAGGGGGAGTAGCACCTCAACTCATAAATCCAAAATGTCTCGAGACGCGAGACCCCCCTCAGGCATGAATCGCCTCTCCAGTTTGGGACAAATTTGTCAATGATTTGAAAACGGGTACCCGTAGGATCTCTATTGTGTTTTTCAAGGTAATGTCTCGGAACGGGGTGTTTATCGCACCCTTTTTTGATTTTACTAAGATGTTCGTTGACTCTAATGGAGAAATTACGAATAGTGCGGCCAACATATTGTTGGTTGCAAGGGCAGGTAATCAAGTAAACAATATACCTCGTGACGCAAGTGGTGAAGTGTTTCATAAGGTATCTACGTGCAGTGGATGAGGATGTAAAGGAGTCACTTTTCCCCTTACCCAGCATATTGTGTAGGCAGACGTTGCATTTTCTGCAGGGAAAGTAACCCTTACTCTGGGGGAAAAATTGTATCGATTTAGGGATATCTATTACATTAGGAGCGATATCATTTTGTATAGATCGAGCTCCCCTGTAAATGGTTCCAGCTTTATCTGGAATCGTCCCACCCAAAACTTTGTCACTTTGTAGTACCTTCCAGTGCCTGTTAATAATTCTCTTTATGTCATTGTGTTGTGTGGAAAAAGTTGTGAAGAAAGACCATTTATATTTATCACTAGTTACTGTTTTGACTTTTTTTTGTGTAAGAGAGGCCCTGTCGGTGTGTAAAGCTGCTTGGATCTCAACATCAAGAGTATGTGGGTCAGATAAAGCAACGTCTGCCTACACAATATGCTGGGTAAGGGGAAAAGTGACTCCTTTACATCCTCATCCACTGCACGTAGATACCTTATGAAACACTTCACCACTTGCGTCACGAGGTATATTGTTTACTTGATTACCTGCCCTTGCAACCAACAATATGTTGGCCGCACTATTCGTAATTTCTCCATTAGAGTCAACGAACATCTTAGTAAAATCAAAAAAGGGTGCGATAAACACCCCGTTCCGAGACATTACCTTGAAAAACACAATAGAGATCCTACGGGTACCCGTTTTCAAATCATTGACAAATTTGTCCCAAACTGGAGAGGCGATTCATGCCTGAGGGGGGTCTCGCGTCTCGAGACATTTTGGATTTATGAGTTGAGGTGCTACTCCCCCTTCGGCATGAACACAGATTGGGACATTAACAGCTTTATTAATCAGGCCTAATCTATCTTATTATGGATCACTAGTATTTTATTTTCATTATTTATCTGATTCATTTCTTCAGCCCTCCTTCTCTCGGTTTTACACACTAACATACCCACTATTTATTTATTGGGCACTCCACCTTTCACTTTTTATTTCATCACCCAATCCGTGTTCCCTGCGACACATCGCCCTATTCACCGCATATATTTTGCGTTCTCATCATATTTTTACTTTCACATATCCCCCTCTCAGATCACTACTAGAATCTGGATATATGCATTTATTATGCATTTTTTCTAGACCATGTGGAATCTGGGACGGATTTCCTTTCACATTCTCACTTTTAAGTCTAGCCTCACTTTTGGCATTAGTTGAGAATATGTCATATTTATCATATTCTACTGCCATTTTTTGGGTTTCAGGCACCTCAAAATATATATATATTTTTTAGGTTAATATGTGCGTAATTTGTAAGCATTGCATCTGACCCACGCGACTATTCTTTATTTTTTTCATTTCACATAACCTTTGGCTATTTTTGGTAAAAATCTCCTGAGTAAGATGTACATTCTGATTGTGTAGTGATATTTTGTTTTTTCTTTTCGTTTTTTTTACCTGCATCTTTTTACTTGCGGTATCCTCAAATGCGATGACGCTTCCGTGGTTACCACGGTTACGTCGGGCTTTATTATTGGACGTGACGTGATACTGTCACATCTTCTATATTCCCCGTGATTACCTTGTTGCATCCACCCTTGTTCCATCACTGCGCATGACATGACGTAATTACGTCATTAGTCATTGCGCATGTGCAGAGTGACAGACTTTCGGATTGGCCCTTTTGCTGCCGGCCACGCCCATTGGCGTGTGACGCTCTCCATGTGTAAATTGGCGCCAGATCTAAATGCCTCCCCCTTCCCTACACTTCCGTGGAGAGATATGGAGTGTGACGTTTACACGCCCCCTTCCTATTTTATTTTTTTGCATGACTACGTAACTTGTGACGTTTCTATACACACGCCCCATTTCGTCGTCATGCACCTATAAGCGCTCATGATGCTTGATATGGCCCGCAAAGTGGAACGCACAACAAGGAGTAAATTGGCGCCAAGCTTTGAATGACACCTCCTCCTTACATTCTTGCTTGATGACATGTAAATATACACGCCTCTACCCCTTAGACTTGAGCCTTTTTCAACCACTCCCACATTTAGCCACATGACACACACATTGAGTGATTGGTTCAGCCGTTTCTGTGTCACTACACGTCACGACACTTCAGATTATCTGATCTGAACTTTACGAAACTGATCATCATGTATGAATTATCACCATGATTACTCATGCACATCTCCAGGTTATACATTGCTGGTACAACAAGTAAGAGACATCCAAATCACATAATGATAGATCTCTATTAGACACTATCACTGAGAATGTTACAGCTCCATTTATGTTATAATATAAACAAATTAGTCCGCTCTTGGGACAGTATAGTGCAGCTTATGTATAATTGACAGTGCATGTCTGATTGTTTGTACTAGAATTGGATGGGCTCTCTGTATGTGCTCTGTGTGTGCATTTGGATTGTAATTTATAAGTCCGATGAGGCTGTGAATAATGTAAATGTAAACTGGCAGCTTCTGGCAAAGGTCTAATATAATTTATGTATAACGAACAACGCAGGTCTGATTTTTATGTATTAGTGCTTGATGTGTTCTCTGCATATGCTTTACAAGTGAATTGAATCATGCTGTATCTATATATCTGATTAGGCTGTGAACAATGTAATCTATTCAGTGCTATCCACGAGCGAGCATGGTGACTTACTTTTTACTTATTTTCTAGATTTTATTGCCATCAATACCTATCTAACAGTCTGCATGAGTGACATTCTTAGATGTTATTTGTATTTGTTTATAGTGTCTGAATTGGTATACTTTGGTTTGACTAAATTGTACACTGTAGCTTTAAGAGGCTGTCTGAGATTGGATGTCCCGCCTCTTGTTAGGCGTGACCTCTCTCTCATTCTCTATATATTCGTCAGCAATGTGGTGGGCTCCAACATGCCCCAGTTGAAGACACATATGTCGAAACGCGTCGGGCGAGCTGTTGGTACCCCACATTGCTTTTAGTTCATTTTGTTTTTTTATGTGATCACCAAGTCATTTATTACCTTTTGACTTTAATAAACCAACGTTTTTATATCGTTTGACCCGCACCATGTGGAGCCTTTTTTTCTTTTTTCTTCTCTCCATTGCTTTGGTGTAAAACTTCACAAACACCCCCCTCCCCATTCGGGGGAGGCTGGAGTATTGGTACAACGGGCTGCGTCTGAGCTTGATTACCTTGACCTTTGATGTTCCATCTGAAAGGATCCACCATTGAGCCTACAACCGCCTGGAGCTCCTCCACCAGCTCAACTGACCTCTCTCCTTACAGTCTTTGGTCCCAGAGTGTGACCCCAAGCCTTCTAGACTCAACCGTCATATGACTGTGTGAGTCCAACTGCTCCGGTAAGAAGTATTTATCTACTTTTCATTTTGATGCTTACAATCAAGTCTACCCGCATGAACACATTCGTCCAGTACACCATTTTCCTTCTATGTGACGGTTTGGTCACCCCTACGCCATCAACATAGTTGAATGAGTGCCTTATGTTGGACTTTTATTTCTAGGCATTTGGTTCTGTGCGATTTCTGTTTTGCTATTACTATTTTTATATAATTTGTGTTGATTACATTTATTATTGAAGCGCTACACTATTTTTATTATTTCATCATAAGAAATTGCTTACTAAAAAAAAAAATCTTTGGGGAAAAAATGAATCCCAAGATTCATCTCTACTAACTTAGCCCTTAGGGTTTAGGAGATAGCATTGCACATCATATTATGTTGTGATATCTGTATATTTTTTTTTAATTCACACTAAAAATGTTGCTCAGTAAATATGATATAACAGGAGCTGTATTTTCCTGTAGTTTTCTACTTAAACTCTTTTAATTTTAATTTATTTTTCTCTTATATAGCAAATTACCAAAAGCCAGTAAGGTCTCTGACATTTCACAGTTGAAGGTCAGGGCATGAGATTTATAACACTGAAGGGGGGGGGGGGGGGTTATTGTTTGACAGAATTTAAAACTCTGTATGCAGACAGTTTTGAACACTGAATTGCTTAGGTCATATTTGCTTGAAAAAAAAGCAACTTTTTTCTTAAATTGGAAGGTGCTTTCTTTGGGGTGTACTAAGAGTAGTTCCAATTACTACATTCAGTAGTTTTTGTTTTTGTAGTTTTAATCTTTTTAATATTTGATCACGTACCCTCTCTTTATTTTCTTATTCAACTTTGTTTTGTTTTTTTCTTTCTGTGAATTTTTTTTCAAATAGACTAATATGGAGAAATTTATTATGGCATGAAAATAGGTCTTGAATAGTGATGGCCGAACGGTTCGCCCGGCGGTCGTTTCGCGGCGAATTTCCGACTTTCGCCGTCCGCGGGTTCGAACGCCTTTTTCCGTCGTTCGCCCCGGCGGACTTACGTGTTTAATGTATACAAGAACTTTAACCTTTCGTGACACGTTTATCATGTGTTACAGGACAACCAATTGAGACATGACAGCTCATGGACACTTGGACATTCCCCCTAACCTATAAATACACCCGATCCGGTGGCCATTTTACATTCTTTCTTCTGTCACTGTAGGGAAAGGATCCTGTGTGGAGTAGGGACAGAGAAAACGCTAGCTATTTGGTACACAAAAGTTCTTTTCAGGACTGGTATAGGTGTTAGGTCAGCAGCCTGAGTTTCTTTTGTCAGTTTAGATAAAGGGACAGAGCGCTGTATGCTGCTATTTTAGGGACAGCTCAGCCAGATTAGTCTTTCTTCATCATCATCATCATCATCATCATTAGCTGTTACTATCAGGTCCACAAAAGAGCTGTTCCAGCTAATCGTTCCAGCCTACTCTTTTTTGCCAATTTGTATAGGGACAGGCAGGAAGCAGTGTGTCAGGCAGTGAGGATAATTTTAAAGACTTGCTGTTACTATTAGTTCCACAAAGGTTCTTTTCAGGACTGGTATCAGTGGTACGGTAATAGGCTTGTACACGTATAATATTCTTTCTTCCAAATATAGAAAGAATATTATACTTGACTGCTGCCCTTCTGCTGCAGTCTGCTAATCATTCACAACTCACTTGTTCCACAAAGCTCTTTATCAGGACTGGTAACTTGGTCTGTCTAGGGTGCTACGGTACATAGGCTTGGGTGCGGTACAGTCTGCTGTTCTGTAAGGACCGCTATCGGTCCACAATACATAGGGTTGCCGTGCACTACTGCTGACCGCTGCCCTATACTGCAGCAGTCCTTCAGCGGTATAGGGACTGACGCACAGTCTGCTAAACACTAATACACAACCTGCTTGGTCCACAAAAGTTCTTATAAGGACTGGTAACTTGGTATAGGGTGCTACGGTACATAGGCCTGAGTGCAGTACAGTCTGCTGTTCTGTAAGGACCGCTATCGGTCCACAATACATAGGGTTGCCGTGCACTACTGCTGACCGCTGCCCTATACTGCAGCAGTCCTTCAGCGGTATAGGGACTGACGCACAGTCTGCTAAACACTAATACACAACCTGCTTGGTCCACAAAAGTTCTTATAAGGACTGGTAACTTGGTATAGGGTGCTACGGTACATAGGCCTGAGTGCAGTACAGTCTGCTGTTCTGTAAGGACCGCTATCGGTCCACAATACATAGGGTTGCCGTGCACTACTGCTGACCGCTGCCCTATACTGCAGCAGTCCTTCAGCGGTATAGGGACTGACGCACAGTCTGCTAAACACTAATACACAACCTGCTTGGTCCACAAAAGTTCTTATAAGGACTGGTAACTTGGTATAGGGTGCTACGGTACATAGGCCTGAGTGCAGTACAGTCTGCTGTTCTGTAAGGACCGCTATCGGTCCACAATACATAGGGTTGCCGTGCACTACTGCTGACCGCTGCCCTATACTGCAGCAGTCCTTCATTGGTATAGGGACTGACGTACAGTCTGCTAATCACTAACACACAACCTGCTTGGTCCACAAAAGTTCTTATAAGGACTGGTAACTTGGTATAGGGTGCTACGGTACATAGGCCTGAGTGCAGTACAGTCTGCTGTTCTGTAAGGACCGCTATCGGTCCACAATACATAGGGTTGCCGTGCACTACTGCTGACCGCTGCCCTATACTGCAGCAGTCCTTCATTGGTATAGGGACTGACGTACAGTCTGCTAATCACTAACACACAACCTGCTTGGTCCACAAAAGTTCTTATAAGGACTGGTAACTTGGTATAGGGTGCTACGGTACATAGGCCTGAGTGCGTTACAGTCTGCTGTTCTGTAAGGACCGCTATCGGTCCACAATACATAGGGTTGCCGTGCACTACTGCTGACCGCTGCCCTATACTGCAGCAGTCCTTCAGCGGTATAGGGACTGACGCACAGTCTGCTAAACACTAACACACAACCTGCTTGGTCCACAAAAGTTTTTATAAGGACTGGTAACTTGGTATAGGGTGCTACGGTACATAGGCCTGAGTGCAGTACAGTCTGCTGTTCTGTAAGGACCGCTATCGGTCCACAATACATAGGGTTGCCGTGCACTACTGCTGACCGCTGCCCTATACTGCAGCAGTCCTTCATTGGTATAGGGACTGACGTACAGTCTGCTAATCACTAACACACAACCTGCTTGGTCCACAAAAGTTCTTATAAGGACTGGTAACTTGGTATAGGGTGCTACGGTACATAGGCCTGAGTGCGTTACAGTCTGCTGTTCTGTAAGGACCGCTATCGGTCCACAATACATAGGGTTGCCGTGCACTACTGCTGACCGCTGCCCTATACTGCAGCAGTCCTTCATTGGTATAGGGACTGACGTACAGTCTGCTAATCACTAACACACAACCTGCTTGGTCCACAAAAGTTCTTATAAGGACTGGTAACTTGGTATAGGGTGCTACGGTACATAGGCCTGAGTGCGTTACAGTCTGCTGTTCTGTAAGGACCGCTATCGGTCCACAATACATAGGGTTGCCGTGCACTACTGCTGACCGCTGCCCTATACTGCAGCAGTCCTTCATTGGTATAGGGACTGACGTACAGTCTGCTAATCACTAACACACAACCTGCTTGGTCCACAAAAGTTCTTATAAGGACTGGTAACTTGGTATAGGGTGCTACGGTACATAGGCCTGAGTGCGTTACAGTCTGCTGTTCTGTAAGGACCGCTATCGGTCCACAATACATAGGGTTGCCGTGCACTACTGCTGACCGCTGCCCTATACTGCAGCAGTCCTTCAGCGGTATAGGGACTGACGCACAGTCTGCTAAACACTAACACACAACCTGCTTGGTCCACAAAAGTTTTTATAAGGACTGGTAACTTGGTATAGGGTGCTACGGTACATAGGCCTGAGTGCGTTACAGTCTGCTGTTCTGTAAGGACCGCTATCGGTCCACAATACATAGGGTTGCCGTGCACTACTGCTGACCGCTGCCCTATACTGCAGCAGTCCTTCATTGGTATAGGGACTGACGTACAGTCTGCTAATCACTAACACACAACCTGCTTGGTCCACAAAAGTTCTTATAAGGACTGGTAACTTGGTATAGGGTGCTACGGTACATAGGCCTGAGTGCGTTACAGTCTGCTGTTCTGTAAGGACCGCTATCGGTCCACAATACATAGGGTTGCCGTGCACTACTGCTGACCGCTGCCCTATACTGCAGCAGTCCTTCAGCGGTATAGGGACTGACGCACAGTCTGCTAAACACTAACACACAACCTGCTTGGTCCACAAAAGTTTTTATAAGGACTGGTAACTTGGTATAGGGTGCTACGGTACATAGGCCTGAGTGCAGTACAGTCTGCTGTTCTGTAAGGACCGCTATCGGTCCACAATACATAGGGTTGCCGTGCACTACTGCTGACCGCTGCCCTATACTGCAGCAGTCCTTCATTGGTATAGGGACTGACGTACAGTCTGCTAATCACTAACACACAACCTGCTTGTTCCACAAAAGTTCTTATAAGGACTGGTAACTTGGTATAGGGTGCTACGGTACATAGGCTTGAGTGCGGTACAGTCTGCTGTTCTGTAAGGACCGCTATCGGTCCACAATAGATAGGGTTGACGTGCACCACTGCTGACCGCTGCCCTATACTGCAGCAGTCCTTCAGCGGTATAGGGACTGACGTACAGTCTGCTAAACACTAACACACAACCTGCTTGGTCCACAAAAGTTCTTATAAGGACTGGTAACTTGGTATAGGGTGCTACGGTACATAGGCTTGAGTGCGGTACAGTCTGCTGTTCTGTAAGGACCGCTATCGGTCCACAATAGATAGGGTTGACGTGCACCACTGCTGACCGCTGCCCTATACTGCAGCAGTCCTTCAGCGGTATAGGGACTGACGTACAGTCTGCTAAACACTAATACACAACCTGCTTGGTCCACAAAAGTTCTTATAAGGACTGGTAACTTGGTATAGGGTGCTACGGTACATAGGCTTGAGTGCGGTACAGTCTGCTGTTCTGTAAGGACCGCTATCGGTCCACAATAGATAGGGTTGACGTGCACCACTGCTGACCGCTGCCCTATACTGCAGCAGTCCTTCAGCGGTATAGGGACTGACGTACAGTCTGCTAAACACTAATACACAACCTGCTTGGTCCACAAAAGTTCTTATAAGGACTGGTAACTTGGTATAGGGTGCTACGGTACATAGGCTTGAGTGCGGTACAGTCTGCTGTTCTGTAAGGACCGCTATCGGTCCACAATAGATAGGGTTGACGTGCACCACTGCTGACCGCTCACCTATACTGCAGCAGTCCTTCAGCGGTATAGGGACTGACGTACAGTCTGCTAATCACTAACACACAACCTGCTTGTTCCACAAAAGTTCTTATAAGGACTGGTAACTTGGTATAGGGTGCTACGGTACATAGGCTTGAGTGCGGTACAGTCTGCTGTTCTGTAAGGACCGCTATCGGTCCACAATAGATAGGGTTGACGTGCACCACTGCTGACCGCTGCCCTATACTGCAGCAGTCCTTCAGCGGTATAGGGACTGACGTACAGTCTGCTAAACACTAATACACAACCTGCTTGGTCCACAAAAGTTCTTATAAGGACTGGTAACTTGGTATAGGGTGCTACGGTACATAGGCTTGAGTGCGGTACAGTCTGCTGTTCTGTAAGGACCGCTATCGGTCCACAATAGATAGGGTTGACGTGCACCACTGCTGACCGCTGCCCTATACTGCAGCAGTCCTTCAGCGGTATAGGGACTGACGTACAGTCTGCTAAACACTAATACACAACCTGCTTGGTCCACAAAAGTTCTTATAAGGACTGGTAACTTGGTATAGGGTGCTACGGTACATAGGCTTGAGTGCGGTACAGTCTGCTGTTCTGTAAGGACCGCTATAGGTCCACAATAGATAGGGTTGACGTGCACCACTGCTGACCGCTCACCTATACTGCAGCAGTCCTTCAGCGGTATAGGGACTAAGAGTTTTGTCACAGGGTCATTTAAAAAATGACATGCAGAGGAAGAGGCAGGCCCTTCCGCAGGGGTGGTAGGGGTAGGGCAGGAGCAACAGGCTTGAGCCAAAGTGGGAAGTTGCAGAAGGTGCGTTCAATTACTTTAAAGGATGCACCAGACTTGGTTGAGTGGCTCGCTCAGCCTTACTCTTCTGCACCCTCCTCATCCTCTCGATCTGCACCCTCTTCTTCACTCTCTGCTATGTGCACCCCCAAAGACACTACCACCAACAACACGACCACCACCACCACCACCACATACCTTCCGCTTGAGTCACTGGAATTATTTTCCGATCCATATCAAGAGGACATTTCTGATGCGCAGCCACTCTTGGTATTGGATCAGGAAGAGGAGGTAGCAACAAGCGCTACTCAGCAGTCTGACGCCAGTACCCAGATCAGCCCAAGGAGGAGGTTGGTCCCCGGTGTTGCTGCCTACTCTACTTATAGCGGTGGGGAAGGTGACGTTGATGATGACGTGTCTAGTGATGTCACGTGGGTGCCCACAAGAGAGGAAGAGGAGGGGAGTTCAGAGGGAGATATGGACCAGCAGATAGGGAGGAGAAGCAGCAATGACTTACATTGCACAGCAGGGACAAAGCAGACTGCAAATGTATCAGGAGCGAGTCATCGACCATGTACGGTCACATCTGGCGCTCCCAGGACACCGGCACATGGCTCCGCAGTGTGGGCTTTTTTTAACGTGTCCGCTGCTGACAATAGCGTTGCCATCTGCAATCTTTGCAGTCAACGCGTTAGTCGCGGTAAGCCCAATACTCACCTAGGGACGACCGCCTTAAGAAGGCACATGAGCAGCCATCACCGAGCCCAGTGGGAGCAACGGAACACACAAAGCCACACTGCAGGCTCTCACCGTCCAGCCTCGTCTTCTACTTCTCCTTCTCCTCTCTCCTCACAATTGTCCTCCACTCCACCTTCCATCACGCCAAGCTCACATTTTTCTGCAAAAAGGCAGGCTTCCGTGGGCCTAATGTTTGAGCGTAAAAAAATGATGACGCCGGATAACCCTCTTGCCCAACGGTTGGCGGCTGGCTTGTCAGAACTCATAGCCCGCCAACTACTGCCATATAAACTGGTGGACTCGGAGGCCTTTCGCAAATTTGTGGCCATTGGAACACCACAATGGAAGGTCCCAGGAAGGAAGTATTTCTCAGAGAAGGGCATCCCAGAGCTATATGGCCATGTTCAGCGGCAAGTGAATGTATCTCTGGCACACAGTGTCGGTGCCAAGATACATCTGACCACAGACACGTGGTCTAGCAAACACGGGCAGGGAAGGTATATCAGTTTTACTGCCCACTGGGTGAACCTTCTGACGGCCGTCAAGCATGTAACCCGTGGCACCCGTGTAGATTTGGTTTTACCGCCACGGATTGCATGCAGGCCTGACTCTTCTTCTCCTCCTCCTACTCCATCCTCCTCCCTCTCCTCCTCAGCTGCCTCCTCCTTTTCCGCTGCTAGCGTCTCTTCCACTGCACCGCCCAAGCTCCCCAGAACCTATTCCACATGCCAGGTGAGACGTTGCCATGCCGTGCTGCGTCTGTTGTGCCTGGAAGCAAAGAGCCACACTGGCCCGGCACTCCTTTCAGCTTTGCGTTCACAGGCAGATGAGTGGCTAACACCGCTCAATTTGACAGTTGGTAAAGTGGTGTGTGACAACGGTGCCAATCTGCTTAGCGCATTGAAACAGGGCAAAATCACGCACGTGCCGTGCATGGCACACGTCTTAAACTTGGTCGTGCAGCGATTCCTTGTCAAATACCCTGGGGTCCAGGACATCTTGCGGCAGGCAAGGAAAATCTCGGCCCATTTCAGAAGATCTTACACGGCCATGGCTCGCCTTGCTGACATTCAGCGGCGACACCATCTGCCGGTCAGACGTCTTATTTGCGATTGCCCGACGCGATGGAACTCAACCTTCTATATGCTTGATAGGCTGCTCCAGCAGAAACGTGCAGTTAACGTCTACCTGTATGAACTCTGCGAAAGAAACGGTTCTGGGGAGCTGGGTTTTTTTTCACCGCGCCAGTGGCTGCTCATGCGCGACACATGCAGACTTCTGCGGCCATTTGAGGAGATCACCAAACTGGTCAGTCGCAGCCATGGCGCCATCAGTGACATGGTACCTTATGCCTTCTTTCTGGAGCGTGCATTGCGTCGTGTCATTGATCAGGCTGTGGAGGAGCAGGAGCGGGAAGATGAGGAAGTCGCAATGCTGGATGAATTCCCAGGGGGGGCTACTCTATCTGAGACAAGTCAACAACAGGAGTCTGATGAGGAGTCAGAGGAGGATGGTGCCGGGGCGGATGAGCAGGAGCAAGAAGAGCATGCTTTAAACCTTTCTGGGATCCCTGTTGTGCGAGGATGGGGAGAGGAGAATGAAGAGGACGACATTATCCTGGATGATGAGCAGGAGCCAGGCCACCACACCGCTTCCACTTTAGTGCAAATGGGGGCCTTCATGCTCCAGTGTTTTAATAGGGACCCCCGTATAAAAAGCATGAGGGTCAAGGACCAGTACTGGGTGGCAACGTACTTAGACCCCCGGTACAAACACAAAATGGCGGAAATGTTACCGCCGTCGCAGAGGGCTGTCAGAATGCAGCACTTCCAGGCCTTGCTTCGAGAAATGCTGCATTCTGCTTTTGCGTGCGCTGGCAGAGGAGCAATTCCCACTCCCAGAGAAGGATTTGCGGGTACCAATCCAACAGCGCCTGCAAGAAGAGGCCGGTTTGAAGATGTGTTGGTGACTTCGGATATGAGGTCATTCTTTCAGCCGACCCATCGACAGGTGTCATCCGGATCCAGCATCAGGGAACGCCTAGACCGTCAGGTGTCCGACTACATTGGGTTAACGGCCGATGTGGACGCTCTGAGGAGTGATGAACCCCTAGACTACTGGGTGGGCAGGCTTGACCTCTGGCCAGAGCTTGCCCAATTTGCAATCGAACTGTTGGCTTGCCCCTCATCCAGTGTCCTGTCCGAAAGGACGTTCAGCGCAGCAGGGGGGATTGTGACCGATAAGCGTACTCGCCTAGCTCACCACAGTGTTAACTACCTCACATTTCTAAAAATGAATGAGGCATGGATCTCGGAGGAATTCAACACATGTGATCAGTAGACCATGTATATGTCTATAAACAATTTTTGGAATCAAGCACACAGACCTTCTTAATTCATTTGGCTCACTTCCCTGACCCAAAAAAGCACACCGTACTATATGCCCCTACCCTCCTCTTTGAAGAGGTTGAGCGGTGTCATATTTCTACTGGGGCTGCTTATTATGAGGGGTTCCCACCATCCCTGTGCTGTGCTGACTTCCTCCTGGGTGTTCTTATTATGAGGGGCTCCCACCATCCCTGTGCTGTGCTGACTTCCTCCTGGGGGTTCTTATTATGAGGGGATCACACCATCCCTGTGCTGTGCTGACTTCCTCCTGGGGCTGCTTACGGTGCTGCTGTCAGCGCTGTATGTCACGGAGCTGCTGTCAGCGCTGTATGTCACGGAGCTGCTGTCAGCGCTGTATGTCACGGAGCTGCTGTCAGCGCTGTATGTCACGGAGCTGCTGTCAGCGCTGTATGTCACGGAGCTGCTGTCAGCGCTGTATGTCACGGAGCTGCTGTCAGCGCTGTATGTCACGGAGCTGCTGTCAGCGCTGTATGTCACGGAGCTGCTGTCAGCGCTGTATGTCACGGAGCTGCTGTCAGCGCTGTATGTCACGGAGCTGCTGTCAGCGCTGTATGTCACGGTGCTGCTGTCAGCGCTGTATGTCACGGAGCTGCTGTCAGCGCTGTATGTCACGGAGCTGCTGTCAGTGCTGTATGTCACGGAGCTGCTGTCAGCGCTGTATGTCACGGAGCTGCTGTCAGCGCTGTATGTCACGGAGCTGCTGTCAGCGCTGTATGTCACGGTGCTGCTGTCAGCGCTGTATGTCACGGAGCTGCTGTCAGCGCTGTATGTCACGGAGCTGCTGTCAGCGCTGTATGTCACGGAGCTGCTGTCAGCGCTGTATGTCACGGAGCTGCTGTCAGCGCTGTATGTCACGGAGCTGCTGTCAGCGCTGTATGTCACGGTGCTGATGTCAGTGCTCTGTATTACGGTGCTGCTGTCAGTGCTCTGTATCTCCTGCACCCTCTTGTTTGCCTACCCTGGTCCCTGACCTTCCCTCTCCTCCATTGCCTTCATTAGCTCCATAGTCCTGAATTGTCAGAACAATTTCCCAAATAAAAAAAAAATGCTTGTAGTTATCGATCCCAAATTCACCTCATACATGTATTATGCTATTGTCCAGGTGGTGGGACTACGTGCTACCCCCTAATAATTACCCCGTGGCCGCAAATTCGACCTAAAGGTTTGCGAAATTCGCCTCCCATTGAAGTCAATGGAGCCCGCGGCGAACGGTCGTTTTCGCGAACGTTTGTGTCCGTTCGCGTTTCGCGTTCGCGAAACGTCCCGTCGGAAGTTCGTCCATCACTAGTCTTGAATAGTTGAAACACCTAAACCACCTTAATGTTTGCTTTCTTTCTGTTGATTTCAATGCATTTAACCAAAAGGCAAAAAAGTAGCAGATATTTTCAGATTTGGCAAAATGCTTGTGAAAAGGACAATTCCCCAAATTACTCAATTGTAATCTTTAACATATCTAAATGGCTTTACAAAAAAATAATTCCTTCAAAAATTTAGAAAAAGTACTGCTGCTCATGTACTTTTTAAACTGTAATTTTGAAAAATTCCACCCAAAAGCCACCAGTGATTTACACATGCTCTGACACCACCAATATGATACCACTAGCTTGGTATCCCACAGTGTGCTTTTAATATATTTGGAAACCTTACCAGTTGTTGCCCTTATATACATTAGACTTATTTAAATACATTCCTTATTAGGACTTCAAATAAATCTGTGTTAAAATTAAGCTTGGCATTGGACTTTTTGCTCTGTACATGGCTGGGAGAGAAAGGTATGTTTGTAGGTTGTCTAACAGAAATAAGGGAGTTCAGAGTGTCCATCCCTATTGTGATGTGCTGCACTAATAGTCTAAAATGTAACATGTCCAGAACTTTAAATTATATTTAGCGATTCACATTTTATTTTATTTTATTCAAAATATAATAATATATAAAGGTATGTGTTTTATTATATATATATATATATATATATATATATATATAGATAGATAGATAGATAGATAGATAGATAGATAGATAGATGGTAATTTTTATTATATATGTCCCCTATTTTATGTCTATTTGTTACCCAAGCGCACTTATCAGTGTGGCCATAATATTAATCCATGATAGACCAGAGCTGAGCTATTATTTGTATGCCACAGTTTGACTATTTGCACACCATCCCCCCTCTCAGTTGCTGCCTATATATGTTTTTCTCCAAGTATTATTCAGCAGTGTGCTGGTTTAACCTACGCTGGGGCCTGTTGTCCCACAGCACAGGTATATAAATACCACACTGCTGACACTTCCTTTCCAGGCCTATTGAAGGAGCAGCTGCTCCGAGCGTCTAGCCTATCCACCCATCCAGCACCACCTTGTCTCCTTGTTGGAAGCCCTCCCCCATGCCAGCCCCAGCGTCTTCCTGATGGCCACAGGAAGTACTCTCTGCCGATAATCATCCACCTGCAGCCCCACATCTCTGCAGCATCACCCGGATTGGGAATTGATGAAATCTCCATGGACCACTGAAAAACAGATGAGCCTTTTTATCTATGTTGTCCTGTAAGTGTAATCTTACGTTTTGTCATTAAAACATACATTTTAATACTGCACTCGGGTGGCGCTTCCCTTTTTACCCTTCTCGTGTAACCGATCAGTGCCCATTATTGCCACCCATCAGTGCCAATCACTGCCATCTATCAGTGCCCATCTGTGCCGCCACCTCCACACTCCACATCAGCGTGCATCAATGAAGGAGAAAAATTACCTGTTTGCAAAATTTTCGAACAAAATAGAAATTAAAAAAATAAATTTTTTTAATTTGGTATTTTTAAAAAAAATTTTAACAAAAAATAAAAACCGCAGAGGTGATCAAATACCACCAAAGGAAAGCTCTTTTTGTGGGGAAAAAATGATAAAAATGTAATCTGAGTTCAGTGTAGTATGACCGTGCAATTGTCATTCAAAGTGCATCAGCGCTGAAAGCTGAAAATTGATCTGGGCCGGAGGGGGGTTTAAGTGCCCAGTAAGCAAGTGGTTAAGGGACCCATTTTAATAACTGGTGTTCCAAAGACTTCTAACTTCTCCATCTACTGTGTGTATTGTTATAGGCCTCTCCTTCATTAGTTTGCATAGAGTGGCTCGGATTGGTTGGCATCTTTATTATCTCTATTAAAATCTTACCCATTCTTTTTAAGATTGGCTAATTTCCAATCCCCTGTATTTAGCATAAGTCAGTCCCCTTTAATACAAATCATTAGCACAAACTATTTTTTGGGGAGGGAAAATTTAAGTATGCAAGTTCATAAATGTTTTCAGAGAAATTAAGAATTTGTAATAGGATGGCAACCTTCTTGCATATCTAAATAAAGGATCCTTTGAAGTGGATATTTGTAAAACAAACAGGTTTGTGTCCAATTGTTCAGATAAACGAACTAATGTATAGTGTTGCCATCCTACCAGATTGTAATTTTGGAACTTTTGTAAAATGCCAGTAAAAAATTTGTCTGTGCCAGTCAATTTCAGTATTTAGGCTACAAACAAGTACACTATGCTAATAGCAATGTGATTTAATGTAGGTATTAAGGTAAAAAAACATATATCTGTTATTTACGAAATCACCTCCTGCCAGCACCAGCTCCTGCCCCATCACCTCCTGCCATCACCAGCTCCTCTCACCACCACTTCCTGCTGCCCCATCAGCTCCTGACTCCATCACCAGCTCCTGCTGCCATCACCTCCAGCCACCATCACCTTTTGCCCCACCATCTCCTACCACCATTACCTCCTGCCCCCACCCCCTCCTGCCACCATCACCTCCTGCCGCCACCAGCTTTTGTCGCCATCACCTCCTGCCGCCACCATCTCCTGTTGCCACCAACCCCTGCCGCCACCAAATCCGCTACCCAGGGCCCGCCAGCGCTGACCGAATACATGATCAGATCGGCTCTGGCAGCTCTCCGGAACTGCGCATGTGCAGTAACTAGCCAACCCGGTAAAGGCTATTTATTAGGGGCACGTTTTAACTATCATGGACATTTACAGACAGTGGGAAAGTGTCCTGATTTTACAGGCTGCCCATAAATATAAAGGTGGTTGGCAACACTGCTCAGGTACTGAATTGTCTGTGAAAAGCCCTCTCACATAAAGTAAAAATTAACAGAATATTCCCCTTGGCGAACAACTACCCTCCATCTTCAAAAAATAGACATACAATATTTCATAAAAGTGAGTACACCCATCACATTTTTGGAAATATTTTATTATAGCTTTTCATGTGACAACACTGAAGAAATTACACTTTTCTGCAAAGTAGTGATTGTTCAGCTTGTATAACAGTGTAAATTTGCTGTCCCCTCAAAATAACAACACACAACCATCAATGTCTAAACAGCTGTCAACAAAAGTGAGTACACCCCTGAGGGAAAATGTCCAAATAGGTCCCAAAGTGTCAAAACTTAGTGTGGCCACCATTATTTTCCAGCACTGCCTTAACCCTCTTGGGCATGGAGTTCACCAGAGCTTCACAGGTTTCCACTCCTCAGGGGTCAAGTCCCGGGGAAAAAAGTGTGGGAACTCCCACCCGAGATCCACTCCCCCACCAAAAATAAATAAATGATACGCTCATATGCACGAACACTTCAAACGTGGTATTTTTCATCCAAATTTCGTATTGTGTGTATGAAGCTTAACTGTTAGTACATTTAAAAAAACATTCCTCAATAAACATAAATACGGTAATTCTCGGAATAATCAGCATTCATTCAATTGTGCTTCCAGGCAAATGTGAACATCATGTCCTGATCTTTATTGGGGAATTTTATTTTGTATATAGAGTGTTTATGTGGTGAGTTTACACTTTTCATTGAACAGAGTTTGGATAACACAGGGTTAAATTGAAAGGTCATAAATTAACTGCACATTATCTGTACAGAATGCTTAGGGAGATAGTAATGTGTTCCTGCTTAGGAGATGTATGTTAGCTTGGGGGGCTGCAAACTCTGCAGGGCTCCAACACACACTCTCTGCTATTCCAACCCTTCACATATTTCCACATAAACTTCCCTCCTGGCATTAAACTTTGCCAGGTATTGTGCTCAGCTTACCACCCCAAACTGATGTTCCTCCCTCAGCTCACCTCTCTCCTTGCATGTCCTGTGAGCAGAATAGCTGTGCTCCTCCTCTGGGTTCTCTCATTATATGGCACTGAAGATAGAGGAGGGGGGGATTCAGCGGGACACACAGAGCAAGTATGCAGGAGACTGGGGCGGGGGGGGGGAGATGAGGAGACAAAAAATCAGGAGGGGCCGCGGGGAGGAGCGCATCATGAGAGGTCTGACTAAATACAATCTGTTAGCAGCAGGGACCTGATCTACCCGTCAGCTAGCTGTGATTGACAGGTAGATTGAAGCGGAAGCTGTCATGAAGCCCCCTACTGGCTATGCCTGAATGGTCAGGTGTGCGGTACTTACTATTGCGAGCTGTGTCGGCAGCTGCTGGTGTAGCACTTGCCACACAGCTCGCATACTTCAAAGTCTTGCAGGACGCGGCTGCTAACAGGTACTGAGTTTCCGTTGTGGAAAAAGTACAGGAACTCCATTCCCATGTGTTCCCGCAGGACTTGAGCCCTGCCACTCCTCGAAGACAACATCACAGAACTGGTGGATGTTAGAGGCCTTGCGCTCCTCCACCTTATGTTTGAAGATGCCCCACAGATGCTGAATAGGGTTTAGGTCTGGAGACATGCTTTTCAGTCCATCACCTTTACCCTCAGCTTCTTTAGCAAGGCAATGGTCATCTTGGAGGTGTGTTTGGGATCACTTATTGTCTTGGAATACTGCCCTGTGACCCAGTCCCTGAAAGGAGGGGATCGTGCTCTGCTTCAGTATGTCACAGTACATAAAGAAAGAGAAGTGGGAATTTAAATGAAGCACACAGCGAGTAAAAGAGTTGGTCAAGTGACTGGGAAACAAAGTGTATTGTGGTAAGGAAGTCTATAACCCACTATAAAACATTTTGGGCATCAATCCTCAACATAGGACCTTAGATCAACTATACATAAAATATATAATGAACAACAATCATATACATGGAGTAGGGACAAACAATGACAATCAATACATATTGTACATAGGCCATAATAGTTGGAACTTAAGTAGTCTAAATGGCTTTCTTAAATAACAGATTTAATGCAAATAAAGGCATTTGCAGGGCAATTAATACTATGGCTAACTACAATGAATATATGTATGGATAACCTATTTTCTGTACTTTATGTATGATGCTGTTTAACTTTCTCTATAGCATGATTTTATTTTACTAAATAAATTTTGTATTTTGTTATATCCTTTTTTGTGTACGTGCCGAAAAAGTTCACCACTAGGGGAACCCCTCTGTTTTTTTCTAGTATTATTGGATGTGGCACAACAATTTTTTGCCAGACCTTGCCGTTCTATTCAACCATTATAGAGGAAGAAGAAGAGGAGGGGGTGGAGGAGAGAAGAACATCCTTCCCAGTAACCCAGTGCACCATGAAGGAAAGGTAATGTCCCTGCCCATGCCTGCTGGACCACAAGTCAGCAGTAATATGCACCTTACTAATGACCGCCCTGTTCAACGAGGCCAAAACATTGCCTTCCACATGCCTGTATAGAGCTGGAATGGCCTTCCATGAAAAGAAATGGTGTTTCGGAACCTGCCACTGTGGTAAAGCATATTGCACAAATTCACAAAAGGCAGCCGTTGCAGTGCTAGCAATTTAGACGCTGAGCATGTGGATGGCTGGGTCCGAATTTCTTTTTACGGTTCAGTAACTGGGCTAGGGAAATTTACCTGCTAAAATCTGATGGTTGTACACTGCCAGCAGATTGGCTGCAAGTATTAGTTTTTGTTTTTTCAAAAGTGTCGTGTTTTTTTTTGTTATAGTTAAGTGATCATTTGCCACCAAAAAAATCTATTTGTGGGGGAAAAAAAGGACATACATTTTATTTGGGTACACCTGCAATTGCCAGTTAAAGTAATGCAGTGCCATACCGCAAAATATGGCCTGCTCACAAAGGGGGTAAATCTTCCGGAGGGCAACTGGTTCATATGGAACATGTTCATGCAGTTTTTGACTTTTACTAGGCTTACTGCACTTTTTTTTTCAAGAGTTTGTCATAGTTTGTCTTGATACAAACCAAAAATACTGTATATATAATAAATAAATATATATATATATATATATATATATATCAAAAACAGACCAGTTGCCAGAATATAATATGCGACAACCCCGTCACACCACTCCATTAATGGACGAAACGCGTCAGTTACGGTACAGGGAAGGACTATGAGAGAAGGCTAGAGATATACAACCAGCTGTAAGCCTAATGCAGTCCAGGGGGAAGGTGATCCTGTCGATTATTCTGTGGTGATAATCTGAATATGCCTTTTTGAAATCGTTGTTTGTGAGTGTTTTTTTTGCTGTTTCATTCAAATAAATTTAAGTGTTTTTACGGTATCACACTATATACGTTTTCATTTTCCATCTGCATTACAACTATTGGGGACGGTGGAAGTAAAGATGACAACCATGTCCTAAGGGAAGATGATGAAAAGTGTGGATTCCATTGAGTATATATGATGTGCTGATCTCACCAGCGTATTTCGGTAAGAGCACTACCAAAGGGGGAGTTCCACTTGTCACAAAACCCCCCGATTGTGGAAACCACGTGTGGAGTTGTTACAAGGAGTACGGTGGTGGTGAATAGTATTTTCAAGTACAAGGGGCCTAGATTTGAAGTTTGCTTCTCTACTCTTCTTGAACTATTCTTTGTGGAGTCTATTTTGCACACAGGCCCCAGTGGTGCATTTCCTCCTGTGTGGATATTGTGCTTGTGATTGGAGGAAAAAAGGAGAGGAAAATAACTTTTTCTGGACTATGTAACACACTGTTTTAAGTTACTGTAACGTTAATGCTCGGTTTATTATATATGTGACAGTCATATAGAAATCGTACATGTATACATATATTATTTGAATGTATTTCATTTGATGTATTACCAGCAAAGGTCCACTTACATATAGCGCTGCTTTCCAGCGTGCCAGTGGAGTGGTGTGACGGGGTTGTCACTTATTATCTCTTCTGGCAACTTGTCTGTTTTTGATTTCTGCATGAAAATATTCGTATGAATAGGGGATTCAAGCAGCTGCAGTATTTTGAAACGCTACAGTTTCCAGTAAAGATACGCAATAGCGTATCAGCGCTTGTGTTTATACAAATTTTAGACGCAGGGCACGGTAGTATAAACATTTTATGGAGATATATATATATATATATATATATATGTATATATATAATTTATTGGTCACTTGGGCCATTTATTTTGTGGTCACGACTGTTTTTTCAAAGCCATTTTTATATCATTATTTCTCAAACTGTAAATAAGAGGGTTGATCATGGGTGTGACCATAGTATAGAGTACAGAGCCAATTTGTTCTAGGACAACTGAATATTTTGGCATCATGTAGACAGACGCAGCAGTCGTATAGTACATGACGATGACAATGAGGTGAGAGGAGCAGGTGGCAAAGGTTTTCTTACGTCCTTCCTTCCATTTTCAAAACAACTTTAATCATTTTTACATAAGACATTAAACTGCAAAAAAATGGTAAAAACCCAAACATAAAAATGTCTATATATATGATGGTATACAAATAATTCAGACCAGCACAGGCAATATTCATGAGAGCTTTCCCATCACAGAAAAACTGGTGGATGATCCTTGACTGACAAAAAATCATTTTTGATGCCGGGAAAGTAATTACGAATGAATTGAAACTTCCTAGTATCCAAATCCCAGCCACTAAAATGATGCAATTGTTCTTATTTAACATAAGATGGTAGTGTAAAGGGTGACAAATTGCAACATACCGATCACATGCCATTGCAAGTACTAAAATATCCTCTGCACTTCCATCAAAGAAATAGAAATACATCTGGATGAAGCACTGACTGTAGGACACTGTGTTATTTCTGGATATAAGCATGTACAGAAGTTTAGGAACAATAATTGTTGTATAGCAAATGTCAACAACGGACAAGTTACAGATAAAGAAGTACATTGGGGTGTGTAAGTTCCTAGAAGAAAATATCAGCATTATTATAAATGCATTGGTAAATACACCACATGAGTATATTAAGAAAAACAAAGCAATGTAAAAGGATATGAAACTGGATTTAAGAGAAAATGGCAAGATGTAAAACTCATTTGTAGATGTCTGATTTTCCATGGTTATCTAGGTAATGTCAGCCTAGTTTCTGATAAGTAAAATGAAAAACATAAACGTACACTTCAGTCATAACTGAATAATGACTCTTTAAATTAGCAGTCTAATACTCATTATTTTAGGTTTACATCTAGAAACTGTTGTTTTGCATATTTTCATTCCACTTCCACATGTCTGCAAATTTGATGATCTTGGAACTCTCTCTTGGCTGATTTTCTCATATAAAAATTCAAATTTAAAAAAAATTCAGCGCATGCATCACCACAAGATCAGTGGATGCTTTGATATTGTTGGAAGTGCTCTGGAGTAAGTTATCCCTCTGGATGGTTTGCACCCGATGTGGGTGTGATGTTGGTGGACCTCATTGAGATCTTGGACTGCTGCCTGTCTGAAAGCGATGGAAAAGTCACACACCTTAAAATACTTGTCGATGGGTACAGAGGCGAGCTCAGTAAAGTTTTTTATACTTGAGGGTATCTTCAAGAAGTTTATTGTAGTTTACAATTCACAGGTCAAAGGTAAAGCCAACACATTTTGGGGGAAATGCCTCCTCCTTCACCAGGGCTAGCATGTGGTGGAACAATAGAAAGCAGGAACAACAAGTAAAAATCTATTCCTATAATTAAAATAAGAAAAGCAATAATAAAATGAAGTCATGCAGTAGACGGTGAGAAGAAACTATTAGGTTTAATAAATAGCTTGTGGCGCATTATAATAATTCATAACCACCATTAGGGATGAGCCGAACACCCCCCGGTTCGGTTCGCACCAGAACTTTCGAACGGACCCCAAATTCGTACAAACTTTAGAACCCTATTGAAGTCTATAGGACTCGAATGTTCGAAATTAAAAGTGCTAATTTTAACAGCTAATATACAAGATGCTGTCCTAAAAAGGGTTTGGGGACCTGGCTCCTGCCCCAGGGGACATGGGTCAATGCCTAAAATGTTTTTAAAAATGGCCGTTTTGGCGGGAGCACTGATTTTAATGACGATTAAAGTGAAAAAAAATGTGAAATATTCCTTTAAATATCCTGCCTGGGGGGTGTCTGTAGTATGCCTGTGAAGTGCCAAGTGTTTCCGTGTTTAGAACAGTCCCTGCACAAAATGACATTTAACGGAAATAACATCATTTAAAACTGCTTGCGGTTTTAATGTTATATCTGGTTCCTGCAATATGGTTGAAAATCATTGAGAAAAATGGCATGGGTAGCCCTCCCTGCCCATTATCAGCCCCTTTGGGTCTTGTACGCATATTAAGGGGAACCCCGTACCCATATTAAAAAAAAAGGAAATACATGTGGCCCCCAGGCCCTATATACTCAGAACAGCAGTATACAGGCAGTGCAAACAAGACAGGGACTGTGTAGGTTTGTTGTGTTAAGTTGAATCTGTTTGTAATTTTCAACTGGTACATTTTTAAAGTGTAGCTCCAGTCAAAAAATCAATTTTTAAGCTTTTTGGAAAACATAGGGAAGGGTTATCACCCCTGTATAATTTGTTTTGCCGTCCGTCTTTTTTCATCTCACTTGCTGTTGTCTCCTTCCGTTTGCAAGTAGGAGATGTTTGTAAGTTGGATGTTTGAAAGTAGGGGCCTGCCCTATATGCTCTGCAGAAATGGCGGAACAAGGTGTTGGTTTTGCCACAACATTGTAAGCCCTCAAAGTGACTCTTGGTGGGCGCTGGAGCGCCCTGCTGTGAACGATTATATCAAGAATTGTAATTACATGCCATTGTTGAACAGTGGTAGAAAAATTGACCTTTGGTGGTTGTGGTGCTGGTGCCACAACACTATAAGTCCTCACAGTTACTCTGGGTGGGCACAGGAACGAGCCCTCCTGTGAAATATTATATCAAGAATTGTAATTACATGTCCCTGTTAAACAGGGGCAGAAAAATTAGGCCTTAGGCACTGGTGCTGGTGCCACGACACTGCAACCTCTCCCATATACTCTAGTTTTAGTGCAGGAATTAGCCCTGCTGCAAAGCATTGCATCAAAAATTGTAATTAAACGCCCCTGTTAAACAGGGGCAGAAAAATTGGGCCTTAGGCACTGGTGCTGGTGCCACGACACTGCAACCTCTCCCATATACTCTAGTTTTAGTGCAGGAATGAGCCCTGCTGCAAAGCATTGCATCAAAAATTGTAATTAAACGCCCCTGTTAAACAGGGGCAGAAAAATTGGGCTGATGGCATCAACCAGAACCAGAAATGTTCTTCCAACATATCAGCGGAGGAGGAAGAGGATAGACAATCAACATAACAGGACAGTCACTCAGCAGCAGCATAGGCAGTCTTGAAGGGATGTGATATTTCAAAAAAAAAATTTCGGTTACATCAGCTTCAGGTGCTTGGTAGCTGTGGGTGATCCAAGACTGATTCATCTTGATGAAGGTCAGTCGATCAACTGATTCGGTGGACAGGCGCACCCTGTGATCGGTAACAAAGCCACCAGCAGCACTGAAGGTGCGTTCCGAAAGAACGCTGGATGCAGGACAGGCCAGTAGCTCAATTGCATACTGTGCAAGCTCTGGCCAGTGATCCATCCTCAAGACCCAGTAAGCCAGAGGATTTTCGGTGGGAAAGGTGTCCAAGTCTTATCTTGCCCCTAGGTATTCCTGCACCATGTAAATCGGACGCTGGCGATGGTTGCTGGAACCGATCATACCTTGGGGCTGCGGACTAAAAAATTGTCTGAAAGCATCGGTCAGGCGGCCACCTTCTCCACCGCTCCTTCTGACCGATGCCTCAGCAACACGTTGTCCAGAACCAGGAGTTTGTAACATCCCAGTCTCTGGGAACGCGTTGCACAGACCTTTCTGCAAGGCCTCCCGGAGATGTCTCATCCTCTGCTCCCTCTGCGATGGCAAGATAAGGTCGGCAACCTTACCCTTGTACCGTGGATCAAGGAGAGTGGCCAGCCAGTAATGGTCCCTCTCCTTGATCCGAAGAATACGAGGATCCTTCCGCAGGCTTTGCAGGATCAGGGAGGCCATGCAGCGTAGGTTAGCTGAGGCATTCGGTCCGGAGTCCTCTGGGTCACTAAGGACAACATGATCCGCAGCTACCTCCAGCCACGTCCAAGTCCATGGGTTTCTTGGGACTGTAAATCTTCCCTACAAGACTGCTGCTGCTGCTGATGCTGAGTGCCAGCCTCCACCTCCATGCTGACACAATCACCCTCCTCCTCCTCATCCTCTTCCTGTGTGATGGGTGGCACAGCAGGAACACTCTCTGGATAAAAGGGGCCTTGAGAGGCAAGGAAGTCCTCCTCTTCCTGCCTCTGTTCTGCCTCAAGTGCCCTGTCTATTATTCCACGCAGCGTATGCTCCAAGAGGTGGACAAGAGGTACAGTGTCACTGATGCATGCACTGTCACTGCTCACCATCCTTGTGGTCTCCTCAAACGGTGACAGGACAGTGCATGCATCCCTGATCATGCCCCACTGGCGTGGTGAGAAAAAAACCGAGCTCCCCTGACCCTGTCCTGGTGCCGTAGTCGCACAGGTACTCATTGATGGCCTTCTGCTGTGTGTGCAGCCACTGCAGCATGGCCTACGTTGAGTTCCACCTGGTGGGCATGTTACATATAAGGCGGTTCTTGGGCAGGTTCAACTCCTTTTGGAGCTCAGCCAGCCGAGCACAGGTATTAAATGATCAGCGGAAATGCACACAGACTTCCTGGCCTGCTTCAGGACATCCTATAAGCCCAGATACCTGCCCAAGAACCGCTGCACCACCAGCTTAAGGACGTGAGCTACACAGGGCACATGGGTCAGTTGTCCCTGTCGGAGGGTGGAGAGGAGGTTGGTGCCATTGTAGCAAACCACCATTCCTGGCTTAAGCTGGCGTGGCGTCAACCACCTCTCGGCCTGCCCCTGCAGAGCTGACAAAACATCCACCCCAGTGTGGCTCCTGTCCCCCAAACAAACCAGCGCAAGCACGGCATGGCATAGTTTTGCCTGCGTACTTGCGTAGCCACTGGAACGCCTACGGAGCACCGCTGGTTCTGAGGACAGAGCACTGGAAGAGGCCATGGAGGAAGAAGAAGAGGAGGGGGTGGAGGAGAGAGGTGTGTCACAACCAATAGTAGCATTTTGGAGGCATGGTGGCGCAACAACCTCCAACACTACTGCACCTTGTCCTGCATCCTTCCCAGCTGCCAGAAGAGTGACCCAATGGGCCGTGAAAGGCAGGTAACGTCCCTGTCCATGCCTGCTGGACCATGAGTCAGCGGTAATATGCACCTTACCACTGACCGCCCTGTCCAGCGAGGCAAGGACATTGCCTTCCACATGCCGGTAGAGAGCCGGAATCGCCTTCCGTGAGAAAAAGTGGCGTTTGGGGACCTGCCACTGAGGAACTGCACATTGTACAAACTCACGGAAGGGGGCCGAGTCTACCAACTGAAAAGGCAGCAGTTGAAGTGCTAGCAATTTAGCCAAGCTAGCATTCAACCGCTGGGCATGTGGATGGCTGGGAGTGAACTTCTTTCGCCGGTCCAGCAGCTGGGGCATGGACTATAGCGACTGCTATAATTGGACGTGGGTGTACTGCTAGCAGAGTGCCCGGAAGCACTTGGCTGTGACACACCTAATTCTACACCTTCATTCCTCTCAGAGCAGGTTTCAGAGAGGACTGAAGGTCTAGTGGGGTTGGAGATCCCAGCTGATGAGGAGCAAGGAGAGGTCCGCTTTGTTCTTTGGTGTGGGTCTTGCCAACGAGCTGCATGGCAGGTCAACATATGTCTGGTCAAGCATGTGGTGCCCAAGCGGCTGATGTTTTGGCCACGCGAGATACTGTCACGACCGTCCTGGCATCCCGATCGTTCCTAGGAGATCTACTCACAGAGGTCCCATGTTGAGAACCCGTCGTTCCCCTTTAGCGCGGGCCAACGCGAACGGACGCACACGGTTACGTTCCGGTACGACCGGGCGCACACGGGTGCGCGACGTGGCAAACGAGCGCGGGGTCACGAACGGGCGCACGACCTCCTACGGGGGCACGCAGACCCGTCGTGCGACCGGTTTGGCGCCCTAAAGGCTTCTTAAGGACTCGGTTTCCACTCTGCCCTCGCTGTCCAGTCTACAGCGTGTCCTGAGATTCTGTTTACCTGTTACCTGCTAGTTTGATTCCTGTGACCCGGCTTGTTCTTGACCACGTTTGACTGCTGCCTGCCACCGACTACCTGCCTGCCTGACCACGTCTCTGCCTCTGCCCTTGTACTGTGTACCCGCCTGCTGCCGACCTTGCCTGTACCTGACTACTCTGCTGCCTACTGATCCATCCGGATCTGCTGTGCCTGCTGTTCCTGTATTGACCTGCCAGTGTCTGCTGTCTCCACTGACAACCACCACCTTGCCAGTCCATCAGTCTGCTGTTGCTGTCTCCTGCCGACTGCCATCCGTGTTGCTGTTGTCGTCCGGACCTACCAACACCTGCCAGGCACTTGTGCCCCCTGAACTTTCGAATCTCTGTCTCCATCTCCAGGGGTTCTTGAGCCAGGGGCTACGAGGGGCCGCTCCCTGCACTCCAGGCTCGTCCACCAGGTACGTGACAGTACTGGACAGCCATGTCCGAGCCTACGCAGGGAGCCTCCCCTATGGACGAGCTCTGCCGCCATCTTGCCGGCCTGACCCAGGCGGTGAAGAGTCTGCAGGAAGGTTATGGCCGACTGGAGGAACAGGTTCAAGCCCTGTCCGCGACCCCGCCGGCTGCTTCTGGGCACCATGCCCCACCATCAGTGGTGATGATGCCACCCGAGCCCAGGGTCCCTACCCCGGAACGGTTTTCGGGCAACCGGAACAAATTTAGAGCCTTCCGCAACTCTTGCGAGCTCTGTTTCGCTTTGCAACCAAGAACCTTCTCTCTCGAGGCGACCAAGGTGGGGTTCGTCATCTCCCTATTGACGGACGAACCACAGGCCTGGGCACACCGCCTTTTGGAGCGAAAGGATCCATCTTTAGATACTCTAGACACCTTCTTCCTGGCAATGTCAAGACTTTACGAAGATCCTCAACTTGCTGCGACTGCAGAGGCTGCCCTACACGCCCTACAACAAGGTCGCAGGCCTGTGGAAGATTACGTGTCGGAATTCCGACGCTGGAGTTCCGACACAGAATGGAACGATGCAGCCCTCCGGTACCAGTTCCGTTTGGGCCTATCTGAACCGCTGAAGGATGAATTGGCACGCATAGGCACCCCAGAAACCCTGGAGGCCCTCATAGACATTTCGGTCCAGATCGACAGACGTCTAAGGGAACGTCGCCAGGAGCGCTCTTCCACAGCCACACGCCCCATCTGGATGTTGCCACGTGTACCCAGCTCAAGTCATGCGGCTCCACCTGCCCCTGCCACAGCTACACCAGATCAGCCGGAACCCATGCAGCTGGGCCTCCTCCGTCCCTCTCTGACACCAGAAGAGCGGCAACGACGTCGGGTTGGGAACCTCTGCCTTTACTGCGGAGGTTCAGGACATTTTGTTCGCACTTGCCCAGCGAAGATGCGTAAGTGCCTTTTCATTCCATCTGTTCCTTTGCCTGTGCTACCTAACAACACTACTCACCTGGCTGTCCCTGTTCTTTTACAGCTTCCAGAAAGGACTGTCCGGACTCACGCAGTTATTGATTCTGGGGCGTGTAGTGGCTTTGTGGATACGAACTTCGCTTTAAAGAACAAGATCCCCCTTCGGCCCAGAGAGAAGGGACTTTCAGTATTTTTGGCCGATGGTTCTACCCTTGAATCCGGACCAGTGACCCAGAAGACCACCCCTTTATCTGCTATCATTGCCGGGACCCACCAGGAATTCCTATGCCTAGATGTTATTAAGTCACCACTATTTCCCATCATCCTAGGCATGCCTTGGTTGAGAGCGCACAATCCAAACATCAATTGGGCCACTGGGAAGATTGAGTTTACTTCGGACTATTGCCGTCAACATTGCTGCCCTGTTGATGATAGAGACTCTTCTGCCCTCCTCTGTTTGGAAACAGACCCTGAGACCCGACAAGCTGTACCCAAGGACTACCACGATTTCCTGGATGTATTTAGTAAAAAAGGGGCAGAAACTCTACCACCCCACAGGCCATACGATTGCCCGATTGAATTACTACCCGGGGCAGAGATTCCCTTCGGAAGAATCTTCCCCCTATCTGAGTCCGAGCTGGGTACCCTGAGGTCCTACTTAGATGACAACCTAGAGAAGGGATTCATCCGACCTTCCACCTCCCCGGCAGGCGCAGGAATCTTCTTTGTCGAGAAGAAGGACCATTCCCTTCGCCCGTGTGTGGACTACCGGGCATTGAATAAAATTACTATAAAGAATCGCTACCCCCTGCCACTGGTACCTGAACTTTTTCAGAGACTTGGTTCTGCTAAAGTCTTCTCCAAGCTGGACCTCCGGGGTGCCTATAATCTTGTCCGCATCCGGAGAGGTGACGAGTGGAAAACTGCCTTCCGTACCCGCTTTGGGCACTTCGAATACCGTGTAATGCCGTTTGGATTGTGTAATGCCCCAGCCACATTCCAACACTTTGTCAATGACATTTTTAGAGACTACCTTGATTTATTCGTAATAATTTACCTTGATGACATTCTAA
This sequence comes from Lithobates pipiens, assembly GCF_037356315.1. NCBI lineage: Eukaryota > Metazoa > Chordata > Amphibia > Anura > Ranidae > Lithobates > Lithobates pipiens. The sequence goes on from NW_027507784.1 coordinate 325,342,260, forward strand.
TCTTTTCCTCCACTCTAGCCGACCACCGAGAACACGTCAAGAATGTCCTGGCTCGTCTCCGACTTCATGGCCTGTACGCCAAGCCTGAAAAATGTATCTTCGAAAGACAGAGCATCCAGTTCCTGGGTCTGGTTATTTCCATAAAAGGGGTGGAGATGGATCCCCAGAAGGTCTCTGCTATTCAAGACTGGCCTGCCCCATCCGATAAGAAGGGAGTTCAGTGGTTCGTGGGGTTCGCCAATTTTTATCATAAGTTTATCAGAGGATTCTCCTCGATCATCTCCCCTATCACCGGTTTGACCAAACAGGGTCAGAAGTTCCGTTGGACCCCCGAAGCGCAGGAGGCTTTCAAGACTCTGAAGGACCAGTTTATTTCGGCATCAGTCCTAAAGCATCCTGACTCCGCGCTACCATACATCCTGGAAGTGGACGCTTCTGAAATAGCGGTAGGGGCGGTGCTCTCCCAGAGACAAGGGCCTAAATCTTTGCTACACCCGGTCGCCTTTTTCTCCCGTAAATTGTCCGACGCAGAGAAGAATTACGATGTCGGTGATCGTGAGCTGTTGGCGATAAAGGCAGCACTCGAGGAATGGCGCTACCTCCTTGAGGGCGCCGCCCACCCGATCCTGGTTTATACAGACCATAAGAACCTAGAATACCTCAAATCAGCAAAAAGGTTGAAACCGCGTCAGGCCAGATGGGCGCTCTTCTTCTCCAGGTTCTCGCTACATATTACCTATCGTCCAGGATCCAAGAACGTCAAGCCCGACGCCTTGTCGCGCATGTTCAGCCAACCAGAGAACCCCCCGTCTTCAGATACCATTCTCTCCGCGGGAAGCTTCCTCCTGCTCCAAGGGGACCTAATATCTCAAGTTAAGCAGGCCTCCATGGGCACTACTCCTCCACCTGGCTTCCCATTGACTTCTAGCAACGACCTTCTTTGGTACGAAGGCAGGATCTTCATCCCCCAGGAAGCACGGACCTCGGTTCTGGCCGCTTGTCACGACCACCTATTGGCCGGCCATTTCGGGGTATACAAGACCTTGGAGCTACTCCGACGCTCGTTCTGGTGGCCTCGAATGAAGGATGACTGCAGGAGATACGTTGAGGCCTGTACCGTCTGCATCCGAAACAAGAACAGTAAGTCAAGAGCCTGGGGTTTACTGAAGCCACTGCCCGTTCCTGACAGACCATGGAGGATGATCTCCATGGATTTCATCGTCGAGTTACCCCCCTCAGAAGAATACTCTACGATTTTTGTCGTGGTGGATAGGCTTACCAAAATGGCCCACTTCCTACCCATGAGGGGCACCCCTTCTGCCACAGAGACAGCCAGGACCTTCATCAGAGAGATCGTGAGGCTCCACGGCGTCCCCGCTAATATCACCTCCGACAGGGGGGTGCAATTCACTTCAAGATTCTGGAGAGCACTCTGTGGTGCACTGAAAATTGACCTCCGCTTGTCTTCCGCATATCACCCCCAGACCAACGGCCAGACCGAGAGGACGAACCAGACGTTGGAGCAGTATCTACGCTGCTTCTCGTCGTTCTCCCAAGACGACTGGGCTCCGCTTCTTCCTTTGGCCGAATTCGCCTACAATAATTCAATGCACTCTGCCACCAAGCAATCTCCATTTTTTGCGAATTTTGGCTTTCACCCACTGTTTCTGTCTGGCGACCTCCCCGAGTGCCCAGTTCCAGCGGTGCAGGAGAATCTCAACTTCTTCGAGACAAATAACAAACTTTTGCAAGAAACCTTGACCAAGTCGCAGGAATACAATAAAGAGGTATTCGATAAGAAGAGAAGGGGGGAACTGGACCTCAAGGTCGGGGATCTGGCCTGGCTGTCCACCCTGAACCTCAAACTATCCTGCCCATCCAAGAAATTGGGACCGAAATTTGTGGGCCCCTTCCCAATCGTAAGAAAACTGAATAGTGTGGCATTCGAGCTAAAGCTTCCGGAATCTTTTCGGATTCACCCTGTTTTCCACGCATCGCTACTTAAGCCTGCAGTTCCAGATTCTTTTTCTGATCGAGTTAATAATCCTCCAGAGCCTGTGATGGTCGATGGGGAAATCGAATTCGAGGTGGAATCCATACTTGATTGCAGGAAGAGGCGGAACCAGGTCCAATTCCTGGTTAAATGGAAGGGGTACGGGCCCGAAGAGAACTCTTGGGAACCAGAATCCAATATTCACGCGAAGAGACTAATTTCTGCTTTCAAGAGATCCCACCCGGGTAGGATGGCACAACTGGGCATCCGGAGGCTGCCCCTTGGGGGGGGGCAATGTCACGACCGTCCTGGCATCCCGATCGTTCCTAGGAGATCTACTCACAGAGGTCCCATGTTGAGAACCCGTCGTTCCCCTTTAGCGCGGGCCAACGCGAACGGACGCACACGGTTACGTTCCGGTACGACCGGGCGCACACGGGTGCGCGACGTGGCAAACGAGCACGGGGTCACGAACGGGCGCACGACCTCCTACGGGGGCACGCAGACCCGTCGTGCGACCGGTTTGGCGCCCTAAAGGCTTCTTAAGGACTCGGTTTCCACTCTGCCCTCGCTGTCCAGTCTACAGCGTGTCCTGAGATTCTGTTTACCTGTTACCTGCTAGTTTGATTCCTGTGACCCGGCTTGTTCTTGACCACGTTTCACTGCTGCCTGCCACCGACTACCTGCCTGCCTGACCACGTCTCTGCCTCTGCCCTTGTACTGTGTACCCGCCTGCTGCCGACCTTGCCTGTACCTGACTACTCTGCTGCCTACTGATCCATCCGGATCTGCTGTGCCTGCTGTTCCTGTCTTGACCTGCCAGTGTCTGCTGTCTCCACTGACAACCACCACCTTGCCAGTCCATCAGTCTGCTGTTGCTGTCTCCTGCCGACTGCCATCCGTGTTGCTGTTGTCGTCCGGACCTACCAACACCTGCCAGGCACTTGTGCCCCCTGAACTTTCGAATCTCTGTCTCCATCTCCAGGGGTTCTTGAGCCAGGGGCTACGAGGGGCCGCTCCCTGCACTCCAGGCTCGTCCACCAGGTACGTGACAGATACGCTTGAGACATATGTTGCAAATAGCAGCGGTGCGATCTGATGCACTCGTCTCAAAAAAGGCCCACACCAAAGAACTTTTAGAATAAAGCGCAGAGGCAGTGCCCTACACAGTGTGCTGCCCCTAAGCTGGCCCTCGGAGAGCATCCTGCTTCGTTGGACATGTGCCTCCTCCTCCTCCTCCTCTCCTACCAGGCACCCACGTGGAGTCAGTGCCCTCATCATCCCCTCCCTCTTCATCGCTGGAGCAAACCTGGCAGTATGCTGCAGCTTGTGGAACATGACTGCCAGATTGCTGTCCTTCTTGAGCATTCCCTCTCTCTGCATTCACGCTACTGCCTTCCTCTAGCTGAGTATCATCATCAGAGCCTACAAAACACTGGGCATCCTCCTGGAGCATGTACCCAACACTGTGTTCAAAGAGTTCAGGAGACTCCTCAGGAGGACGTGGTGGGTCTAGGGAAGGAGTCACTGATGATGACATTGAGAGGAGGGAAGACGATGCATTGGCAGCTGCTTTGCTAGTACCCTGAGACTGGGTGAGAGAGGATGAGGAGGATGAAGAGGGCTTGGTCATCCACTCTACCAAGTCGTTGGCATGTTGCGGCTCAACATGTCCAGCTGCCGAAAAGAAGGACAAGCGTGTCCCATGGCCACGTGCTGATGATGACGATGCACCGCGTCCACAACCAGCACTGTTGTTTCTAGACACAGAGCCTGCTTGCCCTCTTTTATCGGCTCGCGCCTGTCTGCCTCTCCTTACTGGCCTTCCAGACATGGTAATGGCCTGAAGGGAATTGGTAAAACCAGAAATTGGGTAGTGTATATTGTGCTGGAGGCACACACAACTTCCACTAACTCCTGCAGATGGCAGATGGCTCAAATAGAGAAGAGCTATGTAGGTGGATATAGCGGTTTATACTGGTTTCAGAGCACGCAGACAGCACGCACAAGCTCCTACCGCTGACTGCAAGCTCTATTTAAAACTAGCAAGATAGTTTGCTATATAGGTGGATATAGCGGTGTATACTGGGTTCAGAGCACGCAGACAGCATGCACAAGCTCCTACCGCTGACTGCAAGCTCTATTTAAAACGAGCAAGATAGTTTGCTATATAGGTGGATATAGCGGTGTATACTGGGTTCAGAGCACGCAGACAGCACGCACAAGCTCCTACCGCTGACTGCAAGCTCTATTTAAAACGAGCAAGATAGTTGATATATAGGTGGATATAGCGATGTATACTGGGTTCAGAGCACGCAGACAGCACGCACAAGCTCCTACCGCTGACTGCAAGCTCTATTTAAAACAAGCAAGATAGTTTGCTATATAGGTGGATATAGCGATGTATACTGGGTTCAGAGCATGCAGACAGCACGCACAAGCTCCTAACACTGACTGCAAGCTCTATTATAAAAGATAGATATATCGCTAGCTATATAGGTGAATATAGCGGTGTATACTGCGGTCAGGGCACGCAGACAACAACCACTACAGAAGAGCAAGAACGAAAAATCGGGCGATAACGATCGGTGTATACTGTGTTGAAGGTACACAGAACACCCACTAACTGCCACAGACGCCAACACACTACACAAGGCCGCCGCGCTGGCGGCCTTATATAGTGTGGGGCGTGTACTACACAACCTGAGCTATGATTGGCCACAGGCAGAATCATGGCTCTCCTCGCTGCCGGTGCTGTGATTGGCCAAGCATGCGGGGTCACAGTGCATGCTTGGCCAATCATCAGCCAGCAATGCCCTGCGCCATCGCAGTGCATTGTGGGCCGTGAGCACCACACGAATTTGGCACGAACGGCCCATAACGTTTGGAATTCGCCGAACGGGCGAACAGCCGATGTTCGACTCGAACACGAAGCTCATCCCTAACCACCATATATAAACCGCAATCAAGGTAAACAAATATCTAAAATTGGGTAAAATCAAATAAAACCAAGGCTATTTATAATATTGAGAGAGACCCAAACAGGATATATTGTGCTATGGAGCAAATAAATACATGAAAACATTATAAAGAATAATAAAAATTGAAATCCTACACAAAATAAAAATACAATGCTAAGGATAGTCTCATGAATGGCTTGGGGAAGATATTTGCATGAAGGTATAGAATGATTAAATATATTTGGAAACAACAATGAAGCAATAGTAAAAAAGAAAAAAAAAAATGAAGTCAAATGATACATGTTATATAATTATAAAATAGTGGGCAAATGTAGGCCTGACCAGTAATGGTGGGTGTGAATGGAATGACAAAAATAAAAAGTTTGATGTTGACATCAATCAGATTCAATAAAAAAAAAAAAAACATACCAATGACCACACCTAGTATTTTCCAAAGGGATGGCAAAATTGTGAGAGCCATTTTACCATCAACCAATCTATCGCTCAGCACACTATAAATTGATGTGATCCAAGTAACTAAACAGAAATATAAACCAAAACTGGGCTGGTAAAAACCAAAGGAAGTTGCTAATTGCATCATGCAGGATAAGCAGTACAAGGTTTTAATGAATAGATTTGAATATAAAAATTGTCATACAAAAAAAAAAGAGCATAAGAAAACATAATCCACCACCACAGAAAAATAAAAAGACAATATTTTCTTATCAGCACAGCACCTTCTCAAACTGTTCACACATGCACATATATCTCATCAGCCACTAGATCTATTAAACTATCCTCCTGCTGATGCCGATGAAAGATGGCTGGACTCCATAGGTCTGGGTGAGCTGAGGTCTTGACTCCACCATGTATAGCATATTTTGCCATTCTCTCCTTCATACATTAGTCTGGGAGAATTACTGTCCAGTTACTGCTGTACACTTGATGCTTCTCAGCAGTTTAGAAGTTACATCGGTCTACTTTCACCAATGGAATTGTCCATTGCTCTGTTTGGCTGGACTGTGTGTCTGAGTTTCTAGGCTGAAAGAATATTCCTTACGTGATCTGTATGAACCTACTGAATCGAGTCCTAGGTGACCCCTATGCTGCTGTGTTGATGAGACAACATTGTCTTTTTATTTTTTGTGCAGTCGTGGATCGTGTTTTTTATGCTTTTTTTTTTTTGTATGACAATTTTTACATTCAAATCTTTTTTTTAAAAAGCCTTGCTCTACATTTGCTGCATTTACAATTAGAAACGTATTTTTGGGTTTCAAACAGCCCCGTTTTTGTTTATCAATCAGGTTCATACCCACCTTTGAAATCTGATTTATTAAAAGGGGAACATGAAGTAAACTCTTACCACACTCCTGTTACTGTATAGAATGTGTTCATATGGTGTGATTACACAGAATTGTTTTATTTTTTTTATTATTTCACTGAGATGTTACAAAGCAAAATTTCATTAATTTCAATGCGCTGTAGAGATGTGGGATAGAGATGTACAGATATTTCAAGTGAGGTCCAATTTGTTAAAATGTCAGCATGTCTGCATTTTTCCACACCTCTCCACTCGGCACCTCTCTATTCCATTGTGTATTGAATGAGGCATATAGAAAATAATTGTGTTTCATGTGGAGACTTGCATTGATCAAATGCAAAATGCACAGGTCTTCGCACATGGCATAATCAAGTCCTAAGGTAATTTATCTGAACTTGTTTGCAGTTGCTGTGTTTTTTAGATGACATAAATAGCTAAAGTGCCTTCCAAAAGTGTTCACCCCCCTTTGGCTTTTTACCTATTTTGTTACATTACAGCCTTTAGTTCAATGTTTTTTAATCTGAATTATATGTGATGGATCAGAACACAATAGTCTGAGTTGGTGAAGTAAAACTAGAAAAATATATACATAAAACTATTTTTCAGAAATAAAAAGATAATTGGCACGTATTCACCCTCTTTGTTATGAAGCCCATAAAAAGCTCTGGTGCAACCAATTACTTTCAGAAGTCACATAATTAGTGAAATTATGTCCACCTGTGTGCAATCTAAATGTCACATGATCTGTCATTACATATACACACCTTTTTGAAAGGCCCCAGAGGCTACAACACCTAAGCAAGAGGCACCACTAACCAAACACTCCCATGAAGAACAAGGAATTCTCCAACAAGTAAGAGACAATGATGTTGAGAAGTACAAGTCAGGGTTAGGTTATAAAAAAATATCCAAATCTTTGATGATCCCTAGGAGCACCATCAAATCTATCATAACCAAATGGAAAAAGCCTGGCACAACAGCAAACCTGCCAAGAGATGGTCGCACATCAAAACTCACGCAAGGAGGGCAATAATCAGAATGGCAGAAGAGAGACCTAAGGTAACTCTGGAAGGGCTGCAGAGTTCCACAGCAGAGACTAGAGTATCTGTACATAGGACAGCCATAAGAGTACGCTCCATAGAGTTGGGCTTTTTGGCAGTGGCCAGAAGAAAGACATTACTTTTAGCAAAGACTCCCAAAATGTATGGAGGAAGGTGCTCTGGTGTGATGAGACTAATATTTAACTTTTTAGCCATCAAAGAAAATGCTATGTCCTGTGCAAACCCAACTTATCACATCACCCAAAGAACACCATCCCGCTGTGGGGATGTTTTTCAGCAGTCGGGTCTGGGAAACTGGTCAGAGTTGAGGGAAACATGTATAGTGCTAAATACAGGGATATTCTTGAGCAAAACCTGTACCACGCTGTGTGTGATTTGAGGCTAGGTGGAGGTTCACTTTCCAGCAGGACAATGACCCCAAACACACTGCTAAAGCAACACTTGAGTGGTTTAAGGGGAAATGTGTTGGAATGGCCTAGTCGAAGCCCAGACCTCAATCCAATAGAAAATCTGTGATTAGACTTAAAGATTGCTGTTCACAAGCGCAAACCATCCAACTTGAAGAAGCTGGAGCTGGAGTTGGAGGAATGGGCAAACATCCCAGTGGTAAGATGTGGCAAGTTCATAGAAACTTATCCAAAGTGACTTGGAGCTGTGATAGCCACAAAAGGTAGCTCTACAAAGTATTGACTTTAGGGGGGTGAATAGGTATGCACATTGACTTTTTTTCTGTTATGTTGTCCTATTTGTTGTTTGGAGATTAATTATTTTTTTTTATTGTGAAGCAAAGTTGTGGGCATGTTCTGTAAATTAAATGATGCAAGTCCTCAAGCAATCCATGTTAATTCCAGTTTGTAACAAACACAAAACACAAAAAATGCCAATACTTTTGCAAGGCACTGGATAATAAACAACCCGCCATGTAGATAGTGCAAAATAATTTCATTGTACCATAAAGAAAAAAATATTTAAATCAAATAAGTATGCAAGTAAGTCAGACACCAAGCCAAACCAAAAAGTTTTGTTAACCAATATAAAGCATTCGCATTGCTGCTTTTCCTGTAGATAAATCTAAATGTACACATAAGGCCATCCGTTTAGGTTTGGTAATTTTGGACCATTATCAAATATATTTTATCAACTTTAGATTTTATCTGCATCAAACGTTTAAGGACCACTGGTGACACATGTAGCACTTACCTACATTATCAAAATATGTCATATTGTCAAATTTTTATGGGAAAAAAATGTAAAAGTGGTACGATGCACCCCAACTGGAGTATCACCTGAAGATTAATATAAAATTAAAGTGGAAATAAACAGTATCTTTCAACATAAAGCATACTACATTTTACAGAGAGAAGTCAACACTGAGAATTTATAAAGAACATATTCCACTAAAAGAGATTATGTATTCATAAAATTCTTTAGGGAAAGCAACTGAACTCAGGCTTCATTGCTACTAACTCAGCCCTCTGGGTTTTAAAGATAACATGGCATAATCATATTCAGAATAACTCATTTGAAGTAGTAAATTGTATATGTTTTTTCATGCAATTTACTTGACTACTTTGATATAAAGTATGCAAAAAAACTATTTTCAGTTATCAACCATCAAAAACGAATCCAGCAAAACAAAACTGTGTGAAAGTTGAAAAAAAACGATGTTGAAACTATATAAGACATTTCAGCTAACATTTTTAATCATTACAATTCTAATAACTTTTCCTCCTCACACTTTTATACCTAAATGAAAATGTATGAAATAGTCAAACCTTTATTATAATTACTGATTAAAACTTTATAATATAAAGTACCGTATATACTCGAGTATAAGCCGAGATTTTCAGCCTCTTTTTTGAGGCTGAAAGTGCCCCCCTCGGCTTATACTCGAGTCATCGCTGTCTGCCTGCTCGATCAGCGTGTCGAGCAGACAGACAGCGGCCATTCTATAATTCAAAAGCCGCGCCTCCGGCTCCGCCTTCGCCTGTGATAGGCGGAACACTGAATTTCCCAGCAGCCTGTGTTCCGCCTATCACGGACATCGTCTCATCCTCGTACTACGGACGAGGATGAGACGATGTCCGTGATAGGCGGAACACAGGCTGCTGGGAAATTCAGTGTTCCGCCTATCACAGGCGAAGGCGGAGGCGCGGCTTTTGAATTTTACAATGGCCGCCGAGGCGCCGACGAAGAGCGGCGATCCTGGCAAGGCACGGGACGGAGGCAAGGCACGGCACGGCACGGGACGGGACGGAGGCAAGGCACGACACGGGACGGAGGCAAGGCACGGCACGGGACGGAGGCAAGGAGGCAAGGCACGGGACGGAGGCTCGGGACACAGGCTCGGGACACAGGTAGGCTGGACACACACACACACACACACACACACACACACACACACACACACACACACACATGGACACACACACACAGGGATGGATGGATGGAGACACACACACACAGGGATGGATGGATACACACACACACAGGGATGGATGGATGGATGGAGACACACACACACAGGGATGGATGGATACACACACACACAGGGATGGATGGATGGATGGAGACACACACACACAGGGATGGATGGATGGATGGACACACACACAGGGATGGATGGATGGATGGACACACACACACACAGGGATGGATGGATGGATGGACACACACACACACAGGGATGGATGGACGGACACACATGGATGGACGGACACACAGGGATGGACGGACACACAGGGATGGACGGACACACACACAGGGATGGACAGGCATGTCTCACCCTCGGCTTATACACGAGTCAATAAGTTTGCCAGTTTTTTTGGGGGTAAATTGGGGGCCTCGGCTTATATTCGGGTCGGCCTATACTCGAGTATATACGGTATCTCACAAAAGTGAGTACATCCCTCACATTTTTGTAAATATATTAATATATCTTTTCATTTGACAACACTGAAGAAATTGCACTTTGCTACAATGTAAAGTAGTGAGTGTACAGCTGTCCCCTCAAAATAATTCAACACACAGCCATTAATATCTAAACAGTTGGCAACAAAGGTGAGTACACCCCTAGGAGAAAATGTCCAAATTGGGACCAAAGTTTCAATATTTTGTGTGGCCACCTTTATCTTCCAGCACTGCCTTAACTCTCTTGGACAAGGAGAGCTTTACAGGTTGCCACTGGAGTCCTCCTCCACTCCTCCATGATGACATCACTGAGCTGGTGGGTGTGAGAGACCTTGTGCTCCTCCAACTTCCATTTGAGGATGCCCCACAGATGGTCAATAGGGTTTAGGTCTGGAGACATGCTTGGCCAGTCCATAACCTTTACCCTCAGCTTCTTTAGCAAGGCAGAGGTCATCTTGGATGTGTGTTTGGGGTCGTTATCATGTTAGAATACGGCCCTGCAGGCCAGTCTCCAAAGGGAGGGGATCATGATCTGCTTCAGAATGTCACAGTACATTTTGGCATTCATGGTTCCCATTCATGCAGCCCCAGACCATGACACTCCCACCACCATGCTTGACTGTAGGCAAGACACACGTGTCTTTGTACTCCTCACCTGGTTGCCTCCACACACGCATGACACCATCTGAATCAAATACGTTTATCTTGGTTTCATCAGACCACAGGACATGGTTCCAGTACACCATGTCCTTAGCCTGCTTGTCTTCAGCAAACTGTTTGCGGGCTTTCTTGTCCATCATCTTTCGAAGAGGCTTCCTTCTGGGACGACAGCCATGCAGACCAATTTAATTCAGTGTGTAGCATATGGTCTGAGCACTGACAGGCTGACCCCCTACCCCTTAAACCTCTGCAGAAATGCTGGCAGCACTCATATGTCTATTTCCCAAAGACAACCTCTGGATATGGCCCTGAGCACATGCACTTAACTTCTTTGGTCAACCATGGCGATGCCTGTTCTGAGTAGGACCTCTCGTGTTAAACCGCTGTATGGTCTTGGCCACGTGTCGCAGCTCAGTTTCAGGATTTTTGCAATCTTCTTTTAGATTAGGCCATCTTTATGTAGAGCAACAATTCTTTTTTTCAGATCCTCAGAGTTCTTTGCCATGAGGGGCCATGTTGAACTTTCAGTGACCAGCATGAGAGAGTGAGAGAGATAACACCAAATTTAACACACCTGCATCCCATTCACACCGGATCTTGTAACACTGTCACATGACACTGGGGAGGGAAACTGGCTAATTGGACCCAATTTGGACAATTTCACTTAGGGGTGTACTGACTTTTGTTCTCAGCGGTTTAGACATTAATGGCTGTGTGTTGAGTTTTTTTGAGTGGACAGCAAATTTACACTGCTACAATGTAAAGTAGTGAGTGTACAGCTTATATAGTAAAGTGTCATTTCTTCAGAGTTGCCACATGAAAAGATACAATAAAATATTTACAAAAATGTGAGGGGTGTACTCACTTTTGTGAGATACTGTATCAACTGGACACCCTATGCAGTACAATAGCCATTCAGTACACAAACATTTCTGACACAGGAGTAAGGATTTGTGTCACTGAAAATAATTTGACACCAATTTGAGAAGCTTCTGGGTTTATTCAGTATTCATCGAATGGTCCAGTCAACCTGCAGTTGACCGTTTTCTGACTTGTATTTGACCTGCCCTGAATCCAGCCTGGAACAATGCAATTTACTACCAACAAACATTTACAGCAGAAAGAGTTGTATCAAAGTACACAGTGAATGATACCATTATAGACTACTATCATTCTAACAAGGCAATTAATTATAGGTCTACCCTACACAAGCTGCCCCAGTCTAATATATGTAAAAAGAAAATATCTTGGAATTCAGTCAAAAAGTGATGAACTATAAAAAGTCCCATAATGCCGCGTACACACGATCGAATTGTATGATGTACTTAGTCCGTTGAAACGCATTTCAACGGACAATCCGATCGTGTGTGGGCTTCAGCTGACTTTTTCAGCGTGAAGTCCGGAGTACTAAGAAGGCCGGTTTGCACACCAATCTTCCCGTCGTACTTTGGTTTCAGCAGACAATACGTTCGTCAGTATGCTAGTCCGACGGACTAAGAATGGCGCATGCCCAGAAAGGATTTACAGGGCGGAAGCGCTCTGTCTTGTAAAACTAGTGTTCATATTGAAGCTAGCATATTCGTCATGCTGCTAATTTTGTGATCTTTTAATATAGCACATTCTTTTCTTCTTCATAATGCGAGAAAAGTGAAGTTGCTTTGCTGCTTATATTCACACAGAGTTATCACAAATGTCTTTATTCATCCTCATCTTATGATCAATATTCCAATTCGAGAATAAAAAAAAAAAAAAAATAACGGACGAATTAAGCTGAAGTCTGAAAAGCGTGAATCGTCTCTAACCAAACTTCCACTAACGCAAAGTCAGCAGAAGGAGCCCAAAGGGTGCTTTGCTGTGTCTTGGACTTCCTATTTCTAGTCCTGTCGTACGTGCTGTACGTCATCGTGCAAGCTTTCGTCTGACTTTTTGTGTATCCGTGTGTGGCCAAGTCCGTTCGCTAGAAAGTCCGCCGGATTGTCCGCCGGATTGTATGACGGACTAAGTACGTCATACAATTCGATCGTGTGTACATGGCATTAGAGGGCCAGATAAGTAGCGGGGTCTATTGACAATTTACTCAAAGATTTGGAGGAATCACCATAAATAAATGTTGTTCATAATATAGAAATTGAATAGGCACAAACAAGGCACTTATAGTAGTGGTACTACTTATGTTGCAGACTATACAGTTCTTCAGGTGGGTAATGCTTATCCACAAGGCAGTTTCCAATTATAATATAACATGCACTTGTAGACCACAGAATGCCAGGGAAACACTTCCCTTAGAGGTGTCATGGTATTGCTGCATCACAGTGCAATCCCTGAAAGTCCCTGCAGATATTCAACTGCCAGTAGGAGACTGTTCTGAGAAGCTAACTGAGGAGACACACTGTAATGGGAACCCAATTAAAGGAGAAGGACAGCCTAAGCTTGTTTGGCTGTGCGTTTATGAATCACAGGAGTGCAGTTCGCTCTGCACTCGTGACCCATTTTCAGCTGACAGCAGGCTGAAGGCCGCTGTCAGCCGACGTCATAGAGCTGGTCCAGGCTCAAGTCAGGCCAGAATCTGCCCACATGTCTGGACAGGCAGCCAGCTCAGCCTCTCAGGGGGCCACTGAGTGCCTGAGTTGGCCACTCCCTCCACAGCCCAGCGCTCCAGTGCATGAGGGGGAGGGGCAGAGCAGAGAGTGGTGACTGACAGTCACCAGTTCTGTGACAGGGAGCCATTTTACTACAACTAAATTGACAGAAGACATACTTACGGCATACAAAATAACATTAGTAAAATGGCAATGAACTTCCAGTTTCCTTAGCAAATTGATTGGCTGACCAATTGCCATTAAGGGCATAAATACCAAAACAAAGATGGCGTACCCAGCTTCCTTATCCCAATATAAACCAAAGGCAAAGTTTTTTTCTAGTTTCTGGTGAGTGCCCATTAGGGATGAGCTTTCTGTTCGGGTCGAACAATAACGGTAGAACATTTGCATAACACATGGCTGCCTTTTGCTTTCAATACTGGTCCCCTTTGTTTTTAGTTTGTGTGTTTTGTTTTTCCTTTGTTGTCTTAAGAATAGAGGTCTCAACTTGTCGGCATGTTGTTCACTTGTGATGATCACACACTGATAGCATTAGCAAATGCGCACTCCGTTGGATAGAACCATGACAAGATATGGGTGCCTAGGAACATTGGGGTAAACTCTTAGATATCAATCATCATGCGCTATCTGTCTGGTGTCCGTGAACTAGTTATTAATGTTAATTTATTATTTCTTTCTCCCCTCTCCTCTTTGTTTTTTAGACATCTCTATGTAAATTATTCATGAAGTTCTGCCCACTAGTGCTTGCTGCTATCTCCACCGTATGTTTTTATACTTGTCATGTAGGTAAGATTCCTACTATGTCCTTAGTCTAGCATATAGACACATTAGTCTAGTCCCACTTTAAGTTGTCCCCCATGGTCCACCCATTTTGATGTCCTTTCTTGGCTTGCCCTCTGGGGGCATGAGGGTATAGGCGGATGGAGGGTTGTGGGGACCTGTGGGGGGTATGGGAGTGGTAGGGTATGGATGTAATATTTTTATTATATATATTTCTTCTGTATGTTTTTCCTCTCTTCTCCTCTTAACCACTCATTTGCTAAAGTATAAATAATTGATTAACACATTTTTTTTATTATATGTATGATCTTTATTTTATTTTTGTATTTTTTTTTGTTTGGCCATGTCAACTGTTTGTGTACAAGTAGGGATGCTCAGGAAGCAAATCATGTGAGTTGTTTCAATGTCTTATGCTTTTACAAGATGTTAACTATATGTGACTAGTGATGGACGAACTTCCGACGGGACGTTTTGCGTACGCGGACCGCGAACGCGGCCGATAGTTCGTGAACCGTAACGTTCGCGACGGGCCCCATTGACTTCAATGGGAGGCGAACTTTGCAAACCTACAGGTCAAATTTGCAGCCACAAAATACTTAATAGCTGTGCAAACATAGTCCCACCACATGGCCAATGACATAACACATGTATGAGGTGAATCTGGGATCGACAACTACAAGCATTCTTTTTTTATATGGGAAATTATTGTGACAATTCAGGACTGTGGAGCGCATGAAGGCAATGGAGGAGAGGGAAGGTCAGGGTAGGCAAAGAAGAGGGTGCAGGAGATCACCAGCAGTGTGACATACAGCAATGACACCTGCACCGTGATAGAGTGATCTGACAACAGCACCGTGATAGAGAGCACTGACATCAGCAGCGTGACATAAAGCACTAACACCAGCACCGTGATATACAGCACTGACAGCAGCACCGTGATAGAGAGTACTGACATCAGCACCGTAATTGACAGCACTGACACCTGCACCGTAAGTAGCCCCAGGAGGAAGTCAGCTAGCACAGGGATGGTGGGAGCCCCTCATAATGAGCATAGCACAGGGATGGTGGGAGCCCCTCATAATGAGCATAGCACAGGGATGGTGGGAGCCCCTCATAATGAGCATAGCACAGGGATGGTGGGAGCCCCTCATAATAAGCAGCCCCAGGAGGATGTCAGCATAGCACAGGGATGGTGGGAGCCCCTCATAATAAGCAGCCCCAGGAGGATGTCAGCATAGCACAGGGATGGTGGGAGCCCCTCATAATAAGCAGCCCCAGGAGGATGTCAGCATAGCACAGGGATGGTGGGAGCCCCTCATAATAAGCAGCCCCAGGAGGATGTCAGCATAGCACAGGGATGGTGGGAGCCCCTCATAATAAGCAGCCCCAGGAGGAAGTCAGCACAGCACAGGGATGGTGGGAGCCCCTCATAATGAGCATAGCACAGGGATGGTGGGAGCACCTCAAAATATGCACAGCAGAGGTACAGCCCCAGGAGGAAGTCAGCACAGCACAGGGATGGTGGGAGCCCCTCATAATATGCTCAGCAGAGGTACAGCCCCAGGAGGATATCAGCACAGCACAGGGATGGTGGGAGCCCCTCATAATAAGCAGCCCCAGTAGAAATATGACACCGCTCAACCTCTTCAAACAATAGGGTACGGGCATATAGTACGGTGTGCTTTTTTTGGACAAGGAAGTGAGCCAAATGAAGAAAGAAGGTCTCTGTGCTCAATTAAAAAAATTGTTTATAGACAGGTCTACTGGTCACATGTGTTGAATTCCTCCGAGATCCATGCCTCATTCATTTTTAGAAATGTGAGGTAGTTAACACTGTCGTGAGCTAGGCGAGTACGCTTATCGGTCACGATCCCCCCTGCTGCGCTGAAGTCCTTTTCGACAGGACACTGGATGAGGGGCAAGCCAACAGTTCGATTGCAAATTGGGCAAGCTCTGGCCAGAGGTCAAGCCTGCCCACCCTGTAGTCCAGGGGTTCATCACTCCTCAGAGTGTCCACATCGGCCGTTAACCCGATGTAGTCGGACGCCTGTCGATGGGTCGGCTGAAAGAATGACCTCATATCCGAAGTCACCAACACATCTTCAAACCGGCCTCTTCTTGCAGGCGCTGTTGGATTGGTACCCGCAACTCCTTCTCTGGGAGTGGGAATTGCTCCTCTGCCAGCGCACGCAAAGGCAGAATGCAGTATTTCTCGAAGCAAGGCCTGGAAGTGCTCCATTCTGCCAGCCCTCTGTGACGGCGGTAACATTTCCGCCATTTTGTGTTTGTACCGGGGGTCTAAGTACGTTGCCACCCAGTACTGGTCCTTGACCCTTATGCTTTTTATACGGGGGTCCCTATTAAAACACTGGAGCATGAAGGCCCCCATTTGCACTAAACTGGAAGCGGTGTGGTGGCCTGGCTCCTGCTCATCATCCAGGATAATGTCGTCCTCTTCATTCTCCTCTCCCCATCCACGCACAACAGGGATCCCAGAAAGGTTTAAAGCATGCTCTTCTTGCTCCTCCTCATCCGCCCCGGCACCATCCTCCTCTGACTCCTCTTCAGACTCCTGTTGTTCACTTGTCTCAGAGTAGCCCCCCCTGGGAATTCATCCAGCATTGCGACTTCCTCATCTTCCCGCTCCTGCTCCTCCACAGCTTGATCAATGACACGACGCAATGCACACTCCATAAAGAAGGCATAAGGTACCATGTCACTGATGGCGCCATGGCTGCGACTGACCAGTTTGGTGATCTCCTCAAATGGCCGCATGAGCAGCCACTGGCGCGGTGAAAAAAAACCCAGCTCCCCAGAACCTGTTCTGCCGCAGAGTTCATACAGGTAGACGTTAACTGCACGTTTCTGCTGGAGCAGCCAATCAAGCATATAGAAGGTTGAGTTCCATTGCGTTGGGCAATCGCAAATAAGAAGTCTGAGCGGCAGATTGTGTCGCCGCTGAATGTCAGCAAGGCGAGCCATGGCCGTGTAAGATCTTCTGAAATGGGCCGAGATTTTCCTTGCCTGCCGCAAGATGTCCTGGACCTCAGGGTATTTGACAACGAATTGCTGCACGACCAAGTTTAAGACATGTGCCATGCATGGCATGTGCGTGATTTTGCCCTGTTTCAATGCGCTAAGCAGATTGGCACCATTGTCACACACCGCTTTACCAATTGTCCAATTGAGCGGTGTTAGCCACTGATCTGCCTGTGAACGCAAAGCTGAAAGGAGTGCCGGGCCAGTGTGGCTCTTGGCTTCCAGGCACAACAGATGCAGCACGTAGGGATGAGCCGAACACCCCCCTGTTCGGTTCGCACCAGAACCTGCGAACAGACCTAAACTTCGTGTGAACTTTAGAACCCTATTAAAGTCTATGGGACTCAAACGTTCACAATCTAAAGTGCTCATTTTAAAGGGTAATATGCAGGTTACTGTCCTAAAAAGTGTTTGGGGACCCGGGTCCTGCCCCAGGGGACATGGATCAATGCAAAAAAAAGTTTTAAAAACGGCAGTTTTTTCAGGAGCAGTGATTTTAATAATGATTAAAGTGAAACAATAAAAGTGTAATATTCCTTTAAATTTCGTAGCTGGGGGGTATCTATAGTATGCCTGTGAAGGGGCGCATGTTTCTGGTGCTTAGAACTGTCCCTGCACAAAGTGTCATTTGTGCAGGAAAAAAAGTCTTTTAAAATCACTTGCGGCTAAATTGTCGGGTCTCCGTAATACAGAGAACACTCAATGAGTGTTCTCTGTATTAGCCGACAATTCATTCATTCATTGATTAAAAAAAAAATTAAAAAAAAGCGTGGGGGTTCCCCTAAATTCAATTACCAGGCCCTTCAGGTCTGACATGGATATTAAGGGGAACCCCGTGTCAAATTAAAAAAAAAAATTGACGTGGGGGTCCCCCCAAATATCCATACCAGACCCTTCAGGTCTGATATGGATATTAAGGGGAAACCCGCATCAAATTTAAAAAAAAAATTGACGTGGGGGTCCCCCTAAAAATCCATATCAGACCCTTTATCCGAGCACGCAACCTGGCAGGCCGCAGGAAAAGAGGGGGGGACGAGAGAGCGGCCCCCCCTCCCTCCTGAACCGTACCAGGCCACATACCCTCAACATTGGGAGGATGCTTTGGGGGTCTGTGACCCCTCAAAGCACCTTGTCCCCATGTTGATAAGGAAAAGGGCCTCATCCTCACAACCCTGGCCGTTGGTTGTGAGGGTCTGCGGGCGGGGGGCTTATCAGAATCTGGAAGCCCCCTTTAACAAGGGGACCCCCAGATCCCGCCCCCCCCCTGTTTGAAATGGTAAGGGGGTACAAAAGTACCCCTACCATTTCACAAAGAAAGTGTCAAAATGGTTAAATAAGACAAACACACTTTTGAAAAATTCCTTTATTAAAAATGAAAAAAATAAAAAAAAGATTCCAGCGGTGCTAATCCACTCTTGCTATCCAGCGACGGATCTCCGGGGTCCAGCGATGGATGATCATATCCAGCGACGGGGGATCTCTCAGTCCAGCGCTGTCCATACATCCTTCTTCTGTCTCCACTCCGGAGACAATGCAGAGAGCCCAGCGCTGACGTTTCTTATATTAGGAGGGAGGGGCCACCCGTCACCTGACCCCGCCCCCTCTGACGCTGGTGAAGGGAGCCAGGGGTTCCCCAGTGACGTGTGGGTGACCCTGCCCCCTCTGATGTAACGGAAACCTGCGTTACATCAGAGGGGGCGGGGTCACCCACACGTCACTGGGGAACCCCTGGCTTCCCTCTCCAGCGTCAGAGGGGGCGGGGTCAGGTGACGGGTGGCCCCGCCCTCCTAATATAAGAAACGTCAGCTCTGGGCTCTCTGCATTGTCTCCGGAGTGGAGACAGAAGAAGGATGTATGGACAGCGCTGGACTGAGAGATCCCCCGTCGCTGGATATGATCATCCATCGCTGGACCCCGGAGACCCGTCGCTGGATAGCAAGAGTGGATTAGCACCGCTGGAATCTTTTTTTAATTTTTTTTATTTTTAATAAAGGAATTTTTCAAAAGTGTGTTTGTCTTATTTAACCATTTTGACACTTTCTTTGTGAAATGAGACCCGACAATTTAGCCGCAAGTGATTTTAAAAGACTTTTTTTCCTGCACAAATGACACTTTGTGCAGGGACAGTTCTAAGCACCAGAAACATGCGCCCCTTTACAGGCATACTATAGATACCCCCCAGCTACGAAATTTAAAGGAATATTACACTTTTATTGTTTCACTTTAATCATTATTAAAATCACTGCTCCTGAAAAAACTGCCATTTTTAAAACTTTTTTTTGCATTGATCCATGTCCCCTGGGGCAGGACCCGGGTCCCCAAACACTTTTTAGGACAGTAACCTGCATATTACCCTTTAAAATGAGCACTTTAGATTTCTCCCATAGACTTGTATAGGGTGTTCCGGCTTTTCGAATTTGCTGCGAACAGCCCAAATTGTTCACTGTTCGCTGAACAGGCGAACAGGCAATGTTCGAGTAGAACATGAGTTCGACTCGAACTCGAAGCTCATCCCTAGCAGCACGGCATGGCAACGTCTCACCTGGCATGTCGAATAGGTTCTGGGGAGCTTGGGCGGCGCAGCGGAAGAGACGCTAGCAGCGGAAAAGGAGGAGTCAGCCGAGGAGGAGAGGGAGGAGGATGGAGTAGGAGGAGGAGGAGAAGAAGAGTCAGGCCTGCATGCAATCCGTGGCGGTAAAACCAAATCTACACGGGTGCCACGGGTTACATGCTTGACGGCCGTCAGAAGGTTCACCCAGTGGGCAGTAAAAGTGATATACCTTCCCTGCCCGTGTTTGCTAGACCACGTGTGTGTGGTCAGATGTATCTTGGCACCGACACTGTGTGCCAGAGATACATTCACTTGCCACTGAACATGGCCATATAGCTCTGGGATGCCCTTCTCTGAGAAATACTTCCTTCCTGGGACCTTCCATTGTGGTGTTCCAATGGCCACAAATTTTCGAAAGGCCTCCGAGTCCACCAGTTTATATGGCAGTAGTTGGCGGGCTATCAGTTCTGACAAGCCAGCCTTCAACCGTTGGGCAAGAGGGTTATCCGGCGTCATCATTTTTTTTACGCTCGAACATTAGGCCCACGGAAGCCTGCCTTTTTGCAGAAAAACGTGAGCTTGGCGTGATGGAAGGTGGAATGGAGGACAATTGTGAGGAGAGAGGAGAAGGAGAAGTAGAAGATGAGGCTGGACGGTGAGAGCCTGGAGTGTGGCTTTGTGTGTTCCGTTGCTCCCACTGGGCTCGGTGATGGCTGCTCATGTGCCTTCTTAAGGCGGTCGTCCCTAGGTGAGTGTTGGCCTTACCACGACTAATGCGTTGACTGCAAAGATTGTAGATGGCAACGCTATTGTCAGCAGCGGACACGTTAAAAAAAGCCCACACTGCGGAGCCATGTGCCGGTGTCCTGGGAGCGCCAGATGTGACCGTACATGGTCGATGACTCGCTCCTGATACATTTGCAGTCTGCTTTGTCCCTCCTGTACAATGTAAGTTATTCCTGCTTCTCCTCCCTATCTGCTGGTCCATATCTCCCTCTGAACTCCCCTCCTCTTCCTCTCTTGTGGGCACCCACGTGACATCACTAGACACGTCATAATCAACGTCACCTTCCCCACCGCTATAAGTAGAGATCTCGGAGTAGGCAGCAACACTGGGGACCAACCTCCTCCTTGGGCTTATCTGGGTACTGTCATCAGACTGCTGAGTAGCGGTTGTTGCTACCTCCTCTTCCTGATCCAATACCAAGAGTGGCTGCGCATCAGAAATGTCTTGATATGGATCGGAAAATAATTCCTGTGACTCAAGCGGAAGGTATGTGGTGGTGGTGTTGTTGGTGGTAGTGTCTTTGGGGGTGCACATAGCAGAGAGTGAAGAAGAGGGTGCAGATCGAGAGGATGAGGAGGGTGCAGAAGAGTAAGGCTGAGTGAGCCACTCAACCAAGTCTGGTGCGTCCTTTAAAGTAATTGAACGCACCTTCTGCAACTTCCCACTTTAGCTCAAGCCTGTTGCTCCTGCCCTACCCCTACCACCCCTGCGGAAGGGCCTGCCTCTTTCTCTGCCTGTCATTTTTTAAATGACCCTGTGACAAAACTCTCAGTCCCTATACCGATGAAGGACTGCTGCAGTATAGGGCAGCGGTCAGCAGTAGTGCACCTCAACCCTATGTATTGTGGACCTATACCAGTCCTTATAGAATAGCAGACTGTACCTCACTTAACCCTATGTACTATAGCACCCTACACCAGGTTATTACCAGTCCTTATAAGGACCTTTGTGGAACAAGTAGGTTGTGTGTGACTGATTAGCAGACTGTACGTCAGTCCCTATACCGATGAAGGACTGCTGCAGTATAGGGCAGCGGTCAGCAGCAGTGCACCTCAACCCTATGTATTGTGGACCTATACCAGTCCATATAGAATAGCAGACTGTACCTCACTCAACCCTATGTACTATAGCACCCTACACCAGGTTATTACCAGTCCTTATAAGGACCTTTGTGGAACAAGTAGGTTGTGTGTGACTGATTAGCAGACTGCAGCAGAAGGGCAGCAGTCAAGTATAATATTCTTTCTATATTTGGAAGAAAGAATATTATACGTGTACAAGCCTATTACCATACCACTGATACCAGTCCTGAAAAGAACCTTTGTGGACCTAATATAGTAACAGCTACTGATTAAACTGACCCTCACTGCCTCACACACAGCTTCCTGCCTGTCCCTATATAAACTGACAAAACAGAGGCTACTGGAACAATAACTGGAATAGCACTTTTGTGGACCTGATAGTAACAGCTAATGACTAAACTGACTGTCCCTGCAGCACACACCGTCCTGTCCCTTTCTCTAAACTGACAAAAGACACTCAGGCTGCTGCAACAATCAGTAGCACAGCAAACCTATATCCTGAACTACACCTAACACCTATACCAGTCCTGAAAAGAACTTTTGTGTACCAAATAGCTAGCGATTTGGGTCACTGCAATCTCTCCCTGCTCCACACAGCAACCTCTCCCTATAGTGACAGAAGAAAGAATGTAAAATGGCTGCCGGATCGGGTCTATTTATAAGTTAGGGGGAATGTCCAAGTGTCCATGTGCTGTAATGTCTCAATTGGCTGTCCTGTACCCCATGATGGATGTGTCATCATAGGTCAAAGTTCTTTTACACAGTAAACACGGAAGTCCGCCGGGTGAACGGCGCCAATAGTCCGCCGATTGGGCGGACCGCGAACAGCCGAAATTCGCCGCGAAACGACCGCCGGGCGAACCGTTCGGCCATCCTTATATGTGACTGTTAATAAGTCTGGATGTTGCTCACGACAGACCTATATATGGGTTTTAATGTGATATTTTAAACTTAGGAAAAAAATATACAAACATACAATAAAATCAACAAACTTTATTACAATTTGGCACAATTTAAAGTCCTCTTTTGGGGTTTCCTCCTTACCTTGGGATTTATCCCACAGAGTTGGTGAACACCTTTATTTTCTTTTGTGTACTATTTTTTGGTGATGGTGCCTAAATAGGGTTGAAATGTAAGGCTCATTCCACACTCCATATTTATAATAATAAAATTCTTCTCTCCACTCCTCCTACTCCACAGTGCCTATTCATATCTGTAGTCCAAAGAGTCTATGGGATTGATTTACCAAAACTGTAGAGTGCAAAATCTGGTGCAGCTCTGCATAGAAACCAATCAGCTTCCAGCTTTTTTTTTTTTTATCCAAGCTTAATTGAATAAGCTGATCGGCTACCATGCACAGCTGCACCAGATTTTGCATTCAAGTTTTTGTAAATTAACCTTTATGGATCCCATGATATGACTGCCGTCCCAAACCACAACTCCCAGGATTCTCAGTGCTCTTCATAGAAGTGTATAGGTTTCCTTGACTTTAGCTCTCCCCCTGCTGGCCAGAGGAGAATGGTGCCGCATAACATCAGTAGCTCAGTAAAAAGTGAAAGTAAACTGATTGTAAAGGAGGAAATGTCTCCTTCCCCATGTTTCTGTAGTCCGGGAACCTGGCTACATAATGAGAATTATATAAGTTATATAAAATTATTATTTTATTTAACTATAGTTAACTTAGGTACTTAAAAACATACCTATCAAATAATAATACTATTAACACTAAGAATAATAATTATTAGTAATAGTAGTATTAATATTATTATTTTAGTATGTTAGCTGATATAAATGACATCAACTACCACTACTACTTCTCATGTTCTTTAAAACTGTTGTGTAAAAAACAAAAAAAGGCCAACCAAAACTTTTTGGAAGGCAATGGTGAACTTAATCTTACATTAAATTTTGATACCTTGAAGGCTCCATTAGCAAGATCTCCCTATCAGAAATCTTTGGTCAACCTTATACTTTATAATGTTCATGGGTGTTTTTAAACTTCTTAATAAAATCCTTTCAAGTTTGGAAGTAAATTTTAGGTGCCATTAGCCTCAAAAGTGCCAATTTTACATCATTATTTCGCAGACTGTATATGAGAGGGTTTAACATTGGTGTAACAGCGGTGAAGAGCACCAGACAGACTTGCTGCAGGCTAACATAGCTTTCTGGCATCATGTACACTAAAATAGCTGTAGTATAATACATTATGATGACAATGAGATGGGAAGAACAGGTGGAGAAGGCTTTCTTACGCCCTTCCCTAGTTTGAATTTGAAGAATTACCTTGATGATTTTTACATATGATATCAAACTGCAAATACATGGGCAAAAGCTAAAGAAAAATGTCTCTATATAGATGACTATATAAAATTCATTTACACCAGCACAAGCAATGTCAATGAGAGCTTTCCCATCACAGAAAAACTGGTGAATAGTGTGTGAAATGCAAAAGGGCAAGTATGATAATGGAACTGTGATTACCAATGAATTTAGGCATCCTGAAATCCAAATTCCTGTGATGATAGAGATGCAGTTTTTGGATCTTAATATAGAATTATACCGTAAAGGATTACAAATAGCCACATATCGGTCAAAGGCCATTGCAAGTATAACCATATTTTCTGTAATGCCAACTAATGTGTAGAAGTACATTTGTGTGAAGCATTGATTGAAGGATATAGAGTTATTCTCAGATATTAATATGTCCAGATGTTTGGGGGCTACGGCTGTAGTGTAACTGATGTCAGTGAAAGACAAGCTGCAAAGGAACATGTACATGGGGGTGTGCAAGTCACTGGAAGAAAAAATAAGAACCATTATGAAGGAATTGACAAATACTCCAGACAAATACAAAATGAAATATAGACCAATAATTAATGACTTATAATCAGATTCAATAGAAAATGGTAGCAAGTAAAAATCTTTAAGAAATGTTTGGTTTTCCATTGATTTTCTGAAAAAAAAAGACATTTGTTAAAAAATTATGTGAAGACATTAACCAAGTTTTTTTTAAACATTAGGAATATAAATGATAAAAAATGTTTTTTTTTTAAATCCCGAGCATGAATGATAACTTATTTTCATTCTTTTCAGCAGCCACCAACCCCTGCTCCTCTGGCCTGCCTGAAGCCCCCTCCATGACATACAGTACATTAAAAATATAAGTTTTATTAATAATTGCTGGATTCTCAACAGCACCACATCCCTGTATTGAAATTGTTTTGTAGAAAATGGATAATGGGATTTTCAAGGTGCCTGAAACTCATGGTTGTTCCTCTCCATGGAAATCTTTAGTAAAATGCGAAAGATTTATTCAATCTAAAGAGAAACCAGAGTATCTTACTAAAGATTTATATACAAATACATTCCTGTTATGGACAACATATTCCCATTCAACCACCCAATGTTGTAGCACAAATGTAGATTTATTAGACAAGTCAGCTTTTGTTCACAACCAAACCTTTTGGTATTTCTATGTCCACTGCAGTCTCGTTTTTCTTTTCATGTCTGTGGAATGTGGTGTGATCTTCTTTATGGTGATGTGCATCCAGAGCTGCCCTTTTGCACACCAGTGTTTCAAAAAATAGTTTATGAGCTGTGGTGGATTTTCCGTCAATTTGGTCAGGTCTGGCCTTTCTTCTCCTACTTCTGCCATTGACCTCATTGAGCAGTGATTTCAGCCAAATAACTTCCTCTTGCTGGATATTTTTTTGTTTTTGCATAAGTTATCCTTAACTATGCAGACGGGAACTCAGTGGTTGTCAATTTACTGGATATAAAGGGATAGGGGCTGCATAGTATATGCAATGCTTTAGAGGATTGCCAGAGACACTAAAGCCCCATACACACTATCAGTTTTTCTGCTGAGTTTTTCCTTCAGATTTACCAAAACCATGTAATATGAGGTCAAACATTAGGAGTTTCAATGTGTATGCAATCAGGCAGGCCCTTCTACTACATGGTTTTGGTAAACCTGAAGGAAAAACTCAGAAGAAAAACTGATAGTGCGTATAGGGCTTTAGATGGACATGATCAGACAATGGTGACATGTTACAGTTGTAATTGAAGGTACTAAGGACATGTTGTATGAGACTGCTAGAAAGATCTGCAATTATAACTCCTTTACAAATCATTTCCCTACTACTGGCTGCTGCTGTCTAAGGACCTCACCACAAGCACCAAAAAAATGCATGTGGCCTTTGGGCCACTGGTAGGGCACCAATACTGTAAAGTGTACAAACCACTGGAGCTTGGCCACCACATCTAATGTCAATTACACTTAGGTCAGGTATCTTCTTTATTTTGATGTTTGGTTAAAAAAAAAAAAAAAAAAAAAAAAAGTATCTTGAGGTAATGTACTATAAAATAATAGATGTAGCCAGGGAAGGTAGCACACACAGTGCCTTAAAAAAGTATTCATACCCCTTGACATTTTACACATTTTGTTGTGTTACAACCAAAAACCTAAATGTATTTTATTGGGATTTTATGTGATAGACCAACACAAACCGACACATAATTGTTAAGTGGATAGAAAATTATAATTGGTTTTCAATTTTTTTTACAAATAAATATGTGAAAAGTGTGGCGTGTATTCGTATTCAGCCCCCCTAAGTCAATACTTTGTAGAACCTCCTTTCGCTGGCATTACAGCTGCAAGTCTTTTTGGGGATGTCTCTACCAGCTTTGCACATCTAGAAAGTAAAATTTTTGCTAATTCTTCCTTGAAAAATAGCTCAAGCTCAGATTGGATGGAAAGTGTCTGTGAAGAGCAATTTTCAAGTCTTGCCACAGATTCTCAATTGGATTTAAGTCTGGACTTTGACTGGGCCATTCTAACACATGAATATGCTTTTGATCTAAACCATTCCATTGTAGCTCTGGCTGTATGTGTAGGGTTGTTGTCCCGCTGGAAGGTGAACCACCACCCCAGTCTCACATTTTTTGCAGATTCTAGCAGGTTTTATTCTAAGATTGCCCTGTATTTGGCTCCATCCATCTTCCCATCAATTCTGACCAGCTTTCCTGTCCCTGAAGAAAAGCATCCCCACAACATGATGCTGCCACCACCATGTTTCACAGTGGGGATGGTGTGTTCAGGGTGATGTGCAATGTTAGTTTTCCGCCGCACATAGCGTTTTGCTTTAAGGTCAAAAAGTTAAATTTTGGTCTCCTCTGGCCAGAGCACCTTCTTCCACATGTTTGCTGTGTCCCCCACATGGCTTCTCGCAATTAGGGATGGGTGAACGGTTCGGCCCGAGCATTAGTTTAGGCCGAACTTTGGTTGGAACACTGAACAATATGCAGTGTTTGTTTGTTTTTTTAAATTGTATTATTTATTAAAAATATAAAGATAACAAGGACACAGTATCTTATACTTGTATGAGTGCACATGTAAACAGTAAGTGCGTCATATAAGGCAAATCAAAAACAGGGGGGGGGGGGGGATGAGGAGGGAAGGAAAAGGGAGGGAAGAAAGAGGAAGGGGGGGACCAGGATATTTCAGCACATTCAGTATGTCTTCACAAAATTAACAATTATTTGCGGTACAGATCATCAATCGCCATAATCAAATATGCATGTAACAGTGAGCAGGGAATGTGGAAATTTCTTTCCTTTAGAGGGATATGAAATGGTTTGGACATTCAATTTGAGCCTTAAACTCATCGTAAGAGGGCATAGATTAGTAATCTATATTAAACAGCAGTATACAATTTAGAGCGATACCACAGATCCCAAATCTTAGAGAACTGAGGCATAGTGTCGTGGACTATGGCTGTAAGCTTCTCCATACGGCTGATATGTTCTAGGTTCTGCAAGACTTGGATATGCAGTGTTTTTAAGGGGAACCCCGTGCCAATTTTTTTTTTTAAATGGCGTGGGGATCCCATACCAGACCCTCATCCAAGCACGTATCCTGGCAGGCCACAGGAAATGGCTCCGGGATTTCCACGTCGCTGCTGCTGTCTGCATACACTTGTTGTCTCTCCACCATGTGCTCTCCCACTGCGCTGAAAGACAAGGGGCGAGGAATAGACTAGAATAGACTAGAAAGAACATCAGGGGCGGTGTATATAAAACATAATATGCGTGCGTCATACGTAAGATCTGTGAGAGGAGGAAGGTGTATCGGAAGCACCGTTCATTTGAAAAAGGTGCAATTTTAACTTGGAACAAGATTAGGAGAGTTTAACCTGAAATTAGGGTTTTTCTTGTGTTATGTCTTGCACATAAAATTAATCTATTGAATGATCAGGATTTTATCCCCATATTCATTGATATGTACAGGTAGCTGCCCTGTCCACCTAAACCACCTCTTTTATAACAATAAAACAAAGAGGAAAGCAGCGCTGGATCAATTGCTGGAATTTGTGAAGCCGGTGATCCCCATGGCAGGCATACCCTATTTGAAGGACCTAATTGGTGGCGTGAGGAGCACTTATAATAGGGAGCACAAGAAGGTCTAGGATTCCCAGAGATCTGGAGTTGCAGCAGATGACATTTATGTACCCAGGCTATGGTACTATGACAGACTGTATTTTCTAGCAGGACAGACTGAACCCAGGCCAGCACTCTCCAATCTTCCTTCAAGGCTTCTTTGTACCTCAGCTGAGGCTTCCGACATCCAACCTGGGTCTTCCAGCCAGGAAGATGTGGAGGAGCACTGCTTGAGCCAGGTGTAGCATTGTTCAACATATTTCTAGTCAAATCATTAATGATGTTAACTAGATGTTATTATTGATCAGTAAGTTCTGATTTTACATATCAATAGACAGTAGTGGCCACAATTGTTTGGGACAAGAATAAAAAATGCTGGGGTCAGAATGGCAGTCTTTATATTTCTATTTATTAACATTCAATTTCCACCAGTCATGAGCTTAAAATTGTGTGTGATTGATGAACCAAAAACTAAAACTATGTCCCTTTTTCATACACAGGAAAGTCTCAGCCAGGAGGAGGCTGTGGAAAGTGGCAGCCAGGAGGTGGCGGGGTTAAGTGGCGGCCAGGAGGTGGCCGGGCCCAGTAGCCTGCTCGACTCCAAGGGCCCTCCTCTCCGCCTTCCACAAAAAAGTGCCAGGAAGAGAAGTAACCTGGAGGAGGCAGCACGTGGCCTATTTCTGAAGGCCACTGCGGCCCTCAGAAACCCCCTCAGTCTTCAAGAGGACAATGCCTACATGGAAGCCTGCAAAATTCTTGAAATGCAAGAGGGCCAACATCTATTCCGTGAGGAAGTGATCTTACAAGCCCTAAATAAGGGGTTGAGGGGCGAACTCACAAGCCAAAGCCAAGTTTGTGTGTTCAACCATGGTCCTCTCCCTCCACCTCCTGACACGACTACAACACCAGAGCCATAGCCTGGAAAGAAGTGTGGAAGGAAGACAAGATGGTGATGGCCTGGATCCAGTCTGGTCTGGCAAAAGATGCAGGATGTTGAATGACCACACCCTAGGAACAGATATGTCATCTGCTGCTATTCCTGATGTTTTGTGGTCCTGGACCGGATTGTACTCACTATTATAAGGACTCCTCAGGCCACCAATTTTGACTGTAAAATAATTGATGTGTGACCTGAGGTACAAAGGCTTCGCAAATTTCACCAGTTTCTCCAGCGTTGCCTTCCTCTTTATTTTGTTATGACCCAGAATAAATGGCTAGTTATTTTTCAGAAATACTTGCCCATGTGTTTTACTTCAAAAAGGACAGTTTGTTTGTGAGTAGGCAGGTACACTTCAAAAATACTATGCCAAATTAAAAAGGGACACCAACACAAATTAACTGCCTTGAGGTTAAAAAATAAAATATAATAATGGTGTTGTGATAACTTGACACAAAACAAAAGAAAAAATTATGGAGATCACTATAAAAAAAAAAATAGAAGACCTGGATAAAAAAAACTCTAAACAAAAATTCTAAACATTATTATGGAGATCTGACCAAAAAAAAAAAACCCCAATATTAATGAGATCACGAGAAATAATAAAGAAATCAGTTTGTGAGAACTCTGTGTGAATATGAGCAGCAAAACAACTTCATTATTATGGTATTCTAAAGAAGAAGAGAATGTCTGTGCATTAAAAGATTTCAAAATTTGCAGCGTGACGAATGTGCTATCTCCATTACGAACTGTAGTTTTACTAAACCGAGCGCTTCCATCTCATACTTGATTCTGAGCATGCGTGGAACTTTGTGTGTCGGAATTGTGTACACATGATCGGAATTTACGAGAATGGATTTTGCCGTTGGAAAATTTGAAATCCAGATCTCATTTTGTGTGACGGAAATTCCGATGGAAAATATCCGATGGAGCCTACACACGGTCGGAATTTCCGACAAAAAGCTCCTATCGAACATTTTCGAAAATCTGACCGTGTGTACGCGACATAACTTGTCAGATTTAAACGTAGCAGCTGGGAGTGTGTACTTTTTTTTTTTTTGTTCTGCTATGTGAATGGGAATATGTAAGAAATAAAGTATATGGTATCCCAATTTGACTGCAAATTATAAAATTGCATTTAGTGTTTTAGTATTTTTTGAAAAATGCAATAATATTTTAAGACATAAAAAGTAGTATTTCTAAACTAGTTCTAGACTTCAGAGTGTCACACATACGCTAAAAAAACTTCAGCTAAATACTTTGGAAAATTATGGTACATTGCTTCAACCGCACAGCTTCCTAGTTAAATTTTTTTTATTATTTTGACAGTTGGGACTTGTTCTGTATCAGAGGATCAGCTCACAGAACAGTGTCTGCAGCGTCAACAAGTATTATGATGTGGCAAGGCTATTATTGCTCTTATTGGTGATCGTAGATCTGCATACAATGTCAGCTAAAGCACTATTGTAAGTTAATTTTAAACAAGCTGTCTTCCTATTTAATCCTTTATTAACCAATATTTAACCCTCTTCATGCACAATTAATTTGTTCCTTATTCCTCTCATTCCTTACTTTACTGCAGTTTTTATTTTTATATTTATTTATTTTTTACCAATAATATTTACTTTTTCATTTTTTTTTGTAAAGGTTTTCTTTAGCAACACCTTTAAAAAAACAAAAAACTTTTTTAGTAGTCATTACACAAAGGGTAATTTGTAAAATAAAAACTATTGTTATCTATAGTAACAATAGTTGTTTTAAAACCAACACAAGTCAAACTAGAAAAAAACTGCATTATTTTGTTTTCTCATGCCTTTTGTCTATAGTTGACATAGAAAATAACATAATTTTTGGAAAACAATATTACCACCATGAAGCCATGTTTGCACCAACAAAAATATGTATTACATAGCTATCTTAATAAATGACAAAGTTATGGCCAAATCAATAGACTCATAGCTGAAACATAAAATATTTACAAAAAAACTTACAAAGCAAAAGGAATAATATTTTATTTTACAATTTGGAAAAGCAAAGAACTCACCTGCAAACTGATAAAGTACAGTATATTAAAAATTCATGCTGAAAGAAAGCATGTCTCAGAATTTATATTGCGCAGATCACCTAAGGAGATTTGTCACTTGGTAAAAAACACACACGAGAGCTTCATTATAATTTCAGTCATTTAGAACATTGTTACCATAATAATCATGTAAAAGGTCTGCAGCAGTGAACCTCTTTATAGTTATTGGCTCAATGAAAAAGAATACCTTGGTGAATATACGTTGACATGTGTATGTACTTAATTTGTGTTTTTTCTTTTAAATCCCACTGTGGTTTACATCTGGCTCTTTAGAGAGTGTACAAACAAATCTCTGTCCCAAGAGTTAAACCAGCAAACAATTTTTGATGCTAACTAACACGTGTGTGTGTGTGTGTGTGTGTGTGTGTGTGTGTGTGTGTGTATATATATATATATATATATATATATATATATATATATATATATATGTAGATAGAGCGATATTTTCATAGTTTCATAGTTAGTAAGGTTGAATAAAGACACCAGTCCATCCAGTTCAACCTGAGTGAGTGTCTACAATAGACCCCATCCCTGTACATTGTACACTCACATTGGTCCCTACCCTCAAGGCGCCCACAATCCAAGGTCCCCATTCATATACTAGGGCCAAATTTGGACAGAAGCCAATTAACCTACCTGCATGTCTTTGGATTTTAAATATGTCTATTTTTTAAATAAAAATCAAAAGTGGTGAAATACTCTTAGCCTATAGTGCATTTATAAATATAGGCCATTGTGTATGCTTATAGTGTTACCTCAATCTGTGTGTAAACTAGTGAAAAAATTGTTATATGAACAAGGGTATGACATTTTTTTTAGAACTTTTTGTTTTGTTGCTATAATTTAAAGATTTTTTTTTTTTTTGTGGAGAGGTGGATTTGGAAATATTAGCAGGATACAGGTTAAACTAAACAATAGGACTAAATCCCTCCTCCTACGATTAGCGCTTGTGGAGATATTGCTCCAGGTAATTAGACTTGGTTCTGTTAAAAAAAAAAAAAAAAAAACGAAAATAAATTATTTTACCAGAAAGAACGTCTTTTCGAATATGGGGATAAAAATAGCAAAATTCTGGCATATCTTGGAGTGTCACCCTACCTCCATCTCTGGGGTATAAGATAGCTCTTTATTATTCCAAATGCAGAGATTACCAGGGTTTCTACAGATTTTTATACTGACTTATATAGTTCCATAAGTATGTGCATTCAGGATAAGCTGGTATCATTTCTGAATTATATTCCTGCAGCACCCTCCTAGGTAGGTGCTAGAAGAGAGTATAGTTTTTGGTCTTTCTGCTTACCAGGAAGATGGTCGGGTAAAACTTAGAGTGCTCTCTGCCTACCAGATAGCAGGATCTTTTGATTAAGTCTGCTCATTGTGCAGCTCAGCTTGTTTGACTGTCCCTCACTGGTCCAATAGGGAGGCATATTGGACAGTGGGAGGGCATCTGAAAGGTGAGTGCACAGGCTTTGTTACAGTCCTGGCAGGTGGCAGAGGAAAAGTGCTGCATTGCATGTTGGGATACTGTATATAAGCCAGGGGAAACAGAGTCTAGGAGGGAGGGGGGCCTGCCCTCTCCTCTGCGGAGGTGGTCGTGCGGCCTTGGCTGGTGGACTCAAGGGACTAGAGAGAGATAGAAGCTGAACCCAGAGGTCCTGCAGAGCTGACTGGAAGGGAGACATCAGGAACTATATGATCCTGCCTACTGTGAGTACAGATCTGTGTATTTGGGGCCTGTCAAGTAGGGATGAGCCAAACACCCCCCCAGTTCGGGTTCGCATTCACAATATGCGAACGGATCGAAAGTTTGCGCAAACATTCAAACACCATTAAAGTCTATAGGACTCGAACATTAGCAATTAAAAGTACGAATTTTAAAGACTAATATGCAAGTTATTGTCCTAAAAAAGGGTTTGGGGACCCGGGTCCTGCCCCAGGGGACATGTATCAATGCAAAAGAAATTTTTAAAAACTAAATTTTTTTCGGGAGCAGTGATTTTAATGATGCTAAAAGTGAAATATTCCTTTAAATATCATACCTGGGGGGTGTCTATCGTATGCCTGTAAAGTGGCGCATGTTTTCTCATGTTTAGAACAGTCCCTGCACAAAATGAAATTTCTAAAGGAATAAAAGTCATTTAAAACTGCTTGCCGCTGTAATGTAATGTTGGGTCCCAGCAATATGGATGAAAATTATTGAGAAAAACGGCATGGGTAATCCCCCCAGCCCATTACCAGGCCCTTTGGGTCTTGTATGGATATTAAGGGGAACCCTGCACCCAAATTAAAAAAAGAAAAGGCGTGGGGCCCCCAGGCCCTATATACTCTGAACAGCAGTATGCAGGCAGTCCCCGGGTTACAAACAAGATCGGAACTGTAGGTTTGTTCTTAAGTTGAATCTGTTTGTAATTTGGAAAAGGTACATTTTTTAAGTGTAGCTCCAGCCAAAAAAAAGCTTTTTGGATAACATAGGAAAGGGTTATCATTACCCCTGTAACATTTGTTTTGCTGTCTGTACCCCTGTTCAGAAGATTTCAAATCACTTTCTGTCCCAGTGACAATTTGATTTTGAAAATTTAGTTTTTTAGGGAAAAAAGGATTGGTGATAAAGCATCAGTGGAGACACCTTTTTCCCATATTAACTCTTACAGGAGAGAATTTCCATTCCTAGGGGTAGATTTCATCTCACTTCCTGTTGTCTCCCTCCATTTGTAAGTAGAAGTTGTTTGTAAGTTGGATATTTGAAAGTAGGGGACCACCTGTATATACTATACGGCCTGCCCTATATACTCTGCAGAAATATGGGCCTAAGGTGTTGGTGGTACCAGAACACTGTAAGCTCTCACAGTTGCTCTTGGTGGGCGCTGGAATGGGCCCTGCTGTGAAATATTAGATCAAAAATTGTAATTACACTCCCCTGTTAAAAATTGTCTTTGGCACCCCTCTTTCTGGGCTCACGTTACTGCTTTCATCCTCAACCTGGGTACCATTATTGGAGCCTTCAAAATGCTGTGCATCCTCCTGCAGCATGTACCCAACACTGTGGTCGAACAGTTCAGGGGACTCCTCAGGACATGATGGTGGGGCTAGGGAAGGAGTTACTGATGACACTGAGCAGATGGAATAGGCCGCTTTGGCAGCTGCATTGGCAGCCAAACTTCTCTTAGACTGGGTGACGGAGGAGGATAAGGAGGAGGACGGCTTTGTGATCCACTCTACCAACTCTTCTGCATGTTGTGGCTCAACACGGCCAGCTGTCGAAAAAAAGGACAAGTGTGTCCCACAGCCACATGCTGAGGATGCACCATGTCCATGACCAGCATGTTGGCTGTAAACACAGAGCCCGCTTCCCTCTTTTAGTGGCCTATGAGCGTCTGCCTTTCCTTGGTGGCCTTCCAGACATACTGTAAAATTGGATTAGCAAAACACTGCCTGAAGTTTACTAGAAAAATTACACCAGGAATGGCCTAAAGTCAGGTATAGGCTTGGCTAGACTAGAATGCAATGGATATATATGTACATACACTTTCCGGCAGGCAGGCAAGTGATTCAGTCATCTGCAGTGCATTAAATATATATACAGTCTCCAACATATAGGCTTGGCTAGACTAGAATGCAGTGGATATATATATATATGTTGGAGACTGTATATATATTTAATGCACTGCAGATCACTGAATCACTTACCTGCCTGAAAGTGTATTTGAAAACATACACCAACAATGGCCTGCAGTCAGATATAGGCTTGGCTAGACTGGAATGCAGTGGATATATATATATATATATATATATATATATATATATATATATATATATATATATATATATGTTGGAGACTGTAGATCACTGAATCACTTGCCTGCCTGCCTGAAAGTGTATTTGAAAATGTACACCAGCAATGGCCTGCAGTCAGATATAGGCTTGGCTAGACTAGAATGCAGTGGATATATATGTAGGAAACAGTATATATATTTTATGCACTGCAGATCATTGAATAACCTGCCTGCCTGCCTAAGAGTGTATTTGAATAGGTACACCAGGAATGGCTTGCAGTCAGATCTAGTTACACAGGATATAGTGTGTGTGTGTGTGTGTGTGTGTGTGTGTGTGTGTGTGTGTGTGTGTGTGTGTGTATGTATGTATGTATATATATATATATATATATATATATATATATATATATATATATATATATATATATATATATACTAAATACACTGCAGCTAACTGAATCAACTGCCTGCAGTATATTAGAAACAGTACACCAGGAACGATTTGCAGTGAGATCTAGCTAAACTGGATACAGTGTGTGTGTGTGTGTGTGTATAATACATATATATATAGCCAGGATGTATGTGTGAGTGTGTGTGTGTATATATATATATATATATATATATATATATATACACTAAATACACTGCAGCTAACTGAATAAACTGGCTGTAAATGAAATGAGAATCTCTCTCTCTCTCTCTCTCCGCCAAGAACACACTACACAAGGCCGATGTGCAGACAGCCTTATATAGTGTGGGGCGTGGACTTAAACCCCTGAGCCATAATTGGCTAAAGGCACCCTTTGCTGATGGCGCTGTGATTGGCCAATGCATGCGGGTCATAGTGCGTGCTTGGCCAATCATCAGCCAGCAATGCACTGCGATGACGCAGTGCATTAAGGGGTGTGACGAGCCACCCAAATTTGGCGGGATGCCCCATAATGTTTGATCGTCATCGCATGATCGAACAGACGATAAATAATTAAATAATCTCATCATAGCCTTTCTGCACATCTGTGTCCCCTCAGAGCCTTTGCACTCATCAGCCGTGTCCCTCATCAGCCGTGTCCCTCATCAGCCGTGTCCCTCATCAGCCGTGTCCCCAGCAGCAGTGTCTCCATCAGCCGTGTCCCAATCAGCCGTGCCCCCATCAGCTGTGTCTCCATGAGCCGTGTCCCCATCAACCGTGCCCCCATCAGAAGTCTCCCCATCAGTGTCCCATGAGAGTGTCCCCATCAGTGTCCCATCAGAGTGTGCCCATTAGCTGTGTACTGTACATGTACATCTTCAGCACTTGCCTCAGTACTAGAGCCGACTTCAGCTCTCCTGCATCTTCAGACTCTGCCAGACACGCAGAAGGATCTTTAATGCAAACAGCGGGCGGGTAGCCGGAAGGTGCCGCGCCAATGACATCACTGGCTGCTAGAACATTGGCAATCCCAGCAGCCAATCCTAATGCACAGCATCGCAGCAT
This sequence comes from Lithobates pipiens, assembly GCF_037356315.1. Classification (NCBI taxonomy): domain Eukaryota; kingdom Metazoa; phylum Chordata; class Amphibia; order Anura; family Ranidae; genus Lithobates; species Lithobates pipiens. The sequence continues at coordinate 325,378,709 of NW_027507784.1, forward strand.
GGGCGGAAGAGGCGGGAGCGGCTTTGTTTGCCAGACCTGCCAGCTGCGGGCTGGACAAAAGACACAAGTGGGCTAGATGTGGCCCGCAGGCTGGGGTTTGGAGACCCCTGATGTAGAGCATCAAGTCTGCAGCTAATGAGAGCAAGAAGACTTAATTTCTCCATACCTGTGGCTGTATGGTTAAAGCAGTGTAACTGCTTCCACAAATAATCAGGTGAGCCCAAGTGAGAGTTGTCCTTATCCATTGTGAATAGTTCCAGTTGGAGTATCCCACTAATCCCTTCTCCCATCCAAGTTCTAAAATAAAATACAAAAACCCAAATACCCTGGACTGGCAATTGAGTAACGAGCAAGTGGGAGTAAGGGTGGGACACGTGAAAACCCCTAGGAACCAAATAGAAACCTTTAGCAACCAGCTGCAGGTACCTAGAGAGAGGCCTATGAAGTCAACACTCAGCAAGCCCTACAGGGACAGCAGGGGCGGACTGACCGGTCAGGCAGTTCGGCCGTGGTCCGGGGGGCCCTATGAGAGGCTGCACGTGTGTCACAGAGCGCGAGCAACTTCTGGTGAGAGGAGCACAGGAGGTGGCGGCACCCAGGGACGCCGATGTAGGGGGCCCAGCCAGCAAGCAGTTTCAAGATTTTGTTTTTTCAGCTGGAACCTTCGGAGCTGGCCCCTTGCATTGCCACTAACTACAGTCACTTATATAACACAGAAGCCCAGCTTACGTGTTTTTTAAGTGACAGCGATCCCAGCAGCACACTCAAAACCCTCCCTGATCTCCCTGCATATTTAACAGAGGAGGGGGCGGGATGAGGAGGGGGAACAGCAGGGCACACAGCTCTATCCTTAGAGCCTGCAGCATCACAAGAGGCCCGGGGCGGCAGCCTGACCTGTAAGTTCACTCTTTCCTGTGGGACAGTAGAGCGCTGTATCCTAGACAAGGAGGAAAGGTCTGTAATGGGAAAGGAGGAGAGAGACACTCTGCACTGGGAAGGCAGGAGAGAAGAGATCTGTACTGGGGGGGTAAAAAATTTGGGGGAGAGCTTTGTACTATGGGGGTGTTCTGTGAGATATGCACACCTGCACATAGCACAATCATCAACTCTGCATGTAATGCACTCCTGAACCCTATCCTCTGTACATAGCGCAATCCTGAACCCAGTCCTATGTACATAGTGCAATCTTGAACCCTGTCCTCTATAGGTAGCGCAACCCTGAGCACTGTCCTCTGTACGTAGCACCATCCTGAGCCCTGCACTCTGTACGTAGCACCATCCTGAGCCCTGCACTCTGTACGTAGCACAATCCTGAGCCCTGCACTCTGTACGTAGCACAATCCTGAGCCCTGCACTCTGTACATAGCGCAATCCTAAGCCCTACACTCTGTACATAGTGCACCCTTGAGCCCTGCACTCTGTACATAGCGCAGACCTGAACCCTATCCTCTGTACGTAGCGCAATCCTGAACCCTGTCCTCTGTACATAGCGCGATCCTGAACCCTGTCCTCTGTACGTAGCGCAATCCTGAGCCCTGCACTCTGCACATATTGCACTCCTGAACCTGCACTCTGATTGTAACGCACTCCTGGGTAGAGATGGCCTTGCGGTTCGCCCGGCGGTCGGTTCCTGGCAAACTTTGCTGGTTCGCGATTCGCCAAACCGGCGGACTTCTGGCGCTGTTCACGGTGGCCATATTTGTTTACATTGTGAAGAACTTTGACCCATGACACATCCATCATGGGGTACAGGACAGCCAATTGAGACATTTCAGCACATGGACATACACCCTACCTTATAAATAGACCCGATCTGGTGGCCATTTTACATTCTGTCTTTTGTCAGTGTAGGGAAAGGATGCTGTGTGGAGCAGGGACAGTCAGTCTAATCACTAGCTAGCTAGCTAGCTATTACTATTAGGTCCACAAAAGTCCATTTAAGGACTGGTATAGGTGTATATAGGGTTGTAATACACTTATAATATACCTTCTTTCAAATATAGAAAGTATATTATGGTGCACTGCTGTGCTGCTGAGTGCTGACCGATACTGCAGCTCTTTTATCAGTGTAGGGAGTAACAGTTTGGTGTTTGGAGCAGGGACAGTCTGCAAATCACTAGCTACTAGGTCCACAAAGGTCCTTTTAAGGACTGGTATAGGTGCACATTATATAGGGTTGTACACGTATAATATACTTTCTTTCAAATATAGAAAGTATATTATGGTGCACTGCTGACTGCTGTGCTGCTGAGTGCTGACCGATTCTGCAGCTGTCTTTTATCAGTGTAGGGACTGAGGGACAGTTTGGTGTTTGGAGCAGGGACAGTCTGCAATTCACTAGCTACTAGCTAGCTACTATTAGGTCCACAAAGGTCATTTTAAGGACTGGTATAGGTGTACTATTTGGTGTGCAGTATATAGGGGTGTAATACACGTATAAAATGCTTGCACATCTAGAAAGCATAGTATAGTGCATTTCCACTGTGCAGCATTGTGACTGCTGAGCGGTTCTGCAGCGATACTACAAAGAGTGACAAACGCAATTAGAAAAAAGTATTATAACTGGTGTGATAGACCAGTGGCCCCCCAAAACGACAGATTGAAGCGGGGTGTTATATACCTTCTTCCACATACATACTGCACTTCTCTAGAGACTTTTGTCACAGGGTCATTTAAAAAATGACAGGCAGAGGAAGAGGCAGGCCCTTCCACAGGGGTGGTAGGGGTAGGGCAGGAGCAACAGGCTAGAGCCAAAGTGGCAAATTGCAGAAGGTGCGTTCAATTATGTCAAAGAAGCTATAAAGAGAAATACGGATATCAAAGGGATGGAGGTTAAAGGTAAAGAATATAAGACGGCTGCATATGCAGATGATCTTTTATTATATATAACTAACCCTATAATTACAATACCAAATGTAATAAAAGAACTGGAAAGATTTGGGCAATTGAGCAACTTTAAAGTTAATTATGATAAATCTGAAGTAATGAACATCTCATTGGAAGAAGGAATGCAAAAGATAATACTAAATGATTTCCCATGTAAATGGAAACAAGACGCGATTAAGTATCTTGGAATATATATTCCAAGTGACTTAAAACTTCTACAGGACATGAACTATAATAAAGCAATTTATAAGGTAAAAAAACTTTTAGGAAAATATGATAAAATAACTTATTCCTGGTTAGGGAAAATAAATATTCTAAAGATGGTGATACTACCAATTATGCTATATATTTTTCAAACTGTCCCTATTATACCATCAGGAAAGATTATGAAGGATTTAAGAGAAGCTGCAGAAAGTTTTATATGGTCGCATAAGGTTCCTAGAATAGGAAGAGAAGTATTAATAAGAACAAAAAAAATGGAGGACTGGCAATGCCTGACTTCTCCAAATACCTCCAAGCAGCGTCAATAATGAGAATTATAGATTGGTAGCATAATGCAAAAAATAAACAATGGGTAAAGTTAGAAGAAGATATAATAGGGGCTAGAATAAAACATCAACCATGGATAAAATCTAATTTAAGACCAGAAGAAAAGGAGTTACCCATTTTTGTAAAAACAACATTAAAAATTTGGGATGATATAATAAAAAAAGGAAATCTCTCCTCAATGAGTGGCCCTATGACCCCATTTTTTGCCAACCCCAAATTTAGACCAGCACTAAAAAGCAAAACATTTCTTAAATGGAATATGGAGGAGCATGAGCGAATAATACAAATCCTGATAGATGGGAGAATGCCAACGTTTCAGGAAATGGGACATGAATATAATAATAAATGGCTGCAATACTCTCAGTTGAAAGCATATATAGATCCATAATGATAAGTATTAATAGACAATTAACTGTATTCGAGCAAATAGTATTAAATAAGGATAAAGCGAATAAAAAACTTTCTAAGATATACAATCTATTACTCCCTTATGGTGATATTAAAAAAATAGCAGCAGTGAAAAAATGGGAGGAGGAAATAGGGAATGTGTTGACAGAGAAGGAATGGGAAGGGATATATGGAAGAATACATAAACTATCGGTAGCAATCAAGGACCAAGAAAAAAACTATAAAGTTGCAAAAAGATGGTATAGAAGCCCAGTAGTAATGAATAGAATAAATAAAAGGAACCCTGAAACCTGTTGGAGATGCAAAATAGAAAAGGGTACTTTAGAACACATATGGTATAGCTGTTACAAGTTAAGAGATTTTTGGGGTAAGATAACAGAAATATATCATCGAGTGACAGGTACTAGGATGAAGATAGATATAATGATAGTACTATTCTCTCTCACACCTAAATCATTAACACAGAAAGAGATAGAGTTTTTGCACTGTATGACTACAGCTGCAAAAGTTGTAATAGCGCGAAAATGGAAAAAGGAAAATGCTCCATTAATAATAGAGTGGAAATGTGAAATGAGTGAAACACACTATATGGAGAAGCAAATAAGAGAAGAAGGATATGTGGAGAATCCGATTTCAAAGCATTGGAAAAAGTGGGAGGAGTTTTGCACCTCAGGGAACCTTAAGGAATATTTGTAAGTGAGGAAGTGAGGAGCGATGGTGTAGGTGGGAGGGATGAGGGCTGATTTACATATATATATATATATATATATATATATATATATATATATATATATATATATATATATATATATATATTTATTTATTTATTTATTTTTTTTGAGAAATATGTAGTAGTTGATGGATGTTAGGTATGTTGATGGATGTTTTGTATGTTTTATAATTATAAAGAAATAATAGAGAAAGATTTGAAACAATTATGTAAAAGGACTCACCAGACTTGGTTGGGTGGCTCACTCAGCCTTACTCTTCTGCACCCTCCTCATCCTCTCGATCTGCACCCTCTTCTTCACTCTCTGCTGTGTGTACCCCCAAAGACACTACCACCAACACCACCACCATATACCCTCGGCTTGAGTCACAGGAATTATTTTCCGATCCATCACAAGACATTGCCGATGCGCAGCCACTCTTGGCATTGGATCAGGAAGAGGAGGCAGCAACAACCGCAACTCAGCAGTCTGACGACAGTACTCAGATCAGCCCAAGGAGGAGGTTGGTCCCCGCTGTTGCTGCCTACTCCGAGATCTCTAATTATAGCGGTGGGGAAGGTGACGTCGATGATGACGTGTCTAGTGATGTCACATGGGTGCCCACAAGAGAGGAAGAGGAGGGGAGTTCAGAGGGAGATATGGACCAGCAGATAAGGAGGAGAAGCATGCGGAACTTAGATTGCACAGGAGGGACAAAGCAGACTGCTAATGTATCAGGAGTGAGGCATCAACCATGTACAGTCACATCTGGCGCTCCCAGGACGCCGGCACATGGCACATGGCTCCGCAGTTTGGGCTTTTTTTTAACGTGTCCGTTGCTGCCAATAGTGTTGCCATATGCAGCCTTTGCAGTCAACGTATACGTTGCGGTAAGCCCAACACTCACCTAGGGACGACTGCCTTAAGAAGGCACATGAGCTGCCATCACCGAGCCCAGTGGGAGCAACGGAACACACAAAGCCACACTCCAGGCTCTCACTGTCCAGCCTCGTTTTCTACTTCTCCTTCTCCTCTCTCTTCACAATTGTCCTCCAATCCACCTTCCATCATGCCATCCTCACGTTTTTCTGGAAAAAGGCAGGCTTCCGTGGGCCAAATGTTCGAGCGTAAAAAAAGTGATGATGCCGGATAACCCTCTTGCCCAAAGGTTGACGGCTGGCTTGTCAGAACTGATAGCTCACCAACTACTACCATATAAACTGGTGGACTCGGAGGCCTTTTGAAAATTTGTGGCCATTGGAACACGACAATGGAAGGTCCCAGGAAGGAAATATTTCTCACAGAAGGGCATCCCAGAGCTATATGGCCATGTTCAGCGGCAAGTGAATGTATCTCTGGCACACAGTGTCGGTGCCAACATACATCTGACCACTGACACGTGGTCTAGCAAACACGGGCAGGGAAGGTATATAACTTTTACTGCCCACTGGGTGAACCTTCTGACGACCGTGGCACCTGTGTAAATTTGATTTTACCGCCACGGATTGCATGCAGGCCTGCCTCTTCTTCTCCTCCTCCTACTCCATTCTCCCTCTCCTCCTTGGCTGACTGCTCCTTTTCCGCTGCTAGCGTCTCTTCCGCTGCGCTGCCCAAGCTCCCCAGAACCTATTCGACATGCCAGGTGAGACGTTGCCATGCTGTGCTGCGTCTGTTGTGCCTGGAAGCCAAGAGCCACACTGGCCCTGTACTCCTTTCAGCTTTGCGTTCACAGGCAGATCAGTGGCTAACACTGCTCAATTTGACAGTTGGTAAAGTGGTGTGTGACAACGATGCCAATCTGCTTAGCGCATTGAAGCAAAATTGCACACGTGCCATGCATGGCACACGTCTTAAACTTGGTCGTGCAGCGATTTGTTGTCAAATATCCTGGGGACCAGGGAATCTTGCGGCAGGCAAGGAAAATCTCGGCCCATTTCAGAAGATCTTACATGGCCATGGCTCGCCTTGCTGACATTCAGTGGCAACACAATCTCCCGGTCAGACGTCTTATTTGCGATTGCTCGACACGATGGAACTCAACCTTCTATATGCTTGATAGGATGCTCTAGCAGAAACATGCAGTTAACGACTACCTGTACGAACTCTGCGGCAGAACAGGTTCTGGGGAGCTTGTTTTTTTTTCACCGCACCAGTGGCTGCTAATGCGCGAGGCATGCAGACTTCTGCGACCATTTGATGAGATCACCAAACTGGTCAGTCGCAGCCGTGGCACCATCAGTGACATCGTACCTTATGCCTTCTTTATGGAGCGTGCATTGCGCCATGTCATTGATCAAGCTGTGGAGGAGCAGGAGCAGGAAGATGAGGAAGTCGCAATGCTGGATGAATTCCCGGGGGAGCTACTCTATCTGAGACAAGTCAACAACAGGAGTCTGAAGAGGAGTCAGAGGAGGATGGTGCCAGGGCAGTTGAGGAGGAGCAAGAAGAGAATGCTTTAAACCTTTATGGAATCCCTGTTGTTGTCCGTGGATGGGGAGAGGAGAACAAGGAGGACGACATTATCCTGGATGATGAGCAGGAGCCAGGCCACCACACCGCTTCCAGTTTAGTGCAAATGGGAGCCTTCATGCTCCAGTGTTTTAACAGGGACCCCTGTATAAAAAGCATAATGGTCAAGGACCAGTACTGGGTGGCAACATACTTAGACCCCCGGTACAAACACAAAATGGTGGAAATTTTACCACCATCACAGAGGGCTGTCAGAATGGAGCACTTCCAGGCCTTGCTTTGAGAAATGCTGCATTCTGCTTTTGCGTGCGCTGGCAGAGGAGGAATTCCCACTCCCAGAGAAAGAGTTGCGGGTACCAATCCAACAGCGCCTGCAAGAAGAGGGCGGTTTGAAGATGTGTTGGTGACTTCTGATATGAGATCATTCTTTCAGCTGACCCATTGACAGGTCTCATCAGGATCCAGCATCAGGGAACGCCTAGACCGACAGGTGTCTGTCCACATCAGCTGTTAACCCGATGTAGTCGCTCTGACAAGTGATGAACCCCTGAACTACTGGGTGGGCAGGCTTGACCTCTGGCCAGAGCTTGCCCAATTTGCAATCGAACTGTTGGCTTGCCCCTCATCCAGTGTCCTGTCTGAAAGGACGTTCAGCACAGCAGGGGGGATCGTGACCGATAAGCGCACTCGCCTAGCTCACGACAGTGTTGACTACCTCACATTTATAAAAATGAATGAGGCATGGATCTCGGAGGAATTCAACACATGTGACCAGTAGACCATGTATATGCATAACTCTATAAACAATATATTTAATCTAGCACATGGACCTTTTTTCTACCTTTGGCTCACTTCCTTGTACAAAAAAAAGCACACCGTACTATATGCCCGTACCCTCCTGTTTGAAGAGGTTGAGTGGCGTCATATTTTTGGGTCCCGCAGCGAGTTGCTGGTATCAGTGCTGGTGTCAGTGCTCTCTATCTCGGTGCTGTTGTGGTGTCGGTCCTCTGTATCACAGTGCTGGTGTCAGTGCTCTCTATCACGGTGCTGGTGTCAGTGCTCTCTATCACGGTGCTGGTGTCAGTGCTCTCTATCACGGTGCTGGTGTCAGTGCTCTCTATCTCGGTGCTGGTGTCAGTGCTCTCTATTAGGGATGGCCGAACGGTTCGCCCGGCGGTCAATTCACGGCGAATTTCGGCTGTTCCCCGTGCGCCCGATCGGCGGACTATTGCCGCCGTCCGCCCGGCGGACTTCCGTGTTTACTGTGTAAAAGAACTTTGACCTATGATGACACATCCATCATGGGGTACAGGACAGCCAATTGAGACATTGCAGCACATGGACACTTGGACATTCCCCCTAACTTGTAAATAGACCTGATCCGGCGGCCATTTTACATTCTTTCGTATGTCACTATAGGGAGAGGTTGCTGTGTGGAGCAGGGAGAGACTTCAGTGACCCAAATCGCTAGCTATTAGGTCCACAAAAGTTCTTTTAAGGACTGGTATCATGGTATAGGTGTTAGGTGTAGTTCAGGATATAGGTTTGAGGCACTGCTGTGCTAGTGATTGTTGCAGCAGCCTGTCTTTTGTCAGTGTAGAGAGAGGGACAGGATGCTGTGTTCAGCAGGGACAGTCAGTTTAATCATTAGCTGTTACTATTAGGTCCACAAAAGTCCTTTTCAGGACTGGTATGGTAAAGTAGTACAGGATATAGTTTTGAGTGCTATTCAAGTTATTGTTCCAGCAGCCTGTGTTTTGTCAGTTTAAAATAGGGACAGGCAGGAAGCTGTGTGTGGCAGTGAGGGACAGTCAGTTTAATCAGTAGCTGTTACTATTAGGTCCACAAAGTTTCTTTTCAGGACTGGTATGGTAATAGGCTTGTACACGTATAATATTCTTTCTTCCAAATATAGAAAGAATATTTTTTTTTTTTCACAATCAAAGGTTTTATTGAAACTAAGATCAGGTTTACAGTCAATGTTTGAATACACGTATCATTGCAGGCAGTCTGTAAACAATAAAACATATAAATACATCTCTATTGTGTTCTGATTTAGTCAGTGACTAAGTTGGGGAGAGTGCACAATTGAAGATGGTGAGTGGCGTACACTATTTGGGGACGTGTGGTGTGGAGGGTATGGGGGGAGGAGGGGGGAGGGTGGTAGGGGGTAAAGGGGGGGGGGTGTGGGGTTTGATCAGCCCTTTGCTATTGTATTTAACTCCGTTTGTTATAGATGCTCTATGTCAGTCCAAACCTCGCCCCCACCATGTTAAGGGTCAAGAGGTGCCGAAGGGATTAATATTTGAGTGCGCGGAATTCAGGGGAGAGTGTGAAGGCCAGCCATGGTTGCCAGGTTTTGTTAACATTTGTGCTATTCTCATGTTTGGTTGCCACGATCTCCTCCATCTTGTAGATATATTGTACTCTATCTAGCCAGTCTGTAATGTCCGGGGCTTTGGTTGTTTTCCAGTGAATGGGTATTAGTGTTTTAGCGGCCGTGAGTAGGTGTCTGGTCAACGATTTTTGTAGCGGCTTATATTGATGGGTACCAGATTGATCAAGCATGCGGCCGCATTCAATTCCAGGCGAGTTTCTGTTATGTGTTTAACCCAGGATCTGATTGCTTTCCAATAGGTTCGTATTAGTGGGCATTCCCAACATATGTGCATAAAGGTACCTGTGTCTGTTTTACATCTCCAGCATGTGTCTGAGGCGGAGGGAGACCATCTCCTGTTTTTTTGTGGCGTAATATACCATTGAGCTAGAATTTTATAGGATATTTCCTGATATTTAGAGCTTAAGGAGCACTTGTGTGCCAAAACGCATGCCTTATTCCATTGCTCCTCAGATATGCTGGTCTTGAGATCACGTTCCCACTTTGTTTTGAATTTATTTTTGTCAGCCTGAGACGCTTGAGTTAGCATCGAGTATGCAAGAGATGTGGTGTTCGTTATTGGTGATCTTTGTAGACATATGTTCTCAATCTGAGTTAATGGGAGGCAAAATAGATTTTTGTGTTTGTTGTTGACCAGGAAGTCCTTAAGCTGGATATAGAACCAACTTCCAGGAAACAGCTCCCCCACCTCTGCGGCCAGTGTTTCGAATGTCTTAACTCGTGTACCTGACATGCAGGTGTGTACTAAAAAATCTTGTGGCATGTTATGGTGTAGGCCTGGAATGAATTCAGGATTATTCGTGAGTGGTGTCAGGGGACCTGGGTTTTTTTGCGTTTTTTTGCGACTTTACCAGCGTTTGCCAAATCTGTATTGTAGTTTCGATTAATGGGTGGCCTATAAGTTTGGGCCTTCTGGAATGAAGCGACCATGGGAGGTAGAGGGTGCTGCGCTGTGCCAGATTACTTTCTAGCTGGACCCAATCTTTATTTAGTCCGTGGCAATGCCAGTCTATCACTCTCGTGATATGGGTTGCCTGGTGGTACTTTTTGAAGTCCGGCAGTCCTATACCCCCATCTCGCTTAGCCAATGTTAAACGTCGGAATTGGATTCTAGGTTTCTTATCTGCCCATAGAAATTGTCTCTGAATTTGGCTTAATGTTTTAAAGAAGATTTCTGGGATTTTTATTGGTAGAGCGTTAAATCCCTACAGAAGTTTGGGGAGCACTGTCATCTTTAATATCGAGGCCCTACCAAACCAAGAAAACATTTTTGTTTTCCACTTGAGAAGGTCTTTTTTGATCGTGGCAAGTAGGGGTTTATAGTTTGCGTCATATCGTTTTTCAATGTCACTAGATAAATTTATGCCCAAATACTTAGGCCGTGTACACACGGGCGGATTGTATGGCCTACTTAGTCCGTCATACAATCCGACGGACAGTCTGTCCTACTTTCAAATGAACGGACTTGACCACACACGGATGCACAAACAGTCCGTCGAAAGCTTGCGCGATGACGTGTACAGCACGTACGACGGGACTAGAAATAGGAAGTCCAATACACAGCAATGCACCCTTCGGCTGTGTAAATCCTTTCTGAGCATGCGCCATTCTTAGTCCGTCGAACTAGCCTACTCACGAGCAGAATCGTCCGCTGAAACCAAAGTATGACGGACAGAATTACGGAAATTCCGAAATACTTAGTACGCCAGACTGCACGCTGAAAAAGTCCACTGAAGCCCACACACGAGCGGACTGTCCGCTGAAATGTGTTTCGACGGACTAAGTAGGCCATACAGTCCGCCCGTGTGTACGCGGCCTTAAAGGCACCTCGTTCCCATTTGTAGGGGTGATTGTTTTGTAGATTTTCGAGGATATTTTGTGGTAGAGTGAGGTTCAGGGCCTCTGATTTTGACTGGTTTATTTTAAAGTTAGATATGTACCCAAAGGTTTGAAATACTTTGTGTAGGTTAGGTATCGAGATGTATCGAGGTATCGAGATGTGGGGATTGGTGAGAAAGAACAGGAGGTCATCGGCATAAGCGGCAATTTTGTATTCTCTATCTTTTAACGTAAAGCCTTGGATGTCAGCGTTTAGATTAATTGTTCTAATTAGAGGCTCTAGGGTTAGGATAAAGAGGAGGGGGGACAGGGGGCAGCCTCGGCGGGTACCGTTATGGATGGATATAGGGTCTGAGAAAATATTATTGATCTTGATTTTGGCTTGGGGATTCCGGTAGAGAGCCGAGATCCATGACAACATGTTTCCTCTAAGGCCAATATGCGTGCAGGTAGCTATCATGTAATCCCAGGAAACCCTATCGAAAGCCTTCTCGGCATCGGTAGAGAGCAGCATGCCCTTGGTGGTAGATTTCCGTGCAAAATGTATTAAGTTCAAGGCCTTAATGGCCACCCTCCCCGGCATGAATCCCACTTGTTCAGGGCCAATTATTTTCGCTAAAAGGGGTTTTAGTCTATTCGCTAGGATTTTGGCTAGGAGTTTAAGGTCTATGTTTAAAAGTGAGATGGGCCGAAAGTTTGTGCAATCCGTGTGTTCTTTGTTGGGCTTGGGAATTACTGCTATGTGCGCCATGAGAAAGTATGGGGAGTTGTGTTGGTTCTTTGCTAAGAAATTAAAGGCTGAGTGGAAGGGTTTATAAGAGCGGTAGTGTAAGTTTTATAGTATTGTGAAGTTAAGCCGTCGGGTCCGGGGCTCTTCCCTGCTTTCAAGTCGGCAATCGCGTTCGCAATTTCAGTGGTAGTTATGGGGTCCTCAAGTGCATTTGTATCTTCTGCTGTTAGGGAGGGAAGTCCGCTATCTTGTAGGAAATCATGTATGTTATCTTGTTTTGTGCGTGTTAGGTGAGGTGGTTTGTGTTGGGCCAGAAGTTTATACAGTTTAGAATAGTAGGTATGGAACATATCTTCTATTTCTTCCGAGTTGTGTTTTAAAGTACCTTCCTTGTCTTTTAGAGCGTGGATATGGTTAGCGTAGCATCTTTTAGGGCTTTGGCCAGTTGTTTGACACTCTTGTCTCCGAATTCATAACAAATGCTTTTCTTAAAAAAAAGGGAGAGTTTAATTTTCATGTCTAACAAAAGCCTTAGGGCGGTCCTATGTTGCGTTAATTGATGTTCTACTTTAAGTGAATGGGATTGTTTGTGTTGCAATTCAAGATTTGCTATTTGTTGGGAGAGTTTATGAATTTCATTTTCCCTTTCCCTCTTTTTCCGGGCTACCCATTTAATAAGTTCGCCTCTAATCACAGATTTGTGTGCCTCCCAATTATTCAGCGGGGTCGTGTCAGAATCAATGTTGTGAGCAAAATAAGTGTTGATGGCTTGTAGGATGTCAGAAAGAATATTATATTTGACTGCTGCCCTTCTGCTGCAGTAGTCCTTTATGAGTATAGGGACTGAGGTACAGTCTGCTAATCATTCACAACCTACTAGTTCCACAAAGGTCCTTATAAGGACTGGTAAGGTATATGGTACTACAGTACATAGGGTTGAGTGAGGTACAGTCTGCTATTCCTTAACCACTTGCCGCCCGCCCTATAGGGAATTGACGGCGGCAAAGTGGTTTCATAATCCTAACCGGACGTCATATGACGTGATTAGGATTATGAGCCGCTGCGCGCCCCCGGGGGCGCGCATCGCGGCGATCGTTGTTGCGGGGTGTCAGTCTGACACCCGGCAACTACGATCTCGGTAAAGAGTCTCCGACGGAGACTCTTTACCATGTGATCAGCCGTGTCCAATCACGGCTGATCACAGTGTAAATGGGAAGAGCCGGTGATCGGCTTTCCCTCACTCGCGTCTGTCAGACGCGAGTAGAGGAGAGCCGATCGGCTGCTCCTCTGACAGGGGGGTCTGTGCTGATCGATTATCAGCACAGCCCCCCCCCCCCGAGGATGCCCACACTGGACCACCAGGGACACCACTTGACCACCAGGGAAAAGGTAATAAAATCCATAATCCTCCCTAGACCACCAGGGATGCCAGTCAGCACAATGGGTGCCAATCAGTGCCCATAATGGATGCCAATCAGTGCCCACAATGGGCATCACTGATTGGCATGCATTATTGTTTGGCACTGATTGGCATCCATTACTATAACACCGATGCCGCCTATGAGTGCCCACCTGTGCCGCCTATGAGTGCCCACCTGTGCCGCCTATAAGTGCCCACCTGTGCCGCCTATGAGTGCCCACCTGTGCCGCCTATCTATGCCCACCTGTGCCGCCTATCTATGCCCACCTGTGCCGCCTATCCATGCCCACCTGTGCCGCCTATCCATGCCCACCTGTGCCGCCTATCCATGCCCATCCGTGCCGCCCATCCGTGCCAGCTATCAGTGCCAATTTGTGCCACCTATCAGTGTCCGTCCGTGTTGCCCATCCGTGTCGCCCATCCGTGTCGCCCATCAGTGCCGCCTATCAGTGCCACTTCATTGGTGCCACATTGGTGCCCATCAGTGCCACCTTCTCAGTGCCCATCAGTGTAACCCCATCAGTGCCCATCAGTGAAGGAGAAAACGTACTTATTTACAAAGGTTTGAAACTGAAACAAAAAAAAAACATTTTTTTTTTCCAAATTTTCTGTATTTTTTTATTTGTAGCGCAAAAAATAAAAACCGTAGAGGTGATCAAATACCACCAAAAGAAAGCTCTATTTGTGGGAAAAAAATGATAAAAATTTCATTTGAGTACAGTGTAGCATGACCGCGCAATTGTCATTCAAAGTGAGACAGCGCTGAAAGCTCAAAATTGGTCTGGGCAGGAAGGTGTTTAAGTGCCCTGTATTGAAGTGGTTAAGGACTGGTATAGGTCCACAATATATAGGGTTGAGGTGCACTACTGCTGACTGCTGCCCTATACTGCAGCAGTCCTTTATCAGTATAGGGACTGAGAGTTTTGTCACAGGGTCATTTAAAAAATGACAGGCAGAGGAAGAGGCAGGCCCTTCCGCAGGGGTGGTAGGGGTAGGGCAGGAGCAACAGGCTTGAGCCAAAGTGGGAAGTTGCAGAAGGTGCGTTCAATTACTTTAAAGGACGCACCAGACTTGGTTGAGTGGCTCACTCAGCCTTACTCTTCTGCACCCTCCTCATCCTCTCGATCTGCACCCTCTTCTTCACTCTCTGCTATGTGCACCCCCAAAGACACTACCACCAACAACAACACCACCACCACATACCTTCCGCTTGAGTCACAGGAATTATTTTCCGATCCATATCAAGACATTTCTGATGCGCAGTCACTCTTGGTATTGAATCAGGAAGAGGAGGTAGCAACAACCACTACTCAGTAGTCTGACGACAGTACCCAGATCAGCCCAAGGAGGAGGTTGGTCCCCGGAGTTGCTGCCTACTCCGAGATCTCTACTTATAGCTATTCTCTAGTTATTGTGCGTGGATGGGGAGAGGAGCATGAAGAGGATGACATTATCCTGGATGATGAGCAGGAGCCAGGCCACCACACCGCTTCCAGTTTAGTGCAAATGGGGGCCTTCATGCTCCAGTGTTTTAATAGGGACCCCCGTATAAAAAGCATAAGGGTCAAGGACCAGTACTGGGTGGCAACGTACTTAGACCCCCGGTACAAACACAAAATGGCGGAAATGTTACCGCTGTCACAGAGGGCTGGCAGAATGGAGCACTTCCAGGCCTTGCTTCGAGAAATGCTGCATTCTGCCTTTGCGTGCGCTGGCAGAGGAGCAATTCCCACTCCCAGAGAAGGAGTTGCGGGTACCAATCCAACAGCGCCTGCAAGAAGAGGCCGGTTTGAAGATGTGTTGTTGACTTCTGATATGAGGTCATTCTTTCAGCCGACCCATCGACAGGTGTCATCCGGATCCAGCATCAGGGAACGCCTAGACCGTCAGGTGTCCGACTACATCGGGTTAACGGCCGATGTGGACGCTCTGAGGAGTGATGAACCCCTGGACTACTGGGTGGGCAGGCTTGACCTCTGGCCAGAGTTTGCCCAATTTGCAATCAAACTGTTGGCTTGCCCCTCGTCCAGTGTCCTGTCCGAAAGGACGTTCAGCGCAGCAGGGGGGATCGTGACCGATAAGCGTACTCGCCTAGCTCACGACAGTGTTAACTACCTCACATTTCTAAAAATGAATGAGGCATGGATCTCGGAGGAATTCAACACATGTGACCGGTAGACCATGTATATGTCTATAAACAATTTTTTTATTCGAGCACACAGACCTTCTTTCTTCATTTGGCTCACTTCCTTGTCCAAAAAAAGCACACCGTACTATATGCCCATACCCTCCTGTTTGAAGAGGTTGAGCGGTGTCATATTTCTACTGGGGCTGCTTATTATGAGGGGCTCCCACCATCCCTGTGCTGTGCTGACTTCCTCCTGGGGCTGTACCTCTGCTGTGCATATTATGAGGAGCTCCCACCATCCCTGTGCTATGCTCATTATGAGGGGCTCCCACCATCCCTGTGCTATGCTGACTTCCTCCTGGGGCTGCTTACGGTGCAGGTGTCAGTGCTGTATATCACGGTGCTGGTGTCAGTGCTGTATATCACGGTGCTGGTGTCAGTGCTTTATGTCATGCTGCTGATGTCAGTGCTCTCTATCACGGTGCTGGTGTCAGATCACTCTATCATGGTGCAGGTGTCATTGCTGTATGTCACGCTGCTGATGTCAGTGCTGTATATCACGGTTCTGGTGTCAGTGCTGTATATCAGGGTGCTGGTGTCAGTGCTTTATATCACGCTGCTGATGTCAGTGCTCTCTATCACGGTGCTGGTGTCAGATCACTCTATCACGGTCCAGGTGTCATTGCTGTATGTCACGCTGCTGATGTCAGTGCTCTCTATCACGGTGCTGGTGTCAGTGCTTTATGTCACGCTGCTGATGTCAGTGCTCTCTATCACGGTGCTGGTGTCAGATCACTCTATCACGGTGCAGGTGTCATTGCTGTATGTCACGCTGCTGATGTCAGTGCTCTCTATCACGGTGCTTCTGTCAGTGCTGTATATCACGGTGCTGGTGTCAGTGCTTTATGTCACGCTGCTGATGTCAGTGCTCTCTATCACGGTGCTGGTGTCAGTGCTGTATATCACGGTGATGGTGTCAGTGCTTTATGTCACGCTGCTGATATCAGTGCTCTCTATCACAGTGCTGGTGTCAGATCACTCTATCACGGTGCAGGTGTCATTGCTGTATTTCACGCTGCTGGTGATCATCTCCTGCACCCTCTTCTTTGTCTACCCTGACCTTCCCTCTCCTCCATTGCCTTCATGCGCTCCACAGTCCTGAATTGTCACAACAATTTCACATATAAAAAAAGAATGCTTGTAGTTGTTGATCCCAGATTCACCTCATACATGTGTTATGTCATTGGCCATGTGGTGGGACTATGTTTGCACAGCTAGTAATTATTTTGTGGCTGCAAATTTGACCTGTAGGTTTGCAAAGTTCGCCTCCCATTGAAGTCAATGGGGCCCGCCGCGAACGTTACGGTTCGCGAACTATCGGCCGCGTTCGCGAAACGTCCCGTCGGAAGTTCGTCCATCACTAGTGTACATTACCTTTAGCTTAACCACTTCCCATCCCATGCATAGTAATATTACTGCCGCAAGGTGGCTCTGCCATTCCGGGTAGCCGTCATATGACGTCCTCGGCTTCCCGGCTGTCTAGGGGATGCCACATCACTCGGGAGCAGATGCACATGCATCTGTGTGTATAAACGCACAGATCCATGTCCTGTCAGGGGAGAGGAGACAGATCGTGTGTTCCTTGTATATAGGAACACCGATTGGTCACCTCCCCCCGTCAGTCCCCTCCCCCCAAAGTTAGAATCACTCCCTAGGTAACACATTTAACCCCTTGATCGCCCCTAGTGTTAACCCCTTCCCTGCCAGTGACATTTACACAATAATACATTTTTGCAATAGTGCTAATATGTGGAGCTATTGGGACAGTGGTGGTGTCCTTATTCAGTTTTCCTTCTTTATGTTTATATCTAGATTTGTGGTGCTTCCATCTGCCCTAATGTATGGCATGCGATCTCCTATTATCTAAAGCATTTATACCATAACCCTCCCAATCTTTTAATATAAACATAAAGTGTAAGGTTTGGGGTTGCAGGGTGGGTAAATGTTCAGTTTGGGGGTAACAGGGAATGTTTAGCAGGTCTTACACCCATAGAATTTCATTAGAAAATGGTTGCTTTTTAGAACGTTTGATTATATAACAGTTAAGAGGAGTGATACAACAAACAGTTTTGACCAGAAAGAAAAAAAAATCTAAGAACAAGGATGGAAAACTTTTACACACTTGCTCCCCATTTACACCCCATTTACACCCTTGTAACCAGTGGCGGAATTATAGGGGTCGCCAAGATTGCCATGGCGACTGGGCCCCTTGCTGCAGTGGCAGAATTTGATGGGCACAGCGGCAGAGTTTGATGGGCACAGCGGCGGCATTTGATGGGCACAGTGGTGACATTTGATGGTACAGTGGCTGCAATTGATGTTTTTTTTTCAGAATTTTTCAGTTTGCTTGTGCCCCCTAAAAATTTTGAGCACCAGCTGCCACTGGTTTATATGTGCGTGCATATATATATATATATATGTGTGTATGTATGTGTATATATATATATATATATAGTATATGTGTGTGTATTATGTGTGTTTTATATATGTGTCTGTATGTATGCACATTTTATGTAAAATGCTGTTTCTCTGAAAAGCGATCCATGCTCAGATCGCTTTTCAGAGGCATTTGACAGCCCGGTAGAGAGGCAATATGTTGCCTGCTGACCACCTGTTTTAACCCCTTAAATGCATCATCACTATGCTGCAACTGCCTGTGGGTGGGAGAGGAGGAGAAGTGGGGGGAAATGGAGAAATCGGTTCCTTTTATATGCAGCCACCCACTTGGGACCAGGACCAGGCTCTGGTGTTCCACCATCGGGCTTGGAGAAAAGAGCCCTGTCCGGAGGTTGAAGGGGGGCCCTCCATGGTTTCTTGCATCGGGGCCCTGAAGGTTCTAGTTATGCCACTGCTTGTAACACTAACAAGTCACATGACACCAGGGAGGGAAATGGCTGATTGGGCCCAATTTGGACATTTTCACTTAGGGGTGTACTCACTTTTGTTGCCAGTGGTTTAGACATTGATGGCTGTGTGTCGAGTTATTTTGAGGGGACAGCAAATGTACACTGTTATACAAGCTGTACACTCACTACTTTACATTGTAGCAAAGAGTAATTTCTTTATTGTTGTCACATGAAAATATAGAATAAAATATTTACAAAAATATGAGGGGTGTACTCGCTTTTGTGAAATACTGTATATTCTAGTTAACGATTCATAGTTCGGAAACAATATCTCTTCTCCTATGTTCAAATAAAATACAACACCCTTCTCACTCAGTTCTCAGGAATGCACTTTGTCAGTAATCCAACCTCCAGCACCAAATGAGTCAGCTGACTGGACTGTAAGATTAACTCTGAGTTGACCTTCTGTTTCATTAGACCTTTAATGAATTAATGAATCATGTCAAATTCATTCCTTACATAAGCTATAATTTCTTTTGCATTAGTTGAAATTTATTTATTTATTCAGACATTCAGATGCAAAATTCAGCTGAATTTTGATTCAATCGGAAAGGAATTGCACATGTCTACTAGTTGCATATTGTGAAAGTATTTGAACTTGGTGCTATGTTAGAGCAAGAGTTGAGGCACATCAGAAGATCCTGTAAGCCATGGTACTTAACCAGGTAGTGGAACACCATCAGGTTAAGGATGTGTGCCAGGAAAGGCATGCTTGTGAAATACTTTCATCCTTATTGCATGAGGCTGCTGATAGGGAATTTTCTATAGTGGGAGGAAGTGGAAAGGAAGGAGTTGGAAGCAGGAGGAGTGTGGCCCTTTTTATGCCTACCACTAGTTTTTAAGTGCTGCTCCCACCAATCTGGTGAATACTCATATGGACTTGCCACTGTGTTGCTGTAGAGCATTTTACTTCATTAAAATTGTATGGCAGCTTTTGCAGTGTCACTAACAGTGTCACACTGTTGCTGCTGACCTCATAAAGAAAAAAAAAGAATTAAGGACGCTGAAAAAAAAAGGGGGGGGGGGCAGTAACACGGAAATAAAACTTGCTTTTGACACACACAAAAAGGGGGAAAAAAGTTGGAGTTAGTTAAAATGAATGTTGAGTCTTATCAAATGACAGTGAATGCGGATGACACTCCACTATCCCTAGCCACATAAACTGCAAATCACTGCAACATATCAGTGGCAACATACAACACTAAATATAGTATCTTAGATAGCAGCACTGTATAGCTCTGTAATAGCAAACTACACTAGCAACTTCTCTCCTACCTAAAAGCTATGTCAGCTGTCTTTCACTCTCACTAAATTCAAATGTACTCACAAAGGACTGACAGCAGAACGGCCTTTTATGAGCTGGTACTTTAGCCATAAAACCATTATCTGCTCAAGGCTGGCATCTGACCAGACATTGTCGGAAAATTTTAGATCCTGCTCTCAAACTTTGTGCATCGGAAAATCCAACGGAAGAAGTACGATGGAGCCCACACACGGTCGGATTTTCTGACAACATGATCCGGTCGCACATTTTCTGTCTGAAAATCCGACCGTGTGTATGGGGCATTAGAGGTCAGAATGAGCCTGAGTTAGGTATCTATTTACTCGGCATCACATAATTTTTTCACAATATAGTAAAATAAATGGGCTAACTTTTTTATTCAAAAAAGTGTATTTTTTCCAAAAAAAGATTGCTGCACAAATACCGTGTGACATCAAATATGACAGCAAAGACCACCATTTTATTCTCCAGAGTATTTTCTAATATACTTTTTTTTTAACTTGTAAACAACAAATCAGAAATAGGCTTGATCTAGAAATGGGTAAGTCGTTATTGTTGGCATTAATCCAATGTCCAACAGGTCAAAATTATGGCTGGACTAAAATACAAATTGTTAATGCTTTTTATTTTGTCAGGAAAATAAGAAACACTGCAAATAATATTATGCATTTCAACAGGTAGCATTAAATACTAATTTTCATATTTTCCAATTCCCTTACTACAAGTTCAATATTGCAGTTCAATATTTACATAACTCAGTAACTCAGGCTGAATGAACACACACGAGTGAATAAGTGAGCACAAAAATCCCCCCCTCCCTCTCCCTGAGTATAACGCCATCTAAGGTTTAATGTTGATTACCTTGTCTGAAAAGACACAGCAACTGCTGTGATTTAACAAAATAACCCATAGTGATCAGGGAATCATTTGCTATTCTGTATATTACATTTTTCATTTTAAAGTAAAGATCACATGTTATAGTGTTTATTGTCAAAAAAGTATAATACCTCAAGTTAAGACTGTATTAATATTTAAAAATTAAGACAGTTCAACATTAAATGCATTTATATATTTTTTTTATTTATACTTTAAACTTGTTTGCTTTTAATTTAAAATGTACCACCACTAAATTATGCAAAGCTTTCTTCACATCTTTATTGCGTAAACTGTATATCAGAGGGTTTAACGTTGGAGTAATAGCTGTGCAGAGCACTGTGGAGATTTGTTCTATAAAATCTGAATATTTTGAGGGTGGAATAACATACATCGAGGCGCCAGTTGTATAGTAGAGCGTGATGACAGCTAGGTGGGATGAGCAGGTGGAGAACGCTTTCTTCTTCCCATCTCTTGATTTGATCTGTAAAATGACATTAAGAATTTTGATGTACGATGTCAAGCTACACAAAAAGGGAAAAAGACCAAACAGTACTAACTCCACATAAACAATGTAGTAAAACACTTCTTTACCAGCACATGTGATCTTTGTGAGAGATTTAGCCTCGCAAAAGAAATGGTGAATTATGTTGGACTGGCAGAAGGACATCATTGATACTGGGAGGGTTATTAACAAAGAATTGATTGATGCCAATAGCCAAATTACAAATATAAAGAAGATACAAATGTTCTTCCTTAACAGATGGTTATAGTGTAAAGGGTTACATATAGCAACATATCGGTCATATGCCATAAGGAATAAAAGAAAATCCTCTGCGCTAGCAGCCAGGAGAAAAAAGTAAGTCTGAGAGAAGCATTGCATGAAGGATATTGTGTTGTTTCCAGATAGAAGCATGCCCAGCATTTTAGGGACAGTGGATGTGATGGAACATATATCTACAAAGGACAAATTGAAGAGAAAAATATACAAAGGGGTATGCAGGTGATCATTGATGTATATCAAAGTCAAAAGGAGGACATTCAATAGCAAACAAATTAAATATATACTGAAAAAAAAGCTAAGCGCAAGTGATCTATCACCAGTTTTGTAGAAAAATTGCACAATTTGGAAGTCATTCTGGGGTGTGGCATTTACCATTTTAGTCTATGTGCAAAGTAAAAGGTTTGTGTTAGTTGGAGCTTTTGTGACTCAAGAAGGGAAGTTATAGAATACCATAGGCTTAGAGATAATAAGGTCAACTGTAATCATTTTTGTTTTAACGAAATTAAAGTATGTTACCAGTGATGTACTAATAGTAAATTTATGTCATAAATGAATAAAAAACAATTTAGAATTTTGAATTTGCCAACCTTGTACAGCAGTTAAAATACTCATATGGGAATGACTTAGGCCGCGTACACACGGGCGGACTGTTCGCCCAACTTTGTCCGCTGAAGAGTGTTTGGGCGGACAGTCCGCTCGTGTGTGGGCTTTCAGCGGATAGTTTCAGCGGACAGTTGGACGGACAAGGTTTTTCGGAATTTCCGAAAAACTGTCCGCTGAAACCTTGTTTCAGCGAACAGTCCGCTCATGTGTAGGCTTGTTCGTCAAACAAAGTTGCGCGCATGCTCAGAAAGGATTTTCACGCCGAAAGCTATAATGCAGTGTATAGGACGTCGTATTTTTCGTCCCGTCGTACGTGCCGTTCACGTCATCGCGCACGGTTTCAGCAAACTGTTCGTTCGTCGTGTGTGGCCATGTCCGTCCATGCTAATTTTGAGCGGACTGTTTGCCGAAACTGTTGGACGGACAAAGTTGGGCGAACAGTCCGCCCATGTGTACGCGGCCTTACCCATCCTGTGCAGTCAGTTTTGGTGCAGAGACAGAGACACCCTACCCAGATAGCAGTCAGGACTTTTATTTACACTACAGCACCAACATAGCTTATCAATAGAATGGCAAAAAACCTCCAGCTTGTTGAATGGACAATGAAGAAGCATCAGCACACTGATAAGGTATTTCTCTGTACATCTAATTTCAAAGCAAAACAACAGTTGATTTCTTAATGATTTTTTTTATGATACTTACAAAAAGACCCTAAAAATCACCACTGATACTATATGCATGCCAACAACCCCAAACTGATGGCAAAATATATATGCAATAGTGTTTGTTAAACAATAAATAAATGGAAGATAACTTGCCTTTGAAATATACTGCTGTGCTGTGTTTTGGACACTGCTAAAGAAAGAAGGGATTTTATACTATGTGGACTACTGTAACAACCACTTAATAAAAACAAGAACACCTATGGGGATCTTGAATTATACTGTTTTTGTCTTGTCAACCCTATGGGATATGTTTGTAGCCAGGTGCTTGGCTAAGAATAGAGAATTATGCCTTGTACACACGGTCAGACATTCCGACAACAAAATCCATCTGATTTTTTTGGACGGATTTTGTGCCAAACTTGTCTTGCATACACACGGTCAGACAAAGTTGTCAGAAAAATCTGATCGTTCGGAATGAGGTGACGTTCGCTGATTTTCGGGATTTCCGATGAAAAAAGTCAGATAGAGCCCACACACGATCGGATTTTCCGACAACATAATCCGATCAGACCTTTTCCGTCAGGAAAATCCGACCACGTGTTCAGGGCATTAGAGAAACACTGGCTGTAGCTGCTGCCATATTGTGCTAAACTGGTTGACAGCTATATCAGCAAAGGGAGGGAGCTGATGAGTAGGAAAAGTTCAATAGAGTCAGGCAGCACTGCACTGTGGCAACTGTAGTACCAAAAGAGAGAGACTCCACTGCAATCAAAAGCTTTTGAATTGCCTTTCCCAGAGAGAGATTGCCAGAAGAAGGAAAAAGAGCTACATTTTCTCAGGCTGTACAGGACATAGGTTCCTCTTGCCATTAGGGAGACTGGAGAGTTCACATTACTGTCCAGTATTCAACATTAGAGATGGGCTGAATACCCCCCAGTTTGCAGCAGAACTCCCGAACAGGAGAAACGTTTGGCCCCAAACGGTAAAACTCCATTGAAGCCTATAGGAGCCAAACATGAGAAATCAACAACAGTCCAATTTTTGAAGGCTTATATGCAAGTAATTGGCCATAAAAAGGGTATGGGGGCTGTACCAATGCAAACAAACAAGGCCTTTTGGGTCTGATATGCATTTTAAGGGGAACCCCATGCCAAAATTAAAAAAAAACATTGCAAGGTCCCCCCAAAATCCATACCAGACCCTTATCGGAGCATGCAGCCTGGCAGGCCAGGAAAGGGAGGGACGAGTGAGCACCCCCCCCCCTGAACCATACCAGGTCACATGTCCTCAACATGGGGGGGGGGGGTGGGATCTTTGGGGCAGGGGGTCTCTGCCCTCAAATATACATTTTCTGAAAGAAAAGACCCTAAAGAATAAAATGATGGTAGTTGTACATTTTTAAATCACATGATAATGGTGCTAATATTTATCAAACCCAAATTTTCTGTAAATAACACACTAAAGAAAAATGTCAGTATCCACAATTGTCCATAGGTGATTAATTAAAAAACCTTCACAGATCATCAGTTTAGAGTTAGTCTTGAATGACGGCCCTAGAACTATTTTTATCACTCGAGCATATACTATGATATCTAATGTGTAGTGCAATTGTTATTTTTTGTAAGTAGTCACACCTGAAGTGAGCATTTATCTTATCGTACATGCAACTACATGAAGTGGAGCCCCCTATGTGATAGCATAATTGAAATGGCAGGCCCACTTTAAAGAGACGTCAAATGTCTATAAAACCCCTAATGACACTTCTAGACATCACTGAACCTGGTCAAGCAAAGATCATGCTTTATCAGCGTCTTCTCTGGCCAGCACTAGGAAATGATGACTCTGAGCCCAGAAGTGACCAAAATAAGCATGTGGCTTTTGGGTTCCTTCACCAGCAGGGAAATCAGCAAAATGATTAAAATGCGTACCTAGCCAAAATCTTGGATAGAGTGGGAAGAATTAGAACCCCATGTCAGACTTTAACTGTTCTCTGGAGCTCTATTCAAGAGATTTCTCCTTACTTACTATCCTTGCAACAATGGTTTAACCACCTCAATACAGTGCACTTACACCCCCTTTCTGACCAGACCAATTTTCAGCTTTCAGCGCTCTCACAGTTTGATTGATAATTACTCAGTCATGCAACACTGTACCCATATGAAACTTGCGTCCTTTTTTCCACAAAAATAGAGCTTTCTTTTAGTGGTATTTAATCACTAGTGGGTTTTTTTTATTTTTTGTGCTATAAATAAAATAAAACTTAAATTTTGTGGAAAAAAAACTTTTTCTTTGTTTCTGTTATAAATTTTTGCTAATTAGTACTTTTTCTTCATAAATTTTGGCCAAAATTTATACTGCTACATATCTTTAGTAAAAGTAACCCACATTAGTGTATATTTTTTGGTATTTGTGAAAGATATAGAGTCTATAAACTATGGTGCCAATCACTGAAAATTGATCACATCTGATCAAGCCTTCAATACATCAGGTGTATCTAATTTCTTGAGACACTAAGTCAGGAAAGTACAAATACCCCCCAAATGACCCCTTTTTAGAAAGTAGACATTCCAAGGTATTACGTAAGTAGCATGGTAAGTTTTTTAAAGTTTTTTTTTTACAAAATTGTCATATTATCAGGTTATTTCTCACACACAGCATATGCATACAACAAATTACACCACAAAATACACTCTGCTACTCTTCCCAAATATGGCAATACAACATGTGTGAGACTTTTACACAGCCTGGCCACATACAGAGCACCAACATTGAAGTAGTACCTTCAGACGTTCTACGAGCAAAAAAGATGCATCTCATTTCTCAACCACCTATTACACTTTTGAAGGCCCTGGAGTACCAAGACAATGGAATTTCCCATAAAATTACCCCATTTTGGAAAGCAAACACCCCAACATATAATCTGTGAGGCATAATGAGTCTTTTGAATGGTTAATTTTTTTCCAGAAGTTTTTGGAAAATGTGGAAAAAAATTAAAACGCATTTATTTTTATTTTTTTAAACAAAGTTGTCAATTTATAAGATATTTCTAACACATAGCATGTATATAGCAAAAATTACATCCCAAAACACATTCTGCTACTCGACTTTTACACAGCCTGGTCACATAGAGAGGCCGAACATTGAAGTAGTACCTTCAGGCGTTCTAGGAGCATAAATGACACATCTCATTTCACTCCTACCTATCACACTTTTTAAGGTCCTGGAGCAACAGGACAGTGGAATTACCCACAAAATGACCCCATTTTGGAAAGCAAACACCCCAACGCATATATTCTATGAGACATGGGCTGCAAATAGGTACTCAGGTACTCTGATGGGCTGCAGATAGGTACTCTGGTACTCTGATGGCCTGGTGACAAGTACTTGAGTACTCTGATGGCCTGGTGACAGGTACTCGGGTGCTCTGGCCTGGTGACAGGTACTTGAGTACTCTGATGGCCTGGTGACAG
Source organism: Lithobates pipiens (assembly GCF_037356315.1). NCBI lineage: Eukaryota > Metazoa > Chordata > Amphibia > Anura > Ranidae > Lithobates > Lithobates pipiens. Next base: position 325,404,889 of record NW_027507784.1, read on the forward strand.
GTTCTCTGATGGCCTGGTGACTGGTATTTGGGTACTGTGAAGGGCGGTGATAGGTACTCAGGTACTCATATGGACTGTGACAGGTACACAGGTACTCAGATGATCTGTGACAGGTACTCGGGTACTCAGGTGGTCTGTGACGGGTACTCTGGGACTCAGATGAACTGGGACAGATGCTCTGATGGGCTGTGACAGGTACTCGGGTACTCTGATGGACTGTGACAGGTACTCGGGTACTCTGATGGACTGTGACAGGTACTCGGTACTCTGATGGACTATGACAGGTACTCTGATGGACTGTGAGTGACAGGTACTATGATGGGTGGTGACAGGTCCTCTTTATTGGGGGGGAGCAATCAATGTGATTGGTGTACACTGTAAGCGGTAATGAGATGTTACCGCAATCTCCTCCTCACACACCATGTGTGAGGAGGAGAACCCGGTAACATCTCGTTACCGTGGTTTGTTTACATTATAGTGATCGGCTGTGAAACGATCACAGCCGTTCACTTGGGTAAACAGCCGGGCAATGGTGACGACGTGCACGCGCAGTGCGCTTGCGATCGTGAACACACGCCGTGCACAGTGGGGGTGTGACCATCTGTGATCGGCCGTGACTTCATCACGGCTGATCACGTCGTAAACAGCCATACCCAATGGCTGTTCACCCCCTTCGGTGGCGAGTGGTGTCTCCGTCACACGCCACCACTGAAGAAACTGGGATGCGCGCACACGATCGCGCGCATTCCCTGTTTAAATGGGAGGACGTCATATGACGCCCTCCTGCCACAATAGGTGGATGCACCCAAAGGGCTGGAGAGAAGGCAGGTACAGGCAGGCTGGGTCATAAACAGGTGGACAAGTCAGGAACTGATGCAGAGGCTGGAGTTGAGTCAGGGTACAGGCCGGATTGGCAACGTCTGGCAGCGAATTAGCAGAAAGAGCAGGCAGGTGCAGAGTCAGAGACAAGCCGGGGTCAGATGCAGGCAGAAGGCAGGAACGTCAGGAACAAGCTGGGTCAAACAGGAACAGACATCAGATACTGGATAGCAGGGACACACGGGGGAACGCTGTAGAGCAGACAGCATTGCGTCTGGGTGTTGACCCAGTTTAAATAGCCTATTTTGACGCCCATGAACTGTTACAAGGTGTGTGCACACCAGCACGCACAGGCGCACCCGCGGCATTCTCCTAACAGGAATTAAAGGTTCAGGACGTCTTCTGCCTTTCCTCACACTATCTTAGCATTTTTGGGGTTCAGGAATGGGAGTAAATTAGTTGAGCCAAAACAATACTACCCTTGCAAGAGAACAATCTAAACCAACGTTGCAATGTCTATGGAGCCTGTACAATATTTTTTTATATTTTTCTTAGAAATATATCCACCTAAATGTGGAATTTTGGAATGGAAAACTGCATACTGTGTGTACTTTTAAAAATGCAGCCTATTCCAACTGCTTCAATGCTAACTGTGGAGTCTGTACAATATTTCCAACTGTTGTCTCTGAAATAATACACTCTAGGTATTTTTTCATGATAAAACCTGCCCAATTTTTAAAGCTGTCCAATAAAAAGTCTGAATAGTGTGTATGGCGTCTGTACAATATTTCAGTTTTTTTTCTCAGATTTTTTTTTTTTTTTTGCTTCACGATAAAACCTGCCTTGTTTCTCCCTCTTTAATTATGGCCTAGTAAAACTGCTTAACTAATGTGCAGTGAGTCTGTACAGTATCTCTGGCTGCTGTCTCTGAAACAATACACTCTAATTATTATTTCATGATAAAAACCACCTCATCGTTCCTTCACATATTACAGCCCAACATGATCGTAGAGAGCAGAGATTGTCTTACAGAAATCTGTCACTGTGGCACAGCACAGACCACAAAACCACAGAAAGAGGGCTGACTTCACCAGCGGAAACAGCAAAAGCTGTAAGTCAAGCAATTTTGCAAAGCTAGCATTAGGTGTGGCTGGAGGTAGGGGCGTAACTATAGGGGGTGCAGCAGTCGCAACCGCAACCGGGCCCTGTGATGCAGGGGGCCCATGCAGCCCCCTCTACATATGGCCGGCAGCAGCATAGGCAGCTAGGGGTACCAGTGCACACGGGTGGCTGGAGGTGGAGGGTGACTAGCAGAGCTCCCTGCTTGACTATCGCACTGGCTGCTCTTTAGTTGTGCATTCCCCGCATGACCTGTGTCCTCAGCCGGCTCCTCAGAGTACCCCTCTCCTGCTCCATGCATTGCCGCTCAGTCCGAAGTCTATTCTCCCCAGCCAGAGTCCCGCCCCCCCGAGTCCGGCTTACACTATGAGAGCCGGCTCCCCGGAGGACACTGCAGGCTTGCTGCCAGCACCCCTCCTCCCCCGTCATACACAGATGATGAAAGGTCTTTCTGGAAGATATGCTGATCACCCATCCAGCACACTGGATGGAGCCCAGGCCAACATGGATGAGTGCGTGGCCTACAGCTTGGTCATGGTGAGTGAGAGGACCCCATCCCCCACACACCATTACATACCCCCTCCATCTCACTCTGGGGACAAGGACCCCTTCTCACATGGGGAGAGGGACCCCCACCTCCCCTGGGGACAGGGACCCCTTCTCACCTGGGGGCAGTAACTTCATCTGCCCTGGAGAAAAGGACCTCATCTCTTCTGGGGACGGGACCCCATCCTGCCCAGGGACAGTCCCCCAATGGGGCACCTAACAATTAAAAAAAAAAAAACTGATACCAGTGGTGGAACTACAGGGCTCACAAAGGTCATACCTGTGACCACGCTCTGGAGTTCCACCACCAGACTCGGAGGGAAGGGCCCTGGCTGGGGTTCAGGGGGGCCCTTTATGGTTTCTTGCATCGGGGCCCTGAAGGTTCTAGTTACGCCACTGGCTGGAGGAGTACTTTTTCTTATGCTCCAGCAGCTGGGGCAGAGAAACCTGCCTACTAAAGCTTGAGATTGAAGGATGGGGTTGGCAGAACTAGAGCATGGTTGCCCCTACTCTGCGTGTTCCCATGATTAACTTCTTCCCTGCTGAAAGTGCCAAATGATAAACCTCTGACACCTCTGGAAATACTTTCATCCTTATTGCATGAGGCTGCTGATGGGAAATTTTTCATAGTGGGAGGAAGTGGAAAGGGAGGAGTTGGAAGAAGGAGGAGGAGTGTGGCCCCTTTTCTGCCTACCTCTAGTCTTTACGTGCTGCTCCCACCAATCTGGTGAATGCTCATATGGACTTGCCACTGTGTTGCTGTAGAGTAGTGATGAGCTTCGTGTTCGAGTCAAACATACATTCGTCTCGAACATCGGCTGTTCGACCCTTTGGCAAATACCGAACGTTATGGGCCGTTCGCGCCAAATTTGTGTGGCGCTCACGGGCCACAATGCACTACGCCATCGCAGTGCATTGCTGGCTCATGATTGGTCAAGCATGCACTTTGACCCCGCATGCTTGGCCAATCACAGTGCCGGCAGCGAGGAGAGCCATGAATCATAGCTCAGGCTGTGTAGTACACGCCCCACACTATATAAGGCCACCAGTGCGGCAGCCTTGTGTAGTGTGTTGGCGTCTGTAGGAGCTAGTGGGTGTTCTCTGTGTACCTTCAACACAGTATACACCATTCATTATCGGCCGATATAGCGTTCTTGCTCTTCTGTAATTGAGCTGTTAGCAATCTGCAGGAGTTTGTGCCTGTTGTCTGCATGCCCTGACCGCAGTATACACCATTATATCCACCTACATAGCTAGCTATATTGTTCTTTTGTAATAGAGCTTGCAGTCAGTTGTAGGAGATTGTGCGTGCTGTCTGCGTGCCCTGACCGCAGTATACACCGTTATATAACCTATATAGCTAGCTATATTGCTCTTTTGTAATAGAGCTTGCATTCAGTTGTAAGAGATTGTGCGTGCTGTCTGCGTGCCCTGACCGCAGTATACACTGTTATATCCACCTATATAGCTAGCTATATTGCTCTTTTGTAATAGAGCTTGCAGTCAGTTGTAGGAGATTGTGCGTGCTGTCTGCATGCCCTGACCGCAGTATACACCATTATAGCCACCTACATAGCTAGGTAGCTAGCTATACTGCTCTTTTGTAATTGTGCGTGCTGTCTGCGTGCCCTGACCGCAGTATACACCGTTATATCACCTATATAGCTAGCTATATTGCTCTTTTGTAATAGAGCTTGCATTCAGTTGTAAGAGATTGTGCGTGCTGTCTGCGTGCCCTGACCGCAGTATACACTGTTATATCCACCTATATAGCTAGCTATATTGCTCTTTTGTAATAGAGCTTGCAGTCAGTTGTAGGAGATTGTGCGTGCTGTCTGCGTACCCTGACCGCAGTATACACCATTATAGCCACCTACATAGCTAGGTAGCTAGCTATACTGCTCTTTTGTAATAGAGCTTGCAGTCAGTTGTAGGAGATTGTGCGTGCTGTCTGCGTGCCCTGACCGCAGTATACACTGTTATAGCCACCTACATAGCTAGCTATATTGCTCTTTTATAATAGAGCTTGCCGTTAGTTGTAGGAGATTGGGCATGCTGTCTGCGTGCCCTGACCGCAGTATACACTGTTATATCCACCTACATAGTTAGGTAGCTAGCTATATTGCTCTTTTGTAATAGAGCTTGCAGTCAGTTGTAGGAGATTGTGCGTGCTGTCTGCGTGCCCTGACCGCAGTATACACCGTTATATCCACCTATATAGCTCTTCTCTAATTGAGCCATCTGCAGGAGTTAGTGGGTGTTGTGTGCCTCCAGCACAATATACACTACCCAATGGCTGGTTTTCCCATCTCCCTTCAGGCCATTACCATGTCTGGAAGGCCAACAAGGAGAGGCAGACAGGCGTGAGCCGATAAAAGAGGGCAAGCAGGCTCTGTGTCTAGAGACAACAGTGCTGGTCGTGGACGCGGTGCATCGTCATCATCAGCACGTGGCCATGGGACATGCTTGTCCTTCTTTTCGGCAGGTGGACGTGTTGAGCCGCATCATGCCGAAGACTTGGTAGAGTGGATGACCAAGCCCTCTTCATCCTCCTCATCCTCTCTCACCCAGGCTCAGGGTACTAGCAAAGCAGCTGCCAACGCATCGTCTTCCCTCCTGTCAATGTCATCAGCAGTGACTCCTTCCCTAGATCCCCCACGTCCTCCTGAGGAGTCTCCTGAACTCTTTGAGCACAGTGTTGGGTACATGCTCCAGGAGGATGCCCAGTGTTTTGTAGGCTCTGATGATGATACTCAGCTGGAGGAAGGCAGTAGCGTGAGCGCAGAGAGAGGGGTGCTCAAGAAGGACAGCAATCTGGCAGTCATGTTCCACAAGCTGCAGCATACTGCCAGGTTTGCTCCAACGATGAAGAGGGAGGGGATGATGAGGGCACTGACTCCATGTGGGTGTCTGGTAGGAGAGAGGAGGAGGAGGAAGAGGCACATGTCCAACGAGGCAGGATGCCCTCCGGGGGCCAGCTTAGGGGCAGCACACCAACTGAATCACACCGCAGGGCTCCGCCTGTGCAGGGCGCTACCTCTGCGCGTTATTCTAAAAGTTCTTTGGTGTGGGCCTTTTTTGAGACGAGTGCATCAGATCGCACCGCTGCTATTTGCAACATATGTCTGAAGCCTATCTTGCGTGGCCAAAACATCAGCCGCTTGGGAACCACATGCTTGAGCAGACATATGTTGACCTGCCATGCAGCTCGTTGGCAAGCGTACCTCAAAGACCCACACCAAAGAACAAAGCGGACCTCTCCTTGCTCCTCATCAGCTGGGATCTCCAACCCCACTAGACCTTCAGTCCTCTCTGAAACCTGCTCTGAGAGGAATGAAGGTGCAGAATTAGGTGTGTCGCAGCCAAGTGCTATCGGGCACTCTGCTAGCAGTACACCCACATTCGATTATAGCAGGCAAATTTCCCTGCCCCAGCTGCTGGACCGTCGAAAGAAGTTCACTCCCAGCCATCCACATGCCCAGCGGTTGAATGCTAGCTTGGCTAAATTTCCAAAATTGGCAAATTGGGTCACTCTTCTGGCAGCTGGGAAGGATGCAGGACAAGGTGCAGTAGTGTTGGAGGTTGTTCCGCCACCACGCCTCCAAAATGCTACTATTGGTTGTGACACACCTCTCTCCTCCACCCCCTCCTCTTCTTCTTCCTCCATGGCTCTTCCAGTGCTCTGTCCTCAGAACCAGCGGTGCTCCGTAGGCGTTCCAGGGGCTACGCAAGTACGCAGGCAAAACAATGCCATGCCGTGCTTGCGCTGGTTTGTTAGGGGGACAGGAGCCACACTGGGGCAGATATTTTGTCAGCTCTGCAGGGGCAGGCCGAGAGGTGGTTGACGCCACACCAGCTTAAGCCAGGAATGGTGGCTTGCGACAATGGCACCAACCTCCTCTCCGCCTTCCGACAGGGACAACTGACCCATGTGCCCTGTGTGGCTCACGTCCTTAACCTGGTGGTGCAGCGGTTCTTGGGCAGGTACCCAGGCTTACAGGATGTCCTGAAGCAGGCCAGGAAAGTCTGTGTGCATTTCCGCCGATCATTTAATGCCTGTGCTCGGCTAGCTGAGCCCCAAAAGGAGTTGAACCTGCCCAAGAACCACCTTACATGTGACGTGCCCACCAGGTGGAACTCAACGTTGGCCATGCTGCAGCGGCTGCACACACAGCAGAGGGCCATCAATGAGTACCTGTGCGACTACGGCACCAGGACAGGGTCAGGGGAGCTCGGTTTTTTCTCACCACGCCAGTGGGGCATGATCAGGGATGCATGCACTGTCCTGTCCCCGTTTGAGGAGGCCACAAGGATGGTGAGCAGTGACAGTGCATGCATTAGTGACACTGTACCTCTTGTGCACTGGTTGGAGCATACGCTGCGTGGAATAATGGACAGGGCACTTGAGGCAGAACAGAGGCAGGAAGAGGAGGACTTCCTTGCCTCTCAAGGCCCCCTTTTTCCAGACAGTGTTCCTGCTGTCCCACCCATCACACAGGAAGAGGATGAGGAGGAGGAGGAGGAGGAGGATGATTGCTTCTGCTGCTGATGCTGAGTGCCAGCCTCCACCTGCATGCTGACACAGTCTGGTGGGGATGATTTACAGTCCCAAGAAACCCGTGGACTTGTACGTGGCTGGGAGAAGGTAGCTGCGGATCATGTTGTCCTTAGTGACCCAGAGGACTCCGGACAGAATGCCTCAGCAAACCTACGCTGCATGGTCTCCCTGATCCTGCAAAGCCTGCGGAAGGATCCTCGTATTCTTTGGATCAAGGAGAGGGACCATTACTGGCTGGCCACTCTCCTTGATCCACGGTACAAGGGTAAGGTTGCCGACCTTATCTTGCCGTCGCAGAGGGAGCAGAGGATGAGACATCTCTGGGAGGCCTTGCAGAAAGGTCTGTGCAACGCGTTCCCAGAGACTGGGAGGTTACAAACTCCTGGTCCTGGACAACGTGTTCCTGAGGCATCGGTCAGAAAGAGCGGTGGAGAAGGTGGCCGTCTGACTGATGCGTTCAGACAATTTTTTAGTCCGCAGCCCCAAGGTATGATCAGTTCCAGCAACCATCGCCAGCGTCTGATTTACATGGTGCAGGAATTCCTAGGGGCAAGGTGAGACTTGGACACCTTTCCCACCGAAAATCCTCTGGCTTACTGGGTCTTGAGGATGGATCACTGGCCAGAGCTTGCACAGTATGCAATTGAGCTACTGGCCTGTCCTGCATCCAGCTTTCTTTCCGAACGCACCTTCAGTGCTGCTGGTGGCTTTGTTACCGATCACAGGGTGCGCCTGCCCACCGACTCAGTTGATCGACTGACCTTCATCAAGATGAATCAGTCTTGGATCACTCACAGCTACCAAGCACCTGAAGCTGAATTTTTTTTTTTTAAATATCACATCCCTTTAAGACTGTCTATGCTGATGCTGAGTGACTGTCCTGTTATGTTGATTGTCTATCCTCTTCCTCCTCCGCTGATATGTTGGAAGAACATTTTTGCTTCTGGGTGATGGAACCAGCCCAATTTTTTAGCCCCTGTTTAACGGGGGTGTTTAATTACAATTCTTGATGCAATGCTTTGCAGCAGGGCTCATTCCTGCACTACAACTAGAGTATATGGGAGAGGTTGCAGTGTCGTGGCACCAGCCTCAGTGCCAGCAGCCCAATTTTTCAGCCCCTGTTTAACAGGGGCGCTTAATTACAATTTTTGATGCAATGCTTTGCAGCAGGGCTCATTCCTGCACTAAAACTAGAGTATATGGGAGAGGTTGCAGTGTCGTGGCACCAGCCTCAGTGCCAGCAGCCCAATTTTTCAGCCCCTGTTTAACAGGGGCGCTTAATTACAATTTTTGATGCAATGCTTTGCAGCAGGGCTCATTCCTGCACCACAACTAGAGTATATGGGAGAGGTTGCAGTGTCGTGGCACCAGCATCAGTGCCTAATGCCCAATTTTTCAGCCCCTGTTTAACAGGGGCATGTAATTACAATTCTTGATATAATATTTCAGAGCAGGGCTCGTTCCTGTGCCCACCCAGAGTAACTGTGAGGACTTATAGTGTTGTGGCACCAGCACCACAACCACCAAAGGTCAATTTTTCTACCACTGTTCAACAATGGCATGTAATTACAATTCTTGATATAATCGTTCACAGCAGGGCGCTCCAGCGCCCACCAAGAGTCACTTTGAGGGCTTACAATGCTGTGGCAACACCAACACCTTGTTCCGCCATTTCTGCAGAGCATATAGGGCAGGCCCCTACTTTCAAACATCCAACTTACAAACGTGTCCTACTTGCAAATGGAAGGGGACAACAGGAAGTGAGATGAAAAAAGATGGACGGCAAAACAAATTATACAGGGGTGATAACCCTTCCCTATGTTTTCCAAAAAGCTTAAAAATAGATTTTTTGACTGGAGCTATACTTTAAAAATGTACCAGTTCAAAATTACAAACAGATTCTACTTAACACAACAAATCTACACAGTCCCTGTCTTGTTTGAACCGCCTGTATACTGCTGTTCTGAGTATATAGGGCCTGGGGGCCCCACGTCTTTCCTTTTTTTTAATATGGGTACGGAGTTCCCCTTAATATCCGTACAAGACCCAAAGGGGAAGGTAATGGGCAGGGGGGGCTACCCATGCCATTTTTCTCAATCATTTTCATCCATATTGACGGAACCAGATACATTAAAAACGCAAGCAGTTTGAAATGACTTTTTTTCCGTTAAATGTCATTTTGTGCAGGGACTGTTCTAAACACGGGAAACACGTGGCACTTCACAGGCATACTATAGACACCCCCCAGGCACGATATTTAAAGGAATATTTCACTTTTTTTTCACTTTAATCATCATTAAAATCAGTGCTCCCGCCAAAACTGACATTTTTAAGGCATTGACCCATGTTCCCTGGGGCAGGAGCCAGGTCCCCAAACCCTTTTTAGGACAGTATCTTGCATATTAGCCATTAAAATTAGCATTTTTATTTCGAAAGTTCGAGTCCCATAGACTTCAATGGGGTTCTAAAGTTCATACGAATTTGAGGTCCGTTCGAAAGTTCTGGTGCGAACTGAACCGGGGGGTGTTCGGCTCATCCTTACTGTAGAGCATTTTACTTCGTTAAAATGGTATGGCAGCTTTTTCAGTGTCACTAACATCTTCACACTGTTGCTGCTGACCTCATAAAGAAAAAAAAAAATTAAAGACGCGCAAAAAAAAAAAGAAAAAGGGGGGGGGATAAAGGTAAGCAGTAACACTGAAATAAAACTTGCTTTTCGCACACACAACTAGGAAAAAATAGTTAAAGTTAGTAAGGAATGTTGAGTCTTATCAAATCACAGTGAATGCAGGTGACGTCAAACACGTATGTCGGGGCTATAAATGGGCCAGTAGCTTTCGTCTCTTAGTTTATTCTGAGCATGAGTAGCACTTTGTCCGTGGGAACTGTCTACACACAATTGGAAAAGTTTGAGAGCAGGATCTAAAATTTTCCGACAACAAAATCCAATCATATAAATTCTGACAACATGATCCGAATACACATTTTCCGTCGGAAAATCAGACCGTGTGTATGGGGCATTAGAGGTCAGAATGAGCCTGAGTTAGGTTTCTATTTACTCGGCATCACATAATTTTTTCACAATATAGTAAAATAAATGGGCTAACTTTTTTATTCAAAAAAGTGTATTTTTTCCAAAAAAAGATTGCTGCACAAATACCGTGCAACATCAAATATGACAGCAAAGGCCACAATTTTATTCTCCAGAGTATTTAAAAAAAAAAAAAAAAAATATATATATATATATATATATATATATATATATATATATATTTTATATTTTGTCATTTTAATTTTGTTTATTTGCTGGCACTTTTTTGCAAATAAAAACGCCAACACTTATTCTCAGACCTACACCATTGGAAGCTTGTCTTTTTTATGTTTTTACATGTCACTTGCTCCACATTTGCATTGATTGTTCTGAGAAACACATATTCTGAACTCCTTGGTGCCTGTGCTTTGGCCTACTTGACCACCCAGATGATTGCTGACAGTGAAGGACCATATACAGCCTGTTTTCCAAGTGGTTTTTTGTTTCATGCCTGTAAGATCTGGTGTCGCTGACATACAGGTCCACCAACTCTGGTAAGTGTTTTATCATATCCATTTGTTTGGATCCCACTACTTCACAAAGTATAGTCGACTGCTGGTTCCCCCCGTGCAGGATTGATTTCCGAGCTTCGGTTGCCCACCATCCTTCTAGATGGACTTCTAGTGGACTTTTTTCTTATTTTCACATTTTTTTAGCGCTACATTTTTCCTCTTCTATATATATATATATATATATATATATATATATATATATATATATATATATATATATATATACTGTGGCAGCACGCAGGTAAAGTCACCTGGTTGTATCCAGGATGGGAAATATGTGTGCCCTAGATTCAGGCTTTATGCAGACTTGTATAATTAGAGGGGAAGAGTTAATGAGCCCAGCTGAAGTAAGTGGGCTCATTAAGACCTCTACAAAAAACCCCAGCATGCTTAGGGAGATGCTCCATCCTGGAACCAGTTTTGTGTTGTATAGACTGGGGAGTGTGACACTTGTTCTGTGCGGTGAGTTAACGCCTGTGTGGCAAACCTCTACAACAGAGACAGGGACTGGTGCTGCACAAGGCTGCACTCAGTTGTTAGATAGGGAATCTAAGTGTGTAATTAGAGGTCAAGCTGACCAAGGATTTATTTTCATGTTTTATTTTTGTTTGGCTGTTATATGTTTCACTGCATGTAGCATGAATAAACCGCATCTTTTGTTTGTTTGCACCTACAACGCTGTCTGCTGTGCCTGATTTTGTGTTGTGAACCCATCCAGGGGGTCACACACACCCGCTGCCGAGCTAACCTCTCACAATACCGTATTTATCGGCATATAACACGCACATTCATTTTAAGAGGGAAGTTAAGACATTAAAAACATTACATTTTTAATAGGGAACTTTGAAGCAAAATAAGGGTCAGTGACCATCTACAGCCTGATCAATGCCCATCTGCAGCCTCACAAGTGCCATCAATGCAGTCTTCTTACTCCACATCAATGCAGCCTCACCATTGCCATCTATTGATTTCCTATTACAGAGGCCGCCAAGTAAACAGGGGATTCTCTCTGTATGTAATCTGATGGTGCTCATCCCGCCCCCTCCCTGTTCACTCCAAGGCTGCTAAAATGTAAGTATTGGTGTATAACACACACACGCTATTTGCACCTGATTTTCATGCTGAAAAAATGAGTGTTATACGCCAATAAATACAGTAAATGTTTGGAGGTTCTAAGTAATTTTCTAGCAAAAAAATACTGATTTTAACTTGTAAACAACAAGTGTCAGAAATAGGCTTGATCTAGAAATGGTTAAGTCATTATTATTGGCATTAATCAATGTCCAACAGGTCAAAATATATATGGCTGTTATGACTGGACTAAAATACAAATTGTTAATGCTTTTATTTTGTCAGGAAAATAAGAAACACTGCAAATAATATTATGCATTTCAAAAGGTAGCGCTAAATACTACTTTTCATACTTTCCAATTCCCTTACTACAGGTTCAATATCTACATAACTCAGTAACTCAGGCTGAAATGAACACACACAAATGAATAAGTAAGCACAAAAATCCTCCCCTCCCTCTCCCTGACTATAACACCATCTAAGGTTTAATGTTGATTACCTTGTCTCAAAAGACACAGCAACTGTTGTGATTTAACAAAATAACCCATAGTGATCAGGGAATCATTTGCTATTCTGTATATTATATTTTTAATTGAAAAATAAAGATCATGTGTTATAGTGTTAATTTTTCAATAATAATACAGTGAGGTATTATACTTTTTTTGAAAATAAAGACAATTCAACATTAAATGCATTTATCATTTTTTTATTTACACTTTAAACTTGTTTGCTTTTAATTTAAACTGTACCACCACTAAATTATGCAAAGCTTTCTTCACATCTTTATTGCGTAAACTGTATATCAGAGGGTTTAACGTTGGAGTAATAGCTGTGCAGAGCACTGTGGAGATTTGTTCTATAAAATCGGAATATTTTGAGGGTGGAATAACATACATACAGGCGCCAGTTGTATAGTAGAGCGTGATGACAGCTAGGTGGGATGAGCAGGTGGAGAACGCTTTCTTCTTCCCATCTCTTGATTTGATCTGTAAAATGACATTAAGAATTTTGATGTACGATGTCAAGCTACACAAAAAGGGAAAAAGACCAAACAGTATTAACTCCATATAAACAATGTAGTAAAATACTTCTTTGCCAGCACATGCGATCTTTGTGAGAGATTTAGCCTCACAAAAGAAATGGTGAATTATGTTGGACTGGCAGAAGGACATCATTGATACTGGGAGGGTCATTAACAAAGAATTGATTGATGCCAATAGCCAAATTACAAATATAAAGAAGATACAAATGTTCTTTCTTAACAGATGGTGATAGTGTAAAGGGTTACATATAGCGACATATCGGTCATATGCCATAACGAATAAAAGAATATCCTCTGCGCTAGCAGCCAAGAGAAAAAAGTAAGTCTGAGAGAAGCATTGCATGAAGGATATTGTGTTGTTTCCAGATAGAAGCATGCCCAGCATTTTAGGGACAGTGGATGTGATGGAACATATATCTACAAAGGACAAATTGCAGAGAAAAATATACAAAGGGGTGTGCAGGTGATCATTGATGTATATCAAAGTCAAAAGGAGGACATTCAATAGCAAACCAACTAAATATATACTGAAAAAAATGCTAAGCGAAAGTGATCTATCACCAGTTTTGTAGAAAAATGGCACAATTTGAAAGTCATTCTGGGATGTGGCATTTACCATTTTAGTCTACGTGCAAAGTAAAAGGTTTGTGTTAGTTGTTGCTCTTGTGACTCAAGAAGGGAAGTTATAGAATACCATAGGCTTAGCGATAACAAGGTCAATTGTAATAATTTTTGAAACATCACAATGAGTGCATCACTGGTAACATACTTTCATTTAGTTATATAAAAAAATTGTTAATTTATGTCTTAAATTAATAAAAAAAAAATAGAATTTAGAATTTGCACAACTTTGTACAAGCAGTTAAAATACTCATATGGGAATGACTTACCCATCCTGTGCAGTCAGTTTTGGTGCAGAGACAGAGACACCCTACCCAGATAGCAGTCAGGACTTTTATTTACACTACAGCACCAACATAGCTTATCAATAGCATGGCAAAAAAACCTCCAGCTTGTTGAATGGACAATGAAGAAGCATCAGCACACTGATAAGGTATTTCTCTGTACATCTAATTTCAAAGTAAAATAACAGTTGATTTCTTAATGATTTTTTTATGATACTTACAAAATGACCCTAAAAATCACCACTGATACTATATGCATGTCAACAACCCCAAACTGATGGCATTCAAAACACAAAATATATATGCAATAGTGTTTGTTAAACAATAAATAAATGGAAGATAACTTGCCTTTGAAATATACTGCTGTGCTGTGTTTTGGACACTGCTAAAGAGAGAAGGGATTTTATACTATGTGGACTACTGTAATGTTACCACTTAATAAAAACAAGAACACCTATGGGGATCTTGAATTATACTGTTTTTGTCTTGTCAACCCTATGGGATATGTTATAGCCAGGTGCTTGGCTAAGAATAGAGAGTTATGCCTTGTACACACGGTCGGACATTCCGACAACAAAATCCATCCGGTTTTTTTCGGACGGATTTTGTGCCAAACTTGTCTTGCATACACACGGTCGGACAAAGTTGCAGGAAATCTGATTGTTCGGAATGAGGTGACGTTCACTGCGTACGACATGACTACGTAAAGGCTAGTAGCCAATATCTTTTGGTCTCGTAATTTAATCTGAGCATGCGTGGCACTTTGTCCATCGGAATTCTCTACAAACGTTCGGAAAAAGTCTGATCGGATTTTGTTGTCGGAAAATTTTAGATCCAGCTCTCAAATTTTTTCCGTCGGGATTTCCAACGGAAAAAGTCCAATGGAGCCCACACACGATCGGATTTCCGACAACATAATACAATCAGACCTTTTCCATCAGGAAAATCTGACCATGTGTACAGGGCATTAGAGAAACACTGGCTGTAGCTGCTGCCATATTGTGCAAAACTGGTTGACAGCTATATCAGCAAAGGGAGGGAGCTGATGAGCAGGAAAAGTTCAATAGACTAAGTCAGGCAGCACTGCGCAGTGGCAACTGTAGTCCAAAAGAGAGAGACTCCACTGCAATCAAAAGCTTTTGAATTGCCTTTCCCAGAGAGAGATTGCCAGAAGGAGGAAAAAGAGCTGCATTTTCTCATGCTGTACAGGACATAGCTTCCTCTTGCCATTAGGAAGACTGGAGAGTTCACATTACTGTCCAGTATTCACCATTAGAGATGGGCTTAACACCCCCCCCCCCCCCCCCCCATTCAGTTCGCAGCAGAACTCTCGAACAGGAGAAACGTTTGGCCCCAAACCGCAAACTCCATTGAAGTCTGTAGGAGCCAAACATGAGAAATCAACAATAGTCCCCTTTTTGAAGGCGTATATGCAAGTAATTGGCCATAAAAAGGGTATGGGGGCTGTACCAATGCAATGATTGTTTTTAAAGGCGCTGTGATTTTAATGATGCTTAACGTGCAACAACAAAAATGAAAGATTCCATTAAATATAGTTCTTGGGGTTCCCCATTAGTTTGCCTGTAAAGTGGCACATCTGTAGCATGTATAGAACCTGCTGCAACAAAAATGAAATGTCTAAAGAAACAAACAAATCAGTCAAATCACATTTAAATTGACCCATGGTTGCAATTGCCAGCAAATGGCTATTTTTTAAAAAATAAAGAAAAAAATTACTTGGGGCCCTTTGGGTCTGGTATGCATTTTAAGGGGAACCCCATGCCAAAATAAAACAAAAAAACATTGCAAGGTCCCCCCAAAATCCATACCAGACCCTTATCGGAGCATGCAGCCTGGCAGGCCAGGAAAGAGGGAGAAGAGCGATCACCCCCCTCCAGAACCATACCAGGTCATATGTCCTCAACATGGGGGGGGGTGGGATCTTTGGGGCAGGGGGGCTCTGCCCTCAAATATACATTTTCTGAAAGAAAAGACCCTAAAGAATAAAATGATGGTAGTTGTACATTTTTAAATCACATGATAATGGTGCTAATATTTATCAAACCCACATTTTCAGTAAATAACACACTAAAGATAAATGTCAGTATCCACAATTGTCCATAGGTGATGAATTAAAAAAACCTTAACAGATCATCATTTTAGAGTTAGTCTTGAATGACGGCCCTAGAACTATTTTTATCACTCGAGCATATACTATATCATCTAATGTGTAGGGCAATTGTTATTTTTTGTAAGTAGTCACACCTGAAGTGAGCATTTATCTTATCGTACATGCAACTACATGAAGTGGAGCCCCCTATGTGATAGCATAATTTAAATGGCAGGCCCACTTTAAAGAGACATCAAATGTCTATAAAACCCCTAATGACACTTGTAGACATCACTGAACCTGATCAAGAAAAGATCATGCTTTATAAGCTTCTTCTCTGGCTAGCACTAGGAAATGATGACTCTGAGCCCAGAAGTGACCAAAATAAGCTTGTGGCTTTTGGGTTCATTCACCAGCAGGGAAATCAGATGCCTTACAGCTCTAACAGCAAAATGATTAAAATGCGTACCTAGCTAAAATCTTGGATAGAGTGGGAAGAATTAGAACCCCATGTCAGACTTTAACTGTTCTCTGGAGCTCTATTCAACAGATTTCTCCTTACTTACTATCCCTGCATCAATGGTTTAAAGAGACAGAAAGTGAACACAAATTAAAGCACTTTTAGATAGAGTAGAGGAAATCTAGAACCCCGAAAGCTTGTATTGCTGTCTGTGTCCTTATTGGGGATTCTACTTTTCTTCATGTTTACTTCTTACATACTGTTGCTATAGCAACAATATTTCTAAACTCCTTAATTAAGTAGTAAAACCAAACAGTGGTTCTAATGCTTTCTCATTCTATCCAAAAAAAATAAAAAAATCAAGACATTTTGGCTTGACTTACTCTTTAAAGTGGAAGTAAACCCTCCTATTGTTTTTAGCCAAGGAAGATGCCACCGTGTTCTCTGTTTGATCTTTAACTACCATGATGCTGCATATGTGATCAGTTATGAACCAGCCATTGGATGGTTTGACAGTTTGGTTGAGAGCACAACCATTGTGACAGTTAACTTTCCTGACATTCCGGAAATGTAAAATTGTTGGGTTTTCCTCCACTTTAAAGGTAAACCGTGCAGAAGTGCAGGCACATTGTGCTACATGCAAGTATCTACATTAGACTAATGCAGGACTCTTTTGGGTCTACCCCTGAAAAAGTAACAGCGTAATGAAAGATAATGTCATTCCTTGTAAAAACTTTATTCAGTCAAAGCCAGTATACTTCATGTCCCCGTCTGAGAATATTTTTTTCTTGATGTGTTTCACCACTCTGTGCTTAGTTGTGTCTACAGTCTATTATAGATTATGGTGCAATGGGTCACAGAGAAACCGTTCTCAGGTGGGGACAAGCAGTATTCTGGCTTTGACTGGATAAAGTTTGTATAAAAAGTGGCTGGATTGCGATCTACTGTTGCAGCAACAAATTTTATGAGCTACGGTGGGCTTCCTTGGCTGAAATAAGAGACTGGAGCCTGAATCAGCACTGGCTTCTTCTAGTCCATTAACAGAAAGTAGTGAAAGATTCTCAACTGCCCACTGAAGTTCAGATATTTGATAATTGTAAAACAAGATTAGCAAAAGGATGGATGGTCAAAAAGCTTGACTTAGATAGAAGTTGAAGCACCATGCACAGCCTGGACCTATAATCCAAGAGGCTCTTCAAAGACCCAGGCATCAAAGACTAACACTGTCTTTTGTCACAGGTTATTCACTCATCTCCTTCTCTGTCCATCTCTTTGTATCCTCTATCCCTTTCAACTACCAAATTGTTACCTGTAGAAACGTTCCCCACTTTAAGGCTCGGTTCAAACAGGGGCGACTTGTCCAGGCGACTTCGCCGCCTGACAAGTCGCGCTCCGTTCTGTACTATGGAACCGTTCTAATAGGAGCGACTCAAGTCGCTCCGACTTAGAAAAAAGGTTCCTGTACTACTTTGGGGCGACTTCAGGCGACTTGCATTGACTTCTATACAGAAGTCGTTTTGCAAGTCGCGGCTGATCGTGTGCAGGTCGCTGCGCTGCAAGTCGTGCCGCCCCTGTGTGAACCGAGCCTAACACTTCTCTTCTCTATTCTGCAACAGACCACCTCAATGACAAAATCTCACCCTTGTCCTTCCCTGACCTAGACATTTTTGTCTACAACAGTTTATTCTCAGCCTCCCTGAACAAAATGACCCCCTTACTACATGCAGAATCATGCCTTGACTGCTACAACCTTGGCATGCAGGCAACACAAGAAATTTCAAAATAATAAAAAAAAACATAGTTGCACGCCTAAATGTCTGTGGGATTAAACTAGGTCCCAGCAAAACATCGCTAGGTGTAAATCTGCCCTTCAAAAATACAGTTCCTGTCTCTACACTGCTAAACATACCTATTTTATCACTCTCGTTACCACTGTCTCACACAGTCCAACTCTTTTCTACCTATAATTCTCTACTTTGTTCTCCACTGCCTCCACCCACTAACTCACTCACTGTTATGCCGCGTACACACGGTCGGAGAATCCGTCGGAATGCGTCTTATCGGACCGCGTCGTCAGATAATACGACTGTGTGTGGTATTCATCGGACTGATTCCGTCCGAATCTCCGTCGGACCCAATTTTCCAACATGTTGGAAATATTTCCCGACCAACTGGGCCGGTCGGACGTAATCTGATCATGTGTAGAGAATTTTGATCGGACCAAGTGCCACGCATGCTCAGATCAAATTCCTACATCAAAGCTATTGGCTACTAGCCTGAATCTAGTCCCATCGTAACGAAATTACATCATCACGTTCTGAAAGATCGGATTTTTCGACAACTTAGTCGGAACGTGTGTATGCAACAGTTTCGGACAAGATCCGACGGACAAAATCCGACGGACAAAATCCGACGGACAAAATCCGACGGATTTGGTTGTCGA
This sequence comes from Lithobates pipiens, assembly GCF_037356315.1. Lineage (NCBI taxonomy): Eukaryota > Metazoa > Chordata > Amphibia > Anura > Ranidae > Lithobates > Lithobates pipiens. The sequence goes on from NW_027507784.1 coordinate 325,423,565, forward strand.
AATCTCCGACCGTGTGTACAGGGGCTTAGAAACCATGAATCAGACCGAGACAGAAGTACAATTAAATCACACTTGTTTATTAAATAAAAATAAAAAGGTAAATAGAAAAAGTGTAGTCAAAGCATAGCCGGAGTCCAGTAACCGGATCGAGTAGTCAGCCAGGCCAGGGTTAAATAACCAGATCGGGTAATCAGCCAGGCCAGAAGTCAGGGATCCAAGTAGAGCAACAGCAAACAGAATAAGGAGCCAGAAGGGATGTCAGCAAGCCAGTCTTTAAACAGAACCGCAGGAGATGGTTTCTTGTGATGTGACCAAGGCGAAGGCAGAGGTGAAGTGAACTGGACAGGTCAGACAAGCAAGATCAGGAACAGCTGGTAACTGTGGAGAGAGATGAAAGCTGGCAATTAGCAGACAGCTGAGCAGCTGAACCCCCCTCCTCAATGACCCCTCTACCTCGGAGGGCCACCGGGCTTGAGGGAAAACCATCTATGGAACTCGCGGAGGAGGACAGGGGCATGTACGTCCGAGTATGAAACCCAGGAGCGTTCCTCTGGACCGTACCCCTTCCAATGCACCAGGTACTGTATGCACCCATGGAACCTAGCCAGCTACAAAGGCAGTAACATCAGCCCATAGACTAGGCCACCAGAATTGTTGGGAAATGGCCCAAATGAGTTGATTCATCCCAGGATGGCCAGCTGCCTTGGGAGAATGGTAAGTCTAGAGCACAGCAGTACGGAGACTCTCTGGGACAAAGCAGCGGTCACAAGGTTTTTGGGAGGAGCATGGACCTGAGCAGCAAGAATTTTGTCACCCAAAGGAGAAGTAAGACTGGTGCGAACCGTAGCCAAGATACAATCAGGAGGAATCATAGGAACCGGAACCAACTCCGACTTGGAAGTGGAGGAAAATTGTCATGACAAGTCATCAGCCCTTACATTCTTAGTATCGATGAGTAAGAATGAGACAATGTAATTAAAGCTCAACAAGAAAAGAGCCCATCACGCCCTTCTGGGAGAGAGTCGCTTAGCCTCAGACAAGAATGTAAGATTCTTATGGTCAGTAAGAATAAGAACAGACACGGTGGTACCTATAAGGAGATGTCTCCATTCTTTCAGGGCTAAAATGATCGCCAACAGCTCTCTGCCTCCAATCTCATAATTGCACTCAGCAGGTGACAATTTCTTGGAAAAGTAGCCATATGAATGCATAGCCCTCTCAGAGTGAGGACATTGCGACAGAAGCATCAACTTCTAGGATAAAAGGCAACATAGGATCAGTATGTGCCAACACAGGAGCAGAAACAAAGGCAGCCTTGGGAGTCTCAAAGGCCTTAATGAACTCCGGAGACCAACTCTGTGGGTTACCGTCCTTTCTGGTCATATCAGTCAGGGGCTTGACCAGAGACGAGAAGTTACGAATAAACTTCCAATAGTAGTTGGCAAAACCCAGGAAACTCTGCAGAGGACATAAACCCACGGGTCAAGGCCACTGTAGGACTGCCGAAAGTTTCTCTGGGTCCATCAAAAAACCAGCAGTGGAAATGACATACCTCAGGAATGTAACCTGTTCATGATGGAACTCGCACTTCTCCAGTTTACAATAGAGATTGTTCTCTCTTAGTTTCTGAAGCACACAACAGACATCTGTGTAGTGGCTCTCCAGGGACTTGGAAAATATGAGGATATCATCGAGATAAACCACCACACACAATTGCAACAAATCTCAGAGGACATCGTTAATAAATTCCTGGAAAACTGCCGGGGCGTTACAAAGGCCAAAAGGCATTACCAGGTATTCATAAAGGCCTGTTCTGGTATTAAACGCAGTTTTCCACTCGTCGCCCTCCTTAATGTGCACAAGATTGTATGCCCCCCTCAAGTCAAGCTTCGTGAAAACCGTTGCTCCCTTGAGGCAGTCAAATAACTCTGTAATAAATGGAATCGGGTAGGCATTCTTAATCGTGACATGATTGAGACCTCTATAATATACACAAGGTCTCAGTTCACAGCTCTTCTTCTTCACAAAGCAGAAACCAGCACCAGCAGGAGACGAGGATTTGCGGATGAAACCTTGAGAAAGTGCGCCAGCAACATACTCCTCCATGGCCTTATCCTCCAAGACCGACAAAGGGTAAACCCGGCCACGTGGAGGTATGGAACCAGGTTGAAGGTCAATTGCACAATCATAAGACCGGTGTGGAGGCAAACTACCAGCTTTATCAAAGACATCACTAAAATCGTGGTACTCCTCCGGCAGGGAGGGGAGTGAAGAGGTGCACAGGACCTTGGATACCTTCAGGAAGCATGTCTCACTGCATTGTGGTGACCAGGAGAGAACCTCAGCACGGAGCCAATCAAAAGAGGGGTTCTGCCTCTTTAACCAATGATAACCAATAACCAGCGGAAACCTGGGTGAGGAAATAACTTGGAATTGGATTAACTCATGGTGAAGAGTCTCTATGGCCATGGACAATGGAACTGTCTCATGAGTCACATGGGCAGGCTGTAAAGGTCTCCCGTCAAGAGCCTCAATGGCAAGTGGAGTGTCACACAGCTGAAGCGGAATCAAGTGCTGCGAAACAAATGCAGCATCAATGAACAGACCTGCAGCTACAGAGTCGATTAGAGCCTGTATCTCGATGGACAACTCAGCCCAAGAAAGGGTGACCAAAACCAGGGGCTTATCCTTCTGGATAACTGGAGGCGAAACAATGCCACCTAAGGTCTGTCCATGACAGGACCTCAAGGTTCAGGCGTTCCCTGGACGGGTAGGACAAGACTTCAAAAAGTGACCTGCCTGGCCACAATAAAGGCACAATCTCTTCCTCCTCCTAAAGGCTCTCTCATACGCAGAGAGACGCGTGAAGTCCAGGTGCATGGGTTCATCTTCACTGACCGACTCGGTACCAGGAGGCATGGGAGTTGAGGGAGGCATGGGTGGGACTACAAAGCTCGGAGGCAAACGTACAGGAGGCTTCCGCAAGCGCTCCTTAAGAGAAAGTCATTCTCTGAGTCTGGAATCAATGAGGATAGCAAACAAGATCAAGCTCTCCAGCTCAGTGGGTATATCTCGGGCTGCTATCTAATCCTTGATGGAAGCCGAGAGTCCATGAGAAAAAACAGCCACGAGGGCCTCATTGTTCCAAGCAACCTCTGCTGCCAGAGTACGGAATTTAATGGCGTCGGCAACAGTTCTCATACTCTGTTTGATGGACATGAGGCACTTGGCGGCAGAAGCGGAGCATGCGGGAATGTCAAATACCCTTTTAAAGGAGGCCACAAACTCAGGGTAACTCAAGACAACAGGTTTTTGAGTCTCCCATAGAGGATTAGCCCAGGCCAAGGCTCTCTCAGAAAGCAAAGATATCACAAAACCTACTTTGCTTCTGTCCGTGGGAAATGCCTGGGACAGCATCTCGAAGTATATCTCAACCTGATTGAGAAACCCTCTGCATTGAACTGGATCACCCCCAAATCGCTGGGGAAGTGGAGCAGAACCGGACATACCTCTTATAGAGGTAATACTCGAGGCGGGTGCCTGCACAGAGACTGGCGCAGCAGCAGGGACGGCCTGCGACTCAGGTTGTACCCGAGCAGCCAGCGTGGGGGATTCCAGGTGAGCTGTGTGACTCAGGAGCGTTTGTAACGACATGGCAAACTTTTCCAGATTGGATGCGCAAGATAACGGCATGGATCAAATATTACCAACAAGTGGATTGACTGTATCTTCTGAATTCATGGCCTTCACCTACTGTCAGAAACCATGAATCAAACCGAGACAGAAGTACAATTAAATCACACTTGTTTATTAAATAAAAAGGTAAATAGAAAAAGCGTACTCCAAGCATATCCGGAGACCAGTAACCGGATCGAGTAGTCAGCCAGGCCAGGGTTCAATAACCAGATCGGGTAATCAGCCAGGCCAGGGATCCAAGTAGAGCAACAACAAGCAGGATAAGGAGCCAGAAGGGATGTCGGCAAGCCAGTCTTTAAACAGTCTTTAAACAGAACCGCAGGAGATGGTTTCTTGTGATGTGACCAAGGCGAAGGCAGAGGTGAAGTGAGCTTTAAGTAGGCACGTCAGGCGAGCATGATCAGGAACAGCTGGTAACTGTGGAGAGAAATGAGAGCTGGCAATTGGCCAACAGCTGAGCAGTCAGTCCTGAGAAGGAAGGGCTAAGCCAGCCCTGACACTCACTGCCCAGGACATTATAAATCACTTCACAAATAAGATTGATTCAATTTGTGGGGAGATTACCACTGTAAGGATATCTCCTCTGCCTAACATTCCATGTCTATCCATACACTTGGTAGTCCCCCTTTTAGCTTTGCTACGATAGAGGAGATCACCATTCTTGCTTTAGTGACCACCTGCCCCCTGGACCCCATTACCTTGCAATTTCTATGATCACCCTTGAGCTCTATGCTACACTCTCTAACTTACATCTTCAATCTGTGCCTCTGTAAAACATGCACTGGTCACTCCTATACTTAAAATAACAAACACCTAGTCTACAACTGCCTAGCTACCACCTCACTGATAACAACCTTCTTGACCCCTTTCAGTCTGGATTTCAGCCAGAACTTTCCACAGAAATTGCTTTTCTAAAACTAACAACTTACTAACTGATAAAACCAATGGTCACTATTCTGTACTCTTACTCTGGAACCTCTCCATTGCCTGTGATACAGTTGAGTAATCCCTCCTCAAAAACTCCATTCTCTTGGCCTTAGAGAACTGGTTTTGTTGTTTTCCTCTTACCTATGCACTGTCAGTTTTACTTACAACTCTACCAACTCCACGCCTCTTCCTCATTCTGCTGGGGTCCCCCAAGGTTCCTTCCTCTGAACTCTTCTATTCTTTATTTACACCTCCTCCCTGGGTTAGCTGATAGCCTCCCTCATCTTCCAATAGCATTTCTTTACTGACGACACCCAAATCTATCTTTTTACTACTCAGCTCATCCCAGCAGTCTCCCCCCATGACACTAATTTACTAAAACAATTCCTTGTGCTATCCAAACCTCAGCTCATAATATTCCATCCATCTGTGTCCTCTCCCCTGACTTCTCTGTTGAGATGAGTGGCACAACTGTCAGTCACCCCACCTACCCTTCAAAGGGGAACCAGAAGAAATCCTGCACAATGAACTTTCTTTTAGACCCCACATGTAATCACTGCCAAAATCTTGCTGCCTCAACCTCTGTAACATCCATCCTCAACTTTGCCCCCAGCTACATCACCAATCTATTCTTAAATAACAACCAAACTGTTCTTTTTGCTACTCCCAAGACCACCTGCTCTCTAGCTCCCCTGTCACCTACTCCTACATTCACCCCCAGGACTTCTTCAGAGCCCTTCCCAACCCCTGGACATCCATACTTTAATTTGTCCGACTTATTTCCTACTGGATTCACCTTTGGGTGATCCCTCAAAACTCATCTCTTCAGAGAGACCTATACCGCGTCTAATAGACTGAACTATTATGGACAAACATATATAAAATACAAGTAATTACCTTTTTTTATCACTTGACCCTACTTTTTGGCTTGTACACTCTAAAGAGCAAGGCCCTCTGATTTCTCTTGTATTGAATTGGATTGTAGCTATAATGTCTCCCAAACCATTGGTGCCAACGCTGCACAAACCATTGGTTCTATATAAATCCAGTATTATAATATAATAACTGGTACTTTGTTACATGAAAAATCTCTGTACTTCAGCATTGTTGTAACCTTAAAAACATTTAATTTCTGTAAAATTAAATACACTTTTTTTTTTTTTTTTTTTTTAGAAAAAATAATTCCCTCCACAAGTTCACTGTACTGGTTTTAGCAAACCTTACTGCAGATTTTGACTGCTATTTTCTCAAAATATTGATATAATCATCAGCATGCCCATTCCCAAACTGTCTGCTAAGTGGTAGGACCTGTCTTTTTAATATTTATCTGATAAGTCAGTGTTGTGCTAAGAAATATAACAGTCATATCATTCCTTATTCCTTAACTGTAAAGGATCTTTTAAAGTATCTCACCAAAAAAACTTTCTTTTTCATACATCATCGGACACAGAGTTAGGCTAATATTCATTACCTACTGGGTTATACTTTATCTCCAGATGAATGGAAACTGGTAGACCAAAGGTCTTTAGACAGAAAGTGATCCCCTATAAAACCCCTTCATTTCAGGAAGTACGTCAGTTTTTTACCAGTGTCTGCAAGGTGAATGAGCACGTTTGTTTGAGCTCTCTGAGTTCCAGGTCTCTAGTCCCACAAATGGTTTTTAAATGCATCAAGGGCTTGACCAATCTGATCCATTTTACACAGGCTCTATATGCTTAGATAAATGGTACCCAAGCCTAGCAAAGAAGACTCAAGATCCTGCAAGGTTTTGCCTGTAATGCGACCTCCGGGCGCTGGACCCTGCAAAGTGAAATCCTGGACACTACAGCTGTAAGTCATTCCTGCAGGGTACTGTACAGGTCCAAGGGAGTGGAACCTAAACATGGAAAGGGTATCCAGTCCTTGAATGTTCTCAAGTGACAGGAACCCGCCGTGATGGGTGAAGATTGGGCTCTTAGTTTCTAAGCTGCCCTGTGCCTGGACGGGTAAGTGAAACCCCTTTATTTACTATTGTGGGGTGTTCCGAGTGATTGTAACAATCAGTCAAGCTAGCAAGAGGCTGGACACCTGTGTGCAGTGACCATACGGGGGAGTTTTGGGATTAGCTGTGGGTGTTTGCGAAGTTTACCATTTTTGCTTGTGTCTGGCAGTTTTTCACCTGTATGATGGCACACAACGGTGCGCCATTTCACCTTGATTCGTCATGATGCACATGCATTTGCACAAGATGCTGCTGTGCTCAGAGCACAGAGCAGAGCAGCATATGCGCGTAGCCTTTATCTGGATGCACGAAGATTCACATCATACACGAATACAGCCATGGGACCGCGCACTTGCATGCGCACGCATGCACAGAACATTCCGGCGCACAGCCAGCTCATTTAAGCTGTGTATGCCTAGCATGCAGTGCTTCCAGAAGGCAGCTGTGGGACACAGAGCAGGCTCTGAACCAGGCATTGGCAGCAGTTCATTTCTCCTTACCCAGGTCACGTGAGTCACCAGGTGTTGCTTGGCAGGCTAAAAGTGCTTAGCAGGATTTTTGCAAAGCGTTGTGTTAATACTACACCCAGGTACTATCTTTTTGTGGCTTGTAAATGTCTTCAAAAAAGAGGAGCGGGACTAACATTACAGGAAAGGGCACTCCTATGTCATCAATAGTTCCTGATAAACCTAGCCATACCGCCGGTGTTGTATCCCCTGAAAGACCAGAGTCTTCCGAGCAATCTGTGCCTATCTGGTATTGTGCCTACAGTCAATGCTGTTTCACCCTTTATCATCAAGGATGAACTTCCGCTGCCCTAGCCGGGTTAGAGCACAGAATTGCTTGAATGATTGCCTCCATCCCACAGGGTGGCAAGAAGAGCGACAAATCCCCCTCCCCGGAGCCTCCTAGTTTGGAACAGGAATGGTTTGAGGATGGGGAAGAGCTAAAAGCTCAGGATTCTGTGGAGGGCCTGGCAGATGAGTCTGCTTCTGAGCAATCTGGACAAGAAGATATCCAGTTGATGTTTGCCTCTCAGTCACAGAGGCTTTTGATCCAGACTCTTACTGAGATGGTTCATTCTGCCTTTAAGTTGCCTCTTGCAGAGGTTACTGAGCCCCCCTGGTCTATCAGGCCGCACAGGCTTTCCCCTTATACACTCTGTTGGAACAGACAGTGTATGCTGATTGGAAACATCCTGACAGGACTTTTGTTCCTCCTAAGAGATTTTCCCTTTTATATCCCATGGATCAAAAGTTTGTTAAGTGGAGCATGCCAGCCATAGATGCAGCAGTCTCTTCCTTAAAAAAGGACTTAACTTGTCCTGTAGAAAAAGCACAGGGCTTGAAAGACCCTGTTGACAAGAAATCAGAGTCATTAAAGGCTTCCTTTTCTTTGGCCAGTTCAGCTATTCAGCAAGCTGTTGCAGCTATTGGTATCTGCCAGTCCATAACGGATCAGGTCAAACGGCCTGACAGACCTAACCAGGAGGATGATCTGGCTGAATATAAGACAGATATTCCTCGAGTGCTGTGTTTTGCTGTTGACACCTTAAAGGATTCAATAAAGCAGGTTTCTCATACCTTGTCTGTACATATGTGCAAACTTTTGTGGCTTAAGAACTGGTCAGCCGAGCTTCCTTGTAAAAAGTTATTGTCAGGTTTCCCCTTTCATGGGGAATGTTTATTTGGTTATCATTTGGACAACTATGTCCAAAAGATTTCCAGGGGGAAGAGTTCTCTACTTCCTGTGAAGAAAAGCATCAGGCTTACCTTGTTTAAAACCTCAGGGACTGCTCCTCCTCAGGTGTCTCAGCACCAAGGCAGGTATGCCGCCAACAGGGCACTAGAGCCAGGGGCAAGCCACAAGGCCAGGGCCAGAAAAAGCCCTAGGTCCAAAGCCCTCCTTTTGAGGGGATGCCCCCACTCTATCGGGTAGGGGGAAGGCTGCTGCACTTTGCAGACATTTGGAGAACAATGGTTCAGGATGAGTGGGTCACCTCCAATATATCCCACGGTTACAGGCTGGAGTTGTGGGGGGTTCCCCCTCAGAGGTTTCTAAGATCCAGCGTTCCTTTGGATCCTCCAAAAAGAAGCTTATTGTTTCAGGCACTACATCATCTAGTGCATCAAGGAGTGATTGTACAGGTTCCTGTATCTGAAAGGGGAGCAGGGTTTTACTCAAACCTGTTTACGGTTAAAAAACAAAATGGGTACGCAAGGCCATTTTGGATCTAAGAGCCCTGAACCAGTACCTACTAATCCAGTCCTTTCAGATGGAGTCTGTCTGCTCAGTAGTATCCTCACTCCAGATGGGAGACTTTCTAGCCTCCATCGATATAAAAGATGCGTATTTACATGTACCTATCTTTCAGCCTCATAAGAGGTTCCTGCGATTTGCAGTAGAGGAACATCATTTTCAGTATGTGGCTCCATACTTCGGGCTTGCCACAGCTCTCCAGGTGTTCACAGAGGTCCTAGTACCAGTTTTGGGTCTCTTAAGGTTAGATACTTGGGTATCTGGATGACCTCCTGCTCAGAGATCACTTACTATAAGCTCTAGAACAGAGCATAACATGCACAGTGCAGTATTTGGAAAGCTTAGGCTGGATCATAAATACCGTAAAGTCAGCCTTGTAGACCAGCTCAAAGTATTTAGGTCTGACCCTAGATATGGTCCAAGCAAGGGTATATTTACCACCCATAAGCATCTGTGCCCTGAAGGATAGGGTGCTTCAGATAAGGGGCACCAGACAACCCTAAATTCAGCTCTGTATGAGTCTTCTAGGAAGGATGGTGTCCTCCTTCAAGGCAGTGCCCTATGCCCAGTTTCATTTTAGGCCTTTCCAAGCCAACAAGATGTCGTGTTGTAGCAGGAGAGGACAAGCCCTGGATTATCCAATGATTTTTTGTAGTCAGAGTCTTCATACGGAAATACGATAACCCCAACTACCAGGGCCTGAGGTGTGCCTTGGCCTGGCTGGACAGTATGCCTAAAAGAGGGCAAAAAGACACAAAGTAGGTGTGATGTGAAAGCTACAAAGAAGGCCCGCAACAATCGTTTAGTCCGGAAAATGCGAATGCCCGGCTGACTACAGGAAAGGGGGTTACGTATGTAGCTGCTAACATGGAGGATCTCCAGCGCCCCATGAACCTGATGTAAAGAAAGGACCCCCTGCGAGACCTACCAAAATTGCCCAGGAACCAGATGAATAACCAGAAAAGGGGGTTTGGATTCCAGCCAGGTTTGGCAAGTAACCTGGGCGTGAGAACAACTGTTGGTAGTGAGAGGATGGAGAAAGCGCAGACCCACGGAATGATGCAGAGAAGGCCAACTTACTTGCCCGACACCAAGGCTAAGGTACCGAAATATGACCACAAACCCCTAGCTTACAACATCCCCCTCATTGGTATAGATGGGTAAGTGGTAAGAGAGAAACTGCCTAGAGCACTAACTGGGAACTGCCAAGGGAAGGAGACAGGAAGTCTGAAACACCACGAAAACCTGTCCGGTAACTGGTAGCCGTGCCAAAGAGAAACATCCCTGACTCTCCTCCCTTAATGGTTAGAGAGGGTGAGCCGCAAAAATGGACAGCTTGACAGGAGTTTGTAGGTCCTGAAAACTGGTCACCTGCTAGAAACTTCATGGAATTGGCAGATGAGGCCAAATTGCTGATGCAATACCCAGCGAAAGCCATAAACATGAACCTATGAGACCATCCCGCCTTGTGAGAAGCCCACTGCAAACTCTGGATAAGAACCAATGGCCAGATTGATAATGCGAGACCACACTGCTCCCAGTTCTACAAGCCACTGTGAGAAATTCCAACAACACCTGAAGGCGCACTGAGAAGAACAGGAGCCGCAGATGAGACCTCAGTGCAAGCCTAACGGGCTATGAACCCCACCATCCTGACTAACAAATAAGAGCGCATAGAGAAACTTCATGCACTGGGTTGAAGAATCCTGCACGAAACATGCGCTGCACTGGTGGATGTAAGAGGTTTGAACAGAGTGGGGAATAACCCACTGAATACTGCCCCCCCAGCTGAGGCCGGGAAAGGGGTACCCCGGCGATAACTGAGCTAAGAGAGTTTGGTCCCACCCCTAAAAATGGGATGCTACCAAGCACTGAACCCCCATGCGACGGTGGAGGGATGAATGAGCACCGGCCTCCTCCGCAACCCCCCCAAAACCATGAACCAAGAAACACCCAACAAGCGAAAAGAGAACAGACAACCAACACACGAAACAATACCCCTACGTACCTAACAAGTATGAGGATGTAAGTGCAGAAATGACAAGACCAACAGCGCGTGAATATGAACCTAATGCTGACACAACCCTAGTGTATGTAGTGAGTGAGCCCGAGCAACCTACAGCGCCAAGACAGGTAATTAAAAACGAACACTCAGGGCTGAGGTACCCACAGACCGTGGTGGGTAGTAGTAAAGGTATGGTGAACGTGCACGTATGACGTATGGTATACGGGCGAGAAGATTGTGGGACGACAATCAATTAAAAACGAAACCTCAGCCCGTATGGGTCCATAGACGTGACGGACCCTGGATGTGAGCCCTAGCTAACAGACATACTACGAACATCAAGCTATGACATGAAAGTTTACAAACGAAATGCTATGACAGAACAACAGAGACAGATAGCAAACAAACCCTCGGGGCTGGTGTACCCACAGACCGTGGTGGGTGGACGTACAAAAGTGAAGAAATAAACGTGCAAACGTATGACGTACAGTATACGGGCGAGAAGATTGTGAGACGACAATCAATTAATAACGAAACCTCAGCCCGTATGGGTCCGTAGACGTGACGGACCCTGGATGTGAGCCCTAGCTAACAGACATACTACGAACATCAAGCTATGACATGAAAGTTTACAAACGAAATGCTATGACAGAACAACAGAGACAGATAGCAAACAAACCCTCGGGGCTGGTGTACCCACAGACCGTGGTGGGTGGACGTACAAAAGTGAAGAAATAAGCGTGCAAACGTATGACGTACAGTATACGGGCGAGAAGATTGTGGGACGACAATCAATTAATAACGAAACCTCAGACCGTATGAGTCCATAGACGTGACAGACCCTGGATGTGAGCCCCAGCTAACATGCACTACGAACGACCATAATGCTACGAATGGAAAAGCTATGGCAGAACAACAGAGACAGATAGCAAACAACCCTCAGGGCTAGTGTACCCACAGACCGTGGTGGGTAGATGTACAAGTGAGATGAAAAAGCATGCAGCGTATAACGTATGGTATGCAGGCGAGAAGATTGCGGAACGGCAATCAATTGAAACGAAACCTCAGCCCGTATGGTCCGTAGGCGTGACAGACCAGGAAATGAGCCCTGGCTAACAGAAAAGCTACGTACAAAACGCCATGACAGAAAGCAGACAGGTAGCAACAACCCTCCGGCCTAGTTTACCCACAAACCGTGGTGGGTAGACGTGCAAAGAAATGAGCGTGCACCGTATGATGTGTGTTATATGGGGGAGAAAATAAAGGGACGACAAACAAAATGAAACAAACCTCAGCCCGTACGGATCTGACAGAAACGCTGGACAGAAACGCTACGATGGAAAAGCTACGACGGAAAGAAAACGCTAGGACGGAAAAGCAGGACGGAAATGCAGGACAGGAACGTTACGACGGAAAGAAAACTCTATGACGGAAATGCAGGACGGAAAACGCTATGACAGAAATGCAGGACGGAAAAACGCTATGACAGAAATGCAGGACGGAAAAACGCTATGACGGAAAGAAAACGTTATGACGGAAATGCAGGAAGGAAAACGCTATGACGGAAATGCAGGAAGGAAAACGCTATGACGGAAATCCAGGACGGAAAGCGCTATGACGGAAATGCAGGACGGAAAAAACGCTATGACGGAAAGAAAACGTTATGACGGAAAGAAAACGTTATGACGGAAATGCAGGGCAGAAACGCTATGACGGAAATGCAGGACGGAAAACGCTATGACGGAAATGCAGGACGGAAACGCTATGACGGAAATGCAGGACGGAAACGCTATGACGGAAACGCTATGACGGAAATGCAGGATGGAACGCTATGACGGAAATGCAGGACAGAACACTATGCCGGAAAAAAGCTGGACCGAATGATATGACAGAAAAGCTGGACCGAACGATATGATAGGAACACTGGACCGAACGAACTGACAGAAAGCTGGACCGAATGATATGACGAAAACCCCTGGACAGAACATGATGACAGAAGAACGAAAAGACAGAAACCTGGGGCTGAGAGCCATGATAAACCCTCGTGACTGAAATGGGTGCCTGGACGTGCAGGGGGGGTGCGAGAGTGCCGGGAGGTGAACAGGTGGGTGAGTGCCCCCCCATGAAAACTGGAAAGCGTGTGGGCATCCCTTCCATAGCGCATGGCGATAGTTCCCGGGAGGTGAACTGGCTGGCAAGCGACAAGTGGACAGAAAACGCTGAGACAGAAGACCAGAAGAGAAGTCACAGAAATGCTGGGCAGAACGCTATGAAAGACATGCTGGGCAGAACGCTGAGACAGAAATGCTGGACCGAACGCTATGACAGAAATGCTGGACCGAACACTGAGACAGAAATGTTGGACCGAACGCTGAGACAGAAATGCTGGACCGAACGCTGAGACAGAAATGCTGGAACGAACGCTGAGACAGAAATGCTGGACCGAACGCTGAGACAGAAACAGAAAAACGCTAATGACAGAAAACCGCTTAAGACAGAAAACGCTGGCTGTGATCAAAACACTGCACTGACCAAAGTTTTTTTTTTTTTTTTTTCTTTCCCCCCACCAGGTGTGCGGCACGGATGTGGGGACAGACGCTGATCCCCCCTCCTCCCCAGAAACGTCCGGAGGCCCCCAGAGGCAGGCAAAGTCCATGGGGAGAGAGGAGCTGTCGGGCGGCCAATCCCCCCCCCATACTGGGAGAAACGGCGGGAGCACAGCACATGCGAGGGGAGAGGGGGAGCCGGCGGCGGCCGATCACCTCCCCCTCCCCCCCACGAGGAAAATCGCAGATTTAAATATATGTATATACATATATAAGAAACCTGTGGAGAAAGACGGACCCCCCCCCCCATGAGCTCTGGGAGAGAGGGGCAGCTGCACACTGGCCAGGAATGGCTGAGCAGAGTCCCCCCCAGCCCCTAAAATAAACAGCTGTTTGGCATAAGCCCATGTTATACAACTGAACAGGTGTGAGATGATAGCGATGAAATATTTTAATTGGATTATTCTATCCCTAGAAGAGATGAATTTTTGTAAGCAGTACTGAACTCAGACCAGTCAGAATCAGTAACCTGCACGAGGAGGTGGAGGAATGGAGGAAGGAGTGATGGACGCTCCCCCGCTCCCCCCCCCCCCCCGCGAGCCGGGAGAAGCGGGCGGGCGGCACGGAGGAGCATAAGGAGGTGGAGGGAGGAATGAAAGACGACCCCCCCCTGCTCCCCCCCCGGCACGAGCGCCGGGAGAAGCGGGCGGGCGGCTCGAAACTGCAAGGACGTGAAGGAAGGAGTGATGGATGGCCCCCCCGCTCCCCCCCGGCACGAGCACCGTGAGAAGCGGGCGGGCCGCACTGAAGTGCATGAGGAGGTGGAAAGATGGACGGCCCCCGCATCGATGCCGGGAGATGCGGCTGACTGCCCACCCCCCCGGGCCGGTAGAACCCCGGGGCTGACAGGGGGGACGAGCGAGTGGTCCCTCGATGGTGCCCAGGAGAGGAATGGACATCACGCTGCGGCCGGAAGTTACGTGCATAACCCAGAGCCGACAAAGCCCGAACCCAGAAATGAGCCGACGAAGGCTCTGATGGAGGAGGAGGAGGGATTTATAGCCCTCTGACTCCTCCTACAAATTCAGGCTAGCCTGCGGCCAGCCTTCCAACATATCCTCGGGCTCGCTTAAGCCTAAACTGGTGGTTACAGGATCAGAACCTGCGAAAGGGAAAATCCTTCCTCCTAACTTGGAGAGTACTGACTACAGATGCCAGTCTCTTAGGCTGCGGAGTGACCCTAGAGGGGCTCACAGCTCAGGGGAAATGGTCAAGGACAGAACAGATCCTGCCCATTAATGTCCTGGAGTTGAGGACAGTATGTCTGGCTCTACTGTCCTGGATGGTGGAGCTTCAGTCAGACAATGCCACTGCAGTGGCTCATATAAACCACCAAGGAGGTACTAGGTGTCGTTCCCCTCTGAGGGAGGTGAACTACATATTAGCCTGGGCAGAGGGACATGTGCCGATTCTATCTGCAGTCCATATACCGGGAATAGAGAACTGGAAGGCAGATTATTTCAGCTGACAGCAGATCTGCCTGGTCCCTACTCCCAGAGGTATTCCAGGAAATTTGCCAGTGTTGGGGATGGCCTATTGGCATCCAGGTTCAACAACAAGCTACAGCAGGTCGTGTCCCAAACAAGGGATCCTCTGGCAATCGGAGCAGATGCTCTGGTAGTTCCATGAGTTCAAGGAAGCCAGTATTATCTGGTTTATATTTTCCCCCTGGTCCCTCTCCTTCCACATTTGTTGTGCAGGATTTGGTGAGTGGGGGTTCCAGTCATTCTGGTGGCACAAGCCTTGCCCAGAAGGCCCTGGTTCCCGAAGATTGTGAGACTGACAATAGACAGGCCAGGGTGCCCTGATCTACTGTCTCAAGGTTCTATATTCAGCCCCAATTTACAGTCTCTAAATTTGACGCCATGGGTATTGAAGCCAGGGTGTTGAAGGACCGCAGCATTTTCAGGACCAGTGGTGTCTACCCTAGTGAATGCTAGAAAAACTGTCACTAGGAAGATCTATCATAAGGTCTGGAAGACTTATATTGCTTGGTGTGAAGCCAGAAAATGCCATCCTCGGCAATACGTGTTTGGGAGAATTTTTTCTCTACAGTCAGCTGTGGAAATCAGATTGGCTTTGAGTACAATCAAAGGTCAGATTTTGGCCCTGTCAGTATTATTCCAAAGGCCTTTAGCATCCCATTCGCTGATCCAAAACTTTATGCAGGGGTTAACTCATTTACTTCCCCCCATTAGGTCACCTATGTGTCCTTGGGACTTGAGCTTGGTGCTGTCTGTGTTACAGAAACAACCATTTGAGCCTATCAAGGAAATTCCATTAGACTCACTGTCATGCAAGCTAGCCTTCCTGATGGCCATCACCTCTGCTAGAAGGGTGTCGGAGTTGGTGGCCCTTCTGTGCAGGGAACCATACTTGATCCTTCACTACGACAGGGTCGTGTTACAACCTGTTCCATCCTTTTTGCCAAAAGTGGTGTCAGCCTTTCATTTAAATCAGGACATTATTTTGCCTTTTTTTCTCTCAGCCTTGTTTGGCGGAAAAGAGATGACTGCATTCCTTGGACATTGTCCAGGCAATCAAGGTCTATTTGTCTACATCTGCAGAAATCCACGGATCAGACTCCTAAAACTTTGTTTTACTAAAAGGACCCAAAAAGGGACAGGCAGCTTCCAAAGCTTCCATTGCCAATTGGGACCATCAATTGGTCATTCAGGCCTACGGTCTGATATGTAAAGCTCCTCCCTTTAGGGTGAGAGCTCATTCTACCAGGGTTGTAGGAAACTCCTGGGCTTTTTTGCCATAAGATATCTGTGGCTCAGATTTGTAAGACTGCTACCTGGTCTTCGGTGCATACGTTCACAAAATTTTATCAAGTGGATGTTTGAGCAGCCAAGCATTCGACCTTCGCCCGCAGTGTACTGATGGCTATTGTTTGGCAGGGTGTCTCCCTCCCCACAAGGCTATTGCTTTAGGACGTCCAAGTAAGTAATGAATATTAGCCTAACTCTGTGTCCCATGATGTATGAAAAAGAAAATAGGATTTTTTCATCATGTTTACCTGTAAAATCCTTCTCTTTGAGTACATCATAGGACACCTCCCCTCTTTTTTGAGGATTTGGTGCTTGCTACAAAACTTAAGTACTTTCTGTATGGGAGAGGTTATATTTGGCAATGAGCCATCTGTCACGTACCTTCTAGTAGCGAGCCCGGATTGCGGAGAGAGGCCTCCTTTACGACTCCCACTACCGGTTTCCTGGCAATGTAACAGGGAACACAGGAGTAAAGAGGGGTACAGGTGCCTGGCAGGATCAACAGATGGGTAGGATGGGTAGGCGAGGTTCAGTGGAGCAGGTAATCACAGTGAAGGGATCAGCAGGTAGTTTATAGCAGATATACAGTTCAAAGGAGCAGGTAACTTGGCAATAAGCAGTGCAGGAAAGCAGGCCACTTGTAGCAGGTGAACAGTGTAATATACACAAGTGCTTGCAGCAGATAAACAGTCAATATAAGCAGGCACTAGGAGCAGATGGACAGTGCAATACTAGCAGGTTACTTGTAGCAGATGACACAGTTCAGTATAAGCAGGTGACTTGCAGCAGATAGGTAGTTCAATATGAGCAGGCACTTATAGCAGATGAACAGTTCAATACTAACAGATTACTTGTAGCAGATGACACAGTTCAGTATAAGCAGATGACTTGCAGCAGATAGATAGTTCAATATGAGCAGGCACTTATAGCAGATGAACAGTTCAATACTAACAGATCACTTGTAGCAGATGACACAGTTAGTGATGGGAAGTTCGGATCTTTAAAATGAATCGGTTCATTTCGAACTGCTCACTGAAATGAACCGATTCAATGAATCGATTCTTCGGTTCTTCGGTTCACTTGCTGAGTCTACTGACAAGCAAGTGAACCGAAGCTCTGATTCAACCTTCTTAAATGAGTAGAATCAGAAGACTGATTCACACAGAAGGTTGGCAGGTCCTGGTAATGTTTACTTTGATTTAGTTCATCGGCGCAGAGCACAATTGTTGTCAATTGACAATTATTCCATTGTTGTCAGATTAGCGCAGTGTCATGCATTTTGGTGATACACAAACAGCTGTGTTAGGCTGGGTTCACACTTGTGCGATGCGGGAACACTGCGACTCCACGACGGGTTCCTGCATCGCACCCGACTCGCACGACAGTTCACAACGACATATGCGAACTGCTGGGGAGTGTCATGCAATGTTAATGGCACCCCCATTTCAGTTCGCATGTCGCACTGCGAAGTGTCAGTTTGGACATGAATCGGATCGCATGAGTGCTATGCGATCCGATTCTGGTGCGGACCAAAAAAAGGGTCCTGTGCGAGTTTAGTCCGAATGCGATACGATTTCAACCATACTATCTGTATTGCTGAAATCGCATTGCACGGACATCGCCTGTGATTTGCACTGCAGTGCAAATCGCATGCGATTTTGCACTATGCTGCAGTGTGAACCGGCCCTGAGCCTAGGTTTCCGCAAATTTGATGGATAGCAATGTTACCTGTGAAGTTGCCCCAGAATGCAGTTCACATGCACACAAACCCCGCTTTTCATTTAGGCTCTGTTTCCACTTGTGCAACTTGTCCTGCGACTTGGGACTGCAAAGTTGCATGACAAGAAGTACCCGATTTCCAATGAGTACTATTCATATCTGTGCGACTTCAAGTCACAGCGACTTCAAAGTAGTCCCTGCACTACTTTGGTCCCATTGTAATGTGACTTGAGGGCCATAAACCTCCAGAATACACAGGCATGGCTTCAAGTCGCGGCATAATCGTGCAACTTTCTGGCTTTTCAGGCTAACGCAGCCTGAAAGTTGCACAATTCTGCCTCAATTTTGATGTGACTTTAAAGCAATGCCTGTGTATTCCGGAGGTCTATGGATCTCAAGTTGCATCAAAGTGGGACCAAAGTAGTGCTGGGACTACTTTGAAGTCGCACAGATACGAATAATACTCATTGGAAATCATAGAGTACAAAGTCGCAGGACAAGTTGCACAAGTGGAAATGGAGCCTGAATGAAAAGCGGGTTTTTGTGCATGTGAACTGCATTCTGATGGGCCAACTTCACAGTTAACATTGCTAGCTATCAGATTTTCCCATAGTCTTTACAGCGCATGCGCAGGAATGATGATCAGATTTTACTACCACTACCATGGGCGAAGTACCCCTGGTAGTAAAATCCAATCGTTAAGGCTATTTTCACACTTGTGCAACTTGAAAGTCAAGTGCTTTTGCCATGATTTTTGCCATGACTTGAAGCAATGTCTGTGTAATCTTGAGGTCTCTGCCACAAGTCGCATCAAAGTCAGACAAAAGTAGTACAAAAACTACTTTGAAGTCGCACAGATATGAACTGAACTGGTTGGAAATCATGGGGTGTGACTTGTCATGTGACTTTGCAGTCTCAAGTCGCAGGACAAGTCGCATGAGTGTGAAAGGTCCTTAGGCTGTCCGTACCACCTGATCACTGCTGCTACCTCATTGGTTTAGTGTATTGTTTTACTGGTGGGGACTCGTGGTTCTTTCAGTGTACTGGGTTCTAAAAACTGATACGATTCTTTAACTCGGTAACTTGTACGATTCTTTAACTCGGTGTACTGTTCGATTCTTTAACTTGGTGTACTGTTCGATTCTTTAACTTGGTGTACTGTTCGATTCTTTAACTTGGTGTACTGTGTACTCCTGGCTCTTGTTTTAACTTTGTATCCAGTTCCTGAGTGTCACTGTGCTTTGAGTCAGCTGATTGGTTGCAGGGAGGGGCCGAGCTCTCTCACTCTAGGATCATATTACCACTGCCAGCTCTGCTGCTCTGCTATGTACTGAGTGCAGAGTGAACTGTTTCAAACGAATCAGTTCACTGAAAAGAATCGATTCATCCAGTTCACTAAAAAGAACCGGTTCAAAAGAACGATTCGTTCATGAACTGGACATCACTAGACACAGTTCAGTATAAGCAGGTGACTTGCAGTAGATAGGTAGTTCAATATGAGCAGGCACTTATAGCAGATGAACAGTTCAGTATAAGCAGGTTACCCTTTTAGCAGACGGATGGTCAGAGCAAGCCGGATCGGATACCAGACAGGAACGAAGTACAAGGGAACAGGCAGGAGAATAGTCACAACAAGCCAAGGTCGGGTGCAGGCGGATAGCAGATAGGTCACAGGCAGGCCGGGTCAAACAGGAACAAACAATACGGATCAGGTCTCACAGATATAACGCTGTAGAGCAGACAGCAAAGACTGTTGGCAAGAGGCTGGTTTATATCTCTCAGAAGGTGAAAAAAGCAAACCTATCACTTACAATGCAAAAAACACCTTGTGGTGCTACAAAAACTACACACTGTTAGATAGCAGTGTGCTATGATAACCAAAACTACACAACGTGAAAATTATAAACACATGTGCATAAATATAATCAACAATAAAATAAATCGTGATTAAATAACGAAAAAATGCAATCAAAAAAATAATCACACAAAAGTGATACAGTGAATATGTGACAAAACATAAATATAAAAAATGAACACAATAAAAAATAGTGCTCTAATGAAGATGTGCAGTTCCAAAGTGAATTAGATTGATCTTCAATCAAATACAATTATTGAGGAGCAATAACTGTAATGATGGCAATAGTTCAAAAAGAGAAGAATTCAAGTTAACATTCTGTAACCAAGTGTCCATCAAACGCAGAGCCTCCACCGCACCCTTGGTGTTAGTGCCCCCCTTGTTCAGAACACTCACCAGCAGTATTGCCCAGCACTCTCGTGTCGGGCAAAAAACGCTTATAGTGTATACAGATGATGACTATTTCTCCAGCCACTTCTTATGAAAACTCCGCAGGCAGAGGATAATCACTTAATATCTCAGAGTTACCTCAGGGAGACAAAAGAAACTTCCCATAGTGCAACATTGCAAAACTATTTTTAATCTCAATAAAACGTTCAATTAAAATCACACTCACATGGATCCAATTAAAAACAGGCACTTCAAATAGACAATCCACTGGTCAATTCAAAGATCCTTCACTCATAGGCATTGGTGGGTACACTAGAAGCAAGCTAAGTTCATATCACATAGCACCGTCTCTACACAAGGTATCTGTGTGGTACCTGACAGCAGACAACTCAATTTGAAAACAGCGCCAGATAGTGATATCCAGTCCTTCAACTTGACAAGTGCCTGCGGAGTTTTCATAAGAAGTGGCTGGAGAAATAGTCATCATCTGTATACACTATAAGCGTTTTTTGCCCGACACGAGAGTGCTGGGCAATACTGCTGGTGAGTGTTCTGAACAAGGGGGGCACTAACACCAAGGGTGCGGTGGAGGCTCTGCGTTTGATGGACACTTGGTTACAGAATGTTCACTTGAATTCTTCTCTTTTTGAACTATTGCCATCATTACAGTTATTGCTCCTCAATAATTGTATTTGATTGAAGATCAATCTAATTCACTTTGGAACTGCACATCTTCATTAGAGCACTATTTTTTATTGTGTTCATTTTTTATATTTATGTTTTGTCACATATTCACTGTATCACTTTTGTGTGATTATTTTTTTGATTGCATTTTTTCGTTATTTAATCACGATTTATTTTATTGTTGATTATATTTATGCACATGTGTTTATAATTTTCACGTTGTGTAGTTTTGGTTATCATAGCACACTGCTATCTAACAGTGTGTAGTTTTTGTAGCGCCACAAGGTGTTTTTTGCATTGTAAGTGATAGGTTTGCCTTTTTCACCTTCTGAGAGATATATTTAATTTTTTAAGTGGCAGCTGGGGGGAGGGGGAGTTTGAGCGCTGGGATGATATACTAATCGGGAGGTCATTGATAGTGTATCAAGAGGCTGGTTTAAATAGGCCGTTTGGCGCCAATACGGACGCACGCACGCGACCGTGCGCGTGCCCGCGCACGCGCACCTGTGTACGAACGTAAGGGCGTTCGTACGATCGTGCGTACCCGCGACGATCGTACATCAGAAGACCTGGAGGACAATCTCTTCGTGAGATTTTCATGACACCATCATTTTTTTCTGGCATGAGAAAAAATATTAGACAGAAAAGGGGTGTAGCCATGGGGGCTAAATATGCCCCATAAGGGACGAACCTCATGAGTCGGTGGGAGAAGGAAGCCATCTATGAAAGAAATATACCAGTGCTTAGATTTTACAAGAGATACATAGAATGATTCCTGTGATCCTGCCCATACTATCACAATATTGTCTGTCATTTTCTCAGTGAAACTGAAAAGGAAATACCAGAGGAATTGTTCTCAGAGACTTACAGTCGCCAAATGGTGAACTTCCTGGATTTTACCATATATAAAGAAAATGGAAAACCACTAACTTAGACTTTCTGCAAAGATGTTGATAGAAATGGTTACATCCCATTAGGAAGTTGCCATCACCCTAGATGGTTAAGTGGCATTCCAAAAAGCCAGATGTTAAGGATAAGAAGGAATTGCAAAAGAAAATAAGACTATGACATACAAGCAGAATTAATTTTGGAATGATTTCTAGAAAAGGGGTATGATTTGAAGAATCTAAGAAGAACTAAAGAAACTATCGGAGAGGTAGATGGAGAATATTTGTTTAAAAGCAAAATTAACAGAAAAGCAACACCATAATCTTTTTTTCTTAACTGGGTATAATAGACAGTATAAACAGTATGAAAAGATAATTAGAGAACACTGGCCTTTGTTACTGAAAGATAGAGAACTTAAAGGTATCCTAGCTGTTCAACCTTGGTTTATTTATACCAAACTGCCCACACTAAAATTTGCACATAATGTTATCAACCCCCCCCCCCAAATGTATTTACCTTTTTAGACCAAACTGTTTTTCCTGACGCCTTCATGGCAGCACACACTGGGTTGTGACTCCGCCCCCACAACCTGACAGGATTGGATTAACTATAAATTTGAAGGGGAGACACCCTGCTGCATTCTCTTTTTTATCCTCACCTGACAGGTTGGACGGACGGAGTTTTCCTGTTACAGATGAATAAGCCTCTACCGCATTCGCCCCAGCAGGTTCAAGCCTCTCCTGTTTGGAAGTCCCTCCTGTACAGTCTCTAAAGGAGCTTCTATGGAGGGAACCCCCGCTCTGGTGGTCTCAAGGGGCTACTGGATTTCTGGCATTACCAAAGCTTTAAAGAAGCTTTTTTACCTTTACAGTGGACTCCCCTTCTTCTTTTGCCTATTAATTCCTCTTATTTAAATAATATCCATCTTTTATTCCTATAGTAAGTGGTGGTTTATATTCCCTTTTTTTCTCTAACTTTGGGATTGCTGTCTCTTGTAGTCCCCTGTCATGGCCGCCGTTTGTTTCTCCTTCAGTGGTGTTTTCTCTATGCTGTAATTCCAGCCTAGATGGCGCCGTTCTGCCACTCTGAGCACGTGCAGTGCTAGTGTTTTTTTCCCCCTATGTTTTTAATGTGTGTTCCCTTATCCAAAATGGCGCCGGAACACTCGGGATGCTTCTGTGCATGCGCAGAGCGTCAATTAGCCGCCGCAATGGCGCTATTTTCAAATACAGAGCTGTATTTCTCTGTGATTCTGCTGTGCAATCTGCAAAACTTAAGGAAGGTTTCTGCCTCTGCATGTAGATCACTCTGCAGTCTCCAGGTAAGTCCCCGTGGGACTCCTATATATATTATTATTGTTATTATATTGTTTCTTGCAGATAAACTTTGTTAATAAATAATATATATATTTATATTTATAGGTGAATTGTATGTGTATATGTGTGTGTGTATATATATATATATATATATATATATATATATATATATGTACACATTATTTCTCTCTATATCTTAGACTGTGCTTCACCCCTTTTTTTTCTATGGAGTCCACTGCCCACGCAGACCACCATCAGCAAGTTAGGTAAGAGGCTTTACCGGGCAAGGTAAGTATTGAAGGGGAGAAAAAAAGAGTGCCAGACGTTAAATGCTGCATTTTTTTGGCAGCCCGTCTAGATCAAGAGGCGCAAGTTCCAGCCATGGGAGAAGGTCTAGCCATACGTCTAGCAGGATGTCCCGCAGGAGCCGCTCAAGATCTCCTTCATGGCACTGAAGACACAGCCACTCACAACATAGTTACTCACGCCACAGTCGATCAAGTCGCAGGAGATCTCCTTCCTCACAATGTCAAAGCCGCCACACCCAACCTGCAGCAAACGCTTGCTGGGTATGCAGCGCTCCGGTGCTGCCAGATAACTTGCCTGTCGCAGACGCAAGAATTGCTACAGACCTCATAAGAGAATCAGTGCGGGAGTCCATACTGGAAACAACAACACCAGCATTAGATAGGGCTGCTCCCAGTACGTCTTCAGCAGACCCCCATCTCACTCAGGCATCACAATCTCCCTCTGAAGATGAGGGTCAGGAGATGTCAGTGGGCTTTGATTTTTCCCTGGTGGAACCCTTTGCAAAGGGCGTTAAAGAAGCATTCGGCTGGCAAGATGATGCGGTGGAACCTCAGAAAATACGGAAATATTTTCCAAACCTAAAAAGAGATCCGTTATCCTTCCCATTTATAGAGGAGCTGGAGGATCTCATTAAAGACGAGTGGGAGAGGTCTGACAAAAGATCTAGTCTTACAAACAGATTAGCCAAGATGTACCCTTTAAAAGAGTCAAAAGTGAAGCCTTTAATTAATGCTCCCATCGTCGATTCCTCATTAATGCGCCTCACCCGCCACGTCACACTACCAATCGAGGATGCTGTTTCCTTTCGGGATGTGCTCGACCGAAAGATGGACCTAGAATTGAAGAAGGCATATTCCATGGCTGGGGGAGCCTGTAGACCAGCAATTACCACAGCAGTAGTGGCCACAGCCATCTCAGGATTGGCATCTAAAATAGAAAAAGACCTACAGGATGGCATTGAAATGGGAAAGATTATTTCCTCTCTGCAAGAAGTCAAGTTAGCAGAGACATCAGTAGATATTATAAGATCTTCAGCCAAGGCTATGCTGGCCTCCGTAACAGCGAGAAGAGCGCTATGGCTCAAACCGTGGATGGCCGATACAGCATCAAAAATAAATTGGTGCAGAATTCCATATGATGGCGCAAAACTGTTCGGTGCCAAGTTATACTCTGCCATATCCAAGGTAACAGGAGGGAAGTCAGGCCTGATCCCCTCCGACAGGAGACCCAAGACGCAGAAGGGACCTGTTTACAGACGTAATCTTCCGGACAAATATAGAGAGTCCAGGTCCTACTCTCCTGGTAGGGAATTTAGAAGGGACTGGAAAAACACAAAACCTTCTTTTCTAAGGATACAGAAATCTAAGGCCACCCCGGCAGGGGAACAGAAGGAACTTCACCAAGATCTGGTCAGACCATATAAAGGATTTATGGACATTGTCCACAATCTGATTTGGACACAGGTGGAAATTCAAAAACAGACTCCCACCAAATCATTTCCAGGCAACCAGAGTACCATCCTCAGTACCCCAAAGGATTCTGCTAGTAAAGTACGTAGCAGAATTGAAACAAAAGGGAGCGATCCTGGAGGTCCCATCATGCCAAAAGGGAAGAGGGTTCTACTCTTCCTTGTTTCTGCTAAAAGACAGGGGATTTGTGTCCTGTATTAGACCTCAAGATGCTCAACAAGGATATCAAAGTGGAGGCTTTCAAAATGGAAAACCTTCAATCCATACTTCTAGCAATAAATCTGGGCGATTGGATGCTTTCAATAGATTTATCAGACGCTTATCTGCATATACGAATTCATCCGGCCTTTCAAAAGTTTCTCCGGTTAGCCATAAACCAACATCATTTCCAATTCCAGTGCCTCCCATTCGGCATCTCTTCGGCACCCAGGACATTTACAAAAGTATTGTTACCGTTGGTGGCTTTCCTCAGAGAAAAGGGATTAGGCGTCCACCATTATCTGGACGACATCCTACTTTTAGCAAAGGATCAAGAGACGTTGATTCATCACCGAGAGATCCTCCTTACAACCCTCCAGAAGTTTGGGTGGATAATCAATTGGGAAAAGAGCTATCTGCGACCCACACAAAATATGATCTTTTTAGGGGCAGATCTGAACACCAAAACAAACAAGATACAGCTCCCACAAGAGAAGATCCGGCCTCTGATACAGAAAATGCAGAAGCTGCTATCAAGGAATCACTTACCAGCCAGAGCCTCTCTGAGTGTACTAGGGTCCATGTCCGCAACCATACCCATGGTGCGATGGGCACAGTGACACATGAGAACCTTACAGAACTCATTCCTCAGGCAGTGGGATGGAGTCTCAATGCGTCAGACCATCTTCATCTCCAGATCGGTGAAGCAATCGATATGGTGGTGGACGTGCCCGAGCAATCTCAGGAAATACAAACCGATAGTCCCTCCAGACCCGGAAGTAGTCACTTCGGATGCCTGCCAGAGCGGTTGGGGGGCCCACTATCAAGAAAAGGCAGCCCAGGGCCAGTGGCATATTCAGGCTCAAGGTTTGGTCTCGAACATTTTAGAGCTCAGGGAAGCCGTTTATGCCTTAAGGGCATTTGCACCATTTCTGACAAACAAGAATGTGCTCATTCGAATGGACAACCAAGTAGCAGTGTCTTATGTTCAGAAGCAAGGGGGTACCAGGAGTGCCACCTTGATGGAAGAAGTTCGGCCCATCTTGGAATGGGCTCAGATACATCTAACAAGTTTAAAAGCAGTGTATGTCCCAGCGGCACAGAACATACTACCCGACTGCCTGAGTCGAGAAACGCTATCCAACAACGAGTGGTGGTTGAACCCTCGGACTTTCTCCCTCCTTGCGGAAATCTGGGGAACGCCGGAAGTAGATTTAGCAGCCACTCCGATGAATATCAAGTGCCACAGATTCCTGTCAAGAGGTTCATTCCCATCGGTGGAGGGAGTGGACTGTCTAGTTCACCCATGGAACTTCAAGTTGGGGTATATATTCCCTCCAACTCCGTTAATTGTGAGGTTCCTATCCAGGCTTCAGAGATCCTCGGTGACGGTATTTACGATTATTCCACTGTGGCCGAGGAGGCCGTGGATCACGACACTCTTACAGCTCAGCCTTCAACCTGCAGTTCCTCTCCCAATAACTCCGGATCTTCTGTCTCAAGGTCAATTTTTACATCCTGTATCAGAGAAATTGCACCTGATGGCCTGGAGATTGAGAGGGCTAGACTAAGAGCGCAAGGCTGTTCTCATGAAGTCAACCCTGATGCAAGCCAGGAAAGCCACTACCAATACCATCTATTCAAAGGTTTGGGGAAGATTCTGCTTCATGGCACAACAGAAAGGATGGAATTCCCTTTCTCCGGAACCCTCTCAGGTCCTGGAATTCCTCCAGTCGGGGGTCAACAAGGGTCTAAGCTTAAGTACCCCAAAGGTTCAGGTATCAGCTCTGTCAGCTAAAACAGATACTAAGTGGGCATTCCACCCATTGGTAATCCAATTTACAGAGCCTATCTAAACATTAAACCCCCCAGGAGGCCAGTCTTTCCATCATGGGATCTTTCAATAGTTCTCCATGCTCTCGCTTCTCCTCCGTTTGTTCGATTTGAAACTATCTCTTTATGGGACTTGACTTTAAAACTGTCTTTTCTCATTGTGATTACATCAGCTAGGAGAGTGTCGGAGATCCAAGCATTAAGTTAGTTCTCTTTCCTGACAAAGTAGTCCTCAGACCTTCCGAACACTTCATACCCAAAGTGGCAACTTCCTTCCATTACAACCATCATCCTTCCATCCTTCACGGACGATCAGGGTAATCCTCATCCACTAGATGTCAAAACAACCATCATGAACTACTTAACTGCTACCAAATCTTTTAGGAAAACAAACTCTCTTTTGATCATTCCCCATGGAACCAGGCGTGGGCAAGCCGCTTCCTCATGCACTATTGCATCCTGGTTAGTCAGAACCATTAAAAAAGCTTACTCCACCCAGCATATGGCGATTCTTGAAGACATCAGGGCTCATTCAACTAGGGCAGTGGCTACCTCTTGGGCAGCGTATTGCAGGGTCTCACCAGAGACAATATGCGGGGCAGCAACGTGGTCCTCCAGGAATACCTTTATTTCCCACTACAAGGTGGATTCTGCTCATTTATCCATGGCCGACTTTGGCAGATCCGTCATTAGAGCCAATTCTTCAGCATTATAAGGAATAATTATTATTTTACTTGCACCCACCCGACTGGCGAGTTATTTCCCAGTGTGTGCTGCCATGAAGGCGTCAGGAAAATGAAAAATGTATACTCACCTTTCCGTAATTTTCCTTTCCTGACGCAACTTCATGGCAGCACACAGTTGCCCTCCCTGTTTCTTTTGTGATGATATTTACAGAGAATGCAGCAGGGTGTCTCCCCTTGAAATTTATAGTTAATCCAATCCTGTCAGGTTGTGGGGGCGGAGTCACAACCCAGTGTGTGCTGCCATGAAGATGCGTCAGGAAAGTAAAATTACGGAAAGGTGAGTATACAATTTTCCATTTTTTCAGTTGTGGCAAACATGTGATCTGTAGAACTTCTAGGCATAGAAAAATGAAAAGTACCCATTTCAGTTACTACTCTCAGGGTAGGTCATTTTAAATAAATAAAAAATGTATTACCTGTGGGACTACACATGACACCTACCTTTTGTCCTTTACTTGTGGTCTCCAGCATGTGGGGAGGACCACAAGTAAACTGGGGATACGGTTAAGGGAGCATGTTAACAGAATCAAAAAGGGTTACAAGCATCACAGTTTGTCCAACCACTTTAGTTTGTTCCACAACAGAGATCCGGGGGGTCTCACATTTGTTGGGATAGATAAAGTAGCGGAGCATTGGAGGGGATCCAATCTCAAAAAGGCTATCTCACAGAATGAGACTCTGTGGATCCAGAGGCTTCATACTTTGAGCCCCCATGGCTTAAATATAGAGCTGGATCTTAACTGTTTCCTGTCCAATTGGTAAACATATGCTGTGCTGATTTCCTTGTTAAATTATCATTTCCATCCTTCCACCCTAATGCTTATTTTTAATTTTTTTTTCTATTTTTATTTAGATGCATTTCTATTATCAATATTTTTTCATTTTTTCATTTTTATGAACATGAACAAAAAAAACATTTTTGTTTTGCTATGGTCTTTATTCAAATTAAAGATTTTCAATATATCTGGCAACAGGAAGTGATGTTATTGAGTAGGAAGTTGGTGTATTTCACACTAATCATAATTTGTAATTTCCTTCTCCCCATGTGGGAGGAGTGACTTTCCCTCATTCATTTGCATGGAACCGCAAGTGATGTCCTTTGATGACCCGCTGGAGGAGTGGTGAAACACGTCAACGTACTTCCAGTTTGGCTCCCCCTTGTACTCTGGTTTAATTATGAGGTCAGAATTGTGGGCTAGTTGTCATAAAAACTCTGTCTCTGATAGCGTAAGGTTCGATCGGGGGAATTTGTTGGTGTTCTGGCACATACGTTGTACTTTCGCATAAACTACCTGATAAAAGCTTTGAACAAATGATCCTTTAGCATATGTAGGATTAAAGATGGATTTCGGCCGAAAGTTGGTATGTTTAACTGCAGGCGAAGTGGGCATATGTTGTGTAAGATATGAGGTGTAATCCTCATTATAATCATTATAAAGCTCTTCAAGACAAGCTAGGACTATGTCATCTGAGAGTATGGTAGTCTCTTCTATGTCATCATCACATGATGAGGAAGGGGAATTGGTACAACCCCCAGGAAGTCCTATAGTGGCTGCTATGGAAAGTGTGTCTATGTATTTTTCCATCTACATAGACCACTTTCTACAACCCTTAGCACAAAATCTTCCATCTAATCTTCGAGATAGTATCCACTTGTTGGATATGTTAGAACACTACATTTGGGAAACCACATACACCTGGGGCTCTCTGAACATAGGCTCACTATATACTATATTTCTATATACCTCTATACACTATATTTCTATATACCTCTATACCCCACGACATTGGGTTAAGAGCAGTGACACATGTTCTTGCTGTTGTCTTCTCCATCAATCCTCGTCAGGCTGAATCTATTGTGAAAGCAACCAACTTCTGCTTAACACATAACTATCTTGAATCTAAAGATACAGCTATGGGCGCAAATTTTGCACCCACATATGCTAATCTGACCATGGGCCTGTGTGAACATAACTATATCTGGCACAATAATCCCTTCATGAAGAATCCACATTTTTTTGATGGCAGGTATATTGACAATATTGTCATTATATGGGATGGACCAGCCACTTAGGTGGAGAATTTTGTTCAACATTGTAACGACAACTATATGGAACTCTCCTTTACCTCCGTGTGTGACCCGGACAAACTGAATGAAGACATGGGAGCAATTGGATTATCGCGGTACAGTAAAACAGTAAAAGGTTAAAATTTGAAAAGTTTTATTCATGCAGATTCATAATCAATTATAAGTTAAAAAATTATGACAGTTCATATACTGTATATCACCAACATAATAAGCCCCGGATAGGGGGGAATCACAGTGGGATAATTTGAAAACAGATAGCAACTCGACTATTTTTTTTGTGGACAGTAGCCGCTTCATCAGGAAGGTATCTGCAAATTAAATAACAGATAATAAAAACACAATGTAATTGCACAAAGGCATGAACAATGAAAATAACTCTGACACGGGTAAGCAGCATTGCTCCCTCTCTCCCGTCTCCTTTATGTACCAAAATATATTATGTTATAGTTTTTTCATTGTTAATGCTTTTGTGCAATTACGGGGCTTAGTATGTTGGTGATATATATGAACTGTTATAATTTTTTAACTTGTAACTGATTATGAATCTGCATGAATAAAACGTATCAAATGTTAAATTAATTTTCATTCATTTTTCATATTTGTATACATGTGATATACGGTTATTTTACTGTTTTACTGTACCGCGATAGTCCAATTGCCCCCATGTCTTCAAGGCAGCCTGGTTGGGGACCAGGCTCCGTACCCCCTATTTCTAGATTTCTGGATGATGGTACAAGCTTCTTCAATCCCTATCCTTAGTAACTTATTATAGAGAACACACCCATCTTCTTATGTTGGTATTGAGGTGGTTAAGATATGTTTCTATGCACATGTACTGACCATTGGCATGCTCAGTCTCCTACTGTTTGCTCTTACCATTCTATAGACTTTCACCACACTAACACCTGGTTCTGTGCCCCGGATGACACTGTGAATTGTGTTTATGTAAGATATGTACAAAATTTATCATTG
The DNA here is from genome assembly GCF_037356315.1 of Lithobates pipiens. Classification (NCBI taxonomy): domain Eukaryota; kingdom Metazoa; phylum Chordata; class Amphibia; order Anura; family Ranidae; genus Lithobates; species Lithobates pipiens. The sequence goes on from NW_027507784.1 coordinate 325,454,281, forward strand.
CAGCAAAGCATGTGGAATTTGACAATAAACACTTTATTCATATTTTTTCAGTTTACTTGTGGTTGTATTAAACACTCAACTTTTTTTTCGTTTTTATTTCAAATAATATTTTTTTTTATATTTCATAAATACAGAAAATAACAGGTGGAATGCTTCAGCAGTGTGAAGTCACATTGTAGAGTATAAGAATGCTGGATCTGCAAAGTAACCTGAAACATAGTCTCAATCTCTTTCACTTCCTAGACAACCATTTGTGTACTATCATCCATTACAAACTTTTTTTAAAAGCAATATTTGTCTTAATTAATTTCTTCAGTGATGCCTTTACATCCTTGTTTCGTAGACTGTACACCAATGGGTTTAACATGGGTGTAATATTGGTATAGAGTATGGTGAAGACTTGTTCCAAGGTGAGGGAGTGATCTGATGATGGCTTTAGATACACTGATGAAGCTGTCCCATAATACATAATGAGGACAGTGAGGTGGGATGAACAAGTTGAGAAGGCTTTTTTCCTGCCTTCTGCAGATTTAATTTTCAAAATAACACTAATAATCTTTATATAAGATGCTAGGCTGCATAGGAATGGTACAAGTCCAAAGAACAAAACCTCTATCCCTAATACGGCATAAAATATTTCAGTATCACCACATGCTATCTTAGTCATGGCTTTGGCATCGCAGAAGAATTGTTGGATAATGTTGGAACCACAGAAGGACATATGTGCAGCAGACTTTGTAAATAGTAAAGAGTTTAAAAAAGATAAAATCCAGGTGCCAACTGTTATCAGGGTACAGTTTTTCCAGCTCAAAATCTGATGATAATGTAAGGGGTTACATATGGCAACATAACGATCATATGCCATTATAAACAACAAGATTTCTTCAATACTAGCCACAGTAATGAAGAAGAACATTTGTGTGAAGCATTGCATGGAGGACATGGTAAAATTCCCAGATAATATCATATCCAGCAGTTTGGGTATAATAATTGTTGTGTAGCAAATATCGACAAATGACAAATTTGAAAGAAATAGGTAAAGAGGAGTGTGTAGAAATCGTTCCAAGTATGTGGCCATAATAATAGTAATGTTTATTATTATTCCCAAACAATAAATTAGAAAAAAAACACTGAAAGTCCACCATTTGTCTGCTGGATTGTTTGAAAACAACAAAAGTTTGAAATATTTTATAGCAGTACGATTTTCCATTTCCTTTTAACTTGATCCTAAAAAAAGCATGTTATATAATAAGTATACATAAATAGCAATACGGAGACATTAATGGAAGTGGCAGCAGAGGGGCCTAAACATCACCCCAGTGGGGTGATTTCTTCTATGACCCTCTGAGAGTCTGCAGGAACACCATTTAAAGGCACTGGCAGTGTAATCAGCCACAAGCATTGCTGGCTTTTTGTAATTAAAAGGTCCAGTCTTATGAGGACCTCCAAGGCCAAAGATGGCTAACATCCTTCAATATGTAGTGGGTTGTAAGGCATAGTGGATGCTAAGATAGTGAAAGTCATTGGGCTCCAGACACTTCTTGGATGTAAAAGAGGTTTTATTTCTTTTGACAGTCATTTTTGAATTTTTGGTGGAAAGAGCCAGGACACCCTTAAGGGTTATAGATTCAATTGGCAGGCTCTGAGATTTTCAATAGGAGTACAGCCACGCAGGGAAAGGCCCCAGCAAGGCACCAGTTATGCACATGCAGGAATGCTGTCTCCTATGGCAACAGTCCTTTAACAGTTCCTAACTCAAACTTAACAGTTCTTTCAGCTCCACTACAACTGCCTTTTGTATTTGTTAAACCCTGAGCTCCTGGTCTCTCACTAGACCCTCTAATTCACTGACTCTGAATCCCTTGAGCTCCTCCAAGGTTGGCGGTGGTATCTACCCCAAACCTCACCCACGCTTCCCTGCTGGGTCCCTAGCTTGGCACTCCAGATACTTCTCAAGCTTCACCCCTGCTGACCGGCGAGGTCCCTGGCTTGACTCACAAGGCTGCCCTGCAATCATCTCCTCTGTGGGTTGGGTCCCTGACTTGATCACTGCCTGAATTGCCTGATTTTCCACCATGCCCATTCAGTGAGAATATGGTTCCAGTACTTTCTTCAGTCACTCGCTGTTGTCCCTGGTAAAGGTAGCTCGTCCCTTTGTGGCAACAGATTCCCTTGTACCTCTGACCAATCACAGGTTCTCTGACCGAAAGAACCGTCCCTTTCGGTTGGACTGCAAGATTCAGTCCCAACCCTGAGCTGCCCTCTTACTTCTGGATAGACCCTCACACAGCCTGCCAGCCAGACACCCCCAAGATAGGCCCAATCTCTGGCCTAGCAGCCCGGGTCATATGACACATGTCCACCCAGACAGCCGTCCAGGTGGCAAAGAATCGCAATCACCTGTTCTCACCCGAACATATAGGTTCTCCCAGCAGGCCCTTGACCTGCTGGGAGAAATCCCCTGCCCATTGATAGAGATACCCCATATACCCATAACCTGACCTTGGGTTGCCCTTCTCATATCTAGAACCACCAAGTTCCCGGCCACCTAGTGGTAGAAGAGAAAAGTGCAACATGGCCAAACTTAGGGAGAAATCAATAGATCTATATCAATCAACCAAGATGACTATTCTTGGCATGTACATTTCTGAGGAGCTCCCTGACTAAACCCCAGGGTACAACATCTTCCCCCTGCCCAAGAAACTACATCTCAGAGTTTGAAAAAATATATAATTTTAGTTCTCAAGCCTGAAAGCAAATGTCCTGGCAAAACTGGGATGGGGGGGGGGGGGCGGGGGAAGGACAGGATAACAATAGAATAACATATGTTGCGTGCCACATGAATAAACATTGGTATCACATGAAAAGCAGGTAGTCATGTATGACATTCAAGTATCAAAAATAGTTATATACCTTTTAAAAGTAAGTAAATGAGAATTCTATCACCTAACTATCTATCTACTATATACAGTCATAACAAATATAGGGTTAGCCTTGTTATCCGGCTAGCAACACCTGAAAGAGAGAAATCAAATAATGCAAAGGCATCCTACCCTATAATAACAGTGCAATATGTACACTGTGATTTGAACTGATCTCCAGCCGAGGGCAGCATGGAAATATAAAAACATCCTATACATGTCTACATTATTTACATCTGAAAAGCAAGTCCCCTTCTCATCGAGAATGCCACCCCCTTTCCTGATAAGCATAGAACTATAACTTCAGCGACGCTTTAAGCACTTCAGCCCCGGGAAGATTTTACCCCCTTCCAGATCAGAGCACGTTTTGTGATTTGGCACTGCTTCGCTTTAACTGATAATTGTGCGGTCGTGCGACGTTGCACCCAAATAAAATTGATGTGCTTTTTTTTCCCACAAATAGAGCTTTCTTTTGGTGGTATTTAATTACCTCTGTGATTTTTATTTTTTTTGCTATAAACAAAAAAGCGCGATAATTTTGAAAAAAAGCTATATTATTTACTTTTTGCTATAATAAATATCCCCCAAAAATATATAAAAATACAATCATTTTCCTCAGATTAGGCCGATATGTAATCTTCTACATATTTTTGGTAAAAAAAAATTGCAATAAGCGTATATTGATTGGTTTGCGCAAAAGTTATAGCGTCTACAAAATAGGGGATAGTTTTATGGCATTTTTATTATTATTTTTATTAGTAATGGCGGTGGTCTGCCATTTTTATTATGACTGCGACATTATGGTGGACTCATTTTTGGGACCATTGTCATTTATACAGTGAGGAGTGCTATAAAAATGCACTGATTACTGTGTAAATGACACTGGCAGGGAAGGGGTTAACCGCCAAGGGGTGATGAAGGGGTTAAGTGTGTCCTAGGGAGTGATTCTAACTGTGGGGGGGATAAGCTACCATTGAAATGACAGTTATCACTGCTCCCGATGACGGGGAGCAGTGATGAGTCATGAGGCAGAATGGGGAAATGCCTTGTTTACATAGTTGTCCATTCTGCGGCTCCGTAACACGATTGCCGGGAGACACACTCCATGTGTGATTTGAGGCTAGGACGGAGGTTCACCTTCTAGAAGGACAATGACCCCAAACACACTGCTAAAGCAACACTTGAGCAGTTTAAGTGGAAACATGTAAATGTGTTGGAATGGCCTAATTTCAATCCAATAGAAAATTTGTGGTCGGACTTAAAGATTGCTGTTCACAAACGCAAACCATCCAACTTGAAGGAGCTGGAGCAGTTTTGCAAGGAGGAATGGGCAAAAATCCCAGTGGTAAGATATGGCAAGCTCATAGAGACTTATCCAAAGCGACTTGGAGCTGTGATAGCCACAAAAGGTGGCTCTACAAAGTATTGACTTTAGGGGGGTGAATAGTTATGCACATTGACTTTTTCTGTTATTTTGTCCTATTTTTTGTTGGCTTAAAAAAAATAAAAAATAAAATCTTCAAAGTTGTGGGCATGTTCTGTAAATGAAATGATGCAAATCCTTAAACAATCCATGTTAATTCCAGGCTGTGAGGCAACAAAACACGAAAAATGGCAAGGGGGGGAATACTTTTGCAAGGCACTGTATTTTGCTTTTTGCTCACATTGTAGAACTGAATTAGAAATTGGGCAATTGTCTACATTTCCGTGAGGTTACTACAAATACACCTTCAGTTTTAAGAAAATGGTTATGTGAAAAAACACAGGTTCATGGAAAAAATATACAGTGGTGTGAAAAAGTGTTTGCCCCCATTCCTCATTTCCGGTTCCTTTGCATGTTTGTCACACTTAAGTGTTTCGGAACATCAAACCAATTTAAACAATAGTCAAGGACAACACAAGTAAACACAAAATGCAATTTGTAAATGAAGGTGTTTATTATTAAAGGTGAAAAAAATCCAAACCATCATGGCCCTGTGTGAAAAAGTGATTGCCCCCTAAACCTAATAACTGGTTGGGCCACCCTTAGCAGCAACAACTGCAACCAAGCGTTTGCGATAACGTGCAATGAGGCTTTTACAGCGTCCTGGAGGAATTTTGGCCCACTCATCTTTGCAGAATTGTCCTAATTCAGTTACATTAGAGGGTTTTCGAGCATGAACGGCCTTTTTAAGGTCATACCAACATCTCAATAGGATTCAGGTCAGGACTTTGGCTAGGCCACTCCAAAGTCTTCATTTTGTTTTTCTTCAGCCATTCGGTGGTGGACTTGCTGGTGTGTTTAGGATCATTGTCCTGCTGCAGAACCCAAGTTCGTTTCAGCTTGAGTACATGAACAGATGGTCGGACATTCTCCTTCAGGATCTCTTGGTAGACAGCAGAATTCATAGTTCCTTTTATCACGGCAAGTCTTCCAGGTCCTGAAGCAGCAAAACAGCCCCAGACCATCACACTACCACCACCATATTTTACTGTTGGTATAATGTTCTTTTTATGAAATGCAGTGTTCCTTCTACGCCAGATATACTTGGACACACACCTTCCAAAGAGTTCCACTTTTGTCTCATCGGCCCACAGAATGTTGTCCCAAAAGTCTTGGGGATAATCAAGATGTGTTGTGGAGAAATTGAGACGAGCTTTGATGTTCTTTTTGCTCAGCAGTGGTTTTCTCCTTGGAACTCTGCCATGCAGGCCATTTTTGCCCAGTCTTTTCCTGATGGTGGAGGCATGAACGCTGACCTTAACTGAGGCAAGTGAGGCCTGCAGTTCCTTGGACGTTGTTGTGGGGTCTTTTGTGACCTCTTGGATGAGTCGTCGCTGCGCTCTTGGGGTAATTTTGGGCGGCCGGCCACTCCTGGGAAGGTTCACCACTGTTCCATGTCTTCGCCATTTGTGGATAATGGCCCTCACTGTGGTTCGCTGGATTCCCAAAGCTTTGGAAATGGCTTTATAACCCTTTCCAGACTGATAGATCTCAATTACTTTCTTTCTCAATTGTTCCTGAATTTCTTTGGGTCTCGGCATGATGTGTAGCTTTTAGGCTGGGTTCACACTGCTGCGGGGGGAGATCCGGATGTGATTCGCACCGCAAATCACATCCGATCTCCGTAGCGATGCGAGTTCAGCCATACAGATAGTATGGCTGAATTCGCAGCGCTCCCGCAGCAAACTCGCACGGGACCCTTTTTTTGGTCCGCAACAGAATCGGATCGCATGGGGGTTCACACCATGCGATCCGATTCCTGTGCGAGTCGGCAGATCGCACTGCGATATGCGGACGGATCTGGGGGTGTCATTAACATAACATTGACACTCCCAGCCGTCCGCATAGGGCAGTGTGAACTGCCGGCGGGAGTAATGCGATGCGGGAAAACGCCGCGGATTCGCGGCATTCCCGCATCGCAGCGGTGTGAACCCAGCCTTAAGGATGTTCTGGTGGACCTTACTGTGTCAAGCAGCTCCTATTTAAGTGATGTCTTGATTGTGAACAGGTGTGGCAATAATCAGGCCTGGGTGTGGCTAGAGAAATTGAACTCAGGTGTGGACAACCACAGTTATAGTATGTTTTAACAAGGGGGGCAATCACTTTTTCACACAGGGCCATGATGGTTTGGATTTTTTTTTCACCTTTAATAATAAACACCTTCATTTACAAATTGCATTTTGTGTTTACTTGTGTTGTCCTTGACTATTGTTTAAATTGGTTTGATGTTCCGAAACACTTAAGTGTGACAAACATGCAAAGGAACAGGAAATGAGGAAGGGGGCAAACACTTTTCACACCACTGTAAATGTCTTGTGATTGGAAATTTGAAGTGAATCAAGTTCAATGTAAAATGTGTAGCTTTGATAAATTTAGCAAATGTTTCTATATATGACATATATTTTGATTTTCTGTAACTTAGGATATTTTGGAAGACAAGATGAACGCAAAATTTAGACATTCTTTTTGTATGGGCTGATAAAATATTAAAACAGGATTGCAAGAGAGAGAGAATGTGATGATTTGTTTTTCTGTTCAACAATACATTTTAAAAACAGTGAAAAACAAATAAAAAACAAAAAAATTTAATATGAAACAAAACCAACCAAGACAATAAAAAGCTTAAATAATAGTACAACCTTTTTTATGTTAATTGGTCAAGAAATTGTAATACTAAATTTGATGATATCACCATAAAATCTTCTTCATTTCAGCCAAAAAGAAAATGACAGTAAGGGCCGGTTCACACAGCGAGGCGATGCGAGGCGACACGGCTCGCCTCGCCTCACTCCCGCAAGTCGCCCCCGTTCTGTACAATGGAACCGTTCTGAGAGGAGCGACTCGAGTCGCTCCGACTCAGAAAAAAGGTTCCTGTACTACTTCTGGGTGACTTCGGGGGCGACTTGCATTGACTTCTATACAGAAGTCCTCTGCAAGTCGCCGCTGAGGTCCCCGCAGGTCGCGGCGAGGCAAGTCGGAGACGCCTCGCTGTGTAAACCGGCCCTTAGGCAATGCTCTGTACAGCATTCAAAAGGGGGAATACAATCACATCATTTATATTGTGTTGATGCATACACAAGAGTTCTAATCTGAAAAATCCCTTGTGTCTCGCCCTCCTCTGAGCATATATATCATTTTAATTATCTTGCTTTTGTTTCTTTGTTTTGTTCATTTCAAAGATGATGTATTTCTCTAAAAATGCAATCACAGTTTATTAATGTATCTAGAGCATTATAGTAAACCCAGGATATGTAAAAAGTAATGGAACAAGATTTTTGCATCCGTACAAGAACTTTTTGTTTTGGGTAATTTTGATATATATTTTTTTAACCACTTGAGCTCCAGAAGGTTTTACCCTCTTTGTGACCAGGCCTTTTTTTTACACAAATAGAGCTTTCTTTTGGTGGTATTTGATCATCACTGGTTTTTTTGTTTTTTTTTGTTTTTTTTTCATTATATAAATGAAAAGATCGAAAATTTTGAAAAAAATAAAAAAAAAATTTACTTTCTACTATAAAACATTGAATAAAGAATAAAAAATCGAATTTCTTCAAAAATGTAGGCCAAAATATAATCTTACCACTGGAATTTTTTGCCCATTCCTCCATGCAAAACTGCTCCAGCTCCTTCAAGTTGGATGGTATGCATTTGTGAACAGCAATCTTTAAGTCCAACCACAAATTTTCTATTGGATTGAGGTCTGGGCTTTGGCTAGGCCATTCCAACACATTTACATGTTGCCACTTAAATCGCTCAAGTGTTCCATTAGCAGTGTGTTTGGGGTCATTGTCCTGCTGGAAGGTGAACCTCCGTCCTAGCCTCAAATCACACATGGAGTGTGTCTCCCGGCGATCGCGTTACAGAGCCGCAGAATGGGGAACTATGTAACCAAGGCATTTCCTTGTTCTGCCCTGTGTCATGACAGAGATCTACTGCTCCCTGTCATCGGGAGCAGTGATCACTGTCATGTCAGTGGTACCCCATCCCCCCACAGTTAGAATCACTCCCTAGGACACACTTAACCCCTTCATCACCCCTTGTGGTTAACCCCTTCCCTGCCAGTGTCATTTACACAGTAATCGGGGCATTTTTATAGCACTGATCGCTGTATAAATGACAATGGTCCCAAAAATGTGTCCGTCATAATGTCGCAGTCCCGATAAAAATGGCAGATCACTGCCATTACTAATAAAAATTAAATAATAATAAAAATGCCATAAAACTATCCGCTATTTTGTAGATGCTATAACTTTTGCGCAAACCAATTAATATACGCTTATTTTGATTTATTTTTTATTTTTATTTTCTACCAAAAATATGTAGAAGAATACATATCGGCCTAAACTGAGGGAAAAAATGTATTTTTATATATTTTTGGGGGATATTTATTATAGCAAAAAGTAAAAAATATAGCTTCTTTTTGTATTTTAGAAAGTTACTATTGTCTCTCAATGCTTCAGGTCTGGCCAATATTTTCTTGGTGCTCAACCCCATATTTTCTCACTAGGAGTTTCACAACTTTCTGCAACATATGGTCTTTTCTTGAGTTTGGTTCGAGATAATATGCAAACTTTCCATCATAGCCTTTTTTTCACAATATCTTCACCATATCGACCATCTCTTCTATTTTAGCTTCTGGGCCTTGTGGATTCAGCAGTCCTTAGTCTTCCTATTCTGCAACACAACAGGGATATTCTTTCTATGACATTGTGGTCCAAAATAGGGACCAAAAGAAATAGGGAAAAGACTCATTATAGAGGTGACCTCAGCACAAACGTTCGGTGGTTGATCTTTACTTGATACAATTGATGTCTTTAGAGGAAAATTTCATTAATAAGAAAATGAATCTGTAAAGTGGTAAATAGTGATGGACGAACTTCCGACGGGACGTTTTGCGAACACGGTACGCGAACGCGGCCGAAAGTTCGCGAACCATAACGTTCGCGGCGGGCCCCACTGTCTTCAATGGGAGGCGAACTTTACAAACCTACAGGTCATATTTGCAGCCACAAAATAATTACTAGCTGTGCACACATAGTCCCACCACATGGCCAATGACATAACACATGTATGAGGTGAATCTGGGATCGACAACTACAAGCATTCTTTTTTTATATGTGAAATTGTGACAATTCAGGACTCAGGAGCGCATGAAGGCAATGGAGGAGAGGGAAGGTCAGGGTAGGCAAAGAAGAGGGTTCAGGAGATGATCACCAGCACCGTGATATAGAGCACTGACAACTGCACTGTGATAGAGAGCACTGACATCAGCACCGTGACAAAAAACACTGACATTAGCACCATGATAGCGTGATCTGACACCAGCACCGTGATAGAGAGCACTGACATCAGCAGCGTGACATAAAGCACTGACACCAGCACCGTGATATACAGCACTGACACCAGCACCGAGATAGAGAGCACTAACAGCAGCACTGATACCAGCAACTTGCTGCTGGGCCCCAAAAATATGACACCGCTCAACCTCTTCAAACAGGAGGGTACGGGCATATAGTACGGTGTGCTTTTTTTGTACAAGGAAGTGAGCCAAATGAAGAAAGAAGGTCTGTGTGCTCGATTAAAAAAAATTGTTTATAGACATATACATGGTCTACTGGTCACATATGTTCAATTCCTCCGAGATCCATGCCTCATTCATTTTTAGAAATGTGAAGTAGTTAACACTGTCGTGAGCTAGGCGAGTACGCTTATCGGTCACGATCCCCCCTGCTGCGCTGAACGTCCTTTCGGACAGGACACTGGACGATTGCAAATTGGGCAAGCTCTAGCCAGAGGTCAAGCTTGCCCACCCAGTAGTCCAGGGGTTCATCACTCCTCAGAGCGTCCACATCGGCCGTTAACTCGATGTAGTCGGACACCTGTTGGTCTAGGCGTTCCCTGATGCTGGATCTGGATGACACCTGTCAATGGGTCGGCTGAAAGAATGACCTCTGTCATGGTTACGCAATAGTTTGTCTGCTTACCTGTTCCCATGTGTTCATCTAGAGACCAGACGACCCTCACCTGTCTGCTTTTGTAATCCATCCTCTGGCATGGCTCGACCCTAGCTCATATCAGTGAGCTCTATATTACCTGTGCACTGCAGGCCAGCCCTGCTGATCAACCATTGTGTGTTAGCTTCCTGTTACCTGCCGTGTGCTCTTCTGTTGTTCCATTACCGACTTTGGCGTCTCCTTGACTATTCCCGTCTGCTTGTGGTCCCGACCTTGGCTTTGTCCCTCACTATCCCTATCCTCCTGTTGCCTACTGTGGGTGTGAGCTGGAGGACCCTGGGGGTCGTGACCTGGAGCCAGTTGCAGCCAAGTCCATCCTCACCACTAGAGGCGCTGGTGAACACCTGCTGGCTCTTAGACTCCGCGACCCAGGGAATCTTACGCTCTAACCCCAGTGGGATCTGTCCCCCGTCTGCAGCAGTCAGCCGTAGGGTCCATAACCTTGCGGTGCACTCCTGATCCCTACGGTGTGCATCTGTCACCTCGCCTCAAGGTGACCTGACAACATCATATCAGAAGTCACCAACACATCTTCAAACTGGCCTCTTCTTGCAGGCGCTGTTGGATTGGTACCCGCAACTCCTTCTCTGGAAGTGGGAATTGCTCCTCTGCCAGCGCACGCAAAGCAGAATGCAGCATTTCTCGAAGCAAGGCCTGGAAGTGCTCCATTCTGACAGCCCTCTGTGATGGCGGTAACATTTCCGCCATTTTGTGTTTGTACCGGGGGTCTAAGTATGTTGCCACCCAGTACTGGTCCTTGACCCCTATGCTTTTTATACGGGGGTCCCTGTTAAAACACTGGAGCATGAAGGCCCCCATTTGCACTAAACTGGAAGTGGTGTGGTGGCCTGGCTCCTGCTCATCATCCAGGATAATGTCGTCCTCTTCATTCTCCTCTCCCCATCCACGCACAACAACAGGGATCCCAGAAAGGTTTAAAGCATGCTCTTCTTGCTCCTCCTCATCCGCCCCGGCACCATCCTCCTCTGACTCCTCTTCAGACTCCTGTTGTTGACTTGTCTCAGATAGAGTAGCCCCCCCTGGGAATTCATCCAGCAATGCAACCTCATCTTCCCGCTCCTGCTCCTCCACAGCTTGATCAATGACACAACGCAATGCACGCTCCATAAAAAGGCATAAGGTACCATGTCACTGATGGCGCCATGGCTGCGACTGACCAGTTTGGTGATCTCCTCAAATGGCCGCAGAAGTCTGCATGCATCGCGCATGAGCAGCCACTACCGTGGTGAAAAAAACCCCAGCTCCCCAGAACCTGTTCTGCCGCAGAGTTCATACAGGTAGACGTTAACTGCACGTTTCTGCTGGAGCAGCCTATCAAGCATATAGAAGGTTGAGTTCCATCGCGTCGGGCAATCACAAATAAGATGTCTGACCGGCAGATTGTGTCGCCGCTGAATGTCAGCAAGGTGACCCATGGCCGTGTAAGATCTTCTGAAATGGGCCGAGATTTTCCTTGCCTGCCGCAAGATGTCCTGGACCCCAGGGTATTTGACAGCTAATCACTGCACAACCAAGTTTAAGATGTGTTGCATGCATGGCACGTGCGTAATTTTGCCCTGTTTCAATGCACTAAGCAGATTGGCACTGTTGTCACACACCACTTTACCAACTGTCAAATTGAGCGGTGTTAGCCACTGATCTGCCTGTGAACGCAAAGCTGAAAGGAGTGCCGGGCCAGTGTGGCTCTTGGCTTCCAGGCACAACAGAAGAAGCACGGCATGGCAACGTCTCACCTGGCATGTCGAATACGTTCTGGGGAGCTTGGGCGGCGCAGAGGAAGAGACGCTAGCAGCGGAAAAGGAGGAGTCAGCCGAGGAGGAGAGGGAGGAGGATGGAGTAGGAGGAGGACGAGAAGAGCCAGGCCTGCATGCAATCCGTGGTGGTAAAACCAAATCTACACGGGTGCCACGGGTTACATGCTTGTTGGCCGTCAGAAGGTTCACCCAGTGGGCAGTAAAAGTGATATACCTTCCCTGCCCGTGTTTGCTAGACCACGTGTCTGTGGTCATATGTATTTTGGCACCGACACTGTGTGCCAGAGATACATTCACTTGCCGCTGAACATGGCCATATAGCTCTGGGATGCCCTTCTCTGAGAAATACTTCCTTCCTGGGACCTTCCATTGTGGTGTTCCAATGGCCACAAATTTTCGAAAGGCATCCGAGTCCACCAGTTTATATGGCAGTAGTTGGCGGGCTATCAGTTCTGACAAGCCAGCCGTCAACCGTTGGGCAAGAGGGTTATCCAGCGTCATCATTTTTTTACACTCGAACATTAGGCCCACGGAAGCCTGCCTTTTTGCAGAAAAACATGAGCTTGGCGTGATGGAAGGTGGAGTGGAGGACAATTGTCAGGAGAGAGGAGAAGAAGTAGAAGACGAGGCTGGACGGTGAGAGCCTGGAGTGTGGCTTTGTCAAGGACCTGGAGTGTGGCTTTGTGTGTTCAGTTGCTCCCACTGGGCTCGGTGATGGTAGCTCATGTGCCTTCTTAAGGCAGTCGTCCCTAGGTGAGTGTTGGGCTTACCGCGACTAATGCGTTGACTGCAAAGATTGCAGATGGCAACACTATTGTCAACAGCGGACACGTTAAAAAAAGCCCACACTGCGGAGCCATGTGCCGGCGTCCTGGGAGCGCCAGATGTGACCGTACATGGTCGATGCCTCGCTCCTGATAAATTAGCAGTCTGCTTTGTCCCTCCTGTGCAATGTAAGTTATTCCTGCTTCTCCTCCCTATCTGCTGGTCCATATCTCCCTCTGAGCTCCCCTCCTCTTCCTCTCTTGTGGGCACCCACGTGACAACACTAGACACGTCATCATCGACGTCACCTTCCCCACCGCTATAAGTAGAGATCTCGGAGTAGGCAGCAACACCGGGGACCAACCTCCTCCTTGGGCTGATCTGGGTACTGTCGTCAGACTGCTGAGTGGCGGTTGTTGGTACCTCCTCTTCCTGATCCAATGCCAAGAGTGGCTGCGCATCAGAAATGTCTTGATATGGATCGGAAAATAATTCCTGTGACTCAAGCGGAAGGCATGTGGTGGTGGTGGTGGTGTTGTTGGTGGTAGTGTTTTTGGGGGTGCACATAGCAGAGAGTGAAGAAGAGGGTGCAGATTGAGAGGATGAGGAGGGTGCAGAAGAGTAAGGCTAAGTGAGCCACTCAACCAAGTCTGGTGCTTCCTTTGACGTAATCGCACGCACCTTCTGCAATTTCCCACTTTGGCTCAAGCCTGTTGCTCCTGCCCTTCCCAGTGGCGTAACTAGAACCTTCAGGGCCCCGATGCAAGAAACCATAAAGGGCCCCCCTGAACCCCAGCCAGGGCCCTTCCCTCTGAGTCCGGCGATGGAACTCCAGGGCATGGTCACAGGTATGACCTTTGTGAGCCCTGTAGTTCCACCACTGGCATCAGTAGTTTTTTTTATTATTTATTGTTTTTATTTTTAGGTGCCCCATTGGGGGACTGTCCCTAGGCAGGATGGGGTCTCCGTCCCCAGAAGAGATGAGGTCCTTTTCTCTAGGGCAGATGAAGTTACTGCCCCAGGTGAGAAGGGGCCCCTATCCCCAGGGGAGATGGGGATCCCTGTCCCCACGTGAGAAGGGGCCCTTGTCCCCAGGGGGAGATCGAGGGGGTATGTAATGGTGTGTCTGGCTGGGGAGAAGAGACAGCAATTCATGGAGCAGGAGAGGGGTACTCTGAGGAGCCGGCCGAGGACACAGGTCATGCGGGGAATGCACAACTTAAGAGCAGCCAGTGCGATAGTCGAGCATGGAGCTCTGCTAGTCACCCTCTACCTCCAGCCACCCGTGTGCATGGTGCACTGGTACACCTAGCTGCCTATGCTGCTGCCGGCCATATGTAGAGGGGGCTGAATGGGCCCCCTGCAGCACAGGGCCCAGCTGCGGTCACGACTGCTGCATCCCCTATAGTTACGCCCCTGGCCCTACCCCTACCACCCCTGCGGAAGGGCCTGCCTCTTCCTCTGCCTGTCATTTTTTAAATGACCCTGTGACAAAACTCTCTAGAGAATTGCAGTATGTATGTGGAAGAAGGTATATAACACCCCGCTTCAATCTGTTGTTATTGGGGGCCACTGGTCTATCAGACCAGTTACAATACTTTTTTTTTGGATTGCGTTTGTCTCTCTTTGTAGTATCGCTGCAGAACCGCTCAGCAGTCACAATGCTGCACAGTGGAAACGCACTATACTATGCTTTCTATATGTGCAAGTATTTTATACGTGTATTACACAACTATATACTGCACACCAAATAGTACACCTATACCAGTCCTTAAGGACCTTTGTTTAACTAGTAGCTAGGGATTAGCAGACTGAACCTCACTCAACCCTATATACTGTACTACGCTATACCGACACCAGTCCTTATAAGGACCTTTGTGGAACTAGTAGGTTATGATTAGCAGACTGTACCTCACTCAACCCTATATACTGTACTACGCTATACCATACCAGTCCTTATAAGGACCTTTGTGGGACTAGTAGCTAGTGATTAGCAGACTGTACCTCAGTCCCTATACTGATAAAGGACTGCTGCAGAATAGGGCAGCAGTCAGCAGTAGTGCACCTCAACCCTATATATTGTGGACCTATACCAGTCCTTAAGGATTAGCAGACTGTACCTCACTCAACCCTATATACTGTACTACGCTATACCTTACCAGTCCTTATAAGGACCTTTGTGGAACTAGTAGGTTGTGATTAGCAGACTGTACCTCAGTCCCTATATGGATAAAGGACTGCTGCAGCATAAGGGCAGCAGTCAAGTATAATATTCTTTCTATATTTGGAAGAAAGAATATTATACGTGTACAACCCTATACCATACCAGTCCTGAAAAGGACCTTTGTGGACCTAATAGTAACAGCTAACGATTAAACTGACTGTCCCTCACTGCTACACACAGCGTCCTGTCTGTCCCTCTGTACACTGACAAAACACAGGCTGCTGCAACAATGACTTGAATAGCAGTGCACTCAAACCTATATCCTGTACTACACCATACCAGTCCTGAAAAGGACTTTTGTGGACCTAATAGTAACAGCTAATGATTAAACTGACTGTCCCTCTCTGCTACACACAGTGCCCTGTCTGTCCCTCTCTGCACTGACAAAAGACAATCTGCTGCAACAATCACTTGAATAGCAGTGCCTCAAACCTATATCCTGAACTACACTTACACCATACCAGTCCTTAAAAGGACTTTCGTGGACCTAATAGCTAGCGATTTGGGTCACTGCAGTCTCTCCCTGCTCCACACAGCAACCTCTCCCTATAGCAGTGTTTCTCAAATCCAGTCCTCAGGCCCCCCCAACAGGTCACGTTTTCAGGATTTCCCTCAGATGAAACGGCTGTGGTAATTGCTAAGGCAGTGAAACTGATCAAATCACCTGTGAAAAATAATGGAAAACCTGAAAACATGACCTGTTGGGGGGGCCTGAGGACTGGATTTGAGAAACACTGCCCTATAGTGACAGAAGAAAGAATGTAAAATGGCCGCCGGATCGGGTCCATTTATAAGTTAGGGGGAATGTCCAATTGTCCACGTGCTGTAATGTCTCATTTGGCTGTCCTGTACCCCATGATGGATGTGTCATCATAGGTCAAAGTTATTTTACACAGTAAACACGTCGGGCGAACAGCAGCAATAGTCCGCCGATCGGGCGAATCCCGAACAGCCGAAATTCATCGCGAACCGACCGCCGGGCAAACAGTTCGGCCATCCCTAGTGGTAAATATGCAACTACATTGATATATATATTAAACAAAGTCAAGTGAGCACTGTATGATAGATTAGCAGTAGACATGTGCATTCATTTTCGTCCGAATGCATTTTCATCCGAATTTCAGGTATTTGCTATAACGAAAGTACAGAAACCGAAAAATGAAAGATCCAACATAAATAAATGCTTTATTTTTGTTTATATCGTTCGATATAGAATAGGAGATTTGACATGACTCTGACAATAACAATCTGTATCTATTGAACCTGTGGTGGAATGTGCCTAACCTTACCTCTATTAGTCCAAGATTATATAGAGAAAAGATTAGACAGAGAGAAAATATTCGACGTAGAGAGAAAATATTCGACGTAGAGAGAAAATATTCGACGTAGAGAGAAAAGATTTGACAGAGAGAAAATATTCTGGAATTGGGTGGGGGAACTAAAATAAAAATAATGATGATTATGGGTGTTATTGGCTGATTGTAACCAAAGAGGAGGAGCAGTAAAATAGCTAGAACTAAGTACACACATACAGCCAACTTACTATCACTTATGATTGCTAGCAGAGAAACACAGACACTGAATCATTTCAGAAGACAGTCAATCTCATTTGAATTGTCACTTGTCAGAGAACCCGAATTATTATTAAGCATAAGCACAGCAGCAGAACAATGGTGAAGCAAGCTACAGTTCAACTTAGCTTTTTCCTAATAATCTGCTGCAGGAACGCGGTTCCCTTTGCAGGACCAGAGCCGCCCGAGGCTCTAGCACAGTCTGCTAGCTGCGTTGTTTTCACAGAGCTGACATCGGAAGAGCAGCACAGTGATG
Organism: Lithobates pipiens; assembly: GCF_037356315.1. Classification (NCBI taxonomy): domain Eukaryota; kingdom Metazoa; phylum Chordata; class Amphibia; order Anura; family Ranidae; genus Lithobates; species Lithobates pipiens. The sequence continues at coordinate 325,471,290 of NW_027507784.1, forward strand.
CACGGAGGGCAGGGGCTGGCTCAGTTAACTGATTGGTTAATAGAACTGCTCTGCATTCTATCAACCAATCAGTTAACTGGGACAGGTCCCGCCCTCTGTCCATCCCTTTGCTGCACTTCCGATGTCATCTGCTGTGTCCTGTGTAAGGTAAGACAGGGAAGAGGGGGCTGTTATGAAGGAGGGAGGGGGAAAGTATCAGAAACTGAAAGGAATGAGGAGAGGTGATATAAAAGGGAGGCAGGGCAGGAATGTGAAGGGGGGTTCTACAAAGGGGGTGAGGACAGGAATGTAAAGGAGGTGCCATAAAGGGGCTGAGGACAGGTTTAAATTTTAAAACTAGCTACTTGGTCATCTTCCGTACTATGTCGCATTCGCAGTCTGGTCATCTCCTGTAGTCGCATTCGCAGTCTGGTCATCTCCTGTAGTCGCATTCGCAGTCTGGTCATCTCCTGTAGTCGCATTCGCAGTCTGGTCATCTCCTGTAGTCGCATTCGCTGTCTGGTCATCTCCTGTAGTCGCATTCGCAGTCTGATCATCTCCTGTAGTCGCATTCACAGTCTGATCATCTCCTGTAGTCGCATTCGCGGTCTGGTCATCTCCTGTAGTCGCATTCGCAGTCTGGTCATCTCCTGTAGTCGCATTCGCAGTCTGGTCATCTCCTGTAGTCTCATTCCCGGTCTGGTCATCTCCTGTAGTCGCATTCGCAGTCTGGTCATCTCCTGTAGTCGCATTCGCAGTCTGGTCATCTCCTGTAGTCGCATTCGCAGTCTGGTCATCTCCTGTAGTCTCATTCCCGGTCTGGTCATCTCCTGTACTATGTCGCATTCGCAGTCTGGTCATCTCCTGTAGTCGCATTCGCAGTCTGATCATCTCCTGTAGTCGCATTCGCAGTCTGATCATCTCCTGTAGTCGCATTCGCAGTCTGATCATCTCCTGTAGTCGCATTCGCGGTCTGATTATCTCCTGTAGTCGCATTCGCGGTCTGGTCATCTCCTGTAGTCTCATTCCCGGTCTGGTCATCTCCTGTAGTCGCATTCGCAGTCTGGTCATCTCCTGTAGTCGCATTCGCAGTCTGGTCATCTCCTGTAGTCGCATTCGCACTCTGGTCATCTCCTGTAGTCGCATTCGCAGTCTGATCATCTCCTGTAGTCGCATTCGCAGTCTGATCATCTCCTGTAGTCGCATTCGCACTCTGGTCATCTCCTGTAGTCGCATTCGCACTCTGGTCATCTCCTGTAGTCGCATTCGCACTCTGGTCATCTCCTGTAGTCGCATTCGCAGTCTGGTCATCTCCTGTAGTCGCATTCGCAGTCTGGTCATCTCCTGTAGTCGCATTCGCAGTCTGGTCATCTCCTGTAGTCGCATTCGCAGTCTGGTCATCTCCTGTAGTCGCATTCGCAGTCTGGTCATCTCCTGTAGTCGTATTTGCAGTCTGATCATCTCCTGTAGTCGCATTCGCGGTCTGGTCATCTCCTGTAGTCTCATTCCTGGTCTGGTCATCTCCAGGGCTCGAGTCCTGCGGGAACGCGTGGGAACGGCGTCCCCGCACTTTTTTCACAGCAGGAACGCCGTTCCCTTTGCAGGACCAGAGCCGCCCGAGGCTCTAGCACAGTCTGCTAGCTGCGTTGTTTTCACAGAGCTGACATCGGAAGAGCAGCACAGTGATGCACGGAGGGCAGGGGCTGGCTCAGTTAACTGATTGGTTAATAGAACTGCTCTGCATTCTATCAACCAATCAGTTAACTGGGACAGGTCCCGCCCTCTGTCCATCCCTTTGCTGCACTTCCGATGTCATCTGCTGTGTCCTGTGTAAGGTAAGACAGGGAAGAGGGGGCTGTTATGAAGGAGGGAGGGGGAAAGTATCAGAAACTGAAAGGAATGAGGAGAGGTGATATAAAAGGGAGGCAGGGCAGGAATGTGAAGGGGGGTTCTACAAAGGGGGTGAGGACAGGAATGTAAAGGAGGTGCCATAAAGGGGCTGAGGACAGGTTTAAATTTTAAAACTAGCTACTTGGTCATCTTCCGTACTATGTCGCATTCGCAGTCTGGTCATCTCCTGTAGTCGCATTCGCAGTCTGGTCATCTCCTGTAGTCGCATTCGCAGTCTGGTCATCTCCTGTAGTCGCATTCGCAGTCTGGTCATCTCCTGTAGTCGCATTCGCTGTCTGGTCATCTCCTGTAGTCGCATTCGCAGTCTGATCATCTCCTGTAGTCGCATTCACAGTCTGATCATCTCCTGTAGTCGCATTCGCGGTCTGGTCATCTCCTGTAGTCGCATTCGCAGTCTGGTCATCTCCTGTAGTCGCATTCGCAGTCTGGTCATCTCCTGTAGTCTCATTCCCGGTCTGGTCATCTCCTGTAGTCGCATTCGCAGTCTGGTCATCTCCTGTAGTCGCATTCGCAGTCTGGTCATCTCCTGTAGTCGCATTCGCAGTCTGGTCATCTCCTGTAGTCTCATTCCCGGTCTGGTCATCTCCTGTACTATGTCGCATTCGCAGTCTGGTCATCTCCTGTAGTCACATTCGCAGTCTGATCATCTCCTGTAGTCGCATTCGCAGTCTGATCATCTCCTGTAGTCGCATTCGCAGTCTGATCATCTCCTGTAGTCGCATTCGCGGTCTGATTATCTCCTGTAGTCGCATTCGCGGTCTGGTCATCTCCTGTAGTCTCATTCCCGGTCTGGTCATCTCCTGTAGTCGCATTCGCAGTCTGGTCATCTCCTGTAGTCGCATTCGCAGTCTGGTCATCTCCTGTAGTCGCATTCGCACTCTGGTCATCTCCTGTAGTCGCATTCGCAGTCTGATCATCTCCTGTAGTCGCATTCGCACTCTGGTCATCTCCTGTAGTCGCATTCGCACTCTGGTCATCTCCTGTAGTCGCATTCGCACTCTGGTCATCTCCTGTAGTCGCATTCGCAGTCTGGTCATCTCCTGTAGTCGCATTCGCAGTCTGGTCATCTCCTGTAGTCGCATTCGCAGTCTGGTCATCTCCTGTAGTCGCATTCGCAGTCTGGTCATCTCCTGTAGTCGCATTCGCAGTCTGGTCATCTCCTGTAGTCGCATTCGCAGTCTGGTCATCTCCTGTAGTCGTATTTGCAGTCTGATCATCTCCTGTAGTCGCATTCGCGGTCTGGTCATCTCCTGTAGTCTCATTCCTGGTCTGGTCATCTCCAGGGCTCGAGTCCTGCGGGAACGCGTGGGAACGGCGTCCCCGCACTTTTTTCACAGCAGGAACGCCGTTCCCTTTGCAGGACCAGAGCCGCCCGAGGCTCTAGCACAGTCTGCTAGCTGCGTTGTTTTCACAGAGCTGACATCGGAAGAGCAGCACAGTGATGCACGGAGGGCAGGGGCTGGCTCAGTTAACTGATTGGTTAATAGAACTGCTCTGCATTCTATCAACCAATCAGTTAACTGGGACAGGTCCCGCCCTCTGTCCATCCCTTTGCTGCACTTCCGATGTCATCTGCTGTGTCCTGTGTAAGGTAAGACAGGGGAGAGGGGCTGTTATGAAGGAGGGAGGGGGCAAGTATCAGAAACTGAAAGGAATGAGGAGAGGTGATATAAAAGGGAGGCAGGGCAGGAATGTGAAGGGGGGTTCTACAAAGGGGGTGAGGACAGGAATGTAAAGGAGGTGCCATAAAGGGGCTGAGGACAGGTTTAAATTTTAAAACTAGCTACTTGGTCATCTTCCGTACTATGTCGCATTCGCAGTCTGGTCATCTCCTGTAGTCGCATTCGCAGTCTGGTCATCTCCTGTAGTCGCATTCGCAGTCTGGTCATCTCCTGTAGTCGCATTCGCAGTCTGGTCATCTCCTGTAGTCGCATTCGCTGTCTGGTCATCTCCTGTAGTCGCATTCGCAGTCTGATCATCTCCTGTAGTCGCATTCACAGTCTGATCATCTCCTGTACTATGTCGCATTCGCAGTCTGGTCATCTCCTGTAGTCGCATTCGCAGTCTGGTCATCTCTTGTAGCATGTCGCATTTGCAGTCACTGTATTTTATGTGAAATATATATATATATGCATATGAGCGTATCTTTTTTTTTTTTTTTTGGTGGGGGAGTGGATCTTGGGTGGGAGTTCCCACACTTTTTTCCCCAGGACTTGACCCCTGGTGTGAGAACCTTATAGTGATACTAATGTTGCTGCTAGTGTTGTTGTGATAGCCTCAGAGGCTGCTTGTGTTGTGGGCGAGATTTATTATTATAGAATCTTATTACCTGTCTGATCAGCGATCGCTATCACCAGTCCACCAGTTTCTGTTTGAACGACGAGATAATATATATACAGAAACACTTGTAGATGGCTCAGGAATGTCCTCCAATGTCTCCATGTCGCTCTCGCAATGGGTTGTCACCATATTCGTTATTATCAGTCACTCACCTGAGAGACTTAGTCCTTGTACACGTGGGCGGAGATTCCGACGGAATGTGTCCTATTGGACCGTTTTGTCGGATATTCCGACTGTGTGGTATGCATCGGACTATTTCCGTTGGAATATCCGTCGGACCAAATTTTCCAACTTGCTGGAAATATTTTCCTACAAACTGTTCTGATCGGACATACTCCGATCATGTGTAGCCTACTCCGACGGACAAAGTGCCACGCATGCTCCCATTCAAATTCCGACACGGAAGCGCTCGTTCAGGTAAAACTACTGCTCGTAAGCGATATAGCACATTTGTCACGCTGCAATGTTAAAAATTCTTTCATGAAGCGCATTCTCTTGTTCTTTACAATGCTGCAAGAAGGAACTTCTTTTGATGCTCATAGTCACACACACTTCTTCCGAACGTATTTCATGACTCTTTTTTAACCATTTCAGAAATACAATTTTGGATTTTGTCATATCTACACAATTTTAGATTTAGTTTATTCTTTTTTGGGTGCATTTTTTTTTTCCTAAACATCTCCTTTTTTTGTCAGTTTGCTAATTTCTCAATTTTTTAGGTTTTTTTTTGTGTGTTAACTTACCACAACAACATTATTGTATTTTTGATATTTTGTTTTTCTTTTTTAATCTACAGGAGGTTGTTTAGTGTTGGTTCCCCTTGTTATTCATTTCACTTTGTTTTTTTGAAATGTACCTGCCTGCTCACAAATAAACTAGCCTTTTTGAAGTAAAACACATACGCAAGTATTTCTTCAAACAAAAAATACCTTTATTTCATTGTCAGTAACAAATAAAGAGGGAGGCAGCGATGTTGAAACTGGGGAGGTTAGCGAAGCCTTTGGCCCCCAGGGCACACCAACTATTTCAACGCAAAAATTGGTGGCCTGAGGAGTACATATCTGAGGGAGAGAAGTCTGGTCCTGAAGTCCATGAAACCCGGAACAGCAGCAGATGACATCTATGTTGCCAGCTGTGGTACTACAACTCTGGTCTTCCTTCCACGCTTCCTTCCAGGCTGTCGCTGTGGTGCTGGAGGTGTGGCAGAAGGAGGAGGAGGAGCAGGGGCATGGGCCAAACCACACAAGTGTGTTTCTTGTGTCATTTGGCCCAACAGACCCTTGTTGAGGGTGTGTATAATAACCTCCTCACACAAGAGCTGTTGCCCCTGCTCCATTTTATCAAGCTTGCACACAACCAAGGAGGCAAAGGCCTCTTGGTAGGTGGGTTTTGCTTGGAGGGCCGCAGAAGCCTCACCAATCAGCCTCAGGGCGGACTCCTCAACATTCCCCCCCTTTCTTGCCCTTTTGCGTGGAAGGCAGAGGGGTGGGACCTGGCATTCAGTGAGGCTCCTTTGCCCGCCCACCGCCTGGCTGCCGCTTACCCCCGCCTCCTCCTGGCTGCCACTTTCCAAAGCCACCTCCTGGCTGCTGCATTCCACACCCTCCTGTTCCTGGCTGAGTTCTTCCTGTGTATGAAAAAGGGACATCGTGTGTGTTTGATGAACCAAAAACTCAAACGATTTTCACATCAACACTGTTGCAAATTGTTAACCAATAGAAAAGACTATCATTCTGTGCCCAACATTTTTCTTTCTTGGTTTTGGCCACTACTGTCTATTGATATGCGAAACACTTTCAAAACTCAGCAATTAGTGAGCAAAAATCAAGTTAACATCATTCATTTTTACTCCCAAAATATGTACAACAATACTATACCTGGCTCAAGCTGGGCTCCTCCAGTTCTTCCTGAGTGGAAGGCCCAGGTTGGGCGTCGGAAGACTCAGCGGGTGTGGAATGGAGCATATGACGCGTGGAAGGAAGAGTAGGGAGGGATTCTCTGACCTCAGCCTGGTCTGACAGAAAATGCATCCTGTCATAATACCACAGGGTGGGGACATAAACGCCATCTGCTGCAGCTCCAGATTGCATGGACTTCAGCATCTTGGTCCTCTCCCTCATATATGTACTCCTGAGGCTACCAATTTTCTTTTTTAAATAGTTGTCATCTGCCTTGGGGACCTCCGGCTTCACAAACTCAACCAGTTTCAACATTGCTGCCTGCCTCTTTTTTTTGTTACTATATTGTGGGTGTTTTGGTTGCCACAGGCAGGGCATGGCTCTGTATTTATCGATGAACAGAGGGTGGAAGCTATGATCGTTGAACCCGTCCATAATGTCTGCAAGACACAACACAAGATAAACCCTAATGTCAGTCTAAACTCCACTAATGCAGGCCTCAATCTAGAAGCAGTATAGCCTAGTGATGTACCAAGTTCAAAATTTTACCTTCGTTTGCACGTTCGTCGCGTCAGCTTCTCCCTCGGTTCACCGATCGTACGGACGACACACGCGTGTTGCGTTTTATATACAGTGCGCATGCTTGAAACTCCGCCTACCCCTGACGTTCTTTTCAGACTATTCCCCGCCCCTTCGATTTCAGCGCAGTGGGGAGAGCACATGGTGGAGAGAACACAGGTGCGCACTAATAATTCCACTAATGAGGAGGAGGGTGAGGAAAGCCCGGAGCCTGAAACGTCCCGATCCAGGAAGAGAAGATTTAAGGCCTTAAATATGTCTTTTGGAGAGATGTTGGAGATGGTGGACATATTGAACAGGACCGACTATGATGGGAAGTATGGACCTTACCCAAACTCAAATATCAGAAAGGCCAAGATCATGAATAAAGTTGTGAAGAGTCTTCATAAGGATTTTGGGGTATGCCAATCCGAGGATCAACTGAGAAAACGCTGGTCAGACCTGAAACTGAGGGAGCATGAGCAGTACATAAGGATCAAGCGTGTTCTTGACAAAAGTAAGTAGTTGTCGTGTGTTCATATGATTATTATTGCTTGCATCCTGCTCCATGTGCTTTGATTTCATATTGTGCAGTTTAAAATGGCCACTTGCAAGTTCATGGTTTCATTCGTTCGTAGGAAACTGTGTTCAGCTGGAATACTTACCTGCAGAACAATGTGTCCCCAATAATGTTCTGACCTTGAAGCTCTGCCAAAAGAAACAATTGTACAACACTCCCAAACAATTTTTCATATTCCTAATTCTGCCCTCTGTGTGCTAATTATTCTTTTTTTTTCATTCTCATAGGGGAGAGAAGACTCGGCAAGTATGAGGACACCAGGGACCACACCCCTCCCAAAGAAGGCCAAATTCCAAAACCAGAAACAGAGGAGCAGGAGGAGGAGGAGGAAGGAGAGATCGTTGAGGTTGGGCAAATTGTCACCACAACAGGTGAGTGTCGGAGAACACAGCTTCCGGTAAGCTCATCAATGTATGTCACCATATTTTTATAAAATGGTGTGTTTTTTTGCTTTGTTTTGTAGGTGATGTGGAAGAAGATTCCTGTTTTACCAGTGAAAGTGCCCAGATCCTGATTGGGGAGATAATGGGGTGCAATCGGGATTTGGAAAATATACAGCAAAACATCAATGATGTTAAAAATAAAATGAAGAACACCATTGATGTTTTGGGGAGAGTGTGATACAGAAAAAACTAGATAGGGTTTTATTTTTTCTATTTTAAAACACAACTTTTGTATTTATCGAAATTACAAATTTGGAAGATCAATGTACGTGTTTTGTGTAAAGTGGCTGAGATGAAGGGGTTGCAGCCCCAAAGAATGTACCTTGATCCCCCATGATGTGAGATAGCACATGTTGACACACTGTGTGCATTTTCCAAATTTGGATTTTCCAAGGGTCACACCCCATGTGATGAAGGCAATATCAGGCCAGTTTTATATACTCATGTCTGATATTGTCTTCACTTTTCAAAGTTGAACTTTGTAAGTTCCTGTGTTCTGGATTTTACGGTTTGATACATGCCTGTTTACACAAAAACACCAAGTAAACCAAATTTTGCTTAAACTCTGTTTTTGATACCTACAATTTCTTAGTTTGTTATAAAAACCTTTTCCTGGTGCCTCCATGGCAGCATACCTGTGACAAGCTCCGCCTTGGCTCCTCCCTCAGGACTAGTGAATATTATAAAAGAAAAGGTTAGTACAGCCCCAGCATTCTCCTTTTTTTCCTCATACCTCATGGCAGTGAATCCTGGTCGGCGTCCTTACCTTCTGCAGTCGGCAGCTTCCGTCCGGGTTCAAGCCTCTCCCAGACGCAGTTCCTTCTCTTGGGCAGCTAAACGCGCTTATAAGGTTGGAAGTCCCTTCTGTAGGATCTTTTGTGACAAGCAGTTTGTCTCTTAAGTAAGAGCTTTATCTGCAAGTTGATCAGGCACCAGCTCATTCATGGTAACGGAGGCAGCAGCTATTTCTACATTTCTTTTTTTTTTTTTCCCCTTCTCTCTTTTCTTCCTTCCTTTCCTTTCCCTTTTAGGTTTTATATCTTTTATCTTTTCCCTTTTCTCTTCCCTCTCTCTTTTGCTCTCTTCCCCTCCCCAACCTTCCATTTCTTTCTTTCTTTCTTTTCTTTTGACCTCCCATTTGTTTGTTTCTCTCCATAGGAGCCACGCGCGCTCATCGCCGGCGTTTTATTTAACTTTCGGCGTTCCCCGCCGTGCTCTGCGCATGCGCCGGCGGTGTGAGGCTTCTAGCTTACTGTTCCGCCGATCGGCGCATGCGCAGTGGATTCGGAGGCCGCGGCGGCCATCTTTGATAAGGGCACAGTGACGTTTATGCCCTCAAAATGTCAAAGACAGGATAGAGGCGTGCCCTGCCTCTCCTGTTCTACTGTTTATCTCCCTGATGGCCTCAGTGGGACGCCTGTGGCTGCAGGGAGAACTGCTACTCTGAGCTTTAATATAATAAAAAAAAAAAAAGAGAAGATGGATTAATTAATTAAATAGTATAAAATGAAATAAACATATTAAATTATTAAATAAAATTAATAAAAAATAATTAAATAAATTATATTTTATTTACAAAAAATAAAAAATTAAAATATATATATATATATAATTTAACCCCCCCCCCCCCCCCCCCCCCAAAAAAAAGGGACAAGAAGACTATTTTAGATGTATTTATCGAAGTCCCTTTTTCCAGTCAAGGACACGGTTGGTTGATTTTTCTCCTCTAAAACTCTTTTCTTAGCTGCTGCTTCTGCTAATCCGTCTAGTATGAGCCATTCGCCACCCGCACAAGATCCTACTCTACACCTGAGGTAAGGACCTACGTCCAGGTAAGTTGATACACTTAAAAAAAAACAAAAGAGTGCACTCAGGCTGGTACTTTATGTATTTCAGTCCTGTACGCCAGAAGATGTCTAAGAGGACCTCAAGGCGACATGAAGACGATGATGACTCTAGTCACAGCAGAGGCAGGTCGTCCTGGCATGGGGATTATAGAAGTGTCAGAAAGCATCGGCCAAAAAGGCGCCATCACTCATGCTCCCCGAGACCTAGATCTCCAAGATGTCAGGCGTGTGGAGCTGCCCCACTTTCAGACAAACTGATCTGTTTGAGATTGCCTCAGGGACTATGCAGCGGACAGAGAATCTGAAGGTCTGCAAATGGTGGACCTACTTAAGAAAGCAGTAAAGGACTCCCTTGCGGAATTGGTAGCCACAATGACGACGCAACAACCAGCGTCTCCTCCTCAGGAGCAAACGGCTGAGGCTTTCATCCCGGGGCTGTCCACAAGTGGAATTTTTTGTCTGACGCCGGCATCCTCCTCTAAACATCAGCAAGAGAATGCCATCTCAGAGGAATCATCTGATGACCTAGATGCCTCTGGCTTTGCTTTCGCCATGGTCCAGCCTTATGTACAGGCAGCTAAACAAGCGATCGGCTGGGAGAGACCGACACCGAGGTTTAAGAAGTCTAAATCGTACTTCCCCTTTCTCAAACGCCAGATCTCCGTTTTTCCTCTCATGGACGAGATCAGGGATGTGATTGAGGAAGAGTGGGAAAAGACAGAGAAAATGTTCTCTATTAATCAGTTGGGAAAGTTATTCCCTCTCTCATAGGCTGATTCCGCAATGCTGGAGGGTTCTCCAGTGGTCGATGCAGCAGTGGTAAGGTTGGCAAAGAATGTCACATTGCCCCTGGAAGACTCAACTTCTTTTAAGGCTCCACTGGACAAAAGGATGGATCTCGATCTCAAGAAAGCGTACCAGATGGCAGACAACGCCTGTAAACCTGTCATAGCCCTGACATCAGTGTCCAATGCGCTACGCGTCTGGACAGATAATATAGAGTCGGCAATCCAACAGGACATCCCAGAGGAGGATATAATCAAGGCCTTGGATGAGCTGAAGCTCTCAGCAGACTTTATTGGTGAAGCCGCCATCGATTCAATTCGTTGCTCCGCAAGGGCAATGCTCCACACAGTTATGGCCAAATGGGCCTTGTGGCCGAAACCGTGGGCAGCAGATATCGCCTCCAAACAGAACTGGTGCAAGATACCATTTGATGGTGAAGCCTTGTTTGGCGGAAAAACTGGACAAGGACATCTCTCGAGTCACTGGTGGAAAATCAGGCCTGCTACCCCAAGACAGGTGATCTAGGCGCTCCAGGACAATCGCACCCAGATTCCAATACTCCAAGAATAAGGATTACCGATAGTCCAGGCAGGGAAAAGGCTTCAGGCATAATTGGGAAAGCACACAGTCCACGTTCCTCAAAACCCGAAGACAGAGACCAATGCCTACCCCACAGGATTCTACTAAATCCTTTTGACGCCTGGCCAGCCCAAGCGATTTCTGTGTGGGCCAAGCTAAAACACTTCTCAAAGATCTGGGAACAAAAGTGCAGGGATCCTTGGGTAGTCTCCACAGTCAAATACGGCCATTTCTGGTCATTCCTAGACAAACCTCCCAAGGTCTTCTTCTCCCTGACAAGGGTGTCAAGGTTCCCCCCTAAAAAACGGAAGTGCTACAGCAATTTCTTCTCTCCTTGCAGTAACAGCAAGCGGTAGTTCCAGTGCCTCCATCAGAGAGATTTTCAGGTTTTTTACTCCACCCTGTTTCTAGTCCCCAAGAGAAATGGAGGGTGGAGACCCGTGATAGACCTAAAAAGTCTAAATAGTTATTTCTTCCTAGTAAGATTCAAAATGGAGTCAATACGAACGATTATTTGTGTAGACCAACCAGGGGGCTGGATGTTGTCTATAGACTTGCAGGACGCTTACCTGCATATACCCATACTCCCTCCTTTCCAGAAGTATCTGAGATTGGCGGTGGGGCAGGTACATCTCTAATTCCAGAGTCTTCCATTGGGCCTCTGCACATCGCCGAGAGTCTTCACAAAGACCCTGATTGTCATCATAGCCCCTCTGAGAGAATTGGGGCTTCGGGTATGCCACTACTTGGACGACCTTCTACTCCTGGCAAAAGACTGTGGAACAGGTGGTATCTATCCCAACCCATACACTTGACGAACTTGATGCTCAGGAGTCTGCATTGGTGGATGAAGAAACAGACACTTCTGAAATCACGCCCGTTAGGGCATGTCGACTGGATCACAATTACTACCAATGCCAGTGCAGCAGGTTGGGGAGCACACTGCAACCGGATCTCAGTGCAGCGTAGATGGTCCTTCCATACAGCAGGCCTGGTGTCGAATGTCCTGGAGGTCAGAGCGGCCTACCTTGCGTTACTAGCCCTAAGGTTCGAGATTACAGGGAAACCTGTTCTCCTCCGAATGGACAACAGGGCTGCGGTATCCTATGTACACCGGCAAGGGAGGACACGCAGAAGGTCCCTCCTGAAGGAGGTGGAACCCATAATACTCTGGGCAGAAAGGAACCTAAAGGACCTGAGGGCAGTTTATCTGCCCGACCATCTCAACTTGAGGGCCGACCGCCTTTCCCGCAAGTTTGCAGATGCCAACGAATGGTCTCTACACCCAGAGATTTTCGACTGGATAGTGAACCAGTGGGGTCCCCTCGAGCTAGACCTATTTGCAACAGCATTCAATACCAAGCTTCCAAGGTGCATCTCAAGGCTTCCTCAACCCCAAGCGGAGGCATTACATGCCCTCTCAGCCCCCTGGGCATGCAATCGGGCCTATGCCTTCCCTCCACGGCCTTTCATTCCAAGATTCCTGTCAAGGCTTATGATAGAAACCTCGACAGTGATAGCGGTCCTACCGTACTGGCCAACACGTCCTTGGTTCCCCACAGCAATGTATCTAAGTACCCGACTTCCAGTCAAGGTTCCAATAATACCTCTTCACCTCTCGCAAGGATGTCACACCCTTACAGATCCCCGCAGGCTGGATCTTCACATCTGGCAGCTGAAAGGGAAAGGTTCCAATCTCTAGGGTGTTCCAACAAAGTGATCGCAACCCCGCTCAAGGCAAGAAAACCATCCACAAACAAAAGTTCAGGGCCTTCATGATTGGCAGAAGCTGTGATCCAGATTCCCCATCATCCTCTCAAATTCTTGAGTTTTTTCAGGCAGGCCTAGACCTAGGTCTTGCACTAGGTACACTAAAAGTACAGGTATCAGCAATTTCATTGACAAACCAGTAGAAGATGGGCCGAGGACTCATTAATAATACAGTTCTTCAAAGCTGTCAAAAAGATCTGACTGCCAACTAAACAATCTTTTCCCACTTGGGACCTTGCTATCATCCTAGAGTCCTTAGCCAGTCCACCTTTTTGCCCCTTCGGAGTCAGCATCGCTTTGGAATCTAGCCTAGAAGCTAGCCTTCCTGATAGCTATAACCTCTGGCAGACGGGTTTCAGAGCTCCAAGCTTTAGGAGCAGATCATAATCATATCATATTCTATCCGGACAGAGTAGAACTCAGAACAGTGCGAGGATTTATTCCCAAAGTCGCATCATCCTTAAACATGTCAGAACCTTGGGCACTCCCAACATTTTCAGAACAGGACTCTGGTTCTCTTCATGAGCTAGACATTGCCTCCACTTTGAAATGCTATCTGCAGGCCACAGCATCATTCAGGGATTCCATCAGGCTGTTTATAATTCCCTGGGGCAAACACCAAGGCAAGGAGGCGTCAGCAAGAACGATTGCCTCATGGATCGTTAGACTCATCCACAAGGTGTACAGGACAAAGGGGCTGGAACCCCCTTTGGCGGTCAGGGCGCTCTCCACCAGAGCAGTTTCTGCCTTTTGGGCGGCAAGAGCGAATGTGTTAATTGAAACTATTTGTGGGGCAGCGACTTGGTCGTCCCGACATACGTTTCTAAAACATTGCAGGGTGGACCCAGGAGCTCTTGCATCAGTGGAGTTTGGCAGACAGGCAGTCACATCAGCCCTCGCTTCTTCTAAATAATAATTTCTTTAAAATAGACTTCTAAGCATCCCACCCATCTCAGCTAGTTATTTGTCACAGGTATGCTGCCATGGAGGCACCAGGAAAACAGAAAATTGTACCATACTTACCGTAATTTTCTTTTCCTGGTGCCTATCCATGGCAGCATACAATCCCACCCTCGGTATTCTATATTACGGAGAATGCTGGGGCTGTACTAACCTTTTCTTTTATAATATTCACTAGTCCTGAGGGAGGAGCCAAGGCGGAGCTTGTCACAGGTATGCTGCCATGGATAGGCACCAGAAAAAGAAAATTACAGTAAGTATGGTACAATTTTCTGTTTTCTAAACGCACATGTGAATGTGCTTGGATTAAAAAGTTTAATTATCAACAATGTGTGGCTTCCTTTTTCATTGCGCCAAAAATGTATTTGGAGTAAAATTTTAGTTTGTGCTGAGAAGGAGTGTGATTTACTAAAGGAAACTCCACTTTGCACTCCAAGTGCAGTTTCAGGTGTAATTTTCTAGTGCACTTGTAGTGCATAGTGGATGTGCCTTTAGTAAAAAACACCCACAGTGAGGTGTAAATTTGGACAATCATGCCATTTTCCTGCCATGGTGCTGAAAATGAGCACGATTTTGGTCAGTAATGCACTACATACATTAGTTACCAAAAAAAAGGTGTGTGTGTAGCAGACCCACAACATAATAAGATTATATGAAGAAGAGACTGTCCCCTCATCTCACTCTGTACTTGGGTTTGCACGGTTGTTGAAAAAGGCACAACTTGAAAAAACATAAATATACCTAGGAGACACCTAAAACCAAGCCAAGCAGTAAATGAAGGAGTTTCAGAGAAAAATGTAATCTTAAAATGCTGCTCAGACATTGTCTGGCATATCAATGGCCCCCCTACCCACAAAGTAGTCTATGTATTGGGTTCTAACCTCACGGGCGCTTTGGGGGGGCAAGCCAGGATGAGCAGGTTCGATGCCCGTAAAGTTATCTTCATTTTCCAGCAAGTCTGCTTCTTGCTGGCCAACTGAGACCGCATAGTTCACAAAAACTTTTTTCATAAAATTGTGCAGAACACAGCACGCCAGCACTATGTGATTCAGTTTGTATTCCGCCATGTGAATAGGCGTTAGAAAAAGGCGGAACCGGCTGGCCAGTATACCAAAAGTGTTCTCCACCACTCTTCGGGCTCTGGACAGGCAGAAATTAAAAATCCTCTGCTCTGGGGTGAGGGTCCTCATCGGGAAAGGCCGCATCAGATGGTTCGCCAGGACAAACGCCTCATCCGCGACAAAGACGAACGGGAGTCCTTCCTGATTCTCCTCTGGGGGTGGCAAGCCCAGACTGCCACTCTGGAGACGCCAGTAGAACTCCGTCCGTGTGAAGACTCTACCATCCGACATCCGTCCATTTTGCCCCACGCCCACATACAAAAACTCATATGTCGCAGACACCACCGCCAACATCACGATACTATTAAACCCCTTGTAGTTAAAATAGTACGACCCCGAGTTGGGTGGTGAGACGCGCGTGCTTCCCATCTATTGCTCCTCCACAATTGGGAAAGTCCCAATGACTGGCAAAGTGGGAGGCCACAGTCTGCTATTCCTGTGGCCTTGAAGGACACTGTGTAGTGAAGCAAGAACAAAAATTTGTAATTTGACAAATCAACATTGCAAGCAGATTAGACACCAACATTTTTGGTCAAAATTAGTATAACATTTTGGTAACTGAGTATTTAAAGCCTAAAGTATAAGGTCCCCTTATGAGAGTCATCACCCCCCCCCCCCCCCATCCCCTCCATCTGATGGGCCCTTGCTAAAAAATGAGGGGGGATGTTTTGGACAGGTAACCCTCTCCACTTGATTGAGAGCTGAATGCCTAAATAATGTGTGATATTTTGGGAAGCCCCTCCTTAGTTACACTATTGGCAGCCCACCGGACAGGTAAGAAGTGTCAAAATCCCAAAAAGAAAACAAAATGGAAGCACATTTTGACATTCTGCTATTATATATCCAGCTAATTAATATGTTAAAAAACAAAATAAAAATAGCATTTGAAAGTATTGAGGCAGGCCCTTGCACTACATGCTTAGGTGAATTCATCCATAAATGTGATCATCAAAAAGGTAGGTATAGTGTGTATTGGGTTTGGTAAAGTCATCAGATAGAGGATTGCTATCAGCTGAGCTAGCAGTTGGGGGGAGGGGGGTTCCTAATGAGTTTGGCACAACCCCAAAAATTAAAAAAATGTCACTCTGCATGAGATGAAGCACACACATCACATTTGTAGACATTATAGGGGGTGTTTAGGTGAAAACAATACTATGGAGCTGACAAAAGACATTGGTAAGTGACTAGACTATAGTTTTATGGGCCAAGAAGAGCATGGTGGGGAAGTTAGTGAGGAAAATATGCCTGAGGACAAAGGGGCAGAGCATATGAATTAGAACATATTGTAATGATGGTAATTAGGGAATGAGGAAAGAAATGCAAGACATTAGCAATCATGAAATACATAGAATGTGATGTTTAAGGATAAAACTTACCTTCATATAGTCCTTCTGCAGGACCTGAATGATGTATGCAACAGTTTCGGACAAAATCCAACGGATTTGGTTGTCAGTATGTCCGACCATGTGTACAAGGGCTTAGACCATTCATTCAACATGAATGACGGAGATTCGACAAAGCAACGAAAAACACACACGTTTATAATAATATTCGACAGAGCATCGAAACTGTACAACGCTGCAATCGTACATTTCCGGAGTCAAATGCTCCGCCTATAGGCTATATAGAGTTTAGCAGCTCGGTCGAATCTTCTTTATACATTCGACAGACACCATAAGCCTTCAAAGACAGATTTGACCGTAATTCATGTGGATTTTTGGACAAATGCAATTTTTGAATGAAAAACAAAATAAATAAAAACGAATTTCAAGAGTAACTAAATAAATTTATTTGTCGGACGAAAACGAAATTCTGAAACAAAATATTTCACTCCACACATGTCTAATTAGCAGCACAAAAAAGTGTATATGCAACCTTCAATAACAATAACAAAAGTTGGTGTGCAGTGCTCTACAAAAAGTCTTAATAGGTAATAAAGAAATATAGTCCTAAGATATATGAATCCGTGATGTAATAAAGGGAATTCTTCTGTGTGTTCAAAATAATTCCAATGGTAGATGTGCTGTGTTCAAACCACTCACCAGAAATCAAGTAATAGGAAGCGTCAAGTAAATACACTTCACACCATGTGTGAAAAGTTAGACCGCCATGGCCGTGCACCTACACCAATCTAGACACTCACCAGATAGCGGATATCAATAAGCCTTGAACTATTGCTGTGAATCAAAGTGGCCTCCTGCCCAGGTGCAGTGATCAGATGGTAAATTCCAAAGGGACCATACACTATACAAAAAAAGCTGTCCAGCAGGAGCCCAAATGATGCTCACATAGTGTAGTATTTTATTAATATTGGGATTAAATCAATTACAGTTGCTGCAGCATAAAGAACAATACAAACTGGCCAAGAAAAACTTACAAGGACAGCTGCAAATTCAGCCATTCTCTTGGTTAAACGCACCGCAACAGACCACTGTGGAGTAAGTGGGCACTAAATAACTTAGATAGATAGATAGATCACACCCATAATAAAATAAAATGTGCTTATATATTTTCTCTCTGGAAAATAAAAAAGTGATGTTCATTTTGGATATGTGGACAAATTTACATTTTAAATGCCCATCATTTTCATATTATGCACAGCAGGCAGCACTGCAGTTCAGATATCTGCAGAAAACACCTGTGCCCTAAACAGACTGGTCTAAATATATGGCTAAACCTTCACCAATTACCTGATTAGCAGGTTAGTATATTTGCTTATGTCCAGGGTAGAGGTCTGATTCTGACTTTTGTCTGATTGCTTATGCTTTGGATTATTCCTGTAAATGTTTTTGAATTTGTTCAGACTTTGTTTGGACCGTATGTGTATATTCTGATTATTTACCTTTCTGGAAAAGAGGCTCTGTTTGATCATCTCCTGACCGATCATTGTAGTTGATCAGTAAACAGTTGGTCAGTAGTGCTGCACAATACATGTGATCATGCAGTCATTAAACGGCCCAGGTCACATGGAAAAAGCACAGAGCCAACTACACATGCGGTCTTGTGATCATTGTGATGGCCAATAACAGTGATCACACATGTAAACATTGCTTGCATTTACAATTTATAGTCCCCCTCCCTATCACAATGGAGAAAGAGGAGGAAGAAAAACAAAATTCACATCTATGCGTTTTTCAACCGCTGCATTTTTGTAAAGGGTGAGGGACTTTTTTCCTGCAGCAGATTGCGTTTTGCGTGTAATAGACTTCAATGGAACTGCACCAGAAATGCAAGTGTTGCATTTTTGATGCATTTTTTAAAGACTTTAACACACTGTGTATAACTGATTGCTCAGGAGCGGGCCAGCAAGCTGGCCACCCCGTCCATAACAACCGATGAGTCATCAGCTGTCAGCAGGGTTCCCCACTTAATGTGAAAAAAAAGAATTTCCGGAAAAAAAAATCAGCATCCCTGCCCCAAAGCACCCCATATTGAGGGCATGTGGCCTTCTATGGTTCAGAATGGGGGGGGGATGCGCTCACTTGTCCCCTTCCTTTACTGACCTGCTGGGCTGCATGCTCAGATATGGATTTTGGGAGGGACCCCATGCAATTTTTTTTTTAATTTCGCTGTGGGGTTCCTCTCCAATTCCATATCATACTCAAAGGGCCTTGTATGGATTTGGGGGGGCTCCACATTGTTTGTTTGTTTTTTTTCAGATTTCTTTTCACCGGCAATTCTCTTTTCTACCTTCAGCTGTCAGCGGGGAACCCAGCTGATAGCTGATGACTCATTGGTTGTTAAGGATGTGGTGGACGGCTTTGTGGCCTGCTCCTTAGCAGCCAGCTATATACAGTGTGTTTAAAGAGAACAAAACACAAAATGCATGAAAATTGCATGCAAAAACGCAAAATGCACCGGAAAAACACATCAAGCACAGCCCACATAGATATGATATGGACCTAGACTTAACATTTTTATTAGGTTTTTTTTTTTTCTTTATATTAGGAAGCTTTTCCTCAATTTATGTGAAGAGATCCCGGTTGAAGAGGTCTGCCATCACTTTCTGTCCTGATAAAAACTTGACAGTAGCTCTGACACTTCCCCACTCTATCCAAAACAAAATAAAAAAAAAAATGGTTTGGCTGGTTTATGCAGGTTTAGGAGATATCCACGGTAGCTACAGTTAAGCCTCTTTATAGAGTTAAGCCTCTTTATAGGCTTACCTGTAGTAAAAAGTGGATTGTAAGGGTTTACAGCCACTTTAAGCATGGAATAGTGTCCAAAATGTGCTAATACTACCACAATCTTAACTGATACATTTTATCTGAATTATGAGTAACTGCTTTTGAATATACATTATTTTTTCAAGGAGTGTATATAAAAAGTTTTTTATTTCTAGTCAATATAAAAATAACCCTATATGCTTTCATACTACTCATAATTTTTATTGAAATGAAAAGTCCCACGTAAAACATTGCACAATGTTGTTGAATATACCTAATCAAAATTGTTGAATATTCAGCGATTATAATGCTGGGATTGCATTGTCTGCATTTTCTGTTATATTTCAGAAGAAATTAACATGTGAGGTACAAAATGCAGTTTAGTGTTCTAAAAATACATTCTTTAAAATTTTTCTGAGAATACTAAAAATGTCTAGTTCTGAATGCCACATTATAAAAGCATGTATTATTTATTTAATTCAATATTTAATTTAAATGTATATTTCTCATTTCAATATTTCTTTATTGGTTTTCAACAAATTGTCAATACAGAAGAAAAGCATAAACAACATTTAAGACATTCAGATTTGGTTAGCTTCATAGGTAATGATATAGGTACAGAATTAGATATTCATTGTGCATTAGTGTCATAAGAGACCATTGCTGGTCTATTCATGTTGTCTATGTCCATAATCAGTCTTAGCAACTAACAACCAGGACTGAGCTATATTTAGGAAAGGGAAGAAAAATAATGAAGGTAAAGAAAAACTTAACTGAATAACCAGGTTAAACAAGTGTAATACAGTCAAAGTATTTTACTTTATTGTACTTTTTGATAGAAAATCATATTTTGTTCCTAGATGTTATGTACCATTGTGGGATAAGAGGTCCTCTGGGAGAGGTCTTTGTGTTGAAGTGTCCGTCTCATTGTGGATTTCCTTGTATAAGATGATACTAGTTTCCAGAATGTGATGTCGGTTGCTTGCCGGGTTGTTCTGGTAAAGTCTCCAGGATGAATTTTGGCTGAAGAATGGTACCTGTAGAAATATCTAGAAGGAACCATAATTTCTGACTGTATTGAAAAGGTAAAAAAAAAGATAAAATTAGATAAAAAAGATAAAATTGCAGTATTAAAAAGAGTTCTCCAGTTACCCGGAGAAGTATAAACATTTTGTATTAACGCTCTAAACCAAATAAAGGTAATTTGTACTCGAATGCAGCACACTGCTGCTCAGTTAAACTCTGAGAGGTAAGTTTGTGTGGGAGAGAGGGCTCTCTCCCCAGAGATGTGAGGTTTTAATTTCTGCTTTCCACGGTCATTAGTGTTTTTTGGCATTTTTTGCTGTGATATTTTCCCATTCTGGTTCTACGTGTGGAACATTCCTGGGAGATTAGGAGTGGCCATCAGGTTCTGGTATGATCTGCCACCCCTTGAGTAGGGTTAAGCATTTTTCTAGTGAGTCTATGATAAAGGTGTTCCCTTCTTTGGTAATAGTGATTTTTATTGGATATCCCCACCTGTAATTGATCCTGTGATTCCTGAGGGCTTTAGTAATAGTGGTAAGACTTTTCCTCTTTTGGAGACTGTGTTGCGATAGGTCTGCAAAAAAATGCAGGTTTTGGTATTATACAGTGGTGTGAAAAAGTGTTTGCCCCCTTCCTCATTTCCTGTTCCTTTGCATGTTTGTCACACTTAAGTGTTTCGGAACATCAAACCAATTTAAACAATAGTCAAGGACAACACAAGTAAACACAAAATGCAATTTGTAAATGAAGGTGTTTATTATTAAAGGTGAAAAAAAATCCAAACCATCATGGCCCTGTGTGAAAAAGTGATTGCCCCCTAAACCTAATAACTGGTTGGGCCACCCTTAGCAGCAACAACTGCAACCAAGCGTTTGCGATAACATGCAATGAGGCTTTTACAGCGTCCTGGAGGAATTTTGGCCCACTCATCTTTGCAGAATTGTCCTAATTCAGTTACATTAGAGGGTTTTCAAGCATGAACGGCCTTTTTAAGGTCATACCACAACATCTCAATAGGATTCAGGTCAGGACTTTGGCTAGGCCACTCCAAAGTCTTCATTTTGTTTTTCTTCAGCCATTCGGTGGTGGACTTGCTGGTGTGTTTAGGATCATTGTCCTGCTGCAGAACCCAAGTTCGTTTCAGCTTGAGTACACGGACAGATGGTCGGACATTCTCCTTCAGGATCTCTTGGTAGACAGCAGAATTCATAGTTCCTTTTATCACGGCAAGTCTTCCAGGTCCTGAAGCAGCAAAACAGCCCCAGACCATCACACTACCACCACCATATTTTACTGTTGGTATAATGTTCTTTTTATGAAATGCAGTGTTCCTTCTACGCCAGATATACTTGGACACAAACCTTCCAAAGAGTTCCACTTTTGTCTCATCGGTCCACAGAATGTTGTCCCAAAAGTCTTGGGGATCATCAAGATGTGTTGTGGAGAAATTGAGACGAGCTTTAATGTTCTTTTTGCTCAGCAGTGGTTTTCTCCTTGGAACTCTGCCATGCAGGCCATTTTTGCCCAGTCTTTTCCTGATGGTGGAGGCATGAACGCTGACCTTAACTGAGGCAAGTGAGGCATGCAGTTCCTTGGACGTTGTTGTGGGGGCTTTTGTGACCTCTTGGATGAGTCGTCGCTGCGCTCTTGGGGTAATTTTGGGCGGCCGGCCACTCCTGGGAAGGTTCACCACTGTTCCATGTCTTCGCTATTTGTGGATAATGGCTCTCACTGTGGTTCGCTGGATTCCCAAAGCTTTGGAAATGGCTTTATAACCCTTTCCAGACTGATAGATCTCAATTACTTTCTTTCTCAATTGTTCCTAAATTTCTTTGGGTCTCGGCATGATGTGTAGCTTTTAAGGATCTTCTGGTGGACCTTACTGTGTCAAGCAGCTCCTATTTAAGTGATGCCTTGATTGTGAACAGGTGTGGCAATAATCAGGCCTGGGTGTGGCTAGAGAAATTGAACTCAGGTGTGGACAACCACAGTTATAGTATGTTTTAACAAGGGGGGCAATCACTTTTTCACACAGGGCCATGATGGTTTGGATTTTTTTTCACCTTTAATAATAAACACCTTCATTTACAAATTGCATTTTGTGTTTACTTGTGTTGTCCTTGACTATTGTTTAAATTGGTTTGATGTTCTGAAACACTTAAGTGTGACAAACATGCAAAGGAACAGGAAATGAGGAAGGGGGCAAACACTTTTTCACACCACTGTAGAGGAATGTGCCCCTTGCCAAACATATTGCTGTCATTAGTTTCTCTTTGGTGTAGTAAAAGTGTAAATGCAATGTAACATCTCTTGGTATCTGGTCAGGGAGATATTTTGGTTTAGGCAGGCGATGGATCCTGTCTATGGTGACATTCAGCTCTGTAAGCTCAGGTAGGATTTCTTTGAATAGAGCGACAGTGTAGGCACACAGATCCCCTTGTGGGACAGATTTAGGAATTCCTTTAATTTTAAAATTATTACTTCTGGCTCTATCTTCCATGTCTGCCATTTTTGTTTTAAGCCATTCTATTTCATCCTCCCTCCCATCATGGCCATCTACCAGATTGCTAACAGTTGCTGCAAACTCCCCCATCTTAGTTTCAATATGATCCACTCTGGATTCAACTACCTGAATCTTCTTATTGAATTTCTGCATACAGGACATCATGTCAGTCTGGAGTGAGCTCCGCAATGACAAGAGCATATCTTTTAAAACTGTGTCCATTACAGGCTGAATCGTAGTGGGGAATACCTCTATACTATCAGGAAGTTCTCTGGTGTCCCCCCCCCCCCAGCATTAGTGATAGGGCTGCCAGCTGGGCTGCATTCAGAGCCATCCATGCGGCATTTAACTTTGGCAGGGCTAGCTGACTGAGGTATGTTAGGCTAGGACTGTGGGCTAGTGGGAGATCCACTATTTCTGCTGATGGATGAGGATTTAGCTGGTGAGTATGAGCTATGGGCCTGGGGGGATGGTGAACCTGCGCCATCTGGCCTACCTCCATGTGACTGCAGTGTTCCGTCAGCCTCTAAGTCTTCCTGTGTTCTTTCCTTTTCCTCGGCATGGACCCCGGGCTGTTGAGGTGCAGATTGCTCCGTTGGTGGGTTGAAAAGGCTCCCTCGAGAGCCATTTTGTGCCGTTGTCTGTCCCTGGGAAGCAGGGCTCAGCTCTCACACAGCCATCTTGGTCCGCGGCCGGCCACACCCCCCAATTTAAATGTATATTTAATACTTGATGTGTTATGTGTCAGCGTACCCTGTACCTATGTACCAATGTAACCAAATAATTCTGCTTTCAGTAAGAGATTTTTTTTTACTCCAACATTAGGAAAATTGTTTAAATCCCAATGTACCTACACAATAATGCTACTACAATACAAGAATAATGCAAGTGGTGCAGATTGTGTTCTTTTCCTTATGAAAATACCTGCATTTATACCTATGTGATGATGGAGAAACATCTACTCCCTTATCTTGTTGAAAAGGACATGGCAAGACAATGAAGTTACTAAAAACACATCATTGGTTATTGTATTATTTGAGTTAGATGTCTATGGAGAACAGCACATCTATTAAATACTTCCTTCTTCTGTCATTTTCCAAAAATTCCCCAATTGACGTATTTACTTCCTTTGCATTTTTCCTGATTTACTTTATTGGAATGCTTGGAAATGCTGCAATGATTGCATTGATATATTTAGACAATCAGCTACATACATCAATGTATCTTTATATCTGCAACTTGTCCATCACAGATATGTTATATACAAATACCATGATACCTAAACATCTGGATATATTGTTAACGGGTAATAATAAAATATCTTTTATTCAGTGTTTTACTCAGGTTTTTGCTTGCACATTTATTGCTGGCACTGAGAATGTTTTACTGGCTGCAATGGCATATGATCGATATGTTGCAATATGTGAACCCTTACATCATCAACGTATCTTATGTAGAAGAAACTGTTTCCTACTTACAAGTGGGTTGTGGTTATGCACCTGTTTAAATGCAATACTACTGTCTTACTCAGCCTCAACAATGACTTATTGCCATTCATTTCAGGTTCAACAATTCTTCTGTGATGTGATCTCTGAGTAATCTCTTCTGTTCAAGCAGCAAAGCCTTTTATATAGTAGTTAACATTGAAACTATGTTATTTGGAGTATGCCCATTGCTATGCTGCTTGATATCCTATATTAAAATTATTACTGAAGTTTTGAGCATTAAAACAGATGCTGGAAGAAGAAAAGCCTTCTCTACTTGCTCATCCCATCTCTCGATTATTACTTTGTATTTTGTCACAGCAGTAGCCATGTACCTGATGTCCCCAAAAAGTCATGAGGATGTTTTATATCAGGTATTCTCTGTCTTTTGCACAACCATCACACCCATGTTAAACCCATTGATATATAGCCTGCAAAATAAAGATGTCAGGACTGCAATAATGAAGTGTGTTGGGGCCAACTAATTCTTCAAGATACATAGCATTTTGACATCCAACGGGCACTCAGGGTTTACATCAACCTTAACAGATTTGCCAGAGCCCAAAAGTCCTACATTAATTTCTTGCAATGCACTTTATTAGCAGCACTATTTATGCTTTCCCTATCACAGTTAAAGCACACTGTCAACATGGCTGATGTGACCTCATCTTATGAGGGGGCTTACTTATCCAAAGGCCCCCCTTTTGGTCCTTCTAAGCAAGCTGATCTGATTTCAACGTCCCAGAAATTAAATATGACTACAAAGAATTTAGTCTAGCTAATCTCCACATTAATTCTGGGACAGTGAATTTTAAACACACTGGATAAGCTAACAAAAAAACATGAAAGCAGCGAACATGAAATTAATCTCTAATAAACAGATATTTTTCTGTACTCGTAGGGTCTTAAAGGGGTATTTGCATCCATTAAAGAAGTGCACTAAAGCTATACGGGACTTTATTTGGCGCCACAAGAAACTTAGGATTCGTCAGACAATTCTGTCATTACCAAAAAACAGGGGAGTGATTGCTTTACCCGAGCTGTTGCTTTATTTCCATGCAGGCTCCCTGATTGGTTGGTTGGTATCATGGTGCACCAAATTTTGGACTCATTTGGAAAATGTCTTCCTCTCCCCTGAGGTCCTATCGCTGCCTTGGACTGATCCAGGCCCTCGACTCTTTAAAGACCTCTTGCCCCTCACAGTTCATGTAAAGCTACAGGTATGATATGCTTATGTATATAAGGGCCTGCTGTCTTCTAGGATGAGCCCCTTGTCTCCTTTGTTTTGGATTGCCTCCTTTCCCCTGACAGACAGGATTCAACTTCCTTTGCTGGTATTAGCAGGAAAACCCTTTATTGTGCCATGCCCTTTGAGGCTGGACTCTTCTTCTTCTTTTGGGAATACTGATACAGTATAACACATGGTTGAAATACACACAATTGAAACACTATTTGGGAACAAGGTCCTTGTTAGACTCTTTGACGTGACCTTCCACTGATTTTGAATCTTTACTATCTCAATCTTCTAGGTCTGACCACACACCATCTCAGATATATCAGATCTTGCTGAGGGTGTCATACACAAACCCACCTCCATTTCTTTCAAATTGGGAATGTGAATTTCACTTGTATGATAAACTGGTTGGAGATAAATTCCAAAATGAGCCACAGATTACTGTGTTATGCATGCTGCCAGGCTCCTATAAACAAACTAAAAATAGCTTAGTTAGGCACTTTATCTATGGTGGCCCACTCTGTATTTGTCAGATGCTGGCGTCATGCTGGGGTCCCAGTGTTGGCCAAATGGCCTTGTGAAATGAAGTAGATTGACTATGTGGAACATATGATTGCATATTCATCAGATTTTGACTCCTTTGTCTCTGCGAAAGTTTAAGGATCCAGCTGTTTCTGGGAGTTTCTCATGTGTTACTGGCCAACTCTGACCCCCACATTATCTTTTTCATTTTCCTCCCTTTCTCCCCCTTCCCCCCCTCCCTTTTTTTCTTTCTTCATTTCTTTAAGCGGCGCGCTTGCGGAACATTAAAAAAGTTTGGAAGAAAAAAAAAGTCCTGCAAGCAGCATCTTTGGGGCAGTTAAGGAGTGGTGTATAAATTAATGGGCAGTGCTGCCAAAGAGCCTGCAAATTGGCCGCTAGTGGGGGTTAAATCTGGTTTAAAGAGACAGAAAGTGAACACAAAATAAAACACTTTTTGGTAGAGTAGAGGAAATCTAGAACCCCAAAAGCTTGTATTGCTGTCTGTGTCCTTATTGGATTCTACTTTTCTTCCTGTCTAGAAATATCATTGCCATAGTAACAGTATGTAAGAAGTAATCTCCTTAATTCAGTCCTTGATAGTAGTACAAACTAAACAGTGGTTCTAATCCTTTCTCATTCTATCCAAAAAAAATTAAAAACAAATACAAAACAACATTTTGACTTGACTTACACGTTAAAGGGGAAGTAAACCCTCCTATTGTTTTTAGCCAAGGAAGATGGCACCTTGGTCTCTGATCACATGTGCAGCATCATGGCAGTTGAAGATCAAACAGTTATGAACCAGCCATTGGATGGTTTGACAGTTTGGTTGAGAGTACAACCAATGTGACAGTTAACTTTCCTGACATTCCGGAAATGTAACTGTTTTTTCAAACAGTTAAATTGATGGGTTTACCTCTGCTTTAAATGTAAACAGTGCAGAAGTGCAGGCACATTGTGCTACATGCAAGTATCTATATTAGACTAAAGATTGGTTTTGGTGTCATGTAGGAGTCTGTTGGGTCTACCCCTGAAAAAGTAACAGTGTAATGAAAGATGCCATTCCTTGTAAAAACTTTATTCAGCCAAAGCCATTATACATCATGTCCCAGTCTGAGAATTGTTTTTTCTTGATGTGTTTCACCACTCTGTGCTTAGTTGTGTCTACAGCTAAGTCTATTATAGATTATGGTGCAATGGGTCACAGAGAAACAGTTCTCAGGTGGGGACAAGCAGTATTCTGACTTTGACTGAATAAAGTTTGTATAAAAAGTGGCTGGAGTGCGATCTACTGTTTGTTGCAGCAACAAATTTATGAGCTACGGTGGGCTTCCTTGGCTGGGACCTAGCGTATTCATGGCGGAATTAAGAGACTGGAGCCTGAATCAGCCCTGCCTTCTTCTAGTCCATTAACAGAAAGTAATGAAATATTCTCAACTGCTCACTGGAGTTAAGATATTTGATAATTGTAAAACAAGATTAGCAAAAGCCTGTATATGGCCAAAAAGATGATAGTTAGAACTTGGATGAAGGCCCTCCTTCCCACATGACACTCTACCCCTCAAGAAACCGATCTATGAACATAGAGATTTCCCCGATAAATATTATATCATAAAATCTGGTGTAAGTGACCTACATCTGCCCACTAATGTCCGCCTCTGGATAACATGGCGCTCACCTCCCTCTGTCCTCCTGTGCTCGTATGTCACGGAGCTGGGTCTGTGTGCAAGGTCCCGCCCCCCTAGACTGGCTCTTGTGATAGGTGGAACACTGATTCAATCTATTATCACATGAGCCGGTCTAAGGGGACGGGACCTTGCACACAGACCCAGCTCCGTGACATACGAGTGCCGGAGGACAGAGGAAGGAGAGCGCTGCAGTCGCAGGTAGAACAGTCTGGCCCTGCTCACAGGGGCTTCAGATGTCTGTCCTCCTCTCTCCTGCCTCTTTTCTAGTGATGGCGGCGGGGGGCATTGCCATAGACGGCGGGGGGGGTGTTGCCATCGTCGAGGGGGCGGTGCCTAGCCTGCATTCGCTCCATAAGACGCAGAGACATTTTCTCCATATTTCTGGGGGGAAAAGTGCGTCTTATGGTGCGGAAAATAAGGTAATTCTCTAAAAATGCAATCACAGTTTATTAATGTATCTACAGCATTATAGGAAACCCAGGATATGTAAAAAGTAATGGAACAAGATTTTTGCATCCATACAAGAACTTATAGTTTTGGGTAATTTTGATATTTTTTTTTAACCACTTGAGCTCCAGAAGGTTTTACCCCCTTCGTGACCAGGTTTTTTTTTCACACAAATAGGGCTTTCTTTTGGTGTTATTTCATCACCGCTGTTTTTTTTGTTTTTTTCATTATATAAATGAAAAGATCGAAAATTTTGAAGAAAAAAAAATTTTTTTTTTACTTTCTACTATTTAAAACATAAAAATAAAAATTTGAATTTCTTCAAAAAATGTAGGCTAAAATGTATTCTGCTACATGTCTTTGGTAAAGTAAAAAAATCCCAACAAGTGTTTATTGATTGGCTTGTGTGAAAGTTATAGCTATAAACTATGGTATATACACTGGGATTTTTATATATTTATCTTTAAAGCGGTAGTAAACCCGCACATTTTTTTTTTTTTTTTTTAAACCTGCAAAGCAAAAGGCATAATGAGCTAGTATGCACCGCATACTAGCTCATTATGAAATACTTACCTTAGAACGAGGCCCCGACATCTGGCCCGATCCACGCCGAGGGAGCTGACATGCTCCCTCGGCGTTTCTTCCGGGTATCACGGCTCCGGCGCTGTGAGTGGCCGGAGCCGCTATATCGTCACTCCCGCGCATGCGCGCGGGAGATTTAATTCCGGCCGCCGGCCACTGCCGGATTTTCAGGCCGAGAATCCCCTTGTGCGCATGCGCCGCTGCAGTCATACCGAGGGGGATATCTCCTAAACCGTACAGGTTTAGGAGATATTTTTTTTACCTACAGGTAAGCCTAATTATAGGCTTTCCTGTAGGTAAAAGTTTAAAAATCGAGTATACAACCACTTTAATACTAGTAATGGCGGTGATCAGCAGCTTGTGGGACTGTGATAGTGAAGCCGAAAAACTGACACTAACTGACACTGGGTGGGAACTGACTAACTGACACTGATCACTGGTGACACTAATGCCGCGTACACACGGACGATCCGTTCAGGTCCGCCTGTCAGTTTTTTAGGCGGACCTGAACGGACACTGGAATTAACATGAATTGTTTGAGGAATTTCATCTTTTCATTTACAGAACATGCCCACAACTTTGAATATTTTTTTTTTATTGTGAAGCAAACAACAAATAGGACAAAATAACGTAAAAAGTCAATGTGCATAACTATTCACCCCCTAAAGTCAATACTTTGTAGAGCCACCTTTTGTGGCTATCACAGCTCCACGTTGCTTTGGATAAGTCTCTATGAGCTTGCCACATCTTACCACTGTAATTTTTTGCCCATTCCTCCTTGCAAAACTGTTCCAGCTCCTTCAAGTTGGATGGTTTGCACTTGTGAATAGCAATCTTTAAGTCCAACCACAGATTTTCAATTGGATTGAGGTCTGGGCTTTGGCTAGGCCATTCCAACACATTTACACGTTTCCACTTAAATCGCTCAAGTGTTGCTTTAGCAGTGTGTTTGGGGTCATTGTCCTGCTAGAAGGTGAACCTCCGTCCTAGCCTCAAATCCCACAGTGTGTCTCCCGACGATCATGTTACGGAGCCGCAGAATGGGAAACTATGTAAACAAGGCATTTCCTTGTTCTGCCCTGTGTCATGACAGAGATCTACTGCTCCCTGTCATTGGAAGCAGTGATCACTATCATGTCAGTGGTAGCCCATCCCCCCACAGTTAGAATCACTCCCTAGGACACGCTTAACCCCTTCATCCCCCCTTGATGGTTAACCCCTTCCCTGCCAGTGTAATTTACACAGTAATCAGGGCATTTCTATAGCACTGATCACTGTATAAATGACAATAGTCCCAAAAATGTGTCCGCCATAATGTCACAGTTCCGATAAAAATGGCAGATCACCGCTATTACTAATAAAAATAAAATAATAATAAAAATGCCATAAAAATATCCAATATTTTGTAGACGCTATAACTTTTGCGTAAACCAATTAATATACGCTTATTGTGATTTTTTTTTTTTACCAAAAATATGAAGAAGAATACATATCAGCCTAAACTGAGGGAAAAAAATTATTTTTATATATTTTATTATTTATTATAGCAAAGAGTAAAAAATATAGCTTTTTTTTTTACTTAGAAAGTTACTAATGTCTCTCAATGCTTTAGGTCTGGCCATTATTTTCTTGGTGCTCAACCCCATATTTTCTCACTAGGAGTTTCACAACTTTCTGCAACATATGGTCTTTTCTTGAGTTTGGTTTGAGATAATATGCAAACTTTCCATCATACCCTTTTTTTTCCCAGTATGTTCACCATATCAACCATCTCTTCAAAATTCACCCTAATTGAGGATGCCTTCATCTTTTCCTTTCTATTTTAGCTTCTGGGCTTTGTGGATTCAGCAGTCCTTAGTCTTCTTATTCTGAAACACAACAGGAATATTCTTTCTATGACATTGTGGTCCAAAACAGGGACCAAAAGAAGTAGGGAAAAGACTCATAGAGGTGACCTCAGCACAAATGTTCGGTGGTTGATCTTTTGCTTGATACAATTGATCTCTTTAGAGGAAAATGTAATTAATAGGGATGAGCCGAACACCCCCCGGTTCGGTTAGCACCAGAACTTTCGAACGGACCCCAAATTCGTACGAACGTTAGAACCCCATTGAAGTCTATGGGACTCGAACTTCGAAATTAAAAGTGCTAATTTTAACGGCTAATATGCAAGATACTGTCCTAAAAAGGGTTTGGGGACCTGGCTCCTGCCCCAGGGGACATGGGTCAATGCAAAAAAAAGTTTTAAAAACTGCAGTTTTGGCGGGAGCACTGATTTTAATGACGATTAAAGTGGAAAAAAAAGTGAAATATTCCTTTAAATATGGTGCCTGGGGGGTGTCTGTAGTATGCCTGTGAAGTGCCACGTGTTTCCCGTGTTTAGAATAGTCCCTGCACAAAATGACATTTAACGGAAATAACGTCATTTAAAGCTGCTTGCGGTTTTAATATTATATCTGGTTCCTGCAATATGGTTGAAAACCATTGAGAAAAATGGCATGGGTAGCCCTCCCTGCCCATTACCAGCCCCTTTGGGTCTTGTACGCATATTAAGGGGAACCCCGTACCCATATTAAAAAAGGAAATGCGTGTGGCCCCCAGGCCCTATATACTCAGAACAGCAGTATACAGGCGGTGCAAGACAGGGACTGTGTAGGTTTGTTGTGTTAAGTTGAATCTGTTTGTAATTTTCAACTGGTACATTTTTAAAGTGTAAAATGTCAGTCAAAAACATTTTTTTTAAGCTTTTTGGAAAACATAGGGAAGGGTTATCACCCCTGTATAATTTGTTTTGTCGTCCATCTTTTTTCATCTCACTTGCTGTTGTCTCCTTCCGTTTGCAAGTAGGAGATGTTTGTAAGTTGGATGTTTGAAAGTAGGGGCCTGCCCTATATGCTCTGCAGAAATGGTGGAACAAGGTGTTGGTTTTGCCACAACATTGTAAGCCCTCAAAGTGACTTTTGGTGGGCGCTGGAGCGCCCTGCTGTGAACGATTATATCAAGAATTGTAATTACATGCCATTGTTGAACAGTGGTAGAAAAATTGACCTTTGGTGGTTGTGGTGCTGGTGCCACAACACTATAAGTCCTCACAGTTACTCTGGGTGGGCTCAGGAACGGGCCCTCCTGTGAAATATTATATCAAGAATTGTAATTACATGTCCCTGTTAAACAGGGGCAGAAAAATTGGGCCATAGGCACTGGTGCTGGTGCCACGACACTGCAACCTCTCCCATATACTCTAGTTTTATTGCAGGAATTAGCCCTGCTGCAAAGCATTGCATCAAAAATTTTACTTAAACGCCCCTGTTAAACAGGGGCAGAAAAATTGGGCTGATGGCATCACCCAGAAACAGAAATGTTCTTCCGACATATCATCAGAGGAGGAAGAGGATAGACAATCAACATAACAGGACAGTCACTCAGCATCAGCATAGGCAGTCTTGAAGGGATGTGATATTTCAAAAAAAATTATTCGGTTACATCAGCTTCAGGTGCTTGGTAGCTGTGGGTGATCCAAGACTGATTCATCTTGATGAAGGTCAGTCGATCAACTGATTCGGTAGACAGCCGCACCCTGTGATCGGTAACAAAGCCACCAGCAGCACTGAAGGTGCGTTCCGAAAGAACGCTGGATGCAGGACAGGCCAGTAGCTCAATTGCATACTGTGCAAGCTCTGGCCAGTGATCCATCCTCAAGACCCAGTAAGCCAGAGGATTTTCGGTGGGAAAGGTGTCCAAGTCTAACCTTGCCCCTAGGTATTCCTGCACCATGTAAATCAGACGCTGGCGATGGTTGCTGGAACCGATCATACCTTGGGGCTGCGGACTAAAAAATTGTCTGAAAGCATCAGTCAGACGGCCACCTTCTCCACCGCTCCTTCTGACCGATGCCTCAGCAACACGTTGTCCAGGACCAGGAGTTTGTAACCTCCCAGTCTCTGGGAACGCGTTGCACAGACCTTTCTGCAAGGCCTCCCGGAGATGTCTCATCCTCTGCTCCCTCTGTGATGGCAAGATAAGGTCGGCAACCTTACCCTTGTACCGTGGATCAAGGAGAGTGGCCAGCCAGTAATGGTCCCTCTCCTTAATCTGAAGAATACGAGGATCCTTGCGCAGGCTTTGCAGGATCAGGGAGGCAATGCAGCGTAGATTAGCTGAGGCATTCAGTCCGGAGTCCTCTGGGTCACTAAGGACAACATGATCCGCAGCTACCTCCTCCCAGCCACGTACAAGTCCACGTGTTTCTTGGGACTGCAAATCATCCCTACAAACTGCTGCTGCTGATGCTGAGTGCCAGCCTCCACCTCCATGCTGACACAATCATCATCCTCCTCCTCCTCTTCCTCCTCCTCATCCTCTTCCTGTGTGATGGGTGGCACAGCAGGAACACTGTCTGGATAAAGCGGGCCTTGAGAGGTAAGGAAGTCCTCCTCTTCCTGCCTCTGTTCTGCCTCAAGTGCCCTGTCCATTATTCCACGCAGCGTATGCTCCAAGAGGTGGACAAGAGGTACAGTGTCACTGATGCATGCACTGTCACTGCTTACCATCCTTGTGGCCTCCTCAAACGGTGACGGAACAGTGCATGCATCCCTGATCATGCCCCACTGGCGTGGTGAGAAAAATCCGAGCTCCCCTGACCCTGTCCTGGTGCCGTAGTCGCACAGGTACTCATTGATGGCCCTCTGCTGCGTGTGCAGCCGCTGCAGCATGGCCAACGTTGAGTTCCACCTGGTGGGCATGTCACATATAAGGCGGTTCTTGGGCAGGTTCAACTCCTTTTGGAGCTCAGCCAGCCAAGCACAGGCATTAAATGATCGGCGGAAATGCACACAGACTTTCCTGGCCTGCTTCAGGACATCCTGTAAGCCGGGGTACCTGCCCAAGAACCGCTGCACCACCAGGTTAAGGACGTGAGCTACACAGGGCACATGGGTCAGTTGTCCCTGTCGGAGGGCGGAGAGGAGGTTGGTGCCATTGTCGCAAACCACCATTCCTGGCTTAAGCTGGCGTGGCGTCAACCACCTCTCGGCCTGCCCCTGCAGAGCTGACAAAACATCCGCCCCAGTGTGGCTCCTGTCCCCCAAACAAACCAGCGCAAGCATGGCATGGCATCGTTTTGCCTGCGTACTTGCGTAGCCCCTGGAACGCCTACGGAGCACCGCTGGTTCTGAGGACAGAGCACTGGAAGAGGCAATGGAGGAAGAAGAGGAGGGGGTGGAGGAGAGAGGTGTGTCACAACCAATAGTAGCATTTTGGAGGCGTGGTGGCGGAACAACCTCCAACACTACTGCACCTTGTCCTGCATCCTTCCCAGCTGCCAGAAGAGTGACCCAATGGGCCGTGAAAGACAGGTAACGTCCCTGTCCATGCCTGCTGGACCATGAGTCAGCGGTAATATGCACCTTACCGCTGACCGCCCTGTCCAGCGAGGCAAGGACATTGCCTTCCACATGCCGGTAGAGAGCCGGAATCGCCTTCCGTGAGAAAAAGTGGCGTTTGGGGACCTGCCACTGAGGAACCGCACATTGTACAAACTCACGGAAGGGGGCATAGTCTACCAACTGAAAAGGCAGCAGTTGAAGTGCTAGCAATTTAGCCAAGCTAGCATTCAACCGCTGGGCATGTGGATGGCTGGGAGTGAACTTCTTTCGCCGGTCCAGCAGCTGTGGCAGGGACATTTGCCTGCTATAATCGGACGTGGGTGTACTGCTAGCAGAGTGCCCGGAAACACTTGGCTGTGACACACCTAATTCTACACCTTCATTCCTCTCAGAGCAGGTTTCAGAGAGGACTGAAGGTCTAGTGGGGTTGGAGATGCCAGCTGATGAGGAGCAAGGAGAGGGCCGCTTTGTTCTTTGGTGTGGGTCTTTGAGGTACGCTTGCCAACGTGCTGCATGGCAGGTCAACATATGTCTGGTCAAGCATGTGGTGCCCAAGCGGCTGATGTTTTGGCCACGCGAGATACGCTTGAGACATATGTTGCAAATAGCAGCGGTGCGATCTGATGCACTCGTCTCAAAAAAGGCCCACACCAAAGAACTTTTAGCATAACGTGCAGAGGCAGCGCCCTGCACAGGCGGAGCTCTGCGGTGTGATTCAGTCAGTGTGCTGCCCCTAAGCTGGCCCCTGGAGGGCATCCTGCCTCGTTGGACATGTGCCTCCTCCTCCTCCTCCTCTCTCCTACGTGGAGTCAGTGCCCTCATCATCCCCTCCCTCTTCATCGCTGTAGCAAACCTGGCAGTATGCTGCAGCTTGTGGAACATGACTGCCAGATTGCTGTCCTTCTTGAGCATCCCCTCTCTCTGCATTCACGCTACTGCCTTCCTCTAGCTGAGTGTCATCATCAGAGGCTACAAAACACTGGGCATCCTCCTGGAGCATGTACACAATACTGTGCTCAAAGAGTTCAGGAGACTCCTCAGGAGGACGTGGTGGGTCTAGGGAAGGAGTCACTGATGATGACATTGAGAAGAGGGAAGACGATGCGTTGGCAGCTGCTTTGCTAGTACCCTGAGACTTGGTGAGAGAGGATGAGGAGGATGAAGAGGGCTTGGTCATCCACTCTACCAAGTCGTTGGCATGTTGCGGCTCAACATGTCCAGCTGCCGAAAAAGAAGGACAAGCGTGTCCCATGGCCACGTGCTGATGATAATGCACCGCGTCCACGACCAGCACTGTTGTCTCTAGACACAGAGCCTGCTTGCCCTCTTTTATCGGCTCGCGCCTGTCTGCCTCTCCTTGCTGGCCTTCCAGACATGGTAATGGCCTGAAGGGAGTTGGGTAAAAAAGCAGTTGGGTAGTGTATATTGTGCTAGAGGCACATAACACCCACTAACTCCTGCAGATGCCTTTATTATAGAACACCAGAGATAAAGGGGTATATACAGATGTATACTGTGCTGTGCTGGAGGCACACACAACGTCCAATAACTCCTGCAGATGGCAAGTGGGCTCAAATAGAGAAGAGCTATGTAGGTGGATATAGCGGTATGTACTGGGTACAGAGCACGCAGACAGCACGCACTAGCTCCTAACACTACTGACTGCAAGCTCTATTATAAAAGATAGATCACTAGCTATATAGGTGAGGTGAATATAGCGGTGTATACTGCGGTCAGGGCACGCAGACAACAACCACTACACAACAGCAAGATCGAAAATCGGCCGAAAACGATCGGTGTGTACTGTGTTGAAGGTACACAGAACACCCACTGCTTCAGACGCCAACACACTACACAAGGCCGCCGCGCTGGCGGCTTTATATAGTGTGGGGCGTGCACTACACAGCCTGAGCTATGATTGGCCACAGGCATCCTGCCTGTGGCCAATCATGGCTCTCCTCGCTGCTGGCGCTGCGATTGGCCAAGCATGCGGGGTCACAGTGCATGCTTGGCCAATCATGAGCCAGCAATGCACTGTGCCATCGCAGTGCATTGTGGGCCGTGAGCGCCACACGAATTTGTCGTGAACGGACCAAAACGTTCGGACTTCGCCGAACGGGCGAACAGCCGATGTTCGAGTTGAACGTATGTTCGACTCGAACACGAAGCTCATCCCTAGTCATTAATAAGAAAGCACATCTGTAATGTGGTAAATATGCAACTACATTGATATATATAAAACAAAGTCAAGTGAGCACTGTATGATAGATTAGCAGCACAAAATTGAATATGCAACCTTCAATAACAATAAAACAAAAAGTGGCGTGCAGCGCTCTAAAAAAAAGTCTTAATAGGTAATAAACAAATATAGTCCTAATATATATGAATCTGTGATGTAATAAAGGGAATTCTTCTGTGTGTTCAAAATAATTCCAATGGTAGATGTGCTGTGTTCAAACCACTCACCAGAAATCAAGTAATATGAAGCATCAATTAAACCCACTTCACCCAATGTGTGAAAAGTTAGACCTCCATGGCTGTGCACCTACACCAATCTAGACACTCACCAGATAGCGGACATCAATAAGCCATGAACTATTGCTGTGAATCAAAGTGGGCTCCAGCCCAGGTGCAGCGATCAGATGGTATATTCCAAAGGGACCATACACTGTACAAAAAAAGCTCGCCAGCAGGAGCCCAAATGATGCTCACATAGTGTAGTATTTTATTAATATTGGGATTAAATCAATTACAGTTGCTGCAGCATAAAGAACAATACAAACTGGCCAAAAAAAACAAACTTACAAGGACAGCTGCTATACCTACCTGTACCTACCCTGAGGACTCGGCGGCAATGACGTCAGCATGTAGGCCCCTCCCAATGTGTTTTGTGCGCATGCACGTTCTCAAGGGATCCACCTATGGGAAGAATTCAACAGGAAAAACAGATGGTGCAACGTTGGCTCAAAGCAGTGTAGCTATTTAGCAGGTGTGAGGCAGGAAACCATGAAGAATGCTTTGGCTCAGATGTTCCCACTTACATCGGTAAATGTACACAAATTCAGAAGAGCCATTCTCCTGGTTAAACGCACCGCAACAGACCACTGCGGAGTAAATGGGCACTAAATAACTTATATAAGCACATTTAATTTATTATGGGTGTGATCTATCTATCTATTTTCTCGCTGGAAAATAACAAAGTGTTGTTCATTTTGGATATGTGGAAAAATTTTCATTTTAAATACCCATCAATTTCATATTATGCACAGCAGGCAGCACTGCAGGTCAGATATCTGCAGAAAACACCTGTGCCCTAAGCAGACTGGTCTAAATAGATGGCTGAACCTTAACCAATTACCTGATTAGCAGGTTAGTATGTTTGCTTATGTCCAGGGTAGAGGTCTGATTCTGACTTTTGCCTGATTGCTTATGCTTTGGATTATTCATGTAAATGTTTTTGAATTTCTTCAGAGTTTGTTTGGACCGTATGTGTATATTCTGATTATTGACCTATCTCTGCTATTGTCATACTGTCATTTCTTGGTTTACCTTTCAGGAAAAGAGGCTCTGTTTGACCATCTCCTGACCGATCATTGTAGTTAAACAGTTGATCAGTAGTGCTGCCAAATACATGTGATCATGCAGTCATTAAACGGCCCAGGTCACAGGGAAAAAGCGCAGAGCCAACTACACATGCGGTCTTGTGATGGCCAATAACAGTGATCACACATGTAAACATTGCTTGCGTTTACAATTTATAGTTCCCCTCCCTATCACAATGGAGAAAGGGGAGGAAGAAAAACAAAACTAAATAAATGAAACAGTCACCTTTAATATGTTGTTGCCTACTTCAATTTCTATGGTCTCTTATTTATTGTTATATTGTTGTATTGAAAGCATAAATTAGAAAGCAGCAGAATGGAACACTTAGCAGATTCAAAGGAGATTGCTGATTAGTGTATGCTTAGTTAGGGTACATGTTAAGGGGAAAAAGGCAACTGATAGCACTGAGTGCTCTCAAATTAGTAAACAATCTGTAAGGAAAGAAGGAAGCATATAGGCATTATATTGTAGTCCCCAGAGTCAGGGAGGGCTGACATTCCTCCTCAAAGTGCAGGTTACTACCCTGTTTCCCCTAAAATAAGACCTAGTGTGATTGTCGGTGATAGCTGCAATAAAATCCCTACCCCCCAAATAAGCCCTAGTTAAAGTCCTTGTAGGTCTTCTTTTCAGAGTAGGGCTTATTTTTGAGGAAACAGGGTAGGGCTTATTTGAGTGGTAGGGCTTATATTGCAGCCAACACCGACAATCAGGCTAGGTCTTATTTTAGGGGAAACAGGGTAGGCATGGTGGGTGTAGTGCAAGGTGGAAAGATGGGCGCCAGTCACTTTAAAACTGAACAAAGAGAGTTTTTATTTTTCTTAACAGGAAAAGGTGGGAGAGAGGGGTGGGGCACAGGACACCATTAGGCAAATACAATAACAACTTGGTAGACTCCTTGGACAAAAATAGAACTTGGCAGACAGCAATACAGAAAAGGGGCCTTTAAGCTGAATGCAGCAATCTGTATTTCGTAGAAACTGCTGTCTCCTATAGCAACAACTTTACTCACAGTATCCCACTGTAGATCCCCAAGCTTATCTCACAGCTACCCGCTAGGGTTCCTCTAACTCATAGCTACTCACTGGATCCCTCAAGATTTTCTCACAAATACAATTTTTATAATTTGTTTCACACAGATAGAGCTTTCGTTTGGTGGTATTTAACCACTTACAGACCGGACCATTTTGCTGGTCAGAGACCAGACCACTTTTTGCGATTCGGCACTGCGTCGCTTTAACTGACAATTGCGCGGTCGTGCGACGTGGCTCCCAAACAAAATTGACGTCCTTTAATTCCCACAAATAGAGCTTTCTTTTGGTGGTATTTGATCACCTCTGCGGTTTTTATTTTTTGCGCTATAAACAAAAATAGAGCGATAATTTTGAAAAAAACACATTAATTTTTACTTTTTATTATAATAAATATCCCCCAAAAATATATAAAAAAACATTTTTTTCCCTCAGTTTAGGCCGATACGTATTCTTCTACATATTTTTGATTATAAGCGATTATTGATTGGTTTGCGCAAAAGTTATAGCGTTTACAAAATAGGGGATAGTTTTATGGCATTTTTATTAATAATTTATTTTTTACTAGTAATGGCGGCGATCAGCGATTTTTATTGTGACTGCGACACATCGGAAATTTTTGACACATTTTTGGGATCATTGTCATTTATACGGCAATCACTGCTATATAAATGCAGTGATTCCTGTGTAAATGACACTGGCAGTGAAGGGGTTAACCAGGGGGTGGCAGTGTAGGGGTTAAGTGTTCCTAGGGGTGTGTTACTAACTGTTGGGGGCTGGGCTTTTTTTTACTGAAAAAAAACTTTTTGGAAAACAGCGCTGTCCAAACAATAACTCAATTAATCAAACCAAGGCCTGAGCCGGTGAAAACAAAATCTAAAAGTGATAATGTAAATAATAACAGTATAAATTCCTGCTGCAACCCAATGTGAGATACCCACACTAGACACAAACCTAAAAAATAAGGCTGCGCTAAAACTTATACATTACATTATTAATAATGTGACGTCTTAAATTCTAGTATTAAACAATGTATATTATCAAGGAAAATTGTGTATAAAAACATCAAACTTGAAGCACATAAAAAGTCCAAAGAGAGGGAAGAACGAAGGTATGGAATAAGTCCCTTGAAGTGACTCTTTACAAACACCCTTCAGATGTATAGCAGGTGCGCCCAAAGAGGAAGTTCTATCCACCACCTATTTCAATGAGGCTTACCAGCTGCCAAGATCTCTTTTTAGGGAGATCGTACAGGCATGAAGAAAAAACGATCGTTCCTGGTCTCCCCGATGGGTTCTGCTGGCGTCTCCACCTCTTATATCTCTTTCTTACAGCGTAGGGGACCTCTCCCGGGTGTCGCTCGACTCAGCTCGGTCACGTCTAGTCAGTCAGGCGCAGAGGGGGCGGTGCGTGCGCGGCTCCGGTTGGTGACGTCACGCAGCACCGCAGAAAGCGCGCGCCTGGCCGAGAGGAGCGAAATAGGGAGGGATCCGGGAGCGCGCTTCATTGCTTCATTGCATGCTTCATTGCCTGGAAATGAATGGAAATGAATCAGGAGACAAAATTTTAGTTAATGGGTTTTCACATGGTTTCCCATTGCCTATGTGTAGTGGCAGTGGTTGTAATATGGTTAAAAATCTAACGTCAGTTTATCTATTCCCTCATAGCGTAACAGAAAAATTAAATAAAGATATCAGAAGGCCGTATGGTGAGTCCGTTTAACTAGATGCTGACCGCCGGCTGTCAAATGATGGCCAGGCGGTGCACCTATTGTGGCGGGAGGCCGTCATATGACGGCCTCCCGTTTAAACAGGGAATGCACGCAATCGTGCGCGCGCATCCCTGTTTCTTCAGTGGCGGCGTGTCACGGAGACACTGCTCACCCCCGAAGGGGGTGAACAGCCATTGGTTATGGCTGTTCACCACGCGATCACAGATGGTCACACCCCGACTGTGTACGGCGCATGCGCGCGGTCGTGAGCGCGCTGCGCGTGCACGTCGGTGGCGGCGTGTTCCCCGGGAACACTGCTCATCACCGACGCTGGTAAACAGCCATTGGCCGGCTGTTTACCCACGTGATCGGCTGTGATCCTTTCACAGCCGATCACTAAAATGTAAACAAACCGCGGTAACGAGATGTTATTGGGTTCTCCTCCTCACACACCGATTGTGTGTGAGGAGGAGATTGCGGTAACATCTTGTTACTGCCTACAGTGTACACCAATCATACTGATTGCCCCCCCAATAAAGAGGACCTGTCACCACCCCTCATAGTACCTGTCAATCACAGTCCATCAGAGTACCTGTCACAGTCCATTAGAGTATTTGAGTACCTGTCACAGCCCCTCAGAGTACCCGAGTACCTGTCACAGCCCATCAGAGTACCCGAGTACCTGTCACAGCCCATCAGAGTACCCGAGTACCTGTCCCAGCCCATCAGAGTACCCGAGTACCTGTCACGGCCCATCTGAGTACCCAAGTACCTGTCACGGTCCATCAGAGTACCCGAGTACCTGTCACGGTCCATCAGGGTACCCGAGTACCTGTCACGGTCCATCAGGGTACCCAAGTACCTGTCACAGTCCATCAGAGTACCAAGTACCTGTCACAGTCCATCAGGGTACCGAGTACCTGTCCCAGCCCATCAGAGTACCGAGTACCTGTCCCAGCCCATCAGAGTACCCGAGTACCTGTCACGGCCCATCAGAGTACCCGAGTACCTCTCACGGTCCATCAGAGTACCCGAGTACCTGTCACGGCCCATCAGAGTACCCGAGTACCTGTCACGGCCCATCAGAGTACCCGAGTACCTGTCACGGCCCATCAGAGTACCCGAGTACCTGTCACGGCCCATCAGAGTACCCGAGTACCTGTCACGGTCCATCAGAGTACCCGAGTACCTGTCACGGTCCATCAGAGTACCCGAGTACCTGTCACGGCCCATCAGAGTACCCGAGTACCTGTCACGGCCCATCAGAGTACCTGAGTACCTGTCACGGTCCAACAGAGTACCCGAGTACCTGTCACGGTCCATCCGAGTACCCGAGTACCTGTCACGGTCCATCCGAGTACCCGAGTACCTGTCACGGTCCATCCGAGTACCCGAGTACCTGTCACGGTTCATCCGAGTACCCGAGTAGCTATCACAGCCCATCAAAGTACCCGAGTACCTGTCACGGTTCATCCGAGTACCCGAATACCTGTCACAGCCCATCTGAGTACCCGAGTACCTGTCACAGTCCATCTGAGTACCCGAGTACCTGTCACAGTTCATCTGAGTACCTGTCACAGTTAATCTTAGTACCCGAGTACCTGTCACAGTCCATATGAATACCTGTCACCGCCCTTCAGAGTACCCAAATACCTGTCACAGTTCATCTGAGTACCCGAGTACCTGTCACGGTTCATCTGAGTACCCGAGCACCTGTCACAGCCCATCAGAGTACCCGAGTATCTGTCACGGCCCATCAGAGTACCCGAGTACCTGTCACGGTCCATCAGAGTACCCGAGTACCTGTCACGGTTCATCTGAGTACCCGAGCACCTGTCACAGCCCATCAGAGTACCCGAGTATCTGTCACGGCCCATCAGAGTACCCGAGTACCTGTCACGGTCCATCAGAGTACCCGAGTACCTGTCATGGTCCATCAGAGTACCCGAGTACCTGTCACGGTCCATCAGAGTACCCGAGTACCTGTCACGGTCCATCAGAGTACCCGAGTACCTGTCACGGTCCATCAGAGTACCCGAGTACCTGTCACGGCCCATCAGAGTACCCGAGTACCTGTCACGGCCCATCAGGGTACCCGAGTACCTGTCACGGCCCATCAGAGTACCCGAGTACCTGTCACAGTCCATATGAATACCTGTCACCGCCCTTCAGAGTACCCAAATACCTGTCACAGTTCATCTGAGTACCCGAGTACCTGTCACGGTTCATCTGTATACCGGAGCACCTGTCACAGCCCATCAGAGTACCCGAGTATCTGTCACGGCCCATCAGAGTACCCGAGTACCTGTCACGGTCCATCAGAGTACCCGAGTACCTGTCACGGTCCATCAGAGTACCCGAGTACCTGTCACGGTCCATCAGAGTACCCGAGTACCTGTCACGGTCCATCAGAGTACCCGAGTACCTGTCAAGGTCCATCAGAGTACCCGAGTACCTGTCCCAGCCCATCAGAGTACCCGAGTACCTGTCACGGTCCATCCGAGTACCCGAGTACCTGTCGCGGTCCATCCGAGTACCCGAGTACTTGTCACGGTTCATCCGAGTACCCGAGTAGCTGTCACAGCCCATCTGAGTATCCGAGTACCTGTCACAGCCCATCTGAGTACCCGAGTACCTGTTCCAGTCCATCTTAGTACCCGAGTACCTGTCACAGTCCATCTGAGTACCCGAGTACCTGTCACAGTTCATCTGATCACCTGAGTACCTGTCACAGTTCATCTTAGTACCCGAGTACCTGTCACAGTCCATATGAGTACCTGTCACCGCCCTTCAGAGTACCCAAATACCAGTCACCAAGCCATCAGAGTACCCGAGTACCTGTCACAGTTCATCTGAGTACCTGAGTACCTGTCACAGTTGATCTGAGTACCCGAGTACCTGTCACAGCCCATCAGAGTACCCGAGTACCTGTCACAGCCCATCAGAGTACCCGAGTACCTGTCACAGCCCATCAGAGTACCCGAGTACCTGTCACAGCACATCAGAGTACCCGAGTACCTGTCACGGCCCATCTGAGTACCCAAGTACCTGTCACGGTCCATCAGAGTACAGTGTACCTGTCACAGTCTATCAGAGTACCCGAGTATCTGTCATGGTCCATCAGAGTACCCGAGTACCTGTCCCAGCCCATCAGAGTACCCGAGTACCTGTCACGGCCCATCAGAGTACCCGAGTACCTGTCACGGCCCATCAGAGTACCCGAGTACCTGTCACGGTCCATCCGAGTACCCGAGTACCTGTCACAGTTCATCTTAGTACCCGAGTAGCTGTCACAGTCCATATGAGTACCTGTCACAGCACATTAGAGTACCCGAGTACCTGTCACGGCCCATCTGAGTACCCAAGTACCTGTCACGGTCCATCAGAGTACAGTGTACCTGTCACAGTCCATCAGAGTACCCGAGTATCTGTCACGGTCCATCAGAGTACCCGAGTACCTGTCACAGCCCATCAGAGTACCCAAGTACCTGTCCCAGCCCATCAGAGTACCCAAGTACCTGTCACAGCACATCAGAGTACCCGAGTACCTGTCACGGCCCATCTGAGTACCCAAGTACCTGTCACGGTCCATCAGAGTACAGTGTACCTGTCACAGTCCATCAGAGTACCCGAGTATCTGTCAAGGTCCATCAGAGTACCCGAGTACCTGCCCCAGCCCATCAGAGTACCCGAGTACCTGTCCCAGCCCATCAGAGTACCCGAGTACCTGTCGCGGTCCATCCGAGTACCCGAGTACCTGTCACGGTTCATCCGAGTACCCGAGTACCTGTCCCAGCCCATCAGAGTACCCGAGTACCTGTCACAGCACATCAGAGTACCCGAGTACCTGTCACGGCCCATCTGAGTACCCAAGTACCTGTCACGGTCCATCAGAGTACAGTGTACCTGTCACAGTCCATCAGAGTACCTGAGTATCTGTCAAGGTCCATCAGAGTACCCGAGTACCTGTCCCAGCCCATCAGAGTACCCGAGTACCTGTCACGGTCCATCCGAGTACCCGAGTACCTGTCGCGGTCCATCCGAGTACCCGAGTACCTGTCACGGTTCATCCGAGTACCCGAGTAGCTGTCACAGCCCATCTGAGTATCCGAGTACCTGTCACAGCCCATCTGAGTACCCGAGTACCTGTTCCAGTCCATCTGAGTACCCGAGTATCTGTCACAGTCCATCTGAGTACCCGAGTACCTGTCACAGTTCATCTGATCACCTGAGTACCTGTCACAGTTCATCTTAGTACCCGAGTACCTGTCACAGTCCATATGAGTACCTGTCACCGCCCTTCAGAGTACCCAAATACCAGTCACCAAGCCATCAGAGTACCCGAGTACCTGTCACCAGGCCATCAGAGTACCCGAGTACCTGTCACCAGGCCATCAGAGTACCCGAGTACCTGTCACCAGGCCATCAGAGTACCCGAGTACCTATTTGCAGCCCATGTCTCATAGAATATACGTTGGGGTGTTTGCTTTCCAAAATGGGGTCATTTTGTGGGTAATTTCACTGTCCTGGTGGTCCAGGACCTTCAAAAGTGTGATAGGTAGGAATGAAATGAGATGTGTCATTCTGCCTGAACGTACTACTTCAATGTTTGGCCTCTCTATGTGGCCAGGCTGCGTAAAAGTCCTACACATGTGGTATCACCATACTCGGGAGGAGTAGCAGAATGTATTTTGGGGTGTCATTTTTTCTATATACATGCTATGTGTTAGAAATATCTTATAAATTGACAATTTTGTGTAAAAAAAAATGCGTTTTAATTTTTTTCCACATA
Source organism: Lithobates pipiens (assembly GCF_037356315.1). NCBI lineage: Eukaryota > Metazoa > Chordata > Amphibia > Anura > Ranidae > Lithobates > Lithobates pipiens. Next base: position 325,516,232 of record NW_027507784.1, read on the forward strand.
TTCCAAAAACTTCTGGAAAAAAATTAACCATTCAAAAGACTCATTATGCCTCACAAATTATACGTTGGGGTGTTTGCTTTCCAAAAGGGGGTCATTTTATGGGAAATTCCATTGTCCTGGTACTCCAGGGCCTTCAAAATTGTAATAGGTGGATGAGAAATGAGATGCGTCATTTTTGCTCGTAGAACGTCTGAAGGTACTACATCAATGTTGGTGCTCTGTATGTGGCCAGGCTGTGTAAAAGTCTCACACATGTGGTATCGCCATACTTGGGAAGAGTAGCAGAATGTATTTTGGGGTGTCATTTGTTGTATGCATATGCTGTGTGTGAGAAATAACCTGATAATATGACAATTTTGTAAAAAAATAATAATAATAAAAAAAATCTTCATATTGCAAAGAATTGTGGGAAAAAATGACAACTTAAAAAAACTCACCATGCTACTTACTTAATACCTTGGAATGTCTACTTTGTAAAAAGGGGTCATTTGGGGGGTATTTGTACTTTCCTGACTTGTTAGTGTCTCAAGAAATGAGGTACACCTGATGTACTGAAGGCCTGATCAGAAGTGATCAATTTTCAGTGATTGGCACCATAGTTTGTAGACTCTATAACTTTTACAAAGACCAAATAATATATACTAATGTGGGTTATTTTTACCAAAGATATGTAGCAGTATAAATTTTGGCTACAATTTATGAAGAAAAATGACTAATTAGCAAAAATGTATGACAGAAACAAAGAAAAAGGCATTTTTTTCACAAAATGTACGTTTTAGTTTATTTATAGCACAAAAAATAAAAAACCCACTAGTGATTAAATACCACTAAAAGAAAGCTCTATTTGTGTGGAAAAAAGGACGCAAGTTTCATATGCATACAGTGTTGGATAACTGAGTAATTGTCATTCAAACTGTGAGAGCGCTGAAAGCTGAAAATTGGTCTGGTCAGGAAGGGGGTGTAACTGCACTGTATTGAGGTGGTTAAAGATCCTCCATTTATCAACTTTAGAATCTCTCCATTAGGTACTATCCCAAAAAAAAGAACACAACTCATACAGGCTTATACACCACCTGTCATACCCAAAGGGTGCATCTTTAAATTATGAAATTGAAGAAAGTTTGTCTTCAGTTTCATACTGCACATTAGAAGAAGCAGTTTTTAAAATTAGAAAATTTGATAGGGCAGCTTTGTTAGCCAAGATGAATATACTGTAAAAGCTGCTTTGCGCTTATTACCAATCTCTCCAGAAGTATTCTGTTTAAAAAAAATTTTATTATGATATGTGCCTACCTAAGGGCAGCTCAATATCTTTCACCTATTTCAAAGAATTTGCTACTTTTTTGGAATGGGTGGTAACATTTGAGTCTGGATATGAAGGAATCTTACATTATCTGGATGACTTCCTATTCATAGGTCCTGCAGACTTGTCATATTATCAGGTTATTTCTCACACACAGCATATGCATACCACAAATTACACCCCGAAACACATTCTGCTATTACTCCCGAGTATGGCGATACCACATGTGTGAGACTTTTACACAGCGTGGCCACATACAGAGGCCCAACATGCAGGGAGCGCCATCAGGCGTTCTGGAGCACCCAGGCCAATTCTGACATTTCTCTCCTACATGTAAAAATCATAATTTATTTGCTAGAAAATTACATAGAACCCCAAAACATTATATATGTTTTTTTTAGCAAAGATCCTAGGGAATACAATGGTGGTCATTGCAATTTCTAACGCGTTTAAAAAAAAACAGTTTTGTACTTAAAAAAAAAAAAACAGTAAAGTTAGCCCAATGTTTTTGCATAAAGATGAAGTTACGCTGAGTAAATAGATACCTAACATGTCACCCTTCAAAATTGCACACGCTCGTGGAATGGCGCCAAACTTCGCTACTTAAAAATCCCCATAGGCAACACTTTAAATTTTTTTTTTTACTGGTTACATGTTTTGAGTTGCTCTCGCTCTAACGTTCGCAGCGATACCTCACATGTGTGGTTTGAACACAGTTTTCATATGTGGGCGGGACTTACATATGCGTTCGCTTCTGCATGCGAGCACATGGGGACAGGGGTGCTTTTAAATTTGTTTTTCTTTTTTATTGTTCATTTTACTTTATTTTAGTTTGACATTTTTTTCCCCAAAAATACATTTTTACCGTATAAGATTAGGCGGTCATCTTATATGCCCGGTCACTTTATACACCGTCATATACGGTATATATTTTTTTAATAGTTTATTTTACCTTTATTTTTACACTTTCTCTTTAAAAGTTTTATTTATTTTTTGATCACTTTTATTCCTATTACAAGGAATGTAAACATCACTTGTAATAGGAATAGGCATGACAGGTCCTCTTTACAGTGAGATATGGGGTCACTAGGACCCCACATCTCACCTCTAGGCTGGGAATCCTGAAATAAAAAATAAAAAAAAATGTCAGGGTATGGCAGAGTATTGGCAGGGTATTGCAGAGTATTGGCGGGTATTGCAAAGTATTGGCGGGTATTGCAGAGTATTGGCAGGGTATTGCAGAGTATTGGCGGGTATTGCAGAGTATTGGCAGGGTATTGCAGAGTAGGGATGAGCCGAACACCCCCCGGTTCGGTTCGCATCAGAACTTTCGAACGGACCCCACGTTCGTTACGAACGTTAGAACCCCATTGAAGTCTATGGGACTCGAACGTTCGAAATGGAAAGTGCTAATTTTAACGGCTAATATGCAAGATATTGTCCTAAAAAGGGTTTGGGGACCTGAATTCTGCCTCAGGGGACATGGGTCAATGCAAAAAAAAGTTTTAAAAACGGCCGTTTTGGCGGGAGCACTGATTTTAATGACGATTAAAGTGAAATATTTCTTTAAATATGGTGCCTGGGGGGGTGTCTGTAGTATGCCTGTGAAGTGCCACGTGTTTCCCGTGTTTAGAACAGTCCCTGCACAAAATGACATTAAACGGAAATAACACCATTTAAAACTGCTTGCGGTTTTAATGTTATATCTGGTTCCTGCAATATGGTTGAAAATCATTGAGAAAAATGGCATGGGTAGCCCTCCCTGCCCATTACCAGCCTATTTGAGTCTTGTACGCATATTAAGGGGAACCCTGTACCCATATTAAAAAAAGGAAATGCGTGTGGCCCCCAGGCCCTATATACTCAGAACAGCAGTATACAGGCGGTGCAAACAAGACAGGGACTGTGTAGGTTTGTTGTGTTAAGTTGAATCTGTTTGTAATTTTCAACTGGTACATTTTTAAAGTGTAGCTCCAGTCAAAAAAACTATTTTTAAGCTTTTTGGAAAACATAGGGAAGGGTTATCACCCCTGTATAATTTGTTTTGTCGTCCATCTTTTTTCATCTCACTTGCTGCTGTCTCCTTGCGTTTGCAAGTAGGAGATGTTTGTAAGTTGGATGTTTGAAAGTAGGGGCCTGCCCTATATGCTCTGCAGAAATGGCGGAAACAAGGTGTTGGTTTTGCCACAACATTGTAAGCCCTCAAAGTGACTCTTGGTTAGGCGCTGGAGCGCCCTGCTGTGAACGATTATATCAAGAATTGTAATTACATGCCATTGTTGAACAGTGGTAGAAAAATTGACCTTTGGTGGTTGTGGTGCTGGTGCCACAACACTATAAGTCCTCACAGTTACTCTGGGTGGGCACAGGAAGGGGCCCTCCTGTGAAATATTATATCAAGAATTGTAATTACATGTCCCTGTTAAACAGGGGCTGAAAAATTTGGCCTTAGGCACTGCTGCTGGTGCCACCACACTGCAACCTCTTCCATATACTCTAGTTTTTTTGCTGGAATTAGCCCTGCTGCAAAGCATTGCATCAAAAATTGTACTTAAATGCCCCTGTAAAACAGGGGCAGAAAAATTGGGCCTTAGGCACTGGTGCTGGTGCCACCACACTGCAACCTCTGCCATATACTCTAGTTTTATTGCAGAAATTAGCCCTGCTGCAAAGCATTGCATCAAAAATTGTAATTAAACGCCCCTGTTAAACAGGGGCAGAAAAATTGGGCCTTAGGCACTGGTGCCACCACACTGCAACCTCTTCCATATACTCTAGTTTTTTTGCTGGAATTAGCCCTGCTGCAAAGCATTGCATCAAAAATTGTAATTAAACGCCCCTGTTAAACAGGGGCAGAAAAATTGGGCTGCTGGCACTGGTGCTGGTGCCACCACACTGCAACCTCTGCCATATACTCTAGTTTTATTGCAGGAATTAGCCCTGCTGCAAAGCATTGCATCAAAAATTTTAATTAAACGCCCCTGTTAAACAGGGGCAGAAAAATTGGGCTGCTGGCATCACCCAGAACCAAAAATGTTCTTCCAACATATCAGCGGAGGAGGAAGAGGATAGACAATCAACATAACAGGACAGTCACTCAGCATCAGCATAGGCAGTCTTGAAGGGATGTGGTATTTAAAAAAAAATTATTCGGTTACATCAGCTTCAGGTGCTTGGTAGCTGTGGGTGATCCAAGACTGATTCATCTTGATGAAGGTCAGTCGATCAACTGATTCGGTGGACAGGCGCACCCTGTGATCGGTAACAAAGCCACCAGCAGCACTGAAGGTGCGTTCCGAAAGAACGCTGGATGCAGGACAGGCCAGTAGCTCAATTGCATACTGTGCAAGCTCTGGCCAGTGATCCATCCTCAAGACCCAGTAAGCCAGAGGATTTTCGGTCGGAAAGGTGTCCAAGTCTGACCTTGCCCCTAGGTATTCCTGCACCATGTAAATTAGACGCTGGCGATGGGTGCTGGAACCGATCATACCTTGGGGCTGCGGACTAAAAAATTGTCTGAAAGCATCAGTCAGACGGCCACCTTCTCCACCGCTCCTTCTGACCGATGCCTTAGCAACACGTTGTCCAGGACCAGGAGTTTGTAACCTCCCAGTCTCTGGGAACGCGTTGCACAGAGCTTTCTGCAAGGCCTCCTGGAGATGTCTCATCCTCTGCTCCCTCTGCGATGGCAAGATAAGGTCGGCAACCTTACCCTTGTACCGTGGATCAAGGAGAGTGGCCAGCCAGTAATGGTCCCTCTCCTTGATCCGAAGAATACGAGGATCCTTCCGCAGGCTTTGCAGGATCAGGGAGGCCATGCAGCGTAGGTTAGCTGAGGCATTCGGTCCGGAGTCCTCTGGGTCACTAAGGACAACATGATCCGCAGCTACCTCCTCCCAGCCACGTACAAGTCCACGTGTTTCTTGGGACTGTAAATCATCCCTATAAGACTGCTACTGCTGCTGCTGATGCTGATGCTGAGTGCCAGCCTCCACCTCCATGCTGACACAATCATCCTCCTCCTCCTCTTCCTCCTCCTCATCCTCTTCCTGTGTGATGGGTGGCACAGCAGGAACACTGTCTGGATAAAGGGGGCCTTGAGAGGCAAGGAAGTCCTCCTCTTCCTGCCTCTGTTCTGCCTCAAGTGCCCTGTCCATTATTCCACGCAGCGTATGCTCCAAGAGGTGGACAAGAGGTACAGTGTCACTGATGCATGCACTGTCACTGCTCACCATCCTTGTGGCCTCCTCAAACGGTGACAGGACAGTGCATGCATCCCTGATCATGCCCCACTGGCGTGGTGAGAAAAAACCAAGCTCCCCTGACCCTGTCCTGGTGCCGTAGTCGCACAGGTACTCATTGATGGCCCTCTGCTGCGTGTGCAGCCGCTGCAGCATGGCCAATGTTGAGTTCCATCTGGTGGGCATGTCACATATAAGGCGGTTCTTGGGCAGGTTCAACTCCTTTTGGAGCTCAGCCAGCCGAGCACAGGCATTAAATCGGCGGAAATGCACACAGACTTTCCTGGCCTGCTTCAGGACATCATGTAAGCCGGGGTACCTGCCCAAGAGCCGCTGCACCACCAGGTTAAGGACGTGAGCTACACAGGTCACATGGGTCAGTTGTCCCTGTCGGAGGGCGGAGAGGAGGTTGGTGCCATTGTCGCAAACCACCATTCCTGGCTTAAGCTGGCATGGCGTCAACCACCTCTCGGCCTGCCCCTGCAGAGCTGACAAAACATCCGCCCCAGTGTGGCTCCTGTCCCCCAAACAAACCAGCGCAAGCACGGCATGGCATCGTTTTGCCTGCGTACTTGCGTAGCCCCCGGAACGCCTACGGAGCAACGCTGGTTCTGAGGACAGAGCACTGGAAGAGGCCATGGATGAAGAAGAAGAGGAGGGGGTGGAGGAGAGGGTGGAGGAGAGAGGTGTGTCACAACCAATAGTAGCATTTTGGAGGCGTGGTGGCGGAACAACCTCCAACACTACTGCACCTTGTCCTGCATCCTTCCCAGCAGCCAGAAGAGTGACCCAATGGGCCGTGAAAGACAGGTAACGTCCCTGTCCATGCCTGCTGGACCATGAGTCAGCGGTAATATGCACCTTACTGCTGACCGCCCTGTCCAGCGAGGCAAGGACATTGCCTTCCACATGCCGGTAGAGAGCCGGAATCGCCTTCCGTGAGAAAAAGTGGCGTTTGGGGACCTGCCACTGAGGAACCGCACATTGTACAAACTCACGGAAGGGGGCCGAGTCTACCAACTGAAAAGGCAGCAGTTGAAGTGCTAGCAATTTAGCCAAGCTAGCATTCAACCGCTGGGCATGTGGATGGCTGGGAGTAAACTTCTTCCGCCGGTCCAGCAGCTGGGGCAGGGACATTTGCCTGCTATAATCGGACGTGGGTGTACCACTAGCAGAGTTCCCGGAAGCACTTGGCTGTGACACACCTAATTCTACACCTTCATTCCTCTCAGAGCAGGTTTCAGAGAGGACTGAAGGTCTAGTGGGGTTGGAGATGCCAGCTGATGAGGAGCAAGGAGAGGTCCGCTTTGTTCTTTGGTGTGGGTCTTTGAGGTACGCTTGCCAACGAGCTGCATGGCAGGTCAACATATGTCTGGTCAAGCATGTGGTGCCCAAGCGGCTGATGTTTTGGCCACGTGAGATACGCTTGAGACATATGTTGCAAATAGCAGCGGTGCGATCTGATGCACTCGTCTCAAAAAAGGCCCACACCAAAGAACTTTTAGAATAACGCGCAGAGGAAGCGCTCTGCGCAGGCGGAGCTCTGCGGTGTGATTCAGTCGGTGTGCTGCCCCTAAGCTGGCCCCCGGAGGGCATCCTGCCTCGTTGGACATGTGCCTCCTCCTCCTCCTCCTCCTCCCTCCTTCCAGGCACCCACGTGGAGTCAGTGCCCTCATCATCCCCTCCCTCTTCATCGCTGTAGCAAACCTGGCAGTATGCTGCAGCTTGTGGAACATGACTGCCAGATTGCTGTCCTTCTTGAGCATCCCCTCTCTCTGCGCTCACGCTACTGCCTTCCTCTAGCTGAGTGTCATCATCAGAGCCCACCAAACACTGGGCATCCTCCTGGAGCATGTACCCAACACTGTGCTCAAAGAGTTCAGGAGACTCCTCAGGAGGACGTGGTGGGTCTAGGGAAGGAGTCACTGATGATGACATTGAGAGGAGGGAAGACGATGCGTTGGCAGCTGCTTTGCTACTACCCTGAGACTGGGTGAGAGAGGATGAGGAGGATGAAGAGGGCTTGGTCATCCACTCTACCAAGTCGTTGGCATGTTGCGGTTCAACATGTCCAGCTGCAGAAAAGAAGGACAAGCATGTCCCATGGCCACGTGCTGATGACAATGCACCGCGTCCACGACCAGCACTGTTGTCTCTAGACACAGAGCCTGCTTGCCCTCTTTTATCGGCTCGCGCCTGTCTGCCTCTCCTTGCTGGCCTTCCAGACATGGTAATGGCCTGAAGGGAGTTGGGTAAAACAGTAGTTGGGTAGTTTATATTGTGCTGGAGGCACACAACACCCACTAACTCCTGCAGATGCCTTTTTTATAGAACAGCAGAGATAAAGGGGTATATACAGATGTATACTGTGCTGTGCTGGAGGCACAGACAACTTCCAATAACTCCTGCAGATGGCAATTGGGCTCAAATAGAGAACAGCTATGTAGGTGGATTATAGCGGTATGTACTGGGTACAGAGCACGCAAACAGCACGCACTATCTCCTAACACTACTGACTGCAAGCTCTATTATTAAAGATGGATCACTAGCTATATAGGTGAGGTGAATATCACGGTGTATACTGCGGTCAGGGCACGCAGACAATAACCAGAAAACAGCAGAGATAAAGGGGTATATACAGATGTATACTGTGCTGTGCTGGAGGCACACACAACTTCCAATAACTCCTGCAGATGGCAATTGGGCTCAAATAGAGAACAGCTATGTAGGTGGATTATAGCGGTATGTACTGTGTACAGAGCACGCAGACAGCATGCACTATCTCCTAACACTACTGACTGCAAGCTCTATTATTAAAGATAGATCACTAGCTATATAGGTGAGGTGAATATAGTGGTGTATACTGCGGTCAGGGCACAGACAATAACCACTACACAACAGCAAGATAGGAAATCAGCCAAAAACGATCGGTGTGTACTGTGTTGAAGGTACACAGAACACCCACTGCTTCAGATGCCAACACACTACACGAGGCCGCCTCAAAGGTGGCCTTATATAGTGTGGGGCGTGCACTACACAGCCTGAGCTATGATTGGCCACAGGCAGGATGCCTGTGGCCAATCATGGCTCTCCTCGCTGCTGGCGCTGCGATTGGCCAAGCATGCGGGGTCACAATGCATGCTTGGCCAATCATGAGCCAGCAATGCACTGCGCCATCGCAGTGCATTGTGGGCCGTGCGGGCCACACGAATTTTGACGCGAACGGACCAAGAGTTCGGATTTCGCCGAACGGACGAACAGCCAATTTTCGAGTCGAACGCACGTTCGACTCGAACACGAAGCTCATCCCTATTGCAGAGTATTGGCAGGGTATTGCAGAGTATTGGCAGGGTATGGCAGAGTATTGGCAGGGTATTGGGTATTGCAGAGTATTTGCAGGGTATTGGGTATTGCAGAATATGGCAGAGTATTGCAGGGTATTGGCAGGGTATTGCAGAGTATTGGCAGGGTATTGGGTATTGCAGAGTATTTGGCAGGGTATTGCAGAGTATTGGCAGTGTATTGGGTATTGGCAGGGAATTGAGGGGTTAAATTCAGTGAGCAGCAATGTGGGCACTGCAGATGCAGCCCACAGCGCTGCTGACACCGATCTCTTCCCCCTCCGCTGTACCGATCGGTACAGAGAGGGGAGGGAGGAACATGACGCCGGTTTGTTTACCACATGATCGTTCCGTCAAATGACGGAGCGATCACTTGTAAACGGCCACGAAGACCCGGCGGTCACGGATGCTCTTGAGTGCGCGCCCTAGGGGGCGCACGGGAGCGGAATTCTGGGAGGCCGTTAATTAACGGCCTCTTAGCCCTTGTACACGCAGTCGGAGATTCCGACAACCAAATCCATCTGAGTTATTCCGACGGATTAATTCCGGATGAGGTCCCGAAGTGATGTTGCATACACACAGTCGGACCAAGTTGTAGGAATTTCAGGTTGCCAAGAACGCAGTGACGTAAGCCGCCTTAGATGGGACTAGAAAAGGGAAGTTCAGCACCATGTCCGGCACCCTTTGGGCTCCTTCTGCTGATCTCGTGTGTATCGCGTGTTAGTAGAAGTTTGGTGAGAGACGATTCGCGCTTTTCAGATTTGTGATTCAGTTCGCTACTGCTCTTCAGTTTCTGCTTGTCTTTGCGTATCTGATAATCAGTGCGTGTAGTCAGTAAGTATTTGTTTCTCATTGTGAACTATATGTCCACAAGGAAAGTACTTGGTATAGTACGCTTTGATTTGCATTGCTTATTGTCTGCTTGCTTCTGCTATTCAGGTCGTTCTTTCAGGCATTGCTGTTTATCGGTGCTTTCTGTTGTCCGTTCTGACCAGCTGACCGTTTTCAAACCATGTTTCGTCTACGTACTCGTCATAGAGTTTGTGCTGTACAGGGGCTTCGTGTTGGGGTTCTTACTTTGACACAAGCCCAGTCCATGAACAGGGAGGGGAGGCGTTTGTGGACCAAGAATTGGTTGCGCCAGCGTGACCAGTTCTCGCACATGCCTTTGCTCCGTGAGATCCGGGAGAATAATCCTGATGATTTCAGGAATTATCTCCGGATGACGAACCCCGTTTTTCACCGTCTGCTGGCTTTGCTGACCCCTTATATCAGCAGGCAGGATACCTGCATGCAGCAACCCATCACTCCGGAGCAGAGGCTCATCGCCACATTGCACTACTTGGCGACTGGGAGAAGCCTTCAGGACCTCTAGTTCTCTACAGGCATCTCCCCCCAGGCTCTGGGATCATTATTCCAGAGACATGTTCTGCCATCATTCAGGTCCTGCAGAAGGACTATATGAAGGTAAGTTTTCTCCTTTAACATCCCATTCTATGTATTTCATGATTGCTAATGTCTTGCATTTCTTTCCTCATTCCCTAATTACCATCATTGCAATATGCTCTAATTCATATACTCTGCCCCTTTGTCCTCATGCATATTTGCCTCACTAACTTCCCCACCATGCTCTTCTTGGCCCATAAAACTATAGGCTAGTCACTTACCAATGTGTTTTGTCAGCTTCATAGTATTGCTTTCCCCTAAACACCCCCTAAAATGTCTACAAATGTTATGTGTGTGCTTCAATTCATGCAGAGTGACATTTTTGTTTTTGGTTGTGCCAAACTCATTAGGAACCCCCCTCCCCCCAACTGCTAGCTCAGCTGCTAGCAATCCTCTATCTGCTGACTTTACCAAACCCAATACACACTATATCTACCTTTTTGATGGTCACATTTATGGATGAGTTCACCAAAGCATGTAGTGCAAGGGCCTGCCTCAATACTTTCAAATGCTATAATTTTTTTGGGTTTTTCCCCTATTATTATCTTGATATGTAATAGCAGAATCTCAAAATGTGCTTCCATTTTGTTTTCTTTTTGTTATTATGACACTTATTACCTGTCCGGTGGGCTGCCAATAGTGTAAGTAAGGAGGGGCTTCCCAAAGTATCACACATTATTTAGGCATTCAGCTCTCAATCAAGTGGAGAGGGTTACCTGCCCAAAACATCCCCCCCCCTCATTTTTAAGCAAGGGCAAGGGGGGGATGGGGGGGTGATGACTCTGATAAGGGGACCTTATACTTTAGGCTTTAAATACTCAGTTCCCGAAATGTTATACTGATCTTGGCCAAAAATGTTGGTGTCTAATCTGCTTGCAATGTTGGTTTGCAAAATTACTATTTTTTGGTCTTGTTTCACTCCACAGTGTCCTTCAACGCCACAGGAATGGCAGACTGTGGCCTCCCACTTTGCCAGTCGTTGGGACTTTCCCAATTGTGGAGGTGCAATTGATGGGAAGCACGTCCGCATCGTCCCACCACCCAACTCGGGGTCGTACTATTTTAACTACAAGGGGTTTAATAGTATCGTGATGTTGGCGGTGGTGTCTGCGACCTATGACTTCTTGTATGTGGACGTGGGGCAAAATGGCCGGATGTCGGATGGTGGAGTGTTCGCACGGACGGAGTTCTACTGGCATCTACAGAGTGGTAGTCTGGGCTTGCCACCCCCAGAAGAGAATCAGGAAGGACTCCCGTTCGTCTTCGTCGCGGATGAGGCGTTTGCCCTGGCAAACCATCTGATGCAGCCTTTCCCGATGAGGACCCTCACCCTAGACCAGAGGATTTTTAATTTTCGTCTTACAAAGTAAATCACATTGTGCTGGCGTGCTGTGTTCTTCACAATTTCCTAAAAAGACATTCTGCAAACTATGCGGTCTCAGTTGTCCAAGAAGCAGACTTGCTTGAAAGTGAGAACCTCACGGGCCTTGAAGCTGCTCGTCCTGGCTTGCCCCCCCAAAGCGCCCGTGAGGTTAGAAACCAATACATGGAGTACTTTGTGGATAGGGGGGCCATTGATATGCCAGACAATGTCTGAGCGGCATTTTAGGAATACATTTTTCTTTGAAACTCCAATATTTGTTTTCATTTACTGCTTGGCTTGGTTTCCTAGGTAAATTTATGTTTTTTCTTGTTGTGCCTTTTTCTACAATAGTGCAAACCCAAGTTCTGAGCGAGATGAGGGGACAGTCTCTTCTTCAGATAAGCTTATTATGTTGTGGGTCTGCTACACACACACCTTGTTTTTGTTAACTAATGTATGTAGTGCATTACTGACCAAAATCTTGCTCATTTTCAGCACAATGGCAGGAAAATGGCATGATTGTGAAAATTAACACATCACTGTGGGTGTTATTTACTAAATGCACATCCACTATGCACTACAAGTGCACTGCAAAAGTACACCTGAAACTGCACTTGGAGTGCAAAGCGCAGTTACCTTTAGTAAATAACACCCATTGTCACCGAAAACAACAATTTTACTCCAAATACTGCTTTTGCGCAATGAAAAAGGAAGCCACACATTGTTGATAATTTAACTTTTTAATCAAAGCACATTCACATGTGCGTTTAGAAAAGGGTTTTACAACAAACCAACATATTGGGTGTATCAAAAACATTATTTCAGGTAATTTTTTTGTAACTTGGTGTTTTTGTGTAAACAGGCATGTATCAAAGCGTAATATACAGAACACAGGAACTTACAAAGTTCAACTTTGAAAAGTGAAGACAATATCAGACATGAGTATGTACAAACTGGGCTGATATTGCCTTCATCACATGGGGTGTCACCCCTGGAAAAGCCAAATTTGGAAGATGCACACAGTGTGTGAACATATGCTATCTCCCATCATGGGGGATCAATGTACATGCTTTGGGGCTGCAACCCTTTCATCTCAGCCACTTTCCACAAAACACGTACATTGATCCCCCATGATGGGAGATAGCGCATGTTGACACACTCTGTGCATCTTCCAAATTTGGATTTTTATAAAATACAAAAGTTGTGGTTTAAAAGCAAAAAAATAAAACCCTAGCTAGTTTGGGCTGTTTCACACTCTCCCCAAAACATCAATGATGTTCTTCATTTTATTTTTAACATCATTGATGTTTTGCTGTATATTTTCGAAATCCTGATTGCACCTCATTATCTCCCCAATCAGGATCTGGGCACTTTCACTGGTAAAATGGGATTCTTCTTCTACATCACCTACATAACAAAGCAAAAAAACACACCATGTATTATAAATATGGTGGCATACATTGATGAGCTTACCGGAAGCTGTGTTCTCCGACACTCACCTGTTGTGGTGACAATTTGTCCAACTTCAACGATCTCTCCTTCCTTCTCCTCCTCCTCCTGCTCCTCTGCTTCTGGTTTTGGAATTTTGCCTTCTTTGGGAGGGGTGTGGTCCCTGGTGTCCTCAGACTTCCAGAGTCTTCTCTCCCCTATGAGAATGGTAAAAAGGAATAATTAGCACACAGAGGGCAGAAATAGGAATATTAAACATTGCTTGGAAGTGTTGTACAATTGTGTTTTTTGTCCGAGTTCAACGGTGAGAACATTATTGTGGCCACTTTGTTAAGCTGGAATACTTCCCTGCAGACTGATGTTTCTTACAAACGAATGAAACCATGAACTTGAAAGTGGCCATTTTAAACTGCACAACATGAAATCAAAGCACATGGAGCAGTATGCAAGCAAGAATAATCATATGAACACATGACAACTACCTACTTTTTTGAAGAACACGCTTGATCCTTCTGTACTGATCGTGCTCCCTCAGTTTCAGGTCTGACCAGCGTTTTCTCAGTTGATCCTTGGATCGGCAGACCCCAAAATTCTTCTGAAGACTCTTCACAACTTTAGCCATGATCTTGGCCTTTCTGATATTTGGGTTTGGGTAAGGTCCATACTTCCCATCATAGTCGGTCCTGTTCAATATGTCCACCATCTCCAACATCTCTACAAAAGACATATTTGAGGCCTTAAATCTTCTCTTCCTGGATCAGGACGTTTCAGGCTCCCGGCTTTCCTCACCCTCCTCCTCGTTAGTGGAACTATGATTGCGCACCTGCATTCTTTCCGCCATGTGCTCTCCCCACTGCGCCAAAAGCGAAGGGGCGGAGAATAGTCTAGAAAGAACGTCAGGGGCGGGCGGAGTTTCACGCATGCGCACTGTATATAAAACGCAACACGCGTGTGTCGTCCGTACGATCTGTGAACAGAGTGAGGAGCTGGCGCGACGATCGTGCAAACGAAGGTAATATTTTTAACTTGGTACATCACTAGACTGCTTCTATCTAGGCCGATGTTGGGACACGATTAGGAGGGTTTATCATGGCATTATTAGTATTTTAGGGTTTGTCTTGTGTTGTGTCTTGCAGACAAGATGGATCCCTTCCAAAACCCCAATTTTATGGGGCTATTCCTGGAAGTGTACAGGGAGCTGCCCTGCCTGTGGCAGATCAACAACCCGTTTTATCAGGACCGAAGAAAGAGGAACGCAGCGCTGGAGAAACTTCTTTCTTTGGTGCGGATTATGTTCCCCACGGCAGACATGGCCTATGTGAAGAGGAAAATTGGTGTCATGAAGAGTGCATATCTCAGGGAGAGAAAGAAGCACCTGGAGTCCTTGAGATCAGGAGATCCAGATGCCATTTATTTCCCCAGGATGGTTTACATTCGATAGGCTGCATTTTCTGGTAGACTAGGGGGAAACCAGGCCACCACTCGACCATCTTTCTTCAAGGCTTCCTTCACCCCCAGCTGAGGCTTCCAACGTCCAGCCTGGGTCTTCCAGGCAGCAACATGTGGTGGGGCCCAGCTTGAGACAGGTATTGCATTGTTAAACATATTTCTTGTTGTACATTTAATGATGTTAACTAGATGTTATTATTGATCAGTAAGTTGTGATTTATTAAAGTGGTTTACATCTCAATAGACAGTAGTGAGCAAAACTGATTGGGACGAGAATGAAAAATGCTGGGCTCAGAATGATAGTCTGTTCTATTTGGTAACATTCAATTTGCAACAGTCATGAGCTAAAAATGGTGTAATTGATGAGCAAAAAACTAAAACCATGTCCCATTTTCATACACAGGAAGACCTCAGACGGGGGGAGGCTGTGGCAAGTGGCAGCCAGGAGGTCGACCAATGCCCTCCTTCTCCTCCTCCTGCCACAACTACAGGAGCCCAGCCACAGCCTGGAAGGATGCCTGGTGGGAAGTGCCTAAGGAAGACGAGAGAGTGATGGCCTGGGTTCAGTCTGGTCTGACAGAAGATGCAGCCTCTTGAAGAACCACATCCTGGGGACATAGATGGCATCTGCTTTTCCTGATCTCTAGGACTTCTGGACCAGACTTCTCTCCCTGAGATATGTACGCCTCAGGCCACCAATTTTTCTTTTTCGAATTAGTTCATGTCTGCCCTGGGGGCCAAAGGCTTTGCCAAATTGACAAGTTTATCCAGTGCTGCCTTCCTCTTTTTAGTTGTTTGAGACCAAAATAAAGGTTTTTTTTGTTTGAAGAAATACTTGTGTATGTGTTTTACTTAAAAAAAAAGCCAGTTTATTTATGAGCAGGCAGGTACATTTCAAAAATACAAAGTGAAATGAATAACAAGGGGCACCAACACTAAACTGTAGCTTAAAATAGAAAAAGAAAATATAAAGAAGATAATAATGTTGTTGTGGTTGACACACAAAACACACCCCAAAAGATGCAAAGATGAGCAAACTGTCAAAAAAATATATGTTTATGAAAAAAAACAAACACAAAATTCACCCAAAAAAAACAAAAAAAAATTGTGTAGATGTGACGATTAAAAAAATTGTATTGCTGAAATGAGTAAAAAAGACTCAGGAAATACGTTCGGGAAAAGTGTGCGACTATGAGCATCAACAGAAGTTCATTCTTGCAGCATTGTAAAGAACAAGAGAATGCACTTCATGAAAGAATTTTTAACATTGCAGCGTGACGAATGTGCTATATCGATTATGAGCGGTAGTTTTACCTGAGCGAGCGCTTCCGTGTTCGAGTTTGATTGTGAGCATGCGTGGCACCTTGTCCATCGGAGTAGGCTACACATAATCGGAGTATGTCCGATCGGAGAATTTTGTCAGAAAATTTTACCGGCAAGTTGGAAAAGTTGGTCCATCGGATACTCCGACGGAAACAGTCCGATGCAGACCACACACAGTCGGAATATCCGACAAAATGCTCCGATCGGAAACATTCCGTCGTAATCTCCGAACGTGTGTACAAGGGCTAAGAGTTAAAGAACCGCCCTGTAGCCGTTAATCAGCTATGGGTCGGTTGTTAAGTGGTTAAAAGAACTACAATCGTTATTAGGTTTATTAGCCTTTGTGTCTCTCATAATGCCAGTTGGTAGGACCTTTTCGTGTCAGCGTTATCTGGCCATCTCAGGCCTCAAATCCCTGTTCGTGCATGCAAGGCTAACTTCTGAGCTAAAAGAAGATTTAGTAGTGTGGATAAAAAATATCTTTCTTCCAAGATAATTTCATATTTTATGCAGATTTTGAGTTTTTTTACAGATGCGGCGGGGTCTTGTGGTTTCTCTGCGGTATGGAAGACACATTGGTGCTGCAGAGAATGGCCTTTTAGAGAGCTAAAGTTAAATGCTACAAAGAACATAGTGCTATTAGAGTTATTTCCTTTAGTAGTGGCGCTAAAAATTTGGGGGTACGCAATTTGCCAACAAAAATTGCTCATCACCAAAATCGTTATTGGTGATTAAATTATTTGGACATTTGATATTTCTATGTTTACATCACAACATATGGTTAAAAGCTAAACATCTGCCAGGAAAGGAGAATCAAATAGCGGACACTCTGTCTCGATTTCAGATTTCAAGATTCTGTCAGTTACAACCCAATGCTGACTTGGAAGGGATAACATGCCCAGAGTAGCTTTGGGATTTAATTTAGAAATGATTACAGACTATATAAAAAAGTCTTTTGTAAATAGCACATGGGCAGAATATTCTGCTGCATGGAACAAATGGGTTAATTTTGCTAGACATTTTCATTTCCGCTTTGATGCCCCTTCAGAACAGGTAATATTATCATTCTTATGTTCCTTAATGCATAAAGAGGTGTCTTACAGTCATATTGGTAAAACTCTGGCAGGAGTATCATTTTTTTCTAAAAATGCAAGGTCTGCCTAGTTGTACATAATTTTTCTCTGTACAACAAGCTCTAAAAAGGTTTCAGGAAGAGCCATTATACTGCAGATAATAGGAGACCTATTTAAATTGAGTTATTGAAAAAGATTTGTATCATTTTTTTATTTTTATTATTTAAATAATTTTTATTGAATTTCAAACAACAAGTTAACAACATTACTCATAGTTCAAGTTATCGCCTTTACATACAGGCTATAAAAAGCAACATACAAATTTCAAAATTATTATTATCTTACCCTTATCTAACCCCATTTCCCACCCTCTTCCACCCCCCAAATGCACACTGCTTGTACCATTTTATCCCAAACCAGTTGTTACTCAAATGGTTGGGAGAGGAGAAGCGCCAACGGAGACAGGGGGGGGGGGGGAATTCCGATGGAGAGAGACAAGGAGACACTCTCCCCTCTCCCACCACCCGCCCCCTCCCCCCCACCCTCTCGGACAGGGGTTCAGCAGAGCAGGGGCTCAGTCCACACCCCAGGCACTCCCTGCAAAAAACAACCCATCTCATTCAACCAAGGGCTCCATAGACCCTCGAATTTCCTTAAATTATTTTGCTTAATATACATCACCCTCTCACACCAAATTATAGAGTTGATGGCTTCAACCCATGACTCCGAGGAAGGGGGCATCTTGGCCTGCCAGTTCAGTGCTATTAGACGCCTGGCCTGGTACAAGCATCTCAATACTACAATCTTGGCCAAGGGTGGAATACCACCCTCCTCCAATATTCCTAGGAGGCAGATCTTAGCCTCTGGCTTCAATGTGGTCTTGAAAGTCCTATTTATCCTCTCAACTATTTCTATCCAGTACCTAAAAAGCTTTGGGCGTTTCCATACCATATGGAGAAGATCCCCAGATGCTTTACACCTAGGGCATTCATCACTAGATGTCTTGCCAAATTTGCACATTTTTTGGGGGGTATAATATGCTCTATAAATAAAAAGTAAATGAGACACTATTTTGTGAGGGGGATATTGAGACCAAGCTCCCTTGCTCTAAGGTCTTCCCCCATTGTTCCTGAGTTATTGGTCCTAAATCAATGGCCCAGCCCTCTCTACTCTTGGCAGGTCCTTTTCCGCCTAAGATTTTATCCCCTAATTTAGTATATAATTTGGAAATCAAGCCCTTCACTTTCACTCATTCAACAATTCCTTGAAGTAGAGGGGTTTTATCCCTTTCCATAGTAAAGGACTTAAATTGGGCCTGAATTCCATGCCTAATCTGTAGGTATTTGTAGAATGCCCTGCTAGAGATGTTAAATTCTCGCTGAAGGTCTTCGAATGATTTCATAGATTTGTATCATTACTTCAGAAGCTTGTTTTTTCTGAATTTGAATCTGGGTGATTTAAGGTAGCATTTGTATTAGTATTTTTTGGAGCACTACGAATCTCAGAACTGCCTCCAAATAATAAATGAACTCCTGCTGGTCTTTTACTACAGCATGTTGAGGACATGGATGCAGGGATTACATTTTTTATCCCATTGTCTAAGACAGATAGGATCGGTAGAGGGAAACTGATTCATCTACATATATGTGGTGATGAAATGATATACCCGTTAGTCCTGGTAAAGAAATAAATTCTCATTAGGCCTCAATTTCTTCTTCATGCAGATAGTTCTCCTCTGACTAGATACCAGTTTAATTTTGTTTTGAAAGACTGCATGAAGCGGTTTTAACTACAACACTTAAGAGTTATGTCGCATTCTTTTCATATCGGGGATAGCTACTGAGGCTGCAAGAATAGGACTTGGTGATTCCATCAAAGTCTATATGTTGTGAGATCTGACCTTTCTGTTTAAATTCCAGGTTATAGAAGAAATGCTTGTATTCTAGGGCACTGGTTCATTTACTGGGCATTTAAAAGAGCTGCACTCTGTTGCTATGCATCCAATCTTTCCTTGGATAATGCTAATTTCAAATATTCTGGAAAGGCATCCAGGGTCTCTGCTGGTCTAATTTGTTCTTTCATATTTGCAGGTTGATTGAAGTTTGGCCAAATCCTGATATTGTCATCACCCACCTTGGGGGGTAAAGTCAACACCCTAGATCTTATGTATAAAATGAAGAGGGATGTACACATTTTCACTCTGCCGTCCCCAAATACTAGTTATTTTTCAGAAATTGTTCCCAGACTTTTGTGGTTCAGCAATCCTAAGTTTAAAAATTTGGAGAAGATTAGACGTAGAGTAAATAAAACAATTGAAAATGTATGCCTATTATACGCAGATTTTCATACAAAAACCTAGATCTTGAAGGAGGCTTTAGTGGCTTATACAGATCAGATGGCGTGCACTTATCTAAAGTACGGCCGGATATCTTTAATTTAGGGTTACAGTCTAGTATTGAGTCGGCCACGGTATTGGGGTAGGGCCGGACTTGAAGATTCAATTCCGGCGGTTGGGGACTGGTATTTATGATTTATGAGATGTGTGCTCCTAAAGCCCCCCTGCTCATTGAAATCTATGGGCATCTGCAGAGGCACTTAATGAACTCTTCCTGCTCAGCGGCTCCCTCCTCCTGCTGATATACCTGTTAACCAGATCAGCACCACAGTGCAGCAGTGCTTAATTCTTAGCCAAACACCTGGCTACACTAACAAAATGTAAGGCTACATGGGTGATGACATTTAAAGACAAGGCCTAAATACAGAGGTCCAAGGCACAAGACGCTGTTTTTTCAAACATATTAGAACTAAAGCTCTTAGATTCAAGTGGATAATAATTGGCCAGTGGCACCACAGTTTGGCACCAGCAATATAAAACACAAGCCAGAACCAGACATCTTCCTGCTTAAATGCACCAAAACAGACCATCCTGAAGGGAATGAGTGCTGAATATATGTAACTAAAGATAATCTTAGTTTCTTAGTGAATTAATTCATACACGCTTTAAGAAACATAAACATAGTCTCTGGCTTTCTTATTAAAACGCCCAGTATGGTTTGAAAATGCATTGGTATGCACACACCTTATAATATTGATTTGTTGGATATTTTTTTTAATAATAAAAATCTAAAATAATTTATACATTTTAAAACTATAAAATTTATCAAAAACATATATAGCTATCTTTTAAGGCCTATTTCCAATTTTTTTAATTTAGTTTTGAAAACAGTGAAGAAGAGTTACCCCTACGTTCACACCTATGTGTTTTCAGTGCGTTTTGCAGTTTACAGAAACGCACTACAGCCCAGTTAACATGCTTTCCTATAGTACACGTTCACATCTATGCGTTTTTCAACCGCTGCATTTTTGTAAAGGGTCAGGGACTTTTTTTCCTGCAGCAGATTGCATTTTGCGTGTAATAGACTTTAAAAAATGCATCAAAAATGCAACACTTGCATTTCTGGTGCAGTTCCATTGAAGACTTTAACACACTGTATATCTGGTTGCTAAGGAGCGGGCCAGGCCACCACGTCCTTAACAACCGATAAGTCATCAACTGTCAGCAGGGTTTGGTTCCCCACTTAATGTGGAAAAAAAAAGAATTTCCCTGCCCCATGTTGAGGGCATGTGGCCTTGTATGGTTCAGAATGGGGGGGAAGCACTCACTTGTCCCCTTCCTTTACTGACCTGCTGTGCTGCATGCTCAGATATGGATTTTGGGAGGGACCCCATGCAATTTTTTTTAAAATTTTGCCGTGGGGTTCCTCTCCAAATCCATACCAGACTCAAAGGGCCTTGTATGGATTTGGGGGGGCTCCGCATTGTTTGCTTGTTTTTTTTCAGATTTTTTTTCACCGGCAATTCTCTTTTTCTACCTTCAGCTGTCAGCGGGGAATCCCCCGCTGATGGCTCATTGGTTGTTAAGGATATGGTGGACAGCTTTGCAGCCTGCTCCTTAGCAGCCAGCTATATACAGTGTGTTTAAACAGGAAAAAAACACAAAATGCATGAAAACTGCATGCAAAAACACAAAAAACACATCAAGCGCAGCCCACATAGATATGATATGAACCTAGACTTAACATTTTTATTAGGTGTTTTTTTTTCTGTACATTAGGAAGATTTTCCTCAATTTTTGTTTTATGTGAACAGATCCCTGTTGAAGAGGTCTGCCATCACTTTCTGTCCTGATAAAAACTTGACAGTAGCTCTGACACTTCCCCACTCTATCCTAAACAAAATTAAAAAAAATGGTTTGGCTGGTTTATGCAGGTTTAGGAGATATCCACGGTAGCTACAGTTAAGCCTCTTTATAGAGTTAACCTGTAGTAAAAAGTGGATTGTAAGGGTTTACAGCCACTTTAAGCGTGGAATAGTGTCCAAAATGTGCTAAAACTACCACAATCTTTACTGATACATTCTATCTGAATTATGAGTAATTGCTTTTGAATATACATTATTTTTTCAAGAAGTGTATATAAAAAGTTTTTATTTCTAGCCAATATAAAAATAATTTGAATATCAACATCTTAAATCAGTAAAACCCAAGAGCTTAGATACAGATCAGGAATTACGATTTAATGAAGCATTAACTTTTCCCTTAAGGATTTATTTTTTTGATGTTTAATGATTGCATACACATCTTTATCATATAAATTCTCAGATTTTTGTCCAGCTCTGGCATTAGTAGACCAAAACCCTATATGCTTTCATACTACTCAGAATTTTTATTGAAATGAAAAGTCCCATGTAAAACATTGCACAATATTGGTGAATATACCTAATCAAAATTGTTGAATATTCAGTGATTATAATGCTGGGATTGCATTGTCTGCATTTTCTGTTATATTTCAGAAGAAGAAATTAACATGTGAGGTACAAAATGCAGTTTAGTGTTCTAACAATACATTCTTAAAAAAATTTCTGAGGATACTAAAAATGAAAGTGCCCCCCTCGGCTTATACTCGAGTCATCGCCGTCTGCCTGCCCGATCAGCGTGTCGAGCAGACAGACGGCGGCCATTCTACTATTCAAAAGCCGCGCCTCCCTCTCTGTGATAGGCGGAACACTCAATTTCCCAGCAGTCAGTGTTCCGCCTATCACGGACATCCGCTCATTCTCATACTATGGACGAGGATGAGAGGATGTCCGTGATAGGCGGAACACTGACTGCTGGGAAATTGAGTGTTCCGCCTATCACAGAGAGGGAGGCGCGGCTTTTGAACAGAGGAATGGCCGCCGTCTGCCAGGAGGAGAGCGTGGCACACAGAGGCTGCAGATTGGCACAGGTAGGCAGGGATGGACGGACAGCACAGCACAGCAACGGACGGGACACAGGGACACAGCGACGGACGGGACACAGCGACGGACGGGACACAGGGACGGACGGGACACAGGGACGGACGGGACACAGGGATGGACACAGGGACGGACGGGACACAGGGACGGACGGGACACAGGGATGTCTCACCCTCGGCTTATACACGAGTCAATAAGTTTCCCAGTTTTTTTGGGGTAAATTGGGGGCCTCAGCTTATACTCGGGTCGGCCTATACTCGAGTATATACGGTAGTTCTGAATGCCACATTATAAAAGCATGTATTATTAATTTAATTCGATATTTAATTTAAATGTATATTTCTCATTTCAATATTTCTTTATGATTTTCTTATGTATTGACAATTTGTTGAAAACCAATAAATGACATTTAAGACATTCAGATTTGGTTAGCTTCATAGGTAGTGATATAGGTACAGA
The DNA here is from genome assembly GCF_037356315.1 of Lithobates pipiens. NCBI lineage: Eukaryota > Metazoa > Chordata > Amphibia > Anura > Ranidae > Lithobates > Lithobates pipiens. The sequence goes on from NW_027507784.1 coordinate 325,538,974, forward strand.
ATTATATATTCAGTATTAGTGTCACAAGAGACCATTGCTGGTCAATTCATGTTGTCTATGTCCATAATCAGTCCTAGTACTAACAACCAGGACTGAGCTATATTTAGGAAAAGGGAAGAAAAATAATGAAGGTAAAGAAAAACGTAACTGAATAACCAGGTTAAACAAGTGTAATACAGTAAAAGTATTTTACTTTATTGTAATTTTTGATAGAAAATCGTATTTTGTTCCTAGATGTTGTTTCGTACCATTGTGGGATGAGAGGTCCTCTGGGAGAGGTCTTTGTGTTGAAGTATCTGTCTCATTGTGGATTTCCTTGTATAAGATGATACTTGGCTCAGTCTCCGGAGTGTGATTGCTTGCTGGGTTGTTCTGGTAAAATCTCCAGGATGAATTTTGGCTGAAGGATGGTACCTGTAGAAATATCTAGGAGGTTGAGGTAGAACCATAATTTCTGACTGTATTGAAAAGGTAAAGAAAAAGATAATACTGCAATTTTATCTTTTTTATCTAATTTTTAACAAAAGATCTCCAGTTACACGGAGAGGTATAAACATTTTGTACTAACGTTCAAAACCAGATAAGGGTAATTAGTAGCTGAATGCAGCACATTGCTGCTCAGTTAAATTCTGAGGGGTAAGTTTGTGTGGGAGAGAGGCTTCTCTCCCCAGGGATTTGAGGTTTTAATTTCTGCTATCCAGGGTCATTAGTGTTTTTTGGCATTTTTTGCTGTGACATTTTCCAATTCTGGTTCTACCTGTGGAACATTCCTGGGAGATTTGAAGTTGTCATGTTCTGGTATGATCTGCCAGTCCTTGATTAGGGTTAGGCCTTTTTCTAGTGAGTCTATGATAAAGGTGTTCCCTTCTTTGCTAATAGTGATTTTTGTTTGATATCCCCACCTGTAATTGATCCTGTGATTCCTGAGGGCTTTAGTAATAGTGTTAAGACTTTTCCTCTTTTGGAGACCGTGTTGCGATAGGTCTGCAAAAAATTGCAGGTTTTGGTATTATGGAGGAATGTGCTCCTTGCCACACATTGCTGTCATCTCTTGGTATCTGGTCAGGGAGATATGCCGGTTTAGGCAGGCGATGAATCCTGTCTATAGTGACATCCAGCTCTGTAAGTTCAGGGAGGATTTCTTTGAATAGAGCGACAGTGTAGGCACGCAGATCCACTTGCAGGACACATTCAGGAATTCCTCTCATTTTTTAATTATTACTTCTGTCTCTATCTTCCATGTCTGCCATTTTTGTCGTAAGCCATTCTATTTCATCCTCCCTCCCATCATGGGCATCTACCAGATTGTTAACAGTTGCTGCAAACTCCCCCATCTTAGTTTCAATATGATCCACCCTGAATTCAACTACCTGAATGTTCTTATTGAATTTCTCCATACAGGACATCATGTCAGTCTGGAGTGAGCTCTGCAACGACAAGAGTATATCTTTTAAAACCGTGTCCATTACAGGCTGAATCATAGTGGGGAATACCTCTATACTATCAGGCAGTTCTCTGGTGTCCTCCCCAGCATCAGTGATAGGGCTAGCAGTTGGCTGCATCCAGAGTCATCCATCCGGCATTTAGCTTTGGCAGGGCTAGCTGACTGAGGTGTGTTAGGATAGGACTGTGGGCTATTGGGAGATCCACTATTTCCGCTGATGGATGCGGATTTAGCTGGTAAGGAGTATGAGCTATAGGCTGGGGTGGATGTTAAATCGGCCCCATCTTGCTTACCTCCATGTAACCACAGTGTAAAGAATTGCGTCAGCCTCTGAGTCTTCCTGTGTTCTTTCCTTTTCCTTGGCATGGTCCCCGGGCAATTGGGGTGCAGATCGCTCCATTGGTGGGTTGAAAAGGCTCTCTCAAAAGCCGTTAAGCCGTTGTCTGTCCCTGGGAAGCAGAGCTCAGCTCTCACACTGCCATCTTGGGCTGCGACCAATTTAAATGTATATTTAATATTTCATGTATTACGTGTCAGCGTAGCCTGTACCCGTGTACCCATGTAACCAAATAAAGGACTTTAATTCAAGAGCATCTGATTCAAATTGAATGTATTAGTTGAGGATACCAAGATCATTTTTAAGTTCTGTATACCACATATATGAAAAATTTAGATAACATGTTTTGAATTTAGGTTTGGAAAACATAAGACTGATTTAGGAAAGTACTTTCTGCTTTCAGTAAGAGATTTTTTTTTCACTCCAACATTAGGAAAATTGTTTAAATCCCAATGTACCTACACAATATTTCTACTACAATACAAGAATAATGCAAGTGATGCAGATTGTGTTCTTTTCCTTATGAAAATACCTGCATTTATACCTATGTGATAATGGAGGAACATCTACTCTCTTATCCTGTTGAAAAGGACAAGGCAAGACAATGAAGAGTTACTAAAAACACATCATTGGTTATTGTATTCTTTGAGTTAGATGTCTATGGAGAACAGCACATCTATTAAATACTTCCTTCTTCTGTCATTTTCCAAAAATTCCCCAATTGACATATTTACTTCCTTTGCATTTTTCCTGATTTACTTTATTGGGATGCTTGGAAATACTGCAATGATTGCATTGATATATTTAGACAATCAACTACATACATCAATGTATCTTTTTATCTGCAACTTGTCCATCATAGATATGTTATATACAAATACCATGATACCTAAACTTCTGGATATGTTGTTAACAGGTAATAATAAAATATCTTTTATTCAGTGTTTTACTCAGGTTTTTGCTTTCACATTTATTGCTGGCACTGAGGATGTTTTACTGGCTGCAATGGCATATGATCGATATGTTGCAATATGTGAACCCTTACATCATCAACGTATCTTATGTAGAAGAAACTGTTTCCTACTTACAAGTGGGTTGTGGTTATACACCTGTTTAAATGCAATACTACTGTCTTACTCAGCCTCAACAATGACTTATTGCCATTCATTTCAGGTTCAACAATTTTTCTGTGATGTGAAAGGTCTGAGTAATCTCTTCTGTACAAGCAGCAAAGCCTTTTATATAGTAGTTAACATTGAAACTATGTTATTTGGAGTATGCCCATTGCTATGCTGCTTGATATCTTATATTAAAATTATTACTGAAGTTTTAAGCATTAAAACAGATGCTGGAAGAAGAAAAGCCTTCTCTACTTGTTCATCCCATCTCTCGATTATTACTTTGTATTTTGTCACAGCAGTAGCCATGTACCTGATGTCCCCAAAAAGTCACGAGGATGTTTTATATCAGGTATTCTCTGTCTTTTGCACAACCATCACACCCATGTTAAACCCATTGATATATAGCCTGCAAAATAAAGATGTCAGGACTGCAATAATGAAGTGTGTTGGGACCAACTAATTCTTCAAGATACATAGCATTTTGACACCCAACTTTAACAGATTTGCCAGAGCCCAAAAGTCCTACATTAATTTCTCGCAATGCACTTTATTAGCAACACTCTCTATGCTTTCCCTATCACAGTTAAAGCACACTGTCAACATGGCTTATGTGACCTCATCTTATGAGCGGGCTTACTTATCCAAAGGCCCCCCTATTGGTCCTTCTAAGCAAGCTGATCTGATTTCAAAGTCCCAGAAATGAACTACGACTACAAAGAATTTAGTCCAGCTAATCTCCACATTAATTCTGGGACAGTGAATTTTAAACACACTGGATCAGCTAACAAAAAGTAGCAAACCTGAAATTCATCTCTAATAAACAGATATGTTTCTATACTCGTAGGGTCTTTAAGGAGATAAAACATTGGGAATTTGCATGCACTAAAGCTATATGGGACTTTATTTGGTGCCACAAGAAACCTAGGATTCGTCAGACAATTCTGTCATTACCAAAAAAAAGGGGAGTGATTGCTTTACACTATCTGTTGCTCCATTTCCATGCACCAAATTTTGGACTCATTTGGAAAATGACTTCCTTTCCCCTGAGGTCCTATCGCTGCCCTGGACTGATCCAGGCCCTCGGCCCTTTAAAGACCTCTTGCCCCTCACAGTTCATGTAACGCTACAGGTATGGTATGCTTATGTATATAAGGGCCTGCTCTCTTTTAGGCTGAGCCCCCTGTCTCCTTTGTTTTGGATTTCCTCCTTTCCCCTGACGGTGACACGCTTCAACTTCCTTTGCTTGCATTAGCAGGAAAACCCTTCATTGTGCCATGCCCTTTGAGGCTGGACTCTTCTTCTTCTTTTGGGAATACTGATACAGTCCTTCAGACACATGGTTAAAATACACACAATTGAAACACTATTTGGGAACAGTGTTCACCTTAGATTCTTTGACGTGACCTTCCACTGATTTTGAATCTTTACTATCTCAATCTTCTAGGTCTGGCCACACACTATGTCAGATATATCAGATCTTGCTGAGGGAGGCATACTCAAACCCACCTTCATTTCTTTCAAAATGGGAACGTGAATTTCATGTATCATCAGATGATATGGAGTGGGATAAATACTGGCAATTACATACAAGATATCTATCTCTTCTTATGCACAAGAGTGCAATTACTGTATTTTACCTGGTTGGTATCAATGCCCAACACTTATGCATAGAATCAATCCCTCCATGCCACACAATTGCTGGCATTGTTTACAGGCTCCTGCCAATATAACACATATTTGGGGTACTTGCCCAAAAACTCTCCCTTTTTGGGATTAAATCCTACACTTGTATGATAAACTTGTTGTGGTTCATTTGGGAATTTATCTCCAGATTACTGTGTTATGCATGCTACCAGGCTCCTATAAACAAATTAAAAAGAGCTTAGTTAGGCACTTTATCTATGGTGGCCCACTATGTGGGATGAATTAGATTGACTATGTGGAACATATGATTGCATGGGAAGATGACAGTTCTGAATCCTACAATGTCATGTAGACAGTGTGGTCTCATTTCAGATATTCATCTGATTTTGACTCCGTTTGTCTCTGCAAAGGTTTGAGGATTCAGCTGTTTCTGGGAGTTTCTCATGTGTTACTGGCCACCCCTGACCCCCCATTATCTTTTTCAATTTCCTCCCTTTATCCTCCTCCCCCCCCCCCCCACTCCCTTTTTTTTCTTTCTTAATTTCTTTCATGCTTACTTTGATAGAACTACACCTTCCTCCAATTATAATTTTTTTACCAGGTATTTGAATTATCTGCTTTAAACAATGCCAATGTATCCTTAAATGCTTTGGATGTATCTACTGGGTCTTCTGTCTGACTGATTTTCTGTCTACTGATTTAGACATTGTACCTGATACATATATCTTGCAGACAGCGACCATTTTCTACCTTCAGTTTCACACTGTACTCCGAATTTTATACTCCTGGGCTATGAGTGCTTTGATAAATTGTTGGATCAGGATACATATGTTTTTTATCCTACCTGTAATGCCTGAAAACTCAAATGATTCAACATAAAGAGATCCACTGCCAAGGTTTTTTTTTTCTTTAAGCCTTGACATATACTTAATAAAGTTATAAAACTGTAATCATTTACATTTATAATAATTATATGCTTAAAATAATATAACTTGGTTCACTTTATTTCCACTTGAGTATTTTAATATTTGAGTACTAGCACGTTTACAGCCTCTATATACCCCTATATATAGTCTTTTATTATCAAAACATTTCTCGGTTTCGTTTTCAGTGCTGTAACACTTTAACAATTACATCGCTATGCAACCCTGTATACAAGTGGCTTATATATATATATATATATATATATATATATATATACAAGTGGCTTATATATATATATATATATATATATATATATATATATACACACTTTTTTTTTTTTTTTTTTTTTTTTTTTTTAGAAAGATGGAGGTTATTTTTTGGTAACATTTAATAACCCGAAAAAATATAAGAAAAACAGATGTTCTGACTTCTCTAATTTCTTGAAGCCCTAAGACTACTTACCCACTGACACACTTTACAGGTGTTTTAGTGCTAAAAATAGCGCCTGCAAAGCTCCTCTAAAGTCCTGTCACTCCAGTGTGAAAGCCCAAGTGCTTTCACACTGGAGCGGTGGGCTTGCGGAATGTTAAAAAAAGTCCTGCAGTTTGGAAGAAAAAAAAAAGTCCTGTAAGCAGCATCTTTGGGGAGGTTTAGGAGTGGTGTATACACCGCTCCTAAAGCACCCCTGCCCATTAAAAAAAATTTCTAAACAAATTAATTTCGGCAGCGGCGCTTTGCGGGCACAATTAACCCCTTCATTGGCTGCTAGTGGGGGTTAAATCTGACATCTACAAATTCCCTTATGATTTGAGTGTCAATGAGGAATTATTGGGGTGTGGTGCTTGGACATCTGCACCAATATTACTGCTTGCTATGTATTAAAAGAAATGTTTAACTTGTAAAAATAAGTAAATGACAGAAAGAAGGAACTGTGATGCCGCGTACACACAATCGGAATTCTCGTCGGAAAAAGTTCTGATGGTTTTCCCGACGGAATTCGGCTCAAGCTGTCTTGCCTACACACGGTCATATCAAATTCTGATCGTTTATAACGCGGTGACGTACAACACGTACGACGGCACTAGAAAAAGGAAGTGCAATAGCCAGTAGCCAACAGCTTCTGTCTTGTAGATGAATCTGAGCATGCGTGATTTTTGGCGTCTCGGAATTGCATACACACGATCGGAATTACCGATAGAAAGTTTTTCCGTCGAGAAAATTGAGAACACGCTATCAATTTTTGGCTGGCGGAAATTCGGACAGCTAAATTCCGATGGAGCATACACACGGTCGCATTTTCCGATGAAAAGCTCTCATCTGTCTTTTTCTGTCCGGAATTCTGATCGTGTGTACGCGGCATAAAAGTTAAATTACTAAAGTGCCACGCCAGTGATGTAATACCCCAAATACACATTGGGGTTGATTTACTAAACGATAAATAGACTGTATACTATTTTACCCAGAGCTTAGAGAATTTGGTGAACCTTTATTTTGTAAAGAATGCACAATCAGGTGCAAGCAAAAAACAAAATAACAGCATTTTTGCTCACACGTGATTGGTTGATGGAAATCAGCAGTGATTGTTATTTTTTTTTTTTAAAACCCAAACCTTTACAAACATGTCATACTTACCTGCTCTGTGCAAGGGTTTTGCAGAGATCGGCCCCGATCCTCCTTTTCTGGAGTCCCCAGTGCGGCTCCTGGCCCTTCCTCTTCATTGAGTGCCCCCACGAAGAGCCGCTTTCCATGGAGGCACTTGTGTGGTCAAGCTCCCGAGTCCTGCTGCTGAGTCCATTGACACAGACAGCAGGACTCGGCCCCACCCCCTGGCTCCCGTGTCACTGGATTTGATTGACAGCAGCGAAAGCCAATGGCTATCAATCTATCCAATGAGAACCCAAGACAGCTGCTGGACTCGTCGTCGATGCCGGAACGATCGGGTTCAGGTAAGAAAAGGGGGACGGGCTGCTACAACACAGAAGGTTTTTCACCTTAATGCATAGAATGCTACTACTTTACTTTATTTAACAACAATTACCATGCATTCTTCTCTCTTAAGATAAAGTTTTTAACTTTTGCAATCTTTTTGCATCCCAGTGTTGTGATTTCTTCCAACTTCTTTCAGCCACTTCTTGTCTACATACACTCACTACTCATTGTTTGGAAACATCTTCCTGATAAAGTTGGTTCTCATACACATCTCCCACCACTCCACAACTACTTACATACAAGAAGAGTGGAACCCTACAATATCTTTCTAATTTACCTGGTGCCCTGAAATCTTTGCTACCTACTCTTCAAACTGCATTGGTAATTACCCCAAATTACCTTAGGCTACAATCACTCTACTGTAACCAGTAGAAGATACTTCTGTGCAAACCAACAGCAGCTGAAATAGTTTTATGTTGGAAAAAAGGTTTACCATTTTAAGGGCTTAGTTTCTTCAAGTGGACTTATCCCCAGATATCGTTTTTCAGGTTAAGCACATGCAAATGTAAGGATGGTGTAAGTGTAACACCTCTCACAGTACACCCCCTGTCAATGTTAGTAAATACTTATCCTGCTGCTTAGTGGTTCCTCCTGCTGACCTCAACCTCACTAATGTGTCCTTAAGATACATAAAGGTTGGCAGGAGGAACCACTGAGTGTTGCAGGGGACATGGACGATCAACACACAAAGAAGTGCAGGCTTCCTGGCTGATTCGAGGGACATTTCCTCATAGAACAATTTTGGATGGTATGCACAGCAGAAGAGTTAAGTATTTATAAAGACTTGCCTTCAAAGGAAGAGCATAAACAGTTTAATTAATGTGTTAGGCTCACATGAAGGTAAAAGCCGATAGCATATGATTATTTCCTGGTCTGGAATTTTTTGCAGAATGCACATTCATGTATATTTTTTGACTGAAAGGTCACTGTGGGCACCCATGGCCAACTGTACAGGGTGAATATAGCAAATCGCCCTGTCCAAAAAATGTATTTTGTCTCTTCTTATCTTTTTTTTCCCATATAAAAAAATAAAAACATACAAACCTATCATTTCTAATTGTGTTAAGGTTTTCGCCAGATAAACATAGATATTAGCATTCCACAAGATCATTCCCAAACTCCTTGCCAACCCACATCTCCAATGGAAAATGCAATTCTTGGGCTCAGTCTCCACCTATAAGCATGCAAGTTGATCTTAAAGAAAGGCTACACTCCTCTATGTCCTCTTGATGAATTTCAGAATTCCATCCCTTCTACTGGGACTTAGTTATGGAGTCCATAGAGGAAGGGTTAAAAATCTTCAGAGGGATCAGGGAATGGTTTGTTCTCTCAGCTTGTATGAAAAAAGCTTAAAGGGATTATTGACAGAATGCAGCCTTTCTTCTGGATTCAAGCAGCTAAATACAGCCCTGTTAGACAGCATAGCCAGCCTGGTGACCTGGCTTTTCTCTAATGCAGTTAGAGCAATATAGTGTGTTGCTCATCCCTTGAATCAGCTAATGATTGGAACAGAAGCAGCCACACACTAATAAGCTCCTTTTACTCATTTACTTTTGCCTCCTGTCGGCAAGTTCTTTGTCAGCATACATACTGATTGGCTCCTAGTTCTGCCTTTCCCTCTGCCAAATATATTTTAGTAATAAAAAAAAAACACGACTGTAATTGCTGGTGTTTTTTTTTTGTATCATGCTTAAAGCTGAACTCCAGGAATTCAGTCACTTTGTAAAATATGTTAGCATACTATGAGTTAAGTGCAATGAGGTGCATGCCATCTTGGACGTATCTCTTTAATTTACATCTAATGCCCCGTACACACGGTCAAATTTTCTGATGGAAAATGTTTGATGGGAGCTTGTTGTCGGAAAATGTCCGATGGAGCCTACACATGGTCAGAATTTCCATCAGAATTTCCTGATTTCCCACAAAATTTTAGATATGGATCTCAAATTTTCCCGACAACAAAATACGCTGTCGTAAATTCCGATCATGTGTACACAATTCCGACGAACAAAGTTCCACGCATGCTGGGAATTAAGCAGAAGAGCCGCACTAGCTATTGAACATTTTTCTCAGCTCGTCGTACGTCACCGCGTTCTTGATGTTTGGAATTTCCGACAAGATTTATGTGACCGTGTGTATGCAAGACAAATTTGAACCCACATCCGTTGGAAAAAATCCATGGCTTTTGTTGTCGGAATGTCCGATCTTGTGTACGGGGCATAACAGTTTTATGGAGCTTCGTGAGTGCAGCTATCACTATACTCCCAGAGCCCTGCCAGAAGAAGAGCTGTGTTCCAACAAACAGCAGGTCTGCCCCACCACTGTTCATTCACAGAAGCCTGTTTATTAAGTGAACTCATTCACAGAATAAAATGTTCCCTGTGCAACTTCTGCCCAGGTCTTCTGCTGAACAGCTCCCACTTGTTTCCAAGCCTGGCGTAGGCTGAAGGGGTGTGGGTTCCTCTCTCTGCTACTTCTCTCTCTCCCAGCACATGTCCTCCATGGATTCTCCCACATGGCCAGGCTCCTGAGTATTTAAGGGCTGTCTCTCTGCCTTCTGAGCCATCCCTACCCATTTGCAAAGATCCCTTAAATATTCAGGCCTTGATATCTGTCCCTCTGCCCTCTAAGTTCTATAACCTTCAGGAAGCTTCCAGAAGCCAGGGGGAGGTGACAATTAGCTGTCAGGCTCTGAGAGCTGAGTCTCTAACAACAAATGATCCCTGGCCCCACTGGCTACAATGGAGCCTAACTAAATTTACCTACACTATCTACGCTAAATACTTGTAGCATCCCCTGTGTACATAAAGTGACTGTAAAATCAGAAGGTTTTTTTATCCTAATGCATTCTATGCATTAAGATTAAAAGCCTTCTGTGTGCAGCAGCCCCCCTAATACCTGAGGTCCCTCTAGATCCAGCAATGTTGCACCAGACACTTGGCTGCCCGGGACTTCCTTCTTTGGCTGAGACAGCAGCGTGGCGCCAATGGCTGCCACTGCTGTCAATCAAAGTCAGTCAACCAATGAGGAGAGAGAGAACGGGGACAGGCTGGGGCTCCTTGTCTGAATCAACACAGGGAGCTGTGGTTCGGCTCAGGTGCCCCCATAGCAAGCAACAAGGAGGGACCTGAAAAGAGGAGGATCTGGGCTGCTCTGTGCAAAATCTCTGCACAGAGCAGGTAAGTATAGACATGGTTGTTATTTTGTAACAAATAAAACAAGACTTTACAATCACTTTAGCCCTTATAGAATATCAAAGCAAAACAAAAGTTTCTACAGCAGAGGATTCCTAAAATTTGACGTGTATCTTTGTGCAGACTTCTGGTAAAATTAATAAACCAATTACATAAGCAGGAATTGATATTTCTGGGGGCATGCTGTACACCAACAGTGTAAAGAACGCTTGCAGGTTGCTATATTGTATTGAATTGTACAGAAAATTACAGTGGCTGCAGATTAATAATGACCTATCCTTTTCAAAGTGGAACTACACTGACTTGAAGCATAACAAACCAAAAATGCTATTTATTTCATTTTTAATATTCAAGTAAATATTCCCATCCATCAATGTCAACATGCTTTATTTTGTTGAGAAATCACTTTCAAAAACAGCCCCCTAGCATGTCTAGCTGTGGCCATCTCCTCCCCTTCTGAAGACTCTTGGGAACCATGGCATCATTTCACTAGGCCTGGGATCAAGGAAGCAACCGAAGAAATGTAAAAAAAAAAAAAAGTTTAAAACAAGTTAATATGATATAATTTCTTATCGATTTACTAATTCTAGCGGCATAAGGATAAAAAATAGTCAATGCTGATTGAGAGAGTGAAGTTCTGCTTTAATAAAATAAATTATAATCAGGGACATATATAAGGGGGGGTTAGGAGGGTTCAAAATCCCACCCCCCCCAGAGCATCCTGCCAAAAATCAAATGCCTTGTGTCCCTGGTCCATGGCACCAGTGACAAGCAGTACAGCAGAGAGGTCAGTGGCGGAGCATAGTTGCAGCTGCAAGGGTTAATAATCATTCCCCACTAATACTGTTTTATGCCCTCGTGCTGGGCTGTCGGGCTCGGGCTAAGGCTGACAGTGTCTGGCACAGAGCTATATTACAATGAGGCAGCACACAGAGCACATCGGAGCTGCTGGCGCTTTTCCCCACTCACCACTCCCCATTGGCTAGCGGTTTAACTTCCTGCCTTGGGCTCGTAAGCACAGAATGCTGTGCTGTGTAGCCACCACCAGCAACATGGATTAACTGGCTACTTTTGCTCTCCTCTCCAGGTGTTTCCCTCTTTCCCTTTTGGCCCAGTCTCACTAATGCCACGTACACACGATCAAACAATCTGGGGGAAAAGTCCGGAGGACCGTGTGTGGGCTCCGGCGGACATTTTTTACCCAAAAGTCCGGTGGACTAAGAAAGTAGTTTTGCACCAAAATACGGCCGTGTGTGTGCTAGTCTGGCGGACAATACGGCCGTGTGTGTGCTAGTCTGCCATACTTTTGAAATGAATGGCCTTTTTCCGCCCGGAGAAAAGTCCGCTCATTTTGAGCGTGGCTCCAGGTAGCCGGGACCAGCGAAGGAGGCGTCGCTGATACCGTCACCTGGTATGGACTTAAAGGGGAATCCCTATGCTGAAAAATGGTGTGGGGGTCCCCCTCTGTGTCCATATTAGAACCTTTTTCAAGCACCCTACCCGGCCGGTCAGGAAAGGGGGTGGGGCGCCCCTCTCCTGAGCCGTACCAGGCCGCGTGCCCTCAACATGGGGGGATGCTTTGGGGAAGGGGGGCCGCGCGGCCCCCCACCCCAAAGCATCTTGTCCCCATGTTGTTGAGGACAAGGGCCTCTTCCCGAAAACCCTGGCCAATGGTTGTCAGGGTCTGCGGGCGGGGGGCTTATCAGAATCCGGGAGCCCCCTTTAATAAGGGGACCCCCGGATCCCAGCCCCCCATCCTATGTGAATGAGTATGGGGTACAATGTACCTCTACCCATTCACCTGTGAAAAAAAAGTAAAAAAAACACAACACACAAGGTTTAAAAATAATTTATTGCACAGCTCCGGGGGTCTTCCGTCTTGATGGGTCATCTCGCTGGACTCCTCCGCTATCTTCTGCTAGCTCTTTTACTAGCGGAGGAGCCTGGCTTTCTTCTTCGTTGCCGCCCGGGGGTCTTCTTCCGACTTCGGGGGTCTTGTCCCCCTCTTCGGGGGTCTTGTCCCCCTCTTCGGTTATACTTGCCGGGCCACCACGCTTTCTTCTAGCTCTTTTACAAGTGGTGGCACAGTCTTCTGTCACTGCTCTCGTCGCTGTCTTCGCCGCCTTCTGTTCTTCTCTTCTTGAGGTGTTGAGTCGTCGCTGTCTCCACAATGACAGGGACATGATGTGCGGCGACTTATATAGGGACATCGCCGGGTGATGTCCTCGCCCATTATGATGTCACAGTCCCAGAGGATGCTGAGTCTGTGACATCATAATGGGTGGGGACATCATCCGGTGATGTCCCTATATAAGTCGCCGCACGCCGTGTGCCTGTCATTGTGGCCAGAGACAGCGAAGAAGCAATAGCTCAAGAAGAGAAAAAGAGAAGAGAAGAAGAACAGAAGAACAGAAGGCGGCGACAGAAGATCTTGTAAAAGAGCTAGAAGAAAGCGTGGTGGCCCGGCAAGAAGAACCGAAGAGGGGGACAAGACCCCCAAAGAGGGGGACAAGACCCCCGAAGTCGAAAGAAGAGGGCGGCAGCGAAGAAGAAAGCCGGGCTCCTCCGCTACTAAAAGAGCTAGCAGAAGATAGCGGAGGAGTCCGGCGAGAAGACCCCCGAAGACGGAAGAAAACCCCTGGAGCTGTGCAATAAACTATTTTAACCCTTGTGTGTTGTGTTTTTTTAAAATTTTTTCACAGGTGAATGGGTAGGGGTACATTGTACCCCATACTCATTCACACAGGGTGGGGGGCCCCCTTATTAAAGGGGGCTCACGGATTCCGATAAGCCCCCTGCCCGCAGACCCCAACAACCAACGGCCAGGGTTGTCAGAAAGAGGCCCTTGTCCTCATTAACATGGGGACAAGGTGCTTTGGGGTGGGGGGGCGCGCAGCCCCCATCCCCAAAGCACCCCCCATGTTGAGGGCACGCAGCCTGGTATGGCTCAGGAAGGGGGCGCTCGCTCGTTCCCACCCCCTTTCCTGACCGGCCGGGTTGCGTGCTCGGATAAGGGTCTGATATGGACCTGGGGGGACCCCCACGCTGTTTTTTCAGTGTAGGGCTTCCCCTTTAACTCCATACCAGTTGACAGGGCCAGCGACCTTTCCTTCGCAAGTCCTGGCTACCTGGAGCCGCGTTCAAAATGAACGGACTTTCCTCCGTGTGTGTGGGTGAGTCCGTTCATTTCAAAAGGACAGTGGATAGTCCGCAAAAGTACCAGGTAGCTCATTCGGAAAGTCCAGCGGACAGTCCGGCGGTTTGTCTGCCAGACTAAGTCCGCTGGATAGTCTGATACGTGTCTACGCAGCATAAGACTAACTTACCACTACTATGCTGCTGCTAGCTAGTATAGTATACTAGTATAGTACTTACACTAGTTTTGGGAATTATTATTGTGTCCATTGACACCAATGCTGGGGGTTATTTTTGCATTCACTGACAGCAATTTTAAGGGTTATTAATGTGTTCACTTGCACCAATGTTGGGGATTATTATTGCGTCCACTAACACCAATACTGGGGATAATATTGCATCCATTGTCACTAGTGCTGGGAGTTAATAGAGTGTCCACTAACACCAATGCAGAGGGTTAGTAATGCGTCCACTGACACTAATGTTGGGGGATATTATTACATCCATTGACACCAATGTTGGGGGGTTATCATCAGGAGCGTACCAAGCAGGGGGCGGGGGGGGCGTTCCGCCCCAGGTGCCACACATTGAGGGGGGTGTAAGTGGCTGGGTGGCATTGCTATGGGGTTCACTCTGCACTCAGATACTGTCTTACAGTATCCTGAAGGGAATCCCTGGCTCTGGCTGCTCTGTTTTTTTGTGAGTTTTTTGTGAGCTTGAACACCCCCAGCACTGTGGCCGAAATAGTATGGTCTAGTTTCTGTTTTCACCTGCTAGCTCCACCCACCACTGCTGAGCAGCCGAGCTGAGTGTGTCATCATTCAGCGCAGGGGTGGTTGCTGTTACACTCTGTGTCCACACCATCTTCCAGAGTCTAAACCTCCCCAGCTGAAGCTGAGAGCCGAGGTGAGCTGGTGATAGGGGGTGTGTGAGCTGTGAGAAGAGAAGACGTTGGAGGAGAGTGTCCGTCCTGCCATCCTTACTGTGCTGCTCTGTCATAGAAGGGGAAGGGGGGGAGGGGTGCTGTGTAGTAGGTAGTGTAGCTGACCTGATGGGGGGGTTGCAGAATACAGGCGTGTGCTATGTATAGGTTGTAGACTCCAGATTTGTGCTATATACAAGTAGCAGAATACAGGCGTGTGCTATGTACAGGTTGCAGAATGCAGGCGTGTGCTATGTACAGGTTGCAGAATGCAGGCGTGTGCCATGTACAGGTTGCAGAATGCAGGCGTGTGCCATGTACAGGTTGCAGAATGCAGGCGTGTGCCATGTACAGGTTGCAGAATGCAGGCGTGTGCCATGTACAGGTTGCAGAATCCAGGCGTGTGCCATGTACAGGTTGCAGAATGCAGGCGTGTGCTATGTACAGGTTGCAGAATGCAGGTGTGTGCTATGTACAGGTTGCAGAATGCAGGTGTGTGCTATGTACAGGTTGCAGAATGCAGGCGTATGCTATGTACAGGTTGCAGAATGCAGGCGTGTGCTATGTACAGGTTGCAGAATGCAGGCGTGTTCTATGTACAGGTTGCAGAATGCAGGCGTATGCTATGTACAGGTTGCAGAATGCAGGCGTGTGCTATGTACAGGTTGCAGAATGCAGGCGTGTGCTATGTACAGGTTGCAGAATGCAGGCGTGTGCTATGTACAGGTTGCAGAATGCAGGCGTGTGCTATGTACAGGTTGCAGAATGCAGGCGTATGCTATGTACAGGTTGCAGAATGCAGGCGTGTGCTATGTACAGGTTGCAGAATGCAGGCGTGTTCTATGTACAGGTTGCAGAATGCAGGCGTGTGCTATGTACAGGTTGCAGAATCCAGGCGTGTGCTATGTACAGGTTGCAGAATGCAGGCGTGTGCTATGTACAGGTTGCAGAATGCAGGCGTGTGCTATGTACAGGTTGCAGAATGCAGGCGTGTGCTATGTACAGGTTGCAGAATGCAGGCGTGTGCTATGTACAGGTTGCAGAATGCAGGCGTGTGCTATGTACAGGTTGCAGAATGCAGGTGTGTGCTATGTACAGGTTGCAGAATGCAGGCGTATGCTATGTACAGGTTGCAGAATGCAGGCGTGTGCTATGTACAGGTTGCAGAATGCAGGCGTGTTCTATGTACAGGTTGCAGAATGCAGGCGTGTGCTATGTACAGGTTGCAGAATCCAGGCGTGTGCTATGTACAGGTTGCAGAATGCAGGCGTGTGCTATGTACAGGTTGCAGAATGCAGGCGTGTGCTATGTACAGGTTGCAGAATGCAGGCGTGTGCTGTATACAGGTTGCAGAATGCAGACGTGTGCTATGTACAGGTTGCAGAATGCAGGCGTGTGCTATGTACAGGTTGCAGAATCCAGGCGTGTGCTGTATACAGGTTGCAGAATGCATGTGTGTGCTGTATATTGCTGTGTGACTACAACCCACCTATAGTAGCTGAGCTGTGATCTTACCTGGTAAGGGGGGGGGAGGTGGTGTTGCTGTGTTCACAAACCAGGTATAGAGTATCTGATAAAGGGGGGGACTTACACCCACATCTTGCAGCCATCAGATCCGTCCAGCAAGCAGCAGGTCACAGCAGCATCTTGCCATCTTCCCTGTGGCCATCAGATCCCATCCACGGTCCAGCAAGCAACACGCCTTGTCAGTAGGTCAGTTCCCAAATCTGAATCAAATCATCAATGCCAATGCTGTCCTTAGGGACAGATCCGATCCAGAGATCGCCATACAGTGGGATCTCTGGATCAGATCTGTCCCTGAGGACAGTAGATAATGCAAAGTATGGGCCATACTTTGTATTGTCAGCTGTCTCCCCTTCTCACTCTGATGTCTCCCTCATAGCAGCTCCAGTCCAGCTCTCCACTTTCCTGACCGCGGCACAATCTGTCCAAAAATGTGGCATCTGCTCACACCTGAGTGACTGACACCTCTGTCCTTTCCCGTCTATTGTCACTGGCTACCATGGATGAACAGCTACCGCTGTTATTACAAGGAGTGGGAGGGGACGTCCCCATCCCCCCACAGCTCCGCCCAGGTCTCCCATCCCCCCCGCAGACCTGAGCCACCAGCCAGCTGGCCATAAATCCGAACAAAGCCGATTTTGCCTTTGATCAGGTCTCCGATGTAGAAAACTGGAAGCGACAGTACAGTGTCACTTCCGGTTTACTCGGTAGCCAACAGCGCCATTTAAAAAAGAAAGCAGAATTAAAAAACGCTGATCTTGGCAGAGGAGGGTGTTTTTTTGTGGGTGTTTTTACAGTTGGGGGGGTGCCAGATATAGGATGGGCCCTGGGTGCCAAATGCTCTAGGTACGCCCCTGGTTATCATTGCATCCATTGACACAAATGTTGGGGTTACTATTGTGTCCATTGACACTGGTGCTGGAGGTTATTATTGCATCCACTGACACCAATGTTGAGGGTTATTATTCTATTCATGGACACCAATGTTGCGGGTTATTATTGCATCCATTGACTCCAATGCTAGGGTTTAATATTGCATCCACTGACTCAAGTTCTAATGGTTATTACTGCATCCACTGCCACCAATGTTTGGGGTTAGAAATGCTTCCACTGACACTAGTGTTGGTGGTTATTCTTGTGTCCATTGACTTAAATGCTGGGGGTTATTACTGTGGTGATTGACACCAATGCTGCATTGACATCTTGCCTCCTCACCTCATCCAATAAGGGACTACTTTTCATTCATTCAGAAAATAGAAACATTTTCTGAATAGCACTGTGCTGAGCAACTGACCTCCTGTGTTCAGAATGCAGCAGGCCAGCCGCTCGATGCAGGCCTTAGGAGCAAGTGGAGAACATGAGAGAAGCATCCAGATGCTTTGGTCAGGTAAATCATATTTTGTTTGTGTACGCAGGAAGTAGGGTTCAAATTTTTAGCCCCTCACACTGTTAGCCATACCCACAATTAGTCAGTGCAGCAGGCGCACTACTTAACTACACTTCTCTGGGTGCCCAAGGCTGATCCCCCCCGCCCCCCCAGGAGAAAAAAAGAATCTACGGCCCTGATTATGATATGGCTTTTGCAGAAATTGTATATGCTATATTATTGTTTTTTTATTTGAAGTTACTATTGAAACAGAAAGTAAACTAATATTGTGCTTTTCAAAACGCTAAAACGCTTGTTACTTACTGTGTTTTAGTCGTTTTTAATAAATTCTTCTTCCGGGATTAGGCTTCACCATCTTGTGTATGGTTCAATTGAGTCCCCCGTGGACATCATTGCCCTTCCTAGCTGCCCCTTGCTGAAATCTCGTGCATGCATGTTTGTATGTTTACCCAGCCTCTGTCTTGACCAATGTTACTATGGCAACCAAGCAAGGAAGATGTGAGTGACTGCCCAGTCTCGCGTGCCTACTAAGCTGTGCCGCAGAGAGCGGAACCCACATGCCACGTACACACGACCGGACTTTCCGGCAGACTAGGTCCGACGGTCTTCCCGACTGACTTTCGACAGAGATCAGACGGACTTTATGAACAAACAGACTTGGCCACACAAGAATGGACTAGGTCCATTCGAAAGTATATTCATTTTGAACGTGATTACATAAGACAGGACTAAAAAAGCAAGTTCAATAGCCAGTAGCCAATAGATTCCCTTGCGTCTTATTTGGTCCATCGGACCAGCATACAGACAAATGGTTTTCCCGAGAGGGATTGAGTCCATCGGACAGATTTGAAACATGTTCTATTTCTAGGTCCGCCCTTTTTCCATTAAAAAATTCAATCAGATTAGCCCACACAGGATTGGATTGTCCAACGGATTGATTCAGTCGGGCCTAGTCTGCCGGAAAGTCCGGTCGTGTGTACGCGGCATCAGACAGAGCATGTCGTTGAAATGGGAACGGCGCACAGAGCATGCCGCACCACAATGGACGGGAAGCGAATGTGCTGGTGACATAATCAAACATTGCAGGACGAAATGCAAGTAGAAGAAAAAAGGAAGGAGACTTTTACAGGCAGTGATCAGTAGCTTAATTAATAAGGACTGAAATGAGCTGAAGTTGAAATAGAGAGTTTATAAACACTTTAAATTTTGCTTCAAAATAATCAGTGTTCTGCTTGCCCATCTGTTTTCTAATATCTATGACATACCACAAAGTGGGAAAAAAAAGACAAAACTTCATAAATTTTACAAGAAGCTCTCAAAATACATTAGATATTTATAAATGAAACAAGGAGGGAATTGTAACATTTTAATTATAGTAGGATGACACTTGAGAACAATTATGATAAATAATTGTTCTGGTTGTTCTCTATAGATATAAATGAAAGATAATCTATGGGCACAGAATAGTATAAAATATCCTCTATTGAGCATTCTTGAACAACTGCTGTTCTCTAATTCCTGATCTGCACACTATGTGTTATAGCAGTCTTTCTCAACCTTTTCAACATAGAGGAACCCTTGAAATAGTTCTCCGGTCTCAGGGAACCCCTGATAAAAATGAGAAATCTATAACTCATGATACATTAGAGTGATGGTCAGTAGGAAGAATGGTTCTTACACTTGTGATCATTGGGAAGAATTACCTCCTTACAGATAGCTGAAAAGATCAATGGTGTCGGTGGGAACTTCTCCAAGAGGCAGAAATTGCCCAATGCTGCAGGAACCCCTAGCAACCTCTGGAGTAACCCTAGGGTTCCACGGAACCCTGGTTGAGAATCACTGTTCTATAGTATGGTCTATTCTCTTCATTACATATTAGGTAATGGAATTGGCACATTATGGTCTAGTCTCTTCATTACATATCAGTAAGGCAATGGAATTGGTAAATTATATTATAAAATGTAAACATTATATGTATTTTAATGTTTTAAACAGAACTGTCTGATCAAGCAGGCAAAAATGTAGTAAGGGACTTTATAGGCATGTTATCTCTCAAAGAAAAACAAACGTGCATTCAATAAAAAGCAAAGAATTTTGTAATGTCAATTCAACCCTAGGTTTATTGATGCTAAAATTCAAATAAAACAAAAAAAGGTTTAAAATCATCTGCCTATTATTAAAAAAACACTATATTTATCCGGAATCTGGAATTATTGGATGTGAATTATTTCATCACACTTTTCTCCTTCTAAATCACATCTAGGAAGTATTTTTTTTTCTTCCTAAGCCATGCTTAAGAAGCATTTTTTTCTTCTTTCAAAGCCACACATAGGAAGAAGTTTTAGTTTACATTTAAGCATTTATTTAGTTAAATCTGTAGTCAAAATATTCTACATTCACTTTTCTTGAGGCTTTACAGCAACACTGTGTTTGAGATGAAGGCTAAAATCTGGAAGCATTTACTACCTATGACACATTGAAATCCTCACATTTCTGATATTCCTATGGTACCCTGTTTCATATACAGTATGCATTATATATTAGGTGACATATGTATTATGTGACAACAATATGGATGCGTGCTTTTACTGACACATTGGTGTAGCCTTTTATATTTTATCACGTATGTCCTGTTCCTTTTCCAATAAAGCTTTCCTTTATATGGAGGAGGGAAAAATTATACCAGGGACAATAGGTTTCAAGATTCTACAGGTTATAACTGGTTTAAATAGTCTTTATATTCAGTAACATATTGCAGAATCTAAATTACATAAATCATTTACACATACAGTATATTGCAAATAAGTGGAATATTGTCAATAGCCTGCATGCTGGGGAAAAAAACAAATTACCTATTTTTTTTATTTTTAATTTTGAAATATTCAAACATAAAATACAAAAACAGCACTAAATTAAATTTAGGAATGTAATCAAGGACAGACAGATTTTTAAGACATTTATAAAATATTACAATGTCAAATGGCTGCCATGGGTGACCCTGTGCCATGGGTCTGCTTAGGAACTACCCAGCACCACATCCCAAAACTTATGAACAAATTAAAACGGTCTGCCCAAGTAGGCAAAAAGGTACTAAGGATGTGTTATCTCTCAATGAAAAAGATGAATATGCATTTCCTCTCTTCGCATTGCACACTTATGAGAAAACATTTGACCGCTCATTAAACATCAGATGGTTTAGAGACACTTTTAGATGTCTTTTCCCTTGGAGCGCTGACGTTTTCCACAATTTGTGACTTTATCCACCTGTTTTTTTCGATCAGGGATCTGGCCCTTATTTTGCATTCCTCCCCAACAATTATGACACCCTACAAAGGTACTTTCCCATAAAGAGCATATACCGTACCATATTAGAACAAAATTGTGTGGGACTTTACATGTACCTTGTGGGGTCTGATAAATACACAAACCAAGGAAAGGTAAACAAAATAAACAAATGTTTATTCTACATATAAAAAGGGTTTGTTTGTTTTAAAATTATGCCTCATACACACAATCGGAATTTTGGCCAGCAAAAGACCGATGAGAGCTTTTCATCGGAAAATGCGACCATGTGTATGCTCCATCAGAATTTAGATGGCTGGATTCCCACCAGCAAAAATTTGAGAGCATTTTCTCAATTTTTCAGATGCAAAAACTTTCTAAATTCCGATCTTCTTACAAGCAAAAACTCACGCATGCTCAGATTCAACTACAAGATGGAAGCTATTGGCTACTGGGTATTGAACTTCCTTTTTCTAGTCCCGTCATACGTGTTGTACGTCATTGCGCTCTTGACAGTCGGAATTTGGTGTGACCGTGTTTATGCAAGACAGCATGAGCGAAATCCCGTCGGAATTCTGTCAGGAAAACCATCAGAGCTTTTTCCGACCAAAATCCCGAACGTGTATACGCAGCATTACAGTTAAGTTACAACCAGGGTGGTGTTGTCCTGGCTGTAGAATCCAGAAAAATGGCCCATTTTTACAGATTCTATATAGCCAGGACAACAACACCCTGGATAACTTAACTGTAACTGTGATTTTAACCAGTTTAGTCTTCAACCTTTAAAACAAACCCTTTTTATATGTAGAATAAAGATTTGTTTATTTTATTTTTACTTCCTTGGTTTGTGTATTTATCAGACCCCACAGGGTACATGTAAAGTCCCATACAATTTTGTTTCAGTATGGTAGAGTATATGCGCTTTATGGGTTGGTACCTTTGTAGGGTCATAATTGTCTCACAATCATGCTCCAGGCCCCTTTACCTCTGTATTTATAGTCCCATCCACAGCATATGTATATACATTACATTTGACTGTTCTGGAAAAAGCTTCAGCATCAGCACACCAGATGTATACCAATTAAACATCACCCATAGAGTACTGTATCATAGACATAGATATAGGCTGGAGAGCTGTTTTAAATGTATTGAGAAATTTTAAGACATTAGGAGTGACTCAAAGCAGGTCTTGCGTATGACATCTGGACCATAGCCATTGCCACAAACCTGCAGAGTTGGATAGGAAGACAAAATAAGGGCTAGATTTCTGATTGAAAAAAAAAACAGGTGGATAAAGTCACAAATTGTTGAAAATGTCGGCCCTCCTAGGGCATCTAAAAGTGTCATCTAAAAGTGTCTCTAAACCTCCTGATTTTCAATGAGTGGTCAAATGTTTTCCCATAAGTGTGCAATGTGAAGAAAGGAAATGCATATCCATCTTTTTCTTTGAGAGATAACACACCCTCGGTACCTTTTTGCCTGCTTGAGCAGACCGTTTTCATTTGTTCATAAGTTTTGGGATGTGATGCTGGGTAGTTCCTAAGCAGACCCCTGGCACTGGGTCACCCATGGCGCTGAGTCACCCATGTCTGCCACTTGACATTGTAATATTTTATAAATTTCTTAAAAATCTTTCAGTCCTTGATTACATTCCTAAATTAATTTAGTGCTGTTTTTATATTATGTTTGAATATTTAAAAATTAAAAATAAAACATAGCATGCATGCTATTAACAATATTCCTCTTATTTTCAATATACTGTATGTGTAAATGATTTATGTAATTTATATTCAGAAAAATATTGCAGAATCTAAAGACTATTTAAAACAGTTATAACCTGTAGAATCTTGAAATCTATTGTCCCTGGTATAATTTTTCCCTCCTCCATATACAGGAAAGCTTTATTGGAAAAGGAACAGGACATACGTGATAAAAAAATAAAAAAAGGCTACACAAATGTGTCAGTAAAAGCATGTATGTATATTGTGCGTGCTGTCTGCGTGCCCTGACTGCAGTATACACCGTTATATCCACCTACATAGCTAGCTATATTGCTCTTTTGTAATAGAGCTTGCAGTCAGTTGTAGGAGATTGTGCGTGCTGTCTGCGTGCCCTGACTGCAGTATACACCGTTATATCCACCTACATAGCTAGCTATATTGCTCTTTTGTAATAGAGCTTGCAGTCAGTTGTAGGAGATTGTGCCTGTTGTCTGCGTGCCCTGACCGCAGTATACACCGTTATATCCACCTACATAGCTAGCTATATTGCTCTTTTGTAATAGAGCTTGCAGTCAGTTGTAGGAGATTTTGCATGCTGTCTGCGTGCCCTGACCGCAGTATACACAGTTATATCCACCTATATAGCTCTTCTCTAATTGAGCCATCTGCCATCTGCAGGCGTTAGTGGGTGATGTGTGCCTCCAGCACAATATACACTACCCAATTGCTGGTTTTCCCATCTCCCTTCAGGCCATTACCATGTTTGGAAGGCCAACAAGGAGAGGCAGACAGGCGCGAGCCGATAAGAGGGCAAGCAGGCTCTGTGTCTAGAGACAACAGTGCTGGTCGTGGACGCGGTGCATCGTCATCATCAGCACGTGGCCATGGGACACGCTTGTCCTTTTTCGGCAGCTGGACATGTTGAGCCGCAACATGCCAACGACTTGGTAGAGTGGATGACCAAGCCCTCTTCATCCTCCTCATCCTCTCTCACCCAGGCCCAGGGTACTAGCAAAGCAGCTGCCAACGCATCGTCTTCCCTCCTCTCAATGTCATCATCAGTGACTCCTTCACTAGACCCATCATGTCCTCCTGAGGAGTCTCCTGAACTCTTTGAGCACAGTGTTGGGTACATGCTCCAGGAGGATGCCTAGTGTTTTGTAGGCTCTGATGATGATACTCAGCTAGAGGAAGGCAGTAGCGTGAGCGCAGAGAGAGGGGATGCTCAAGAAAGACAGCAATCTGGCAGTCATGTTCCACAAGCTGCAGCATACTGCCAGGTTTGCTACAGCGATGAAGAGGGAGGGGAGGATTAGGGCACTGACTCCACGTGGGTGCCTGATAGGAGAGAGGAGGTGGAGGAGGAGGCACATGTCCAACGAGTCAGGATGCCCTCTGGGGGCCAGCTTAGGGGCAGCACACCGACTGAATCACACCGCAGAGCTCCGCCTGTGTAGGGCGCTGCCTCTGCGCGTTATTCTAAAAGTTCTTTGGTGTGGGTCTTTTTTGAGATGAGTGCATCAGATCGCACCGCTGCTATTTGCAACATATGTCTCAATCGTATCTCGCGTGGCCAAAACATCAGCTGCTTGGGCACCACATGCTTGACCAGACATATGTTGACCTGCCATGCAGCTCGTTGGCAAGCGTACCTCAAAGACCCACACCAAAGAACAAAGCGGACCTCTCCTTGCTCCTCATCAGCTGGCCTCTCCTACCCCACTAGACCTTCAGTCCTCTCTGAAACCTGCCCTGAGAGGAATGAAGGTGTAGAATTAGGTGTGTCACAGCCAAGTGCTTCCGGGCACTCTGCTAGCAGTACACCCACATCCGATTATAGCAGGCAAATGTCCCTGCCCCAGCTGCTGGACCTTCGAAAGAAGTTCGCTCCCAGCCATCCACATGCCCAGCGGTTGAATGCTAGCTTGGCTAAATTGCTAGCACTTCAACTGCTGCCTTTTCAGTTGGTAGACTTGGCCCCCTTCCGTGAGTTTGTACAATGTGCGGTTCCTCAGTGGCAGGTCCCCAAACGCCACTTTTTCTCATGGAAGGCGATTCCGGCTCTCTACCGGAATGTGGAAGGCAATGTCCTTGCCTCGCTGGACAGGGCGGTCAGCGGTAAGGTGCTCATGGTCTAGCAGGCATGGATAGGGACGTTATCTGTCTTTCACAGCCCATTGGGTCACTCTTCTGGCAGCTGGGAAGGATGCAGGACAAGGTGCAGTAGTGTTGGAGGTTGTTCCGCCACCATGCCTCCAAAATGCTACTATTGGTTGTGACACACCTCTCTCCTCCACCCCCTCCTCTTCTTCTTCCTCCATGGCCTCCTCCAGTGCTCTGTCCTCAGAACCAGCGGTGCTCTGTAGGCGTTCCAGGGGCTACGCAAGTACGCAGGCAAAACAATGCCATGCGGTGCTTGCGCTAGTTTGTTTGGGGACAGGAGCCACACTGGGGCAGATATTTTGTCAGCTCTGCAGGGGTAGGCCGATAGGTGGTTGACGCTACGCCAGCTTAAGCCAGGAATGGTGGTTTGCGACAATGGCACCAACCTCCTCTCCACCCTCTGACAGGAAAAACTGACCCATGTGCCCTGTGTAGCTCACGTCCTTAACCTGGTGGTGCAGCGGTTCTTGGGCAGGTACCCCGGGCTTACAGGATGTCCTGAAGCAGGCCAGGAAAGTCTGTGTGCATTTCTGCCGATCATTTAATGCCTGTGCTCGGCTGGCTGAGCTCCAAAAGGAGTTGAACCTGCCCAAGAACCGCCTTAAATGTGATATGCCCACCAGGTGGAACTCAACGTTGGCCATGCTGCAGCGGCTGCACACGCAGCAGAGGGCCATCAATGAGTAACTGTGCAACTACGGCACCAGGACAGGGTCAGGGGAGCTCGGTTTTTTCTCACCACACCAGTGGGCATGATCAGGGATGCATGCACTGTCCTGTCACCATTTGAGGAGGCCACAAGGATGGTGAGCAGTGACAGTGCATGCATCAGTGACACTGTACCTCTTGTCCACCTGTTGGAGCATACGCTGCATGGAATAATGGACAGGGCACTTGAGGCAGAACAGAGGCAGGAAGAGGAGGACTTCCTTGCCTCTCAAGACCCCTTTATCCAGACAGTGTTCCTGCTGTCCCACCCATCACACAGGAAGAGGACTAGGAGGAGGAGGATAATTGTGTCAGCATGGAGGTGGAGGCTGGCACTCAGCATCAGCAGCAGCAGCAGTCTTGTAGGGATGATTTACAGGTACCCAGGCTTACAGGATGTCCTGAGGCAGGCCAGGAAAGTCTGTGTGCATTTCCGGCGGTCATATAAGGCCAGTGTTCGGCTGGCTGACCTCCAAAAGGAATTTAACCTGCCCAAGAACCGCCTAATCTGTGACATGCCCACCAGGTGGAACTCAATGTTGGCCATGCTGCAGCGGCTGCACATGCAGCAGAGGGCCATCAATGAGTACATATGCGACTATGGCACCAGGACAGGCTCAGGGGAGCTTGTTTTTTTTTCCCCACACCAGTGGGCCATGATCAAGGATGCATGCACTGTCCTATCACCATTTGAGGAGGCCACGAGGATGGTGAGCAGTGACAATGCATGCATCAGTTACACTGTCCCTCTTGTCCATCTGTTGGCGCACACGCTGCATGGAATAATGGACAGGGCATTTGAGGCAGAACAGAGGCAGGAAGAGGAGGACTTCCTTGCCTCTCAAGACCCCTTTATCCAGACAGTGTTCCTGCTGTCCCACCCATCACACAGGAAGAGGACGAGGAGGAGGAGGATGATTGTGTCAGCATGGAGGTGGAGGCTGGCACTCAGCATCAGCAGCAGCAGCAGTCTTGTAGGGATGATTTACAGTCCCAAGAAACCCGTGGACTTGTACGTGGCTGGGAGGAGGTAGCTGTGGATCATGTTGTCCTTAGTGACCCAGAGGACTCCGGACCGAATGCCTCAGCTAACCTATGCTGCATGGCCTCCCTGATCCTGCAAAGCCTTCGGATCAAGGAGAGGGACCATTACTGGCTGGCCACTCTCCTTGAGCCACGGTACAAGGGTAAGGTTGCCGACCTTATCTTGCCATCGCAGAGGGAGCAGAGGATGAGATATCTCCGGGAGGCCTTGCAGAAAGGTCTGTGCAATGCGTTCCCAGAGACTGGGAGGTTACAAACTCCTGGTCCTGGACAACGTGTTGCTGAGGCATCGGTCAGAAGGAGTGGTGGACAAGGTGGCCATCTGACCGATGAGTTCAAACAATTTTTTAGTCCGCAGCCCCAAGGTATGATCGGTTACAGCAACCATCGCCAGCGTCTGATTTACATGGTGCAGGAATACCTAGGGGCAAGGTCAAACTTGGACACCTTTCCCACAGAAAATCCTCTGGCTTACTGGGTCTTGAGGATGGATCACTGGCCAGAGCTTGCACAGTATGCAATTGAGCTACTGGCCTGTCCTGCATCCAGCGTTCTTTCAGAACGCACCTTCAGTGCTGCTGGTGGCTTTGTTACCGATCACAGGGTGCGCCTGTCCACCCACTCAGTTGATCGACTGACCTTCATAAAGATGAATCAGTCTTGGATCACCCACAGCTACCAAGCACCTGAAGCTGATGTAACCGAATAATTTTTTTTTGAAATATCACATCCCTTCAAGACTGCCTATGCTGATGCTGAGTGACTGTCCTGTTATGTTGATTGTCTATCCTCTTCTTCCTCTGCTGATATGTTGGAAGAACATTTTTGGTTCTGGGTGATGCCACCAGCCCAATTTTTCAGCCCCTGTTTAACAGGGGCGTTTAATTACAATTTTTGATGCAATGCTTTGCAGCAGGGCTCATTCCTGCACCACAACTAGAGTATGTGGGAGAGGTTGCAGTGTCGTGGCACCAGCACCAGTGCCTAAGGCCCAAGTTTTCAGCCCCTGTTTAACAGGGGCATGTAATTACAATTCTTGATATATTTCACAGCAGGGCCCGTTCCTGTGCCCACCCAGAGTAACTGTGAGGACTTCTAGTGTTGTGGCACCAGCACCACAACCACCAAAGGTCAATTTTTCTACCACTGTTCAACAATGGCATGCAATTACAATTCTTGATATAATCGTTCACAGCAGGGCTCTCCAGCGCCCACCAAGAGTCACTTTGAGGGCTTACAATGTTGTGGCAACACCAACACCTTGTTCCGCCATTTCTGCAGAGCATATAGGGCAGGCCCCTACTTTCAAACATCCAACTTACAAACGTCTCCTACTTGCAAACGGAAGGAGACAACAGGAAGTGAGATGAAAAAAGACGGACGGCAAAACAAATTATACAGGGGTGATAACCCTTCCCTATGTTTTCCAAAAAGCTTAAAAATACATTTTTTGACTGGAGCTACACTTTAAAAATGTACCAGTTGAAAATTACAAACAGATTCTACTTAACACAACAAATCTACACAGTCCCTGTCTTGTTTGAACCGCCTGTATACTGCTGTTCTGAGTATATAGGGCCTGGGGGCCCCACATCTTTCCTTTTTTTAATATGGGTATGGGGTACCCCTTAATATCCGTACAAGACCCAAAGGGGCTGGTAATGGACAGGGGGGCACCCATGCCATTTTTCTCAATGATTTTCATCCATATTGCCGGAAACGGATATTACATTAAAAACGCAAGCAGTTTGAAATGACTTTTTTTCCGTTAAATGTCATTTTGTGAAGGGACTGTTCTAAACACGGGAAACATGTGGCACTTCACAGGCATACTATAGACACCCCCAGGCACGATATTTAAAGGAATATTTCACTTTTTTTTCACTTTAATCATCATTAAAATCAGTGCTCCCGCCAAAACGGCCATTTTTAAAAACATTTTAGGCATTGACCCATGTCCCCTGTGGCAGGAGCCAGGTGCCCAAACCCTTTTTAGGACAGTATCTTGCATATTAGCCATTAAAATTAGCACATTTTATTTCGAACGTTCGAGTCCCATATACTTCAATGGGGTTCTAAAGTTCGTACGAATTTGCAGTCCATTCGAAAGTTCTGGTGCAAACCGAACCAGGAGGTGTCGGCCCTACCCACCATGAGGCCGTCTTCTTATTCATTGTCCTCAAAAGAACCTACAGGGACCTCCAAGAAGGCTATCCTAAGATATGTTGGCGTTCATACTTGATAAGTAAATGCTGGTTATCACTAGAAAACTGTTTGATCGGGGGGGAGGGGGGGGGTTATCAGCCTGAAAAAATAAGAAAAATAATAGATATAATGTTTTATCTTAAGCATTGTCAAAGTTATTGCAGAATAAACAGACCTTTACTACAAATGTAAAAATCTCCCTGGTTCATAATGAGTATATGGATATTAAGTGGTCTTAATTAGTTAAGGAGTCATTTTCAATGCCGCTTTCCACAAAATAGTACCTAGTGATCCTGCCATAAAAGTATTTGGTAGGATACTTCCTGTTATAAAGTGACAATGCTTTGTCTGTGTGTCTCAATTATGATTTTTAAGAATGGAATAATGGTACTATTGTGGCATTTTACATGTCTGGCCCCTGATGTACAGATGTGACCTGGCTTCAGTTTTGTGTATTTAACATCTACCAGGAAAATATCCACTTCCTGCAACCCAAAAACTCCCACATAATTATGTACACATTACATTGTTGAACCCAGCATTTCCCCACTTATGTTTATTAGAATTCCTAAATAAATAATACATCTTTAATAATATCAATAGTTACCATATTGGTTTTAAAATGTCAATAAATACAAATCACACGAAAACCTACATAGAATCATATACACGAATGAGTCAATTTCTCAATATTTCACCTGATACCGCGTACACACGACCGGTTTTTCCATCAGAATAAACTCTGACGGTTTTTCCGATGGCGTTCCGCTAAAACGGTCTTGCCTACACACGATCACACCAAAGTCTGATCATCTATAACGCAGTGACGTGCAACATGTACGACAGGACTAGAAAAGGAAGTTTAATATCCAGTAGCCAATAGCTGCCCATGCGTCATTTTTGGTCTGTAGGAAAAGCATACAGACGAACGGTTTTCCCCGATAGGTATTGATTCCGTCGGAAAGATTTAAAACATGTTCTATTTCTAGGTCCGACAGAATTTTCGTCAAAAAAAGTTTGATGAGGCATAGCATACACACGATTGGAATATCTGATGAAAAGATTCCGTCTGACTTTTATGCCGTGTACACACGGTCGGGCTTTCCGGCAGAAATTTGACACATATCTTTCAGTTAAAAATGGAAACTGCTGATTCAATAGGAAAAATTCAATAGGAAAAATGTGTAAAGTTAACTTTAAATGTTAAATGTTTTTGCAACTTCAGTTCAACAAAAAAAAGAAACTTGCTGTCTTCTGGTCAGCTGAAAAAAATGGAGAACATGACATCATTTAAAGAATTCCATATCTTGGCACTTCCAAATAAATTGGATAAGAATGCATTTTCTGTTTTCTTTTTCTCAATATACTTAATTGGTTTAGTACTAAACCTAATATTAATTATTGTGATATATACAGATGTCCACCTTCATACACCAATGTACCTATTTCTCTGTCAGTTGTCCTTTGTTGACATTTGTTATACAACCACTACAATTCCGAAACTCTTGCACATATTACTTTCTGGAAAAAACACAGTATCCTTTACACAATGTTTTTCCCAGATGTTCTTTTACTTTTGGGGTGCCTGTGTTGAAGTTAATCTTCTCCTAGTCATGGCCTATGACCGTTACATTGCTATATGTAAGCCTTTACATTACTCTGAGATTTTGAATAAAAGACAATGCCTCTTACTCATAGTGGCCATATGGGTGATTGCGTTTTTAAACACACTGTTCGTAACTATTTCTGCATCATATACGCCCTTATGTTACGCCGCCCTTATTAAACAATTCTATTGTGACTTTAAGGCCATCATCAAATTAGCTTGCCCTGGCAGCTTGTTTCTGTTTGTTATATTTATGGAAATGGTCTTCTTTGGCTTTTGCCCATTTGCCTGCAGTTTAGCATCTTACGTCAAGGTTTTCAATGCCATCTTGGCCATGAAATCTAAGGAGGGAAGAGGAAAAGCTTTCTCCACTTGCACATCTCATGTCATGGTCCTCAGTATTTTCTATGGTACATCTATCCTTGTGTACATGATTCCTTCATCGGCCGACTTAGAAGTTTTGGAAAGGTTATGTACTATTTTCTATACAGCAGTGACTCCTATGTTAAACCCTCTGCTGTACAGTTTGCGGAACAAAGACGTAAAGAGAGCTGTGATAGGATTATTAAATAAATGTATGTGATAGTTTGTGTAGAAAAATACTTTTTGGCTCTTGTTTTTGATTAGTAACAATATAAAGAAGACTTCACACAGACATGAAGACTTAATTGACTGCTAATGCAGATAGAATAACACAAAAATAAAAGATAAAAATAATTAAAACTAACTTTGCTTTTGCTAGGGAAACCAGTTCACCTTCTTCCTGGCAATAGTACCTGGTCTCAAATCAGATTCTTTTTTTTTTAAAGAGTGTGTTAGAGCTAAAAAAAAACCCAAACAGGTGTGTGCGTGTGTTTGCGTATATGTATATATTACCAAAATTATTGGGACTCCTGCCTTTACATGTACATGAACTTTAATGACATTCCAGTCTTAGTCCGTAGAGTACAATAATGAGTTGGCCCACCCTTTGCAGCTATAACAGCTTCAACTATTCTGAGAAGGCTGTCCACAAGGTTTAGGAGTATGTCTATGGGAATGTTTGAGCATTCTTCAAGAAGAGCATTTGTGAGGTCAGGGACTGATGTTGGAGAGAAGGCAGTCTCCACTCTAATTCATTCCAAAGGTGTTCTATCAGGTTGTGGTCAGGACTCAAGTTCCCCAGTGAAGTTCTTCCATGCCAAATTCACTCATTCATGTCTTTATGGACCTTGCTTTGTGCAATGGTCCAAATTATTTGGTGTGGGGTTGTTTTGCAGGGGTTGGGCATCGCCCCTTAGTTCCAGTGAAGAGAACTCTTAGGGCATTAGCATACCAAGACATTTTGGACAATTTCATGCTCCCAAATTTGTGGAAACAGTTTGGAGTTGGCCCTTCCTGTTTTAACATAACTGTGCACCTGTACACAAAGTAAGGTCCATAAAGTCATGGATGAGTGAGTTTGGGATAGAGATAGGATAGAGTAACTTGACTGGCCTGCACAGAGTCCTGACCTAAACCCAATAGAACTCTTTTTGGATCAATTAGAGCACAGTCTGCAAGCCAGGCCTTCTCCCCAACATCAGTGTCTGACCTCAAAAATGGGCTTCTGGAAGAATGGTCAAAACATTCCAAAAGACACATTCCTAAACCTTGTGGACAGCCTTCCCAGAAGAGTTGAAGTTACATAGTTGAACAGATTGAAAAAAGTCCATCAAGTCCAATCTGTGTGTGTGCACTTTTATGTCAATATTACATTGTATATCCCTGTATGTGTTGGTCATTTAGGTGCCTATCTAATAGTTTTTTTTTTTATTATCTATGCTCCCTGCTGAAACCACTACTTGTGGAAGAGAATTCCACATTCTTACCACTCTTATTGTCGGAAAATTTGAGAACCTGCTCTCAAACATTTGTGTGCGGAAATTCCGACAGGAAATGTTCAATGGAGCATACACAAGGTCAGACTTTCCAACAACAAGCTCACATCGAACATTTCGGAAAATTCGACCGTGTGTACTTAAGATACAAGTCAGATTTCAGGCATCCCCTGCCACAAAAATTGCATTTTTGGTGAGATACATCCAATAGGAACGCGTCTAAAGGGATGCAGGCCCATCAGCTTTCCTCATGAGTGCCCTGCAGCTTTCATAGCTGACTGATAATTATTAAACCACTCCCATTAGACCCACTGAGGCACAGACAGACACACATGGATTTCTCCAGAATAACAAAAGGTAGCAATCTACATCAAAGGTTGTGTTGCATAAGGGGTTTGTGTGAAATCTGTAAATAATATTGCAATTTAAATATATTTCATTCTAATTGAAATATATTTAAAGTATTGAGTGTTGTGTTGGTGTTACGGTAATTAGTTCCACTTCAAAGGTTGGCCTTTTGTTTTCCCTGATCACATGTCACCTGGGTAGTAAACAACAGCCTTCTTTGACTCATCCAATCAGGCTGTGCCCAAAATTCATTTGCTAGGTACAACACTATACTTGCATCTTATATTGAATTGTAAATATCATGTAAGCCAGGGGACCTACACTGTACATTGTTTTGTAAATACTGTCTGGTGCGTAATTTGTATATATTATGCAACCTTATCATTAAATGTGTATTGCGGATGGAACTACCTCTTTTGTGTAAGATCTCTCAGATCTAGATATGTAAATGTCCATACTACTACAAGGATTGAGGTGTATGCACACGATCACAGAGAATAGGCAACAGTTGTTATAATCCTTGTAATGTACATAGATCACCCAGAGGTGAATGTTTTTTTTCTCAACAAAAGTGGAGTTACACTTTAATAGATTTGTTTGGCAAGAAGGATTTTTCATTAATCCATGCTGATTACTGCTAATGATACTGTTTGCATTACTAAAATCTTGTACATAGTCCCTTATCATCCCTTCCAAGAGCTTGCATACTATTGATGTTAGGCTAACTGGTCTGCAGTTCCCAGGGATATATATTGCTCCTTTTTTAAATATTGGTGCTACATTGGCTTTTCTCCAATCAGCTGCTACCATACCAGTCAGTAGACTGTTCATAAAAATTAGGAACAACGGTCTGGCAAATTCTTGACTGATTCCTTATGGACCCTCGGGTGTCAGCCATCTGGTCCTGGTGACTTATTTATGTTAAGTTTTTCAAGTCTGTTTCTGATTTTATCTTCTGTTAACTATGGGGGTGCTTCCTGTGACGTGTCATGAGGATAAACATTGCAATTTTGGTTACTGAAGCCCCCTGTTTCCCCCTTTAAAGACCGAGGAGAAGAATACATTCAAAACCTTCACCATCTCACCATCCTTTGTAACCAGAATCCCTTCATCATTCTTTATGGGCCAATATGATCTGTCCTCCTTTTTTTTTACTATTTTACATCTTCAGCCAGGTATGGTGGTGTGCGATAGGTGCACTAACCTTTTGGCCAGCCTTCACCTGGGTAAACCTGGGTAGTGTAGAAGTTCAGCATGAAGTATCCAGACTTCCAGGAAGTCCTGC
Source organism: Lithobates pipiens (assembly GCF_037356315.1). NCBI lineage: Eukaryota > Metazoa > Chordata > Amphibia > Anura > Ranidae > Lithobates > Lithobates pipiens. Next base: position 325,572,816 of record NW_027507784.1, read on the forward strand.
ACCAGCAGCAGCATGCCATCAATGATTTCCTTTGCAATTATGGTATGAAAACAGGCTCTGGGGAACTGGAGTTCTTCTCATCACATCAATGGCTCATTATTCAAGATGTGCCAAAATGCTGCACATCTTGAATAAATGATGGTGAGCAACAAAAATGCAGGGATTAGTGCTACAATCCATTTTGGGTTCCTCCTGCATGATTAGACAGACTGGTAATGAAGGGCACAACAGCAGGAGGAAGAGAAGGACTTGCCTACTGCCTTCATCCCTGTGAAGACAGAAGAAGGCCATGGAGGAAAATGAGAAGGAGGAGGGTTGAGGTGCTGGTGACGAGGAGGGGAAAATGGGCCAGGCTTCCAGAGGGATGTTTCATCCCTCTCAAACCCTCAGTAGAATATGTGGGTGAGTGGTGAAATTATTAATAGTGTTGTCTTCAGTGTTAGCCCTTGTACACATGGTCGGACATTCTAACAACCAAGTCCGTCGGATTTTGTCCGACGGATCTTGTCCGAAACTGTTGCATACACACAGTCGGACAAAGTTGTCGGAAAATCCGATCTTTCAGAACGTGATGACCTAATTTCGTTACGATGGGACTACGTTCAGGCTAGTAGCCAATAGCTTTGATGTAGGAATTTGATCTGAGCATGCGTGGCACTTTGTCCGATCGGAATTGTGGTTGAACTTGATGGACATGTGTCTTTTTTTCAACCTGACTAACTATATGTAACTATATGTACACATGATCGGAGTATATCCGATCGGAGCAGTTTGTCGGAAAATATTTCCGGCAAGTTGGAAAATTTGGTCCGACGGATATTCAGACGGAAACATTCTGATGCATACCACACACACAGTCGGAATATCCGACAAAACGCTCCGATCAGACACATTCTGATGGAATCTCCGACCGTGTGTACAAGGGCATACAGCTCTGCCTCTGTTGCAGGCAATTTTTAGCTAAAAGGTTATTTATGTCCAAATGCCTGAGCAAGGACAGCAGGGATTTGGCCATCAAAAAGTGGGACTATTTGATTGTTACCTTATTAAATCCCTGATACAAGGATAAAAAGACTGATCTCCTGCCACCTTTTTGGAGGGAGCCCAAAATGTGGCCCTTTTGAGAAAGTGCTGTGTGAGACCCTCTTTGTCGCATTTCCTGTAAGTGGTAGGAACCCCTCTGATCACCAACCTGCCTCCAATCCTCTGATATCCAAAAAATAAAACTGCAGGGAGATCCACCCTGACTAATGCCCAGCACAGGATCATACTTTCTGACAACAAAACCATAGACTTTTGTTCGAAGGTTGTTGGCTCCAACCATACACACGGTCACATAAATGTTGGCCAACAATTACGAACATAGTGACGTACAAGACATATGTGATATTTCCATTAAAAAACGCACTTTTTATTTAGCGCTTTTCATTTGTCACTTTTCAGTTCATTTCTGAACAGCCGTTTGTCAACCAGGCATGTTGTGGAATCGGAGGAGATAACGTGTTATTTATTATTGGCCTTGGCGTTATTGCTTTCACATTATTTTTTTGGTTGAATAATGATTTAATTTGGTATATTTTCTATATTTTTGGATGCATAGAATGCACTTTTTGGTTAAGTTCTATTGGCAGATAGCATGTCTAATTTTATTTTTTATTTTTTTAATGTACAATAAAAAAATTGTGGAGAATAATACTTGGCTATGTGTTTTACTTCAAATGACAGTTTGGGAGTAGGCAGTTACATTTAAAAAAATACAATGTAAAATTGACAAGGGACCCCAACATAATTGTATCTTTGATCTTAAAAACTACGGGATAATGGTGTTGTGGTAACTTGCCCAAAAAAAATAAAAAAAAAAGAAGCATAATAATAATAATAATAATCTTGATATCACTAGAAAAAAAAGCCTTTGAAAATTTGTTTGCAATAATTCCATTCACAATCACCAGCAAAGCAGCTTCATTATTGTGCCATTAAAGAAGAAGAGAATTGTGCTCTGCATTTCAAGATTTCATAATTTGCCACGTCACAAATGTTAATTCTCCATTACAAACGCTAGTTTACAAGACCGACCGCTTCTGGCTCGTCCTTGCTTCCGAGCATGCGTGTTTGTACTTTGGACTTTTTTCCAACTGACTCGTGTACACACGCTGGGAAAATCCGACAACAGACATTTATACGCGGAAGATTTTAAAACATGCTAGCCAACATTTGTCTGCGGAAAATCCAACAATTGTCCGATGTAGCGTACACACAGTCGGATTTTCCACCAACAGCCTGTCATCACACATTTCCCGTTGGAAAGTCCGATCATGTGTACGAAGCTTTAGGCTTTAAAAATAAATGAAAGAGGTCAGATTGTTTTGTAGGTGCTTTCATGACTAATTAGCTGACTGGGGAATATTTTGTAGATACTGTTTTTCCTTATGTGTTCATTTTGGCTTGGACTAAAAAATCAAATGTATTTTTGTATTAGGTGTGTGTGTGTGTAATTTATATATATATATATATATATATATATATATATATATATATATATATATATATATATATATATATATATATATATACACAGTGCCTTGCGAAAGTATTCGGCCCCCTTGAACTTCTCAACCTTTTGCCACATTTCAGGCTTCAAACATAAAGATATAAAATTTTTATTTTTTGTGAAGAATCACCAACAAGTGGGACACAATTGTGAAGTGGAACGAAATCTATTGGATTTTTGAAACTTTTTTAACTAATTAAAAAAATGAAAAGTGGGGCGTGCTAAATTATTCGGCCCCCTTGCGTTAATACTTTGTAGAGCCACCTTTTGCTGCGATTACAGCTGCAAGTCGCTTGGGGTATGTCTCTATCAGTTTTGCACATCGAGAGACTGAAATTCTTGCCCATTCTTCCTTGCAAAACAGCTCGAGCTCAGTGAGGTTGGATGGAGAGCGTTTGTGAACAGCAGTTTTCAGTTTTTTCCACAGATTCTCGATTGGATTCAGGTCTGGACTTTGACTTGACCATTCTAACACCTGGATACGTTTATTTGTGAACCATTCCTTTGTAGATTTTGCTGTATGTTTGGGATCGTTGTCTTGTTGGAAGATAAATCTCCGTCCCAGTTTCAGGTCTTTTGCAGACTCCAACAGGTTTTCATCCAGAATGGTCCTGTATTTGGCTGCATCCATCTTCCCCTCAGATTTAACCATCTTCCTTGTCCCTGCTGAAGAAAAGCAGGCCCAAACCATGATGCTGCCACCACCATGTTTGACAGTAGGGATGGTGTGTTGAGGGTGATGAGCTGTGTTGCTTTTACGCAAAAATATATCGTTTTGCATTGTGGGCAAAAAGTTCGATTTTGGTTTCATCTGACCAGAGCACCTTCTTCCACATGTTTGGTGTGTCTCCCAGGTGGCTTGTGGCAAACTTTAGACGAGACTTTTTATGGATATCTTTGAGAAATGGCTTTCTTCTTGCCACTCTTCCATAAAGGCCAGATTTGTGCAGTGTACGACTGATTGTTGTCCTATGGACAGACTCTCCCACCTCAGCTGTAGTTCTCTGCAGTTCATCGAGAGTGATCATGGGCCTCTTGGCTGCATCTCTGATCAGTCTTCTTGTCTGAGCTGAAAGTTTAGAGGAACGGCCAGGTCTTGGTAGATTTGCAGTGGTCTGATACTCCTTCCATTTCAAAATGATCGCTTGCACAGTACTCCTTGGGATGTTTAAAGCTTGGGAAATCTTTTTGTATCCAAATCCGGCTTTAAACTTCTCCACAACAGTATTACGGACCTGCCTGGTGTGTTCCTTGGTCTTCATGATGCTCTCTGCGCCTTCAACAGAACCCTGAGACTATCACAGAGCAGGTGCATTTATACAGAGACTTGATTACACACAAGTGGATTCTATTTATCACCATCAGTCATTTAGGACAACATTGGATCATTCAGAGATCCTCGCTGAACTTCTGGAGTGAGTTTGCTGCACTGAAAGTAAAGGGGCTGAATAAATTTGCACGCACCACTTTTCAGTTTTTTTATTTGCTAAAAAAGTTAAAATTATCCAATAGATTTCGTTCCACTTCACAATTGTGTCCCACTTGTTGGTGATTCTTCACAAAAAATAAAAATTTTATATCTTTATGTTTGAAGCCTGAAATGTGGCAAAAGGTTGAAAAGTTTAAGGAGGCCGTATACTTTCGCAAGGCACTGTGTATGTAATATATATATATATATATATATATATATATATATATATATATATGTAAGAAGGCCAGTATGGTGGCCTGAATTTATGGGAGGAGCCCGGGGGGTATTTAACCAGCCCGTTCGCCTGTGGTGGTTGTCGGTTTCCGGTGCGCAATACCACGTCACTAGGCCGACAGCGCGTGTTGATCACCATTTGATTACCATTCAGACAAACGTCTCCCTTCTTGGAAGTCTCGTAGTTTTCGTGTTCCGTCCGGTTTTGTACAAATCTCGCCGGCTCGACTGCCGCAGGTAGGGGTCTCGATTGACCTTCATTTCTATTTCATTTCTATTTTCATTTGAGTGTCGTAACCCTAAAAATGTCACATCGTTCGGGATGATACCGGGTTGTTATCACTCATGTCGCACTTGCCCGCACACGCCCTTCATTTCACGGGCGTCGTTCGGTAGGTTGTCTGTGATACCTTGTTAGCTACCGGTTGCATAATCTTGTTCGTCATGTTCCGCAGTCATATCGTTGTCAGTCGTGTCTTGCGGCACAACGACCCATGCCTCTGCCACAAACTGGCTCACGTAGGCCATTTCTTCATTTCACCTGTCACTTACTACGCTCCGATTCGAATCCAGTTGCATCACCTAAATGCGCCGATTCGTCCCGGGGTGCCCCTAGGTATTCGGCCTCATTTCGGTACATGCTCCAGAGTCCGCTCGTTCCAACCGTCCGGGTCTCTGTCATGGGTTCATTTCACGTCACCTACTACGTTCGAATCGATACCAGTCGTTTGCAAAAAAAAAACAAAAAAAACGCACAGGTTCGATTAAACGTGTCCCAAATAGCTTGGCCTCATTTCGGTACATGCTCCAGAGCCCGTGCGTTACCATTTCAACCCGGGCCCTGTCATGGGATTCATTTCACGTCACCACTACGTTCGAATCAATACCAGTCGTTTTTTAAAAAAAAAAAAAAAACGCACAGGTTTGGTCGACGTGTCCCAGTTGTCGTTGGCCTCATTTCAGTACATGCGCTAGAGCCCGTTCGTTGACGGTTGCGAGTCGCGTCCTCTCCGAGTCGCAGCTCTACCATGGGAAAACATTTCATCCTCATCTAGTTCGCCCGGGTCGAATCCGGTCGCATTTCGTTTGCATCGATTCGCCCGGACGGTCCCACATTTTGTAGCTTTTTCGGCCTCATTTCAGTGCATGCTCCAGAAATCCGGGTTGGTTCCAGCCTCAGTTTGGGGCCGGCCATCCCAGGCCTCTGTCATGACAGTAGTCCTTCATTCATTTCACTGTCACATTCCGCGCTCCGGTTCGAATCCAGTCGCACGATCGGATGCACCGATTCGTTCCGGTTCGCCCCCAGGTTGTTGCCCTCATTTCAGTACGTGCTCCAGAGTCCGTTCTGCTGTCAGTTGTACTAACGACACGACCAGTTTGTGCCTCTGTCACGGCAAATCGTGCTTCATTTCATGGTCACTTATAGCGCTCCGATCCGAATCCAGTAGCATCTATGATGCATCGATACGGTTCGGCGTGCCCCAGAGGGAACAGCCACATTTCATTTATTTTTTCCACAGGTTGTCTGGCGCTGGGCCAAAAAAAAAAAAAAAAAAAACACGGAAATCTCAAAAGGATAACAGAAACAATAAGGGAATAACGGCGTGATGGTTTAGGAATCATGGCGCAGAAATATCTACTCACCGGTGCACTTCAGTTGTGTTAGCCAACTACTTACGTCACATGCCAGTTTTCCTTGTTAGGCTCCTTCAAACAAATGTCATCTGTTGTTTCTCTCTCCAGGTCAGTCAAAGCTTAGTAGGTCCACCCTGCACCAGCTTGGACGTCGTCTCCCAGGTAAAAAAAAAAAAAAAAAAAAAGAAGGGCTAGGAGTGGAAAAGGCGACAGCAAGACGGACCGGTACACATATGTATGTAGGCGAAGGAACGTCAGTATATATGTGTATTCGCGTTCGCTTCCGCCTTAGTACCCAAGCAACAGGTGGGCTCACTTGGAAAATAGAGAAACAGTCTTGACTTTGTCATCCTCTATAGGTTCCGGTCGTCCATCTATCTTCCCCAAAAGAGATAGGACATCACTCCCGGGGCTCGATCCATCAGGAACCATGTCCCAGACCAGCAGTGAAGACCTTACTGCCCCCCTGTCACCTCGCCCGCCTTCAGTGGGCGACAGCATTCAGTCTTTCAGGGGCTGGACTATCCCTAGGCTGTCAGCGGAGCTCAGACGCAGGGGCATTCCCTTCCCAGCCACAGCTAGGAAGGCAGAGCTGTTCAGGCTCCTCTCTGCCCCCCCAGCTACCGCCGGGCCTAGTACCCCGCCTCAGGCTACGCTGCAGTCCATCTCTTCGGCCATAGGTCAACTGCATACCATGGTGTCGTCTCTGGCCAGCTCGGTCACGGATGTTCAAACCAGGGTGACCCTCTTAGAAACACCTCCAGCTACAGCCACCACTGTTCTGGATGCAGTCCCGTCTCCTCTACCAACAGGTACCGAAGGCACATGTCCCGTGGTCTGTCCAGCACATCTTGTGCCGGCCAGCATTAGGAAGGACATCTTGGACGGCAAGGATGTTAACCTTGCCTCCTTGCTCATTTCGGTGCATGACCTGGCAGAGAACAAGGCTTACACCTGGGGGGATGTATCCGTAGTTCTCAAAGCTAAGGACCCCAGGCTAAACCGGAAGCTATCCATCCCCGAGTTTACCCTAGCCTTCGGCATGCTCAGAGATGTCGTTTGCTCAGCCTCTCCTGCCAGGAGGGTGGAATTAGATTTGTATCTCCACACGGTGGTGGACCTGGGGTACAAATATGGTGGCTTTGCATTCTACGACTACCATCGTTCCTTCTCAGCGAAAGCAGCCGCCAAACTGGCACAGTTCCAGTCTCTCACAGACTGGAGCCTGATGGACACGGAACTATTCTGCCGGCATTTTGCCGGCCTTCGTTCACCCCTGTGTGCCGTCTGCCAGTCCTCCACCCATACCGCTCCCTGGTGCGCCAACATACCGGCTACTCGCCCGGTAGAATTTCCCTCCACCTCTGCCGCAGCCCCAGGCCCATCAGGCTCGGCACCAAAAAACCAGGTGGACAAGTTTGGACGCACGGTCCAAACCATTGGGGGTGCGGCCATCTGCAATAACTTCAACTACGGTTCTTGTAATTACAGCCAGTGCCGTCTACTGCATATCTGCGTTATATGCCACAGGGCGCACCCCAGGAATTTGTGCGAGGTCAAAGCGCACAAAGGTTCATGACTGAGCCGTATAGACATACTTTGCCTGGGCTTCTACCTCAACACGCACCCCACTCCTTCACTAACCACCTTCCTCATAGGCGGCTTCACCGCAGGTTTTCACACCGGCCTCATCTCCCTACCTCACCAAACCCACGAGTGCAGAAACCTCCGCTCAGCAGCCTCTGACGAACAGGCCATCGACCTGCTGCTGCAGAACGAGGTGGATCGAGGCTTCGTTATAGGCCCCTTCACTCAGCCCCCCTTCAATATGTGGAGAGTTAGCCCTATTGGGCTTGTCAAGGGCAAATTTTCCAATAAAAGTCGTTTAGTGTATGACCTGTCTGCGCCTCATTTTTCTCACATCCCTAGCTTAAACTCATTGATCCCTTCTGAAGAATTCTCCTTAAAATATTCCTCAGTGGACATGGCAATCCAGGCCATCCTTAAAGTAGGCACAGGCGCATGGCTGGCGAAAGCGGACATATCCGACGCCTTTAAACTGTTACCTATCCACCCGTCCCTCTGGTGCTGGCACGGGATTAAGTGGAAGGATCAATACTACTTCGCCACGAAGTTGACGTTCGGCTCCAAAAGCAGCCCGTGGCTGTTCGACATATTTGCCCAATCTCTCGAGTGGATTCTCTTACACAAGGTCGGCTGTCAGCAAGTTATCCACTACTTAGATGATTTTTTATTGATAGAACGGCCAGGCGCACCTCCCAGAGATCTTGACAAGTTAAGGACCGTTTTCGGGAACCTCAATGTTCCCATCGCTGAACATAAGGTGGACGGACCCGCACATTCAATCACCTTCCTGGGTGTTATTTTAGACGCCGGCTCCATGAAAGCCAGCCTGCCCCTTGACAAACTAACCCGCATCAGGGCGGCACTTCACGAGTTCACTCGGACCAGGGGATGTACTAGGAGACAGCTGCAGTCACTGTTGGGCATGCTCAATTATGCCATGCGCATTATCCCACAAGGCCGTTCCTTTATCTCACGACTGTTGGTCTACCTGTCTCAGGCTCAAGACCCGGATCATATCCTTTGCCTAGACACCGCAGCTTTAGCAGACCTGGCAATGTGGGATGAGTTCCTGTCCAACTGGAATGGCATCTCCCTTTTCATCCCGTGCATTTCACCTCTCTCACCACAGGTAGTCACAGACGCCGCGGCCTCTACAGGGTTTGCAGCAATTTTTGGCCACCATTGGTTCGCCGGACCCTGGCCTTCTCAGATACTTAGCATCCCGGGCTTTAGTCAATCCTCTTCACTCTTCGAGCTCTACCCCATGGTTGCAGCCGCCCAGCTCTGGGGCCCTACCTGGTCCGGACAAACGGTAGGCTTCACCACCGACAATCAGGCCACAGCCGAAATTGTCAATAAAGGCAGGTCTAAATCCCCCTCCGTGATGTCCTTCCTACGCAGGCTGGTGCAGCTGTCACTACAGCACCAATTTAACGTCATCTGCATGTTTATCCCAGGGAAATATAACCGGGCAGCTGACGCCCTCTCCCGCTTTAATTTCCGGTCCTTCTTTCTACAGGTTCCCAGTGCAGATGCCGCATCAGCGCCTATCCCGCATTGGTCGCAGTTGACCCTGGACTAGAGCCGCATTTACTAGGAGCCACGCAGCTCATCAACCGTTCGTTATCGGACAATACTCTCAAAGCCTACCAGGTAGCCTGGAGAACCTTCAACGCATTTCTGGTCACCTCCTCAGTAGGCACCCCCACAGATACTAGACACATTCTAGCCTTCATCTCGTACTGCCACAACCAACTGGCCTTGTCTTTTAACACCATTCGCTTATACTTAGCTGGTGTTCAGCACTTCCTTTCAATCCAGGATCCTACCAAACCCTCTGTTTTCTCGTCCCACGCTGTCCGAGCCATATTACGCGGCATCCAAAAGCAACAGCCGCCAGTAAAAGTCAAGCGGCTCCCCATCACCAGTGCCATCTTCAGGGACATGTCCACCATACTCAACAGCTACCCCTTTGGTGTTCTCCCCAGTCTGGTCATACAGGCAGCCATTTACCTAGCCTTCTATGGCTTCCTTCGGCCCGGTGAGTTCACTCACAACAGCCTACACGGCCCAGTCCTCCGCAGATGTCATCTGCTCCGTCACCAGGACCATTTCATCCTCCACCTCCCGGTAACCAAGACCCAGCAGACAGGCACCGGCGTAGACATCCACCTCTACAAAACCAACAATGCCTGGTGCCCGGTCACGATGCTTACACAGTTTCTCGCTCGGCTGCCCGAGCTCCCGGACTCTAGCCCACTTTTGCCCTTCCCGGTGAATCCACTAACTAACCAACAATTTATTAAGCATATCAGGATTCTCCTCCGCAACCTGCTCCTCAATCCTAGTGAGTATTCCGGCCACTCCTTTCGCATTGGAGCAGCTTCATCCGCATCCCGGCATGGGGTCCCGGACCACGTCATCAAAAGGTTGGGCAGGTGGAAGTCGGCCTGCTTCACTCGGTACATCCCTAACCCACAGGTGGAGATGTCTCGAGCATTCACTCAACTGGCTCAATAAAATTAACCAGGAAACAATAAAACTCTCTTATCCCTACCTGACTGTTTTGCCCCCTTATTTTGGTATACCGTCCATTAGACCAGGGCACACTTTCAGGTCCATTTCATAAAAGGTGTCTCATGATAAGCTTGTTTTGTTCAGATACGTATCGGCCATAGGGCTCCAGCCATAAGTAAGAAGGCCAGTATGGTGGCCTGAATTTATGGGAGGAGCCCGGGGGGTATTTAACCAGCCCGTTCGCCTGTGGTGGTTGTCGGTTTCCGGTGCGCAATACCCTCCCTCCCATCCCCTTTTTAGGGCATTTATCAAAAAAACATTTCTCTTCAATCATATTCATTCTGATTACTGGGTATGCCCCCTTATTTTGGTATACCGTCCATTAGACCAGGGCACACTTTCAGGTCCATTTCATAAAAGGTGTCTCATGATAAGCTTGTTTTGTTCAGATACGTATCGGCCATAGGGCTCCAGCCATAAATATATATATATATAGAGTTATGGCAGAATATTATGTTGTTTTCAATTCTATTCAGGTGGAGCTTTAGTCTAATTTTTACATGAGTATAATGATATCCTTCTCAACAATGTGAAAGAAGTCCATTGTTAGTAGAAACAGCAGTGTTTGATCAAAAAACAAAGCAGGCTGTTTCCTCTGCTATTTCTTTAGCAGATCCACTGTGCTTTGGGAGTTTTACAATTTAATAATTTTTAAATGAGACAAACAAATATTAAAGGCAGAAGGTTTTTAATCTTACTACATTCTATTCATTAACATAAAAAAAACTTTTGTGTTTAGCAGCCACCCCAGCACCCACTAATTACCTACCTGAGCCCCTTCTCTCTCCAGCAACGTCAACAATCCCCTCAGCTATCCAGGACATTCCTCCTGATTGGCTGAGACAGTGCAGCGGTGCCATTGGCTCCCGTGACAGTCAATCAAAGACAGTCAGCCAACCAGGGGAGATAGGGGTGGGGCCAGGTCGGGCTCCGTGTCTGAATGGATATACAGAGCTCTGACTCGGCTTGGGTGCCCATTGTAGCAAGCTGCTGGCTGAGGGACATTCAAAGGAGGGAGGGACTCGGAGCAGCAAAAGGGAACCTGAGAAGAGGAGGATCTGGGCTGCTCTGTGCAAAACCAGCCGCACAGAGGAGGCAAGTATAGCATGTTTTATTTATTTTTTAAACAAGACTTTACAATCACTTTAATGAAACCCAACCCAAACTATTCCTAAGTTCAAGAACGAGTTGCAATTAAAAATATACCTAACTGTTTTAACCCTTTTGTAACCAGAGGGGATTTGTGCCTAAATGCTCAGGCCACCATTATCCTTTTAAAGGGTAAGTATGCGAATTTTTGGTGAGAGCAGAAGATCAATACATTTTAAAATAACAAATATATTAAAGAGAATAAAGAAATTCCCACTCTACAGTATATTCTCTGATGTACTTCCATGTGAAATGGTAATGTAAGGTCATTCTATTTCCCAGAGGCCATGTTTTTATAGCTAAATTACCATCTCTATGGGGTTTGAATACTATAAATTATAATGCTTATAACTGTGTTCACATATGCTGCTACTTAACACCCTACTGATAGCTGCCCTCGTGGTAAGTCATCGATGCTGTCACAATATAGCACATGGGACTGTATATATAAAATTAATGGAAATAACACAAGTATGTGATCTATGCCTCAAATCTAAAATATAGGACACATAGGATAAAACAAAAATGTCATTGTAATTAAATAGATGTGAGTAAACATTACTAATATTGCTGTAAATCACCGTTAAGAAGTGACAGGCGAGTTTTATTATCAGTATGTTATCATTTTTGTGGTTTTACAGAATACGTTGGGGTTGATTTACTAAAACTGGAGAGTGCAATATCTGGTGCAGCTCTGCATGGTAGCCAATCAGCTTGTTCAATTAAACTTTGGCAATTAAAACCTGGAAGCTGATTGGTGCAGCTCTGCATAGAAACCAGATTTAGCACTCTCCGGTTTTAGTAAATCAACTCCATTGTCACCGCCATTAATATGTTTACAGGCATACCCCGTTTTTAAGTACACAATGGGGTTTTATTTACTAAAGCTGGAAAGAGCAAAATCAGGCTCACTTCTGCATAGAAGCCAATGAGCTTCCAGGTTTTATTACCAAAGCTTAATTAAACAAGCTGGGGTTAGAAGCTCATTGGTTTCTATGCAGAAGGGAGCCTGATTTTGCTCTTTCCAGCTTTAGTAAATAAAACCCCATTATGTACTTAAAAGTGGGGTATGCCTGTACTTGGGTTGCTTAAAATTCCTCTATCTGCTTAATTCTAATAGGGCCCTCCTATTTCTTCTGTATTGAACTGTATTGTGATTGTACTGTCCCTCTTGATATTGTAAAGCACTGCGTAAACTGTTGGTGCTATATGAAGCCTGTATAATAATAATATACAATTTCACAATACAGTATTTGAAACCGTAAGTATAATGATGCCAGGCAGGAAATTTGAAGAAGCATGAAATATGGAAGTCAAAAGATTTGTCTTTGTCAGATCAGAAGATCTATTATACCAAAAGTACACAGATGCGTGACTTGAATTCATTTAATTAATTAATTACATTTAATGACAGTGAATTACACCGCTGTGTAGCAACTGTTCTATATTAGCTGCTTTTCAAGACCTAATGGGAAATGCTATCATCTTACCAGATAAGCAGACAAATTATATAGTATTGTAACGTGTGCACATTGTGATAAGCATATTGTACCATATTTTCATTACTGTATTACATATGTCAATGTCATATTCATCATCTAATAGCTTTTCACTGCTATTGTTTTACATTTCTAATTATCAACTCCAGAGAAATAAATCCCGGCTACATACAGACTGCAGTGTTTAAAACAGCAAAATAAAATTATCAGTATAAAGCTAAAATTTGCAGTTTTTTTTTTTACCTGAAATAGTAGGTGATGCTTGGAACTGACATCCAGCAAAGGTACTAAGTCTGCCAGCAGTAAGTGGATTCAAACATGCATGGGACAAACATAGATCTATTTGAGTTAAGGTATCCCCGCGCTGTCGTCAAGGGCCTAAACTATTTAAAAGGATAGGTTGCAGCAAACTACCGACAGGGGTATGAACCCTAACCCCTAGATAATAAATTAAAAATCAAACAGATGGTGTTGCGCTACCTGAGCTAGATATAAATAAAGAGCCTAATACTGGAAGAAATAAAATCTAACTATAAATCGACTACCCTATCTTAAATACAAATTAAAGTGCCTTGTGCCAAAAAAAAAAAAAAAAAACAATTTAAACTTGCTCCACCAAGTTAATCCAAAAAACAGAGAATATCAAGTGTGTTATAAAACATAAATTCCAGAAATCATGTGTTTATATATCAACATAAATAACTCTAAGTAAAAGGGGAAAATATTCCATAAAGTGAAAGTATCTTATATTAGAACGTGCAATTCATAGTGCATAATTACAAAAAGTTGGTAAAATACAGTCTTTAGTGAAATTAAATAAAGTGCCAGTGATTATTAGTTCCGTACTCTTCTTAATACAAAAAAAAATTAAATATGTGTATAAAACAATCTCTATGTGAGCTGAAATAAGGTGCTCAGTGACTTATTCAGTGCTTCTCAAAAAACAGGTGCCAGCAATCGTGTTGTGATTTCTGTGTCTCCAGTATACACGGCACACCAGGTAGAATGGCCCCTTACCTTACTGCTGTAAGGTAAACAGCAAATCAAGCAACCAAAACAGGGGTCCAGGGATTCTATCCCAATTCCTAGCAGGTGGGTATTGGCCCCCTCAGGTAGGTTTTTTTCCTCTCAGATAGTTTCCATATAGATCTTTGGCTTCAGTGTAACTCCCAGAGGTCTCCTCTGCCTCCAGATCCAACAAGGTGTCCTCTAACACATGGAACTTCCTGTGTCTAGTTGACTTTACTTGAGGAAGTAGAGGACACCTTGTTGGATCTGGAGGCAGAGGAGACCTCTGGGAGTTACACTGAAGCCAAAGATCTATATGGAAACTATCTGAGAGGAAAAAAACCTACCTGAGGGGGCCAATATCCACCTGCTAGGAATTGGGATAGAATCCCTGGACCCCTGTTTTGGTTGCTTGATTTGCTGTTTACCTTACAGCAGTAAGGTAAGGGGCCATTCTACCTGGTGTGCCGTGTATACTGGAGACACAGAAATCACAACACGATTGCTGGCACCTGTTTTTTGAGAAGCACTGAATAAGTCACTGAGCACCTTATTTCAGCTCACATAGAGATTGTTTTATACACATATTTAATTTTTTTTTGTATTAAGAAGAGTACGGAACTAATAATCACTGGCACTTTATTTAATTTCACTAAAGACTGTATTTTACCAACTTTTTGTAATTATGCACTATGAATTGCACGTTCTAATATAAGATACTTTCACTTTATGGAATATTTTCCCCTTTTACTTAGAGTTATTTATGATGTTTTTGGCACAAGGCACTTTAATTTGTATTTAAGATAGGGTAGTCGATTTATAGTTAGATTTTATTTCTTCCAGTATTAGGCTCTTTATTTATATCTAGCTCAGGTAGCGCAACACCATCTGTTTGATTTTTAAACATAGATCTATACATAGACAAAAAAAGCTAGAAGAATAAATAGAATAAAAATATACTGTATATAAATAAATAAATAAATAAATGGGTCAGACTCAGTACCTGGTCTTATTCCTACTGTCAATCTTCTGTGTTTCTACGTTTCTGAAATGGACCTCTATGCAAAAACCTTTTGTGCTGCAGCACCCCCCCCCCCCCCTTTAACTTACCTGAACCCGATCTTTCCAGTGACAGGGACAAGCACAGCAGCTCCAGCCACTGTCTCTGGTCCTCATTGGATTTATTGATAGCAGCAGGAGCTGTCAATCAAATCCAGTGACACGGGAGTCAGGGCCGAGTCCTGCTGTCTGTGTCAATGGACGAAGCAGCAGGACTCGGTAGTGAGCCCGCATGAGCGTCCCCATGGAAAGCAGCTCTCCATTGGGGGCACTTAAGAAGAGGAGGAGCCAGGAGCACCGCGGGGGGCCCAGAAGAGGAGGATCTGGGCCGCTCTGCGTAATACTCTTGCACAGAGGCGGTAAGTATAACATGTTTGTTATTTAACCACTTCCAGCGCAAGGACGTCATATGAAGTCCTGGACTTTGAGTGGGGATATCTGAAAGATGCCTGCAGCTGTAGACATCAGTCATATCTTCTTTTAAAGCTGGCGATTCCCTGCACCGTAAGAACAATCATAGCAGCAGTTCAGATGCTTGATCGTTCTTAGACTGCGGAAGGGTACATCCCCTCCCCCTCCCGCCACCCTCCGGTGCTTCTCCAGGCCTCGCCAGTGCGTTTGGCGAGCCAGAGAAGGAATCGATCGTGGCCAGAAGTTGATCATAGAGATGACTGGAGACCACCTGGTCACCAGAAATCCCTATGACCCTCGGAGGCCCGGGCACCTCATTACGACGTTGTTTACATCCGGGTTGGTGGATGTAAACAATGCTGAGGACGTGGCTGGAAAGGCCAAGACAGTTCATATTTTTTTTTATCTTAGTCTTTCCAGCCTGGAGGAGATAAAAAGGACCTGTCATGCACTATTTCTATTACAAGGGATGTTTACATCCCTTGTAATAGGAATAAAAGTGATCAAAAAATAAATAAAACATTTAAAGAGAAAGTGTAAAAATAAAGGTAAAATAAACAATTAAAAAATATATATACCGTATATGACGGTGTATAAAGTGACCGGGCATATAAGATGACCCCCTAATCTTATACGGTAAGTACAGGGAAAAACCGCTTAAAAAAAATAAGACGACCCCCCCTTCCGAGGCTTCCGACTCTTAATATTTCTTCCTGCTTTTGCTGGAGCCAATCACAGCGAGTGATGTATTCTATTAATGAATGCAAAGCCTGCTTGGATTGGCAGAGGCTGTAACATCATCAGCCCGTGCCTCTCTGACTCTCAAAGCCAATCTGAGCAGGCTACAGAGTAGCCTGCTCGGATTGGCAGAGGTTGTTACTCCAATCCGAGCAGGCTCTGTATTCGTTTGAATACATCGCTCACCGGGATTGGCTCAGCGGTATATACTGTATGTAGCCGAAGCTACATACAGTATTACCGAACACTCAGCAGGCATCCGAGGGGCTGACCTGGCATATAATACGACCCCTGCATTTTGCCCATTTTTTTTAAGTGTAAAAGGTTGTCTTATATGGTATTTTTTAAGCCCTCCCGTCCACGTGTGCTCGCACACAGAAGCGAACGCATACGTTAGTTGGGCCCACATATGTAAACGGCGCTCAAATCACACGTGTGAGGTATTGCGTTGGAGCAAGAGCAACCATTCTAGTCCAAGACCTCCTCTGTAACTCTTAACTGGTAACCTGTAAAAAAAATTAAAGCGTCGCCTATAGAGGTTTTTAAGTACCAAAGTTTGGTGTCATTCCACAGGTGTGCGCAATTTTAAAACATGCTACGTATCTGCATCCGCGTATTTACTTGGCGTAACATCATATTTCACATTATACAAAAAAATTGGGCTAACTTAACTTTTTCCCCCAAAGAAAACAAGTTTGAAAAATTCCTGCACAAATACCGTGTGATGTAAAAAGTTGCAACGATTACCATATTACTCCCTAGAGTCTCTGCTAAAAAGAACACAGTGGGGAGAACAAGAATTTGATACACTGCCAATTTTGCAGGTTTTCCTACTTACAAAGCATGTAGAAGTCTGTAATTTTTATCATAGGTACTGTTCAACTGTGAGAGACGGAATCTAAAACAAACATCCAGAAAATCCCATTGTACGATTTTTAAATAATTACTGTATATACTCGAGTATAAGCCGACGCGAATATAAGCCGAAGCAAAAACAAAAAACTGGGAAAACTTATTGACTCGAGTATAAGCTTAGGGTGGGAAATGCAGAAGCTACTGCTAAATTTTCAGGATGCGGTGCGGCCCGGACAACATAGAGGCTACCGGGTCACTGTGCCCATCAATGCAGCCTCACTGCCCATCATTGCAGCCTTACTATGCCCATCACTGTAGCCTCACTGTGCCCATCACCTCAGCCTCACTGTGTCCATCATAACAGCCTCACCATACCCATCATTGCAGCCTTACCATGCCCATCATTGTAGCCTCACTGTGCTTGTCATTGTAGTCTCACGCCCATGATTGCCACCTCATTTTACCCATCATTGCAGCCTCAATGTGCCCATCATTGCAGTCTCACTAGTAGTGACTGTGCCTATTTATGCAGTCTCAGCAGCAGTCAGCACATGTATTGCACAGCGGGCATCTCCCACTGTATCTCGAAGCTCAGTCTGAAATGTTCAGCCGTGCTGTGACAAAAGTCCCGCCCTCCTAGACCAGCTCATATAATAGACACAGTGTTCCGTGTATCACATGAGCTGGTCTAGGAGGAGGGCGGGACTTTTGTCACAGCGTGGCCGAATATTTCAGTCAGCTCTGAGACACAGCGGTCTCCTGCTGTGTAAGGGAGGGAGAGAGGGGAGCACTGCAGCCACAGTTCAATACAGCCCCAGGACAAGCAGCCTAATGCCCGGCTTATACTCGAGTATATACGGTAATTTACATTTTGAGGCATGATATAGGTATTTGATCACCTACCAACCAGTAAGAATTCCGTCTCTCACAGATCTGTTATTTTTTCTTTAAGAAGCCCTCCTGTTCTCCACTCATTACCTGTATTAACTGCCCCCGTTTGAACTTGTTACCTGTATAAAAGACACCTGTCCACACACTCAATCAAACAGACTCCAACAATGGCTAGGACCAGAGAACTGTGTAAGGACATCAGGGATAAAATTGTAGACCTGCACAAGGCTGGGATGGGCTACAGGACAATAGGCAAGCAGCTTGGTGAGAAGGCAACAATTGTTGGCGCAATTATTAGTAAATGGAAGAAGTTTAAGATGACGGTCAATCTCCCTCAATCTGGGGCTCCATGCAAGTTCTCACCTCATGGGGCATCAGTGATAATGTGGAAGGTGAGGGATCAGCCCAGAACTACACAGCAGGACCTGGCGAATGACCTGAAGAGAGCTGGGACGGCAGTCTCAAAGAAAATCAGGGGCTTGAGCAGGTCCCCCTGCTCAAGCCAGCGCATGTCCAGGCCAGTCTGAAGTTTGCCAATGACCATCTGAATGATCCAGAGGAGGAATGGGAGAAGGTCATGTGGTCTGATGAGACAAAAAATAGAGCTTTTAGGCCTAAACTCCACTCCCCGTGTTTGGATTAAGAAGAACAAGTACAACCCTAAGGACACCATCCCAACAGTGAAGCATGGAGGCGGAAACATTTTTTGGGGCTGCTTTTCTGCAAAGGGGACAGGACGACTGCACCCTATTGAGAGGAGGATGGATGGGGCCATGTATCGCGAGATCTTGGCCAACAACCTCCTTCCCTCAGTAAGAGCATTGAAGCTGGTTCTTCCAGCATGACAATGACCCAAAACACACAGCCAGGGCAACCAAGCAGTGGCTCCGTAAGAAGCATCTCAAGGTCCTGGAGTGGCCTAGCCAGTCTACAGACCGGAACCCAATAGAAAATCTTTGCAGGGAGCTGAAAGTCTGTATTGCCCAGAGACAGCCCCGAAACCTGAAGGATCTGGAGAAGGTCTGTATGGAGGAGTGATCCAAAATCCCTGCTGCATTGTGTGCAAACCTAGTCAAGAACTACGGGAAACGTATGATCTCTGTAATTGCAAACAAAGATTTCTGTACTAAATATTAAGTTCTGCTTTTCTGACATATCAAATACTTATGTAATGCAATAAAATGCCAATTAATTACTTAAAAATCATACAATGTGATTTTCAGGATTTTTGTTTTAGATTCCATCTCTCACAGTTGAAGAGTACCTATGATAAAAATTACAGACCTCTACGTGCTTTGTAAGTAGGAAAACCTGCAAAATCGTCAGTGTATCAAATACTTGTTCTCCCCACTCTATATAATGTTTGGGAGTTCTGAGTAATTTTCTAGCAAAAAAATTATGATTTTTACATGTAGGAGAGGAGTGCCAGAATGGGCCCGGTATGGAAATGGTTTAAAAAAAAGGAAGCTTTATAACTCCATGGTGGCAAAGTGAATTCTCTGTGCAGGATCACGTACCTGCACGTGATCCTGTACGTTCGGGTCTGGTGGCTCTTAAGGGAACAATGTACCAATATGTTGGTTCGCCTAGCAAAGCCATTCTTCTGACGTTTGGGGCTTTGGTGAAGTGTGAAGGGTCTAAACACAGAGAAAGGGACAGAGGACAGAGCTTCCCCATTCCCTTCCTCTGCAGCCTCAGCTGCACAGGACAGCAAATGAATGGGAAGTACTATGTGCTAAGCGGCTTCCTGTTCATTCACAACCTGAAGCACAGTAAATAGATTACTATACTTCTGTTAGGAATGACCACAGGAGCGATCAGTACAGATCACTCACTGTGTTCATTTATTCATTCATCCATTGTGAAACATCCCCCTCAGCAGCAAGCGGTAGAGGAGAGGAGGGAAGCTGGCAGCACTGCAGAGGGAGACAGGGGATGCCAGGAAGCATGGGGTATCGGCACCGCACACAGTGATTAGGGTGTGCTCAGACACACCCAGCACACCCCGTGCGCACGCCTATGCACACCTCCTATCTTAGGGTGTCTCCAATATGGATGGAGGAGCAATAGAGACACCTTTGGACAGCATCATTATCAATTTGAGGAGAGGGTAGTGTAAGATGGACTAACAGATTTAGAGGGACTTGACTTGTGTAGCTGGGTCCTGCTGACTATAGTCCCCGCTCGCCCCCAACCCGCTTACAGTGTCAGAGCGGCTCAGTAGTTGAGAGCTGCGTGCTGTTTGCATGGGTGCACACCCCGATCTCTCTCACTCCTGCTCTTCCATCTGGTGGCCGCTGCTTGGGTTAATAGGCGGAAGGAGGAGGAGACAGCCACCGTATTGCCCACTGGGACATGTAGTCCCATGAGGAACTGCTGCAGGGTGTGGATGGCTGCAAAGAACTAAGGATCCCAATTATCCATGGGACCCTAGAGGAGTTAGGGACAGGTTTTTCCAACACTGCCAGGATAAGTTTGAGGGCTCTTGGCACCAAGGGGCTCTGGAGAGAGGGACCGCTGTCTGTACGCCCTCCTGCCCAGTGGAAACTCGGCCGGAGGAGACCTGATCCAGTGAAGGGGAGTGAGGACAACTGTTGCAGCGCAGCATTAGCCACACCAACAGCACCAGCACAGTTTCTATAGAGAGAGGCTGGAGCATCCATCCACCATCTGCTCACACCACTGTTCATCAGAGGCTTTGATGAGAGACTGAGGGGACCCCTTCCACTGTGGATGTCTGCAGCTGAATCCTGGGAATTGGTGAGAGGGCTATCTGCACATTAATGACACTTCTAGCAGAGACTCAGTTGCTGAGGGCCAGACTTCAACTGCACCCCTCACATACCACATCTGCACTAGAGCACCTAACTGCTCAGTACCTGCTCTACCAAACCCATATTGCATCCATACCAACCCTATACCACTGTTACCATATATTGAAATGTCATTGTTTCAGACCTGCAACCACTCTGCGTCTGTGCAAAGACTATACTACCCCTATAGTATACATTAACTGCATGCAGGTTCTTCAGGACTGTCGTTAAGTGCACCAATAAAAACAGGGGTGAACAGCTCTAGATATGGTGATAACATAAAAATATATTGCAACTGGAATATAGGTATACATAAAATGTGTGTGTGAATAAGCACATGTAGCACTGACCCCCGAAGGAGCGGCTGGTTTTGCTGGGCTTACCGCTTACCTTCTCCGCCTCATTCTTGTCTAGGGGTTCCCAAGGTTGATGGCCCAATAAACTGCAGAGACCGACACTTGAATCCCTTTGGGAATTTTTATTTGCATAAAACGTTGAACAGAACACAGTCTCTCAGTTGGGAATAGAGGGTATGGGTAGTAAAGCTCAGGTACTTTTGGAACTGCTGACACTTGAAATGTCTCTCTCTAGATGATCCAGGGAATAGCCATTCGCAACTATATATTTCAACTACCGGATAAATCCCTGTTTGTGGATTTAGCAGCCGACAGGTGATTTAAGCTTAGCAAAGTCTCTGCCACAGACTTGGTCATAGAACTTTAAATGAAAAAAGTCTCTGCCACAGACTTGATTGTAGAACTTTAAATTAGCACAGAACCTTAGGTGTAACTGAAGGATGAAATTAGGAACTTTCTTACAGTACCAGCATCTTGCAGCCGGTCCGGCGATACCATAAGAATGTGGATTTATTTGGTGTCCTTTCAGCTTAACTTCCAGGCTCTTACTGAGTAGCCAGCCTCGTGCATGGCCCTCTTCTGAAGAGTCCTCCCCTGGTTGCGTTTTGAGTTGCTGGGCCTCTCCAAACCCGAGATGGCACCGGACCACCTTGAAATCCTCCTTCCAGTTACTGTGCCTCAGACTAGCCAGTCCCGAGACTCGGAAATGGATGGATCCGCACCCCAGGCCATGAGGGCCTCTGGGGGCAGTCAGGAGGACCAGTACCCTGGAGTCAGAACATACTTCTGGACCGGAACCCATAACCACGTGACTTCAGCACCTTAAGTACCCTCTCCCGGAATACATAGCGAGACAATGCACCCACTGATAGGCTCAGAGAGAGAGATTGGTACTCAATGCGTCCAACCAGACTGCGTTCCAATGCCTGTCAAAGGTGTTACCTACACCTATGACCAGGTAGAACATAATGCAGTCCAGCCAAACTGATGCCAAGACCATAATTTACTGAAATTAACCCTAAGAACCAACTATTGTCTTAGGAAAAAACTAAATTTACAAAGCATAGCACTTGCTCTTTAGGAGCCCGGCACTACACACACACATAATATTAAAACATTTGTTTAAAACATAATGTCCATAAATGATCCAAGATCTTGTATGATTAGCACCTGGAGGCAGCTCCCTTAGAAGGAAGCGATGGGCTCTGTGTAGAAATGTGTGTAAGTGCAATAGAAATCATATATTTAATAAAAACAAGTAGTAACTCACAAGTTAAATTAGATGAGTTCAGTATGTGGTGAAAATCGCCAGTCCTGGAGTCTCATAAATGTCTTCCATTTGCAGCCTGGGGCACTGGTGTGATCTTACAGGGATCCAGAGAATGCTGGGAACCAGGAGGCAGGAAACAAGAAGCAGCTGATCGTGACTTCACAGGAACAGGAAATGCATTACCATTCCTTGCCACTGTGAATAATCACATTTCAAAGCTACAGCTTCTTCATCAGACCATGATTGGCTGGCAAACCTGGCAGTATTAAAGTGGAGGCCCACCCTGAAAAAAAATATATAAAAAATTACAAAAAAATCTAAAAAAAAAAAAAAAATTAAAAACATTTTTTTTTTTTTACTTACCAGAAATTCCTGTTGCTAGGCACATAATCCTAATCTTCCTCTTCCTCCTCTGCTGAGATCTTCTTTCTTCTCTCCTCCTCACGTTGTCTTCTGGGTAATGGGTCGTGCTGTGTTCTGGGAACTGTGTGTTCCAGAACACAGCGCGTCCCATTCACAAAGCGCTGTGCGACTCGCGCATGCGGAGTAGGAAACAAGCAGTGAAGCCGTAAGGCTCCACTGCCTGTTTCCCTTAGAAGGAATGGCGGCGCCGGGACCTGAGAGCCGAGGGACGGGTCGACCTCGGGCGGCCGACATCGCGGGCGCCCTGGACAGGTAAGTGTGCTTATTAAGTCAGCAGCTGCAGTGTTTGCAGCTGCTGACTTAAATTTTTTTTTTTTTTAAACGGCCCTCCTCTTTAACCACTTTCAGACCGGACCATTTTGCTGGTCAATGACCAGAGGTCTTTTTACAATTTGGCACTGCGCTGCTTTAACTGGTAATTGCGCGGTCATGCAATGTTGTATCCAAACAAAATTTGCGTCCTTTTCTTCCCACAAATAGAGCTTTCTTTTGATGGTATTTGATTGCCTCTGCGATTTTTATTTTTTGCGATATAAACGTAAAAAGACCGCAAATTTTGAAAAAAAATTATATTTTCTACTTTTTGTTATTAGAAAAATCCAATAAACTCAATTTTAGTCATACATTTAGGCCAAAATGTATTCAGCCACATGTCTTTGGTAAAAAAAAAGTCAATAACTGTATATTTATTGGTTTGCGCAAAAGTTGTCACATCTACAAACTAAGGTACGTTTTCTGGAATTTACGCAGCTTTTAGTTTACGACTGCCTATCTCATTTCTTGAGGTGCTAAAATGGCAGGGCAGTACAAAACCCCCCCAAATGACCCCATTTTGGAAAGTAGACCCCCTAAGGAAATTGATAAGTGGCATGTTGAGCCCATTGAATATTTTTTTTTTTGCCTCAAGCGATTGAATAATGACAAAAAAAATTTTTTTTTTTTTTTTTACACAAAGTTGTCACTAAATGATATATTGCTCACACATGCTATGGGCATATGTGAAATGACACCCCAAAATAAATTCTGCTGCTTCTCCTGAGTACGGGGATACCACATGTGTGGGATTTTTGGGGAGCCTAGCCGCGTACGGGGCCCCGAAAGCCAAGAACCGCCTTCAGGTTTTCTAAGGGCGTAAATTTTTGATTTCACTTCTCACTACCTATTACAGTTTTGAAGGCCATAAAATGCCAAGATGGCACAAAACCCCCACAAATGACCCCATTTTAGAAAGTAGACACCCCAAGCTATTTGCTGAGAGGCATGTTGAGTCCATGGAATATTTTATATTTTGCCACAAGTTGCGGGAAAATTACAAACTTTTTTTTTTAATTTTTTTTTTTCACAAAGTTGTCACTAAATGATATATTGCTCACGCATGCCATGGGCATATGTGAAATGACACCCCAAAATAAATTCTGCTGCTTCTCCTGAGTACGAGGATACCACATATGTGGGACTTTTTGGGAGTCTAGCCGCTTACGGGGCCCCGAAAACCAAGCACCGCCTTCAGGCTTTCTAAGGGCGTTACAGTTTTGAAGGCCATAAAATGCCAAGATGGCACAAACCCCCCCAAATGACCCCATTTTGGAAAGTAGACACCCCTAAATTTAGGGGTACACTAGTGAGACTAGGTAATAAATGGCGGGTGCCCTGAAACTATAAAAAAATAACTAACCAACCAGCGTCACCTGTAACAGTTATATGGTGATCACTGGTGAAAGGGTTAACTAGGGGGCAATCAGGGGGCTTTATGCGATAGTATATGGGGGTCCCTGGCACTATAAAAAGCTGCGGCGAACCTAAATACCTACCTGCCTAACTAGCGTCACCTGTCACACTAATACAGCGATCAGAAAAACGATCGCTTATTAGGCTGGGTTCACACTGGAGCGATGCGGGAACGCCACGAATCCACGGCGGGTTCCCGCATCGTATGCCTCCCGGCGGCAGTTCACACTGCCCTATGCGAACTGCTGGGAGTGTCAGTGAAATGTTAATGACACCCCCAGATCAGTTCGCATATCGCAGTGCGATCTGCAAACTCGGATTGCATGGTGTGAACACCCATGCGATCCGATTCTGCTGCGGACCAAAAAAAGGGTCCCGTGCGAATTTGCGGCGGGTGCGGCGCGAATTCAGTATGGCTGAACTCGAATCGCACAGAGATCGGATGTGATTTGCACTGCAGTGCGGTGCGAATCACATCCGTTCTCATAAACCGCTGCAATGTGAACCCAGCCTTAGTGACACTGGCGACGGGGGGTGATAACGGGGTTAAACCTTTATTGGGGGGGTTAGGGGGGTACCCTAGAGCTAAAGGGGGCTAACCCTAACTGCCCTAACAGTTATTACAGTCACAAATGACACCAATGCAAAAAAAAAAAATGCTATTGGT
The DNA here is from genome assembly GCF_037356315.1 of Lithobates pipiens. Classification (NCBI taxonomy): domain Eukaryota; kingdom Metazoa; phylum Chordata; class Amphibia; order Anura; family Ranidae; genus Lithobates; species Lithobates pipiens. The sequence goes on from NW_027507784.1 coordinate 325,597,741, forward strand.
GTCACTGTGACTGGGGGGGCAGGGGTGATTGGGGGGGTGATCGGGGGGTGAAGGGGGGGTGTGAGTGTGCCTGGCATGTTCTACTGTGAAGTGTCGTGTTGGTGCAACTCACCGATCCTCTCTCCTCGGTGTCGGAACGAAAAATACCGACACGGAGGAGAGATTACATCACTTCCTCTCCTGTGTTTACATTACAGGAGAGGAAGTGATGTCACGCCTCACTTCCATTCATCAGGAGCGATCGAGAGGGGGTAGCCATGAATGAATGGCCGCCCCCTCATCCCGGATCGCTTCTGAACGAAAACCGACCGCCGCTGGCACCGGGGGGGGGGGGCCCGATCGGGCCCCCCACCCGCGGGAAGGCAGGGACGTACACGTACGCCCATATGCCTGCCCGTGCCATTCTGTCGACGTACATCGTCGTGCGGCGGTCGGCAAGTGGTTAAATACAGAGGAAATAGAAACAGAGAGATCTGATGGGCTGGCCAGCCCGTCAATCAAATAGACAGATTTAAAGAGGTAGACGGTTGGAGACCGAAGTGAATGTAAATATGAGTAAAAAGCTTGCTTATTAATAGTAGATGATGATAATTTTATGACGTTTGAAGAAAACGATCAAATAATTAATTGATTAAATACATAAATATAAATGTATAAATATAACTCAGATTTAAAATGAATAAATTTTTACAAATAAATTAACTGAAAAATGAATTAAGAAAATGATTAGCAATTGGCAATCAATCGATTATTATATATTATAATGAGTTAATAAAATGGTGAGAATGGAGGAAGGAAAGCACTCTATGCTAGATATAATATTAAGGTTCTAAGTTATATCATGACCAAAAATACTTCTCAAAAGGATAAAATCAAATCTTCACATAATAAATGATTACTGGGTAATGATGGTGATACCTACTGTGTATATATGCGTGCACACATATAATCATACATATACACAAATACAATAACAGTTCATGCATATACATACCCACATACGTGCACGTATGTGCAGTTGTAAACATGTACATGTGTAAAGAAGGGGGGCGGTGGCAAATTTGTGTTTGTCCAATATGAGCTGTTTAGTGGAGAAAACTGGGTATCCACTCACTAGTAACCGAGCGACCCACTGAGGCATGACCAAGGGGAAATCACACCAGTACCTGTTAAATAACAGTGCTGATTTCGATCTCCTCATTTATTCCTCTAGGCGACATGGTATCCAAAGTGAAAACCCAATACGTTTCCTGACGACACAGCCTTTTGAAACGTTCTGCAGGGGGATATTTATCTGGAATTGATTCAAGGACCCAAACTTTTAGATCTTTGTATGATCGTTTATGATATTCTAGAAAGTGGCGGGGGACACTATGTTTAGGGAGACCAGCATCGACAAATCTGCGATGTTCCCCAAATCTAGCTCTAAGGGCCCTGATTGTACAGCCCACATATAGCATGCCACAAGGGAAAGGTAGACAGTAAACCACAAACATGGGAGAACAGTTATGGAAGGTGTTGAATGTGTATGTCTTACCCTTATGAGCAAAGGATTTTTGACCATGTTGAATAAGAGCACAAGTCAGGCACAGGAATTTCTTACACTAAAACATGCCCACCAGAGGAATGAGTGTTAGTTGAATGTTATTGGATATAGATTGGGCAGATTTAATTTTTTTAGGAGCGACTTTCTCTTTCATATTTGGAGCCTTCCTATAGGCAAATTGTGGCACTGTAGGCATAGCGGTTTTTAAGTGTGGGTCTTACTGGAAAATGGAGAGCGTTTTTAAAAAACACTGGTCTATACTACAGCGTTTGTTGTAGAATTGAGTTATGAATCTTGTTCCTACATTTTCTTGTGATCACTGTTTTGATTTTGGAATGTAATTGGTATTGTAAACCATATGAGCCTGATCAATGAGGTTTGGGGGTAGCATTTCTCTATAAATTTCTGAACACTTAGTGCATTATAATCCTCCAACCTAGTGCAATTGTGCTGTAACCGGCAAAATTGACTTTTGGGGACATTTTTAACCCATCTCGGATGGTGACAGCTGGTGAAATGTAAAAAAAGAGTTCCCTGATGTGGGCTTGGTGTAACTTTTAGCTATAATTGTGGACACTTGGTGACTGAGTTCCAAGTCCAAAAAACAAAGAGGTGACATTTATTTCCGAGGTAAAAGAAAGACCAAAGGTGTTGGAGTTATGATAATAATATCATCGATGTAGTGCCCATAGAAGACCAGGTGTGCTGCGAATGGGTTATGTTCCCATATGCACCTGGTCTCCCATAGGCCCATGGTGAGATTTGCATAACTGAGGGCAACATTTTCCCCCATAGCAGTCCCAGTATTCTGGTAATAATCATCCTCAAAATTGAAGTAATTATGTTCCAGGCAGAATCTGGTCACTTTCAGAATAAACTGTGACATTCTGGAATTGATGTCACTGTCCTCAGATAAAAAAATGCAAAACCGCCTCTAGTCCAACCTCATGCGGGATCGAGGTGTACAATGAACACACATCCAATGATACCCACAGATATGTTGGTTCCCAAGTATACGGTTGTAATAACTCTAGGAGATGGGTACCATCCCAGATATACGAGGGGAGGGCCTGCGCTAGAGGTTGGAGGAATTGATCAATGTAGAGAGAATAACTGGTGGAAATGCATTACCATTCCTTGCCACTGTGAATAATCACATATCCTGTTCCTGTGAAGTCAGCCTGCTTCTTGTTTCCTGCCTCCTGGTTCCCAGCATTCTCTGGATCCCTGTAAGATCACACCAGTGCCCCAGGCTACAAACGGAAGACATTTATGAGACTCCAGGACTGCCAATTTCACCACATACTGAACTCATCTAATTAAACCTGTGAGTTAAGTGCGCCAATGCCTCTTAAAGGGCCCCAATGATGGCCAGCAGGAGAAACATCTTGAGGACTACCCCTGTCACATAACCTGCTCGCCAATTCCCCTCTGTCTCCCCATACCTATCCTTGTCACCTTAAATACTGACAGTGCTTTTCAGATGGCCTTAGACCTAGCATATTCACCATTAATGCACTCTGGCAGTTTAAACAGTTTTGAAATCTGGCTAACATTTTTTTAACCACTTGCCCACCAGCGCACGACGATGTACGTCGACAGAATGGCACGGGCAGGCAAATGGGCGTACATGTACGTCCCTTTAAATTTGCCGCCCTGCCATCGAGAGCGTGCCGCCGGCGGCGCGCTCCCGTGCTGGTCGGGACACCCGTGAGTCCGGTCGCGGGACCCGCGGACACGATCGCCGCGGCCATACCCGCGATCGTCTCATGGAGCGGCCGAATGAAGAAATGCCATTGTAAACAACATTTCTCCATTCTGCCTTGCAACTAGTGATGCTGATCTCTGCTCCATGTGATTATAGCAGTGATTACTGTATAAATGACAATGGTCCCAAAAATGTGTCAAAAATGTCCGATGGGTCCCCCACAATGTCGCAGTCACAATAAAAATCGCTGATCGCCACCATTACTAGTAAAAAAAAAAATAATAAAAAATTATTAATAAAAATGCTATAAAACTATCCCTATTTTGTAAACGCTATAACTTTTGCGCAAACCAATCAATAATCGCTTATTGCGATTTTTTTTACCAAAAATATGTAGAAGAATACGTATCGGCCTAAACTGAGGGAAAAAAATGTTTTTTTATATATTTTTGGGGGATATTTATTATAACAAAAAGTTAAAAATAATGCGTTTTTTTCAAAATTGTCGCTCTATTTTTGTTTATAGCGCAAAAAATAAAAACCACAGGGGTGATCAAATACCACCAAAAGAAAGCTCTATTTGTGGGAAAAAAAGGACGTCAATTTTGTTTGGGAGCCATGTCTCACGACCGCGCAATTGTCAGTTAAAGTGACGCAGTGCCGAATCGCAAAAAGTGGTCTGGTCTTTGACCAGCAAAATGGTCCGGTCTGAAAGTGGTTAAGCAGTTACAGCAACAGCTTTTTTTTTTTTACTTTTTCAAATAAAGGTTTTACATAAATAAATAAAAGCTGAACATTGTAATCACCTCTGTTAGTGATAAATGGTTTTCCTCAACCCTATAACTGCCACTTTTGCTGGACAGCTTAGTATTTTAAAGGACGTTGAAAAGTAACAGACTTATAAGCAGGATAACCAGATAAAAATAAAGAAGAAATGTATGCAGCCACCACATTTAAGAACTGGTAAACGACAATATAATAAAATTGTTTTTGGATTTAATACCATGCTAAATAAATGAGTAGAGAATGTTAACCTATTTGCAGTTAATAAAATAAAACTGGAGCATGCAAAATTTGGTGCAGCTCTACAAAGAAACCATCAAAATCAGCTTCCATTTTTTTTTTTTTTTTTGCCAAAGCTTAAAGGGGTTGTAAAGTGTTGACTCTCATTTATGATTATGTGCATACCCCTCAATCATTGTAGTAGTATGGACATATACATATCTAGATCTGAGAGATCTTGTACAAAAGAGATAGTTCAATCAGCAATACACATTTATTTATAGGGTTACATAATATATACAAATTACACACCAGACAGTATTTACATCACAATATACAGTGTAGGTCCCCTGGCTTACATGATATTTACAAATTACTCACAGAATCATATTTACAATACAATATAAGGTGCAAGTTCAGAGTTAGATTACCTGTTAACTTCAGGTCAGCCCATGGTGACTGCCGTGTGCTCCCACACCAGCGTGACTTGGCTTGCTCACAAAGCATTATATCCCCCCCTACTTCCTGTAGTGTGGCTAATCTAATTTTCCCTAATTGGTCACTGTACCTAGTCAATGTATATTGGGAACAGCCTGATTGGATGAGTCAACAAAAGCTGTTGTTTACTTCCCAGGTGAGATGTTATCAGGGAAAACAAAAGGCCAAGCTTTGAAGTTGAACCAATTACAGTAACACCAACACAAACACTCAATACTTTAAATATATATTTAAATCTAATGGAAATATATTTCTAATTACAATGTTGTACAGGTATTAATGGAGATTTCACATAAACTCATAAGGCTACAGATGGCCCCTTGTGGCCAGTTGAGAATATGAGACTCGGCCACACATAGAATAATGGTTTATGTGCAATCTTCTTTAATATTTTGAACGTTTGGCTTTGCCCTCTGAAATGAAATAAAATTCTTTGAGAAGAAAAAAAACTTTTAAAATCCCCATCTCTACAGTTCACATTTCTGGATCCTAGTATCGGTAGTCCTCACTTGTTCTGAAGGTAATAAGTCCATAATAAAAATCATAGGATACAAAATACAATAAAAAAAAACAAGAGGGATAAAAAAAAAACATGAGGATCCTTGTTCTCAACCGTCCAATAATGTTAGTGCGAAAGTCAATAATGTCAATCTGGTCATGTTGCCCTTGCTTCTGGGACAGCCTTCCATGGTGATTCCCGTTGGATACCGCATACAGTAATGGCCTTTGGATCAGCTTTCCCGGCTAAGATTATACTTTGTTAATGTGGACAGAGGTAGAGAAAGAACACCACAAGTACATTTGAGACACATGCATTCAAATTAATGCTCGTCTGGTAAGTCTGAGCAGTTAGGACCTTTTATTAGAATTACCATAGATATACTGCGACATACTACCGCGACCCCTTTCTCAGTGACATGTGTAACAATTTGGTTACGCCCTTCAGCCAGGTGTCTGATTTCCATCCCCCATCTTTCTTCCTCCGTGGTCATATGCCTGCAAGTAACTTCTGCTGTATACCACTGTGTGTCTGTGTATGGCCCTTCAAGTGTGCAGGGGGTTCTTGTTGCCATCGCAACTCACCACTAACTCCTGTTACTGAAGCTATGTTCAGTGCTGGTCCCAAACATTGGGCACCGTCCTTGGCTACCATGTGTAGCTACTGCACGAGCCCTGCCTTTAGCAGGCTACGGAAGAGGTCATCACTTTAAGAGTTCTCATTGCAGATTAGGCAGTGTCGCCTACGCAGACAAACATGACTGGATTTCAGAATACAGATAGGTGTGATGTCACCAGTCACTAGTGGCTTCAGGAAAAATCTAAATAAAATACTCTTAAGTACAAATGTACTATACTCCCTGCTATTTGCCAATCACTATGAGTCTCACCAGTCCCAGTATATCTATATGATATTGACGCAATGCTCTTTGAACTTATTATGGCACAAAAAGAAAGAAATGAACATTAAAAAAAAAAATATATCAATGACCACATCTGATGACTGCCCAACATTAGAACTGTAGAGAGGATTGTATGTCACATATACACAGAAAATAGTCACATGGCTGTTGCTAAAGCCTTATGTTACTATTGTCATGATAATAGCTACAATGACCTAAAATTATATAAAACAATTATCCAATGTCATAAGAGAAAAACAAAAACTGTTGGATACTCGACCCATCCCCAAAATGCTAAAGGGAAGCTTTTAATATTCTGTATCAACATTTGTAATTGCTTTAAATGTTCTCCATATAATGTTCCCCATACTCCCCTCTTTTTTTTTTTTTTTTTTTATTTCACCATAGGCAAGCCGAACTGAAGAATCACCAAAAAAATTAAAATAAGGTGATATAGGAAGTAAAGAAAAAAAAAATAGTTTTCTTTAAGAGAAAAAGTTGAAGGAGAAAAAAAACAATAAAGAAAAAAACTATTCAGATTGAATGCTGCCTCAACCTTTAATTTGTTAAAGAGCCTTGAATCTGTAATTGTGTTAAACAAAATGATTGAATCTGCTTTCAAACATTGCGCAACACCCTCTCTCGGTGGTGATTAACATATTAATTGACTCTCAGTGCAAAACAATTTGCAAGTCAAGCAGGCCACAAAAATTTGTATTAGAGAGAGCAGGACCTCTGTTTATTGAAACAGACCGCCCTAAAGAAGTTAGAATTTAGTAAGGCCTGACTGTAATTAATTCCATTCAAGGCTTCTCCTTAAAACCAACATAAAATTGTTTTAAGGTCCTCATCTGTCTTTCACAATACTATGCCCCGTCTGCGTCCGATCATCCATCCTTGTTTGGGCAATTACCCTAAAATACAAAACTTAAAAATCATTAATAACACCTCACTGTACCTCTCTGAGAGGTTCATAATGGTCTACAATAGTAGTGGATGCTTGGAACAGACTTCCAGCCAAGGTAATGAGTCTATACTTTGACAGACCAAATATGGAAAAACTGGGAGGGTTTGTAAATACTTACATTCTAACATGACAACATGTAGATCTATAACCTTCACACATGTTAGCATCACATGAATTAATTTGGAAGGAAAAACAAAACAAAACATAAGACCTACTGAATCCATAAGATGTCACAAGGTGCAAAGTAATGTATCATTTAGTTTCCGAGTGTCAGAGTGAAAGAACTTTCACTCTAAGGCACAGGAAAGGAGAAAACAATGATATACACAACATCCCTACATTTCCCACAGGTTATTTATTCGCAAGTACATTTGAACTTGTAAAAAAAATTATAAATTTAAACTGGTACCAGTATTGAGCTCATTTCCAATGAAAAAAAAAATTATAAAATAATCATAAACAGTACAACGCATGCGCATTAGTGTGATCACACTTATTTATGGCCATAAAGCAATGTTGAGTACACCCCCTAAGAGAAAAAAAAAAATCTTTGTTTACACATGGACAGTTCATACCCATGCATTCCATCACTCACACATACACATTCATTTCGATTGCATCCCATACATCCTGGATAGCACTTTGGTATTTGCAAATGAATTGTTAGGCGTTTCTGGCCTCTGGGAGAATACAAAGGAAAGTGAGAGGAAGAGAGAAAAAAACAAAAAACAATGGACTGTTATACCTTACCCTTGTTAGGCGTGTTCTTACGCATATGTACAGCTAATTTGTATGGACATATACTTTCCTGAACTCACTTAAACCTGAAAAAAAATTACTTTGTAGAAGACAGTTATTAATCTTTCCCCCTTTTTATTTATTTAACCTATTTAAAGCAAAACAAAAAATAAAAATAAAATAAAAAATACATCATTCTTATGTGTACATTGGTAAATAGACACTGACATCCGCACTTGGATCTGGTGAAAATAAATTACTCAGATCATAGACATCTGAATGACACATTAGATCTGGTACTTCTTTCACTGTTTCTACATTGCTTATATTTAAGTTTTGTTCCCTGTAAGAGGAAGTCCTAGCAGATAATATAGATAGATTGGGCCTCCCTCCTGTATTTTCTGTTTGAATGGAATAGACGGTTTTCTGTGGGGTCTTAACAATTTGATCAAAAGATTGTTTTATTTCTTTCAGTCCTTTATTACACTGTACCACATCTGCATGGCATGCTTCATATTTTTCCTTAAGAACATGTTGTGATGTTTCCATTATTTTATTGGTATTTTCCCAATTATGAATATGCGACTTCAGTAGCTCAATCTCATTTTCAAGAGACTTAATTGTGGTTATTAACGTAAGTTCTTTCAGAACTGATCTTCTGTGCTGTAATCTGAGATCGCTTTCCATGGTATTTACATTCAAAGGGGAGCATGAGGCTATTTGCCTTTGACTAGTAACTGTGGAACCATGCCTATAGATCTTATCTTTGGAGGCATTGTAATTGTAATGATGTCTCTTTCTGTTTGAAAAGGTGGCCAATTCTCCTGTAGTGTGACTTGCTAAATAGGTATTTTTGTTTGTACGCTGGTGATAAATCTTTGATTTCACAGAATTAGACCTTCTGGCTACATGAAAATAATTGTGCATACAATCCATGATACTTTGATATGAATCTTTAAGAGGATTTATAAAAAATCCACATTGAATTTTAAATTTTGGATGGGCATTAGATATTAGGAGGGTTTTGTACTCTGGGTCCTCTCTGTTTACATTTCTCTGTTTGCCTACATAGTAAGCTGACCATAGCCTGTTTGCATAAAGAAGTGGATTCTCATTATTTTCCTGTTTTGTTCTAAACGCTGCTATTAAGCCTAGGTCAAAGGGATATAATATTTTTAGCAGTTCATCTACAGTTTCATTGTAATCTGCTCTTCCTTCTTTAACATGGTCTGGTAAGGAAGACCATGTGTCTAAGTTAACTGTTAATAGTAAAACTTTAACCTGATCTCTGGAGTTGGCAACTCCCAGCAATTTACATCGTTGCAAGACATTATCTGCATGAAATGTTATGTGCACTCCTGGCAATAGTTTGCCAATATTGTTAGCTACAAGTAGCACATTTTCTAAAGACTGTCTGTCCTCCCTATCCATCTTTTGTGCTGTACTCTCAATTCCTGTTACATGCACTTCATTCACTGCAGAAACCATCTTTCAAACTTTTTTTTTTTTTTTTTTTAATCGACTGAATCTTCATGCATAGAAACATTGGGCAACAGCTGTTTTCATCTCCTTCTAATGTATCTGGACTCTTCATGTACAAATTCTATATTATATTTAGCTTTTAACATAAGTGATGTGTTCCTTAGTATACTAATAGTAGGCTTCCTAATGATCACACACGATACAACACAGCTATATTTTTATAGCCTATTTCTATATTGAGCACATAGAGCACCCAATGTTACTTTTTAGCATTCAGATGAAAAACCCTTTCATAGTGTGCCTTTTGTAGATATTTCAACCCCTTGAGATATTGCTGAAAGAGACCACCAATTTTTCCTGTCCCTTCGTCGGTCGCCATTTGTTGACTCTCATTTATGATTATGTGCATACCCCTCAATCATTGTAGTAGTATGGACATATACATATCTAGATCTGAGAGATCTTGTACAAAAGAGATAGTTCAATCAGCAATACACATTTATTTATAGGGTTACATAATATATACAAATTACACACCAGACAGTATTTACATCACAATATACAGTGTAGGTCCCCTGGCTTACATGATATTTACAAATTACTCACAGAATCATATTTACAATACAATATAAGGTGCAAGTTCAGAGTTAGATTACCTGTTAACTTCAGGTCAGCCCATGGTGACTGCCGTGTGCTCCCACACCAGCGTGACTTGGCTTGCTCACAAAGCATTATATCCCCCCCTACTTCCTGTAGTGTGGCTAATCTAATTTTCCCTAATTGGTCACTGTACCTAGTCAATGTATATTGGGAACAGCCTGATTGGATGAGTCAACAAAAGCTGTTGTTTACTTCCCAGGTGAGATGTTATCAGGGAAAACAAAAGGCCAAGCTTTGAAGTTGAACCAATTACAGTAACACCAACACAAACACTCAATACTTTAAATATATATTTAAATCTAATGGAAATATATTTCTAATTACAATGTTGTACAGGTATTAATGGAGATTTCACATAAACTCATAAGGCTACAAAAGGTTCATTTTTCAATTTCTAAATAGGTTCCTTTAAGCTAGTGCATTGTTGGTTCACTTACCTTTTCCTTCGATTTCCCTTCTATTTTTTTTTTCTTTGTTTTCTTTGTCTGAATGTCTCACTTCCTGTTCCTCCTCAGTAAGCTGTTCAGTAAGCTGATTTGGCTGACTAAACACCGCTCGGATGATGGTGTGAAGTTTACTGAGGAGAAACAGGAATTGAGAAATTCAGACAAAGAAAAAAAACATTTAGAAGGGAAATCGAAGGAAAAAGTAAGTGAACCAACAATGCACTAGCTTAAAGGAACCTATTTAGAAAATAAAAAACTAAGCTTTAAAACCCCTTTATTTTATTCACTTTGAATTACAGTAATTGGACACATTTCCCAGCTCCATTAAAAAATCAGTTAACTTTTTGAAAACATCCAAAGTAGCAGTTATCTTATCACTTATCTAAAAAAAAACTATGTCTAGTAGGTCTACATGTACATGCACTGCACAGTAAACTGCATTGTGCATATCTTTGTAATCACTTCACTCCCTTTGGCTGTATATAAAAGGTCGAGGGTTGAAGTAGTTATACCAGGATCATGGATACAGCTGCAGCCATGATCCTGGTGTAATTTGTAACACACGACAATTCTATCTTTATAAAAGTGATCCAGTGGCTATACAGCCACCCAATCACTTACACAAGTAACGCAAGTGGTCCCCCCCTCCAGCCAGCGCCACCATTTCTCTGGTGGGACAGAAAAGCCAGGGGCCACTGGGGGCACTAGCTGATCATAGAGAAGAAGGAGGAACATCTATTCCCTGATCTTCTCAATTATGTCTGAAACTGGAAGTGTTGGAGATTTCGTCACTTCTGGTTTCAGTTATTTGTATACTGTACTGGCCATCACCAGCTAGTGAAGACCAATAATGGCACACCTCCTATTTAACTAAACTGGTAACCTATAAGGCCTTTCAACCATCACCTATGGATAATTGAATCTACTGTTCTAAAGCATGACATGTTAGGTATCAATTTACTTGGCGTAACATTATCTTTTATATTTTTACCAAAAATAAGTGTTTTATATTGTGTTCGTGTGCACTAAAATTCATTAAAATTTACCATGACCCTTATCTCGTTGTGAGTATTGGGAGCAATAATCTACTGGTACATGTCTAGTTGGAATTTGGACATTTGCCATGTGTTCCTTTACCTCTCGTGTAATAGACCTCTATGTGCAACTTTCTGCTTTTGATGGACACTCTTATGTTCTGCCTCTGAGCTGTTAACTGTAAAAATGTACAAAATTCCAATAAATAAATTAAAAACAAAAGTAGAATTAACTGCATGGTTTCCTGAAAATATGCATTTGCTAAATTGCAACAATGACCATTTTCTCTCCCATAGCCTTAGAATTCCAAAACATTATATATTTTCTGAAAGCAAAGTCATTTTCTAGAAGTTTTTTCTATGTATATATGAGAATTACCAGAATTGGCCCAGTTTTGTATTTAAAAAAACTGCTTGCTTTTTGTTTTTTGTTTTATTTCTTAGACAAAAGGCCACCAGCCAATGGAAAACTATACATCATCTGTACAATTCTATCTTCTTTTTTTTCCCTCGGTATCTGAGAACAGAGTAATGTTTTTTATTGTGTTTTCCTTTCTATACATCACCGGCGTTCTGGTAAATTGTACTATTATTTTTGTTATATACTACAGTCCACACCTTCACTCTCCTTTATATCTATTTCTCTGTAATCTGTCTATCATAGATATCTTGTACACCACTGTCAACATCCCTAAACTTCTTGACATGTTACTTTTTGACCATAACACCATGTCCTTTAAACAGTGCTTCACCCAACTTTATTTCTACTGGGGGTGTGCCAGCACAGAAGACATTCTTCTCTTCACAATGGCGTACGATCGATACGTTGCTATTTGTAACCCCTTACATTATCATTCTGTGTTCAGTCGGAAAAACTGCATAAAACTTATCATTTCTATTTGGATTTCTGGATGCTTCAACTCATTATTGGTCATCATAGCTGCCTCAAAAATGTCTTTTTGCAAGTCAAGCACAATTGAGCAATACTTTTGTGATGCCAAAGCTCTCCTAAAGATATCCCGTGGGGGCACTGAATTGTTTTACTTCATGATATGTATAGATTTGTTAGTATTTTGTCTTGGCCCATTTCTATGTACCGTCATATCTTACATAAAAATTATCCGTGTCATCTTACGCATGAACTCCAAGGATGGAAGAAGGAAAGCCTTCAACACATGCTCATCTCATCTCACTGTTATCAGTGTCTTTTATGGGACAGCTTTGTCAATGTACATGATGCCACAAGCAAGCCACCTTGTTGATGTAGAACAAGGATTAAGTGTTTTGTTTACAGCAGTTGTACCAGTGATAAACCCTTTAATATACAGTTTACCAAACAAAGAAGTCAAAAGGGCTTTGAAAAAGTTAACAGTAGAGATGAGAGTTGGGTTTGCTATTAACATGGGTCCACGGACAAAGTAAATGAATGCAGAAATCCCTTATCCTTTATACTAACCATAATGCACTGCCTGGCCTTTAAACTTTGGTCTGCTGACTAGACATGTGCAGAGTAAAATATTTCGTTTCGGAATTTCGTTTTCGTCTGAAAACTTAATTTATTTAGTTACTCCCGAAATTCGTTTTTATTTATTTCGTTTTTCGTTCAAAAATTGCATTCGTCCGAAAATCCACATGAATCACGGTCGAATCGGTCTTTGAAGGCTTATGGTGTCTGTCGAATGTATAAAGAAGATTCGACGGAGCTAGTATATAGCATACTTTAGAACCCTATTAAAGTCTATGGGACTCCAACGTTCAAAATCTAAAGTGCTCATTTTAAAGGCTAATTTGCAAGTTACTGTCCTAAAAAGTGTTTGGGGACCTGGGTCCTGCCCCAGGGGACATGGATCAATGCAAAAAAAAGTTTTAAAAACGGCCGTTTTTTCGGGAGCAGTGATTTTAATAATGATTAAAGTGAAACAATAAAAGTGTAATATTCCTTTAAATTTCGTAGGGGGGGGTTGTCTATAGTATGCCTGTGAAGGGGCGCATGTTTCCCGTGCTTAGAACTGTCCCTGCACAAAGTGTCATTTATGCAGGAAAAAAAGTCCTTTAAAATCACTCGCAGCTATTATGAATTGTCGGCTCCCGTAATACAGAGAACACTCATTGAAAGTCATTGATAAAAAAATAAATAAATAAATAAATAAAAAAGCGTGGGGGTCCCCCAAATTCAATTACCAGGCCCTTCAGGTCTGGTATGGATATTAAGGGGAACCCTGCCTCAAATTTAAGAAAAAATTTGACGTGGGGTTCCCCCTAAATATCCATAACCAGACCCTTCAGGTCTGGTATGGATATTAAGGGGAACCCCGCGTCAAATTTTAAAAAAAAATTGACGTGGGGTTCCCCCTAAAAATCCATACCAGACCCTTTATCCGAGCACGCAACCTGGCAGGCCGCAGGAAAAGAGGGGGGGACGAGAGAGCGGCCCCCCCTCCCTCCTGAACCGTACCAGGCCACATGCCCTCAACATTGGGAGGATGCTTTGGGGGTCTGTGACCCCTCAAAGCACCTTGTCCCCATGTTGATGAGGACAAGGGCCTCATCCCCACAACCCTGGCCGGTGGTTGTGGAGGTCTGCGGGCGGGGGGCTTATCAGAATCTGGAAGCCCCCTTTAACAAGGGGATCCCCAGATCCCGGCCCCCCCCCTGTTTGAAATGGTAAGGGGGTACAAAAGTACCCCTACCATTTCACAAAGAAAGTGTGAAAAATGGTTAAATAAAACAAACACACTTTTGAAAAATTCCTTTATTAAAAATAAAAAAATAAAAAAAAGATTCCAGCGGCGGTAATCCACTCTTGCTATCCAGCGACGGACAATCGTCTCTCCAGCGATGTCTCATCTCATCCAGCGCAGCGATCCATCCTTCTTCTGTCTCCGTGGAGGAGACACTGCAAGGATTCCGGCGGCTGACGTTTCTTATATACGGATGGCGGGGCCACCCGTCACCTGACCCCGCCCCCCTCTGACGCAAGGGGAAACCCGGGGTTCCCCGTGACGTATAGGTGACCCCGCCCCCCTCTGATGTAATGGAAACCTGCCTGTGTTACATCAGAGGGGTGCGGGGTCACCCATACGTCACAGGGAACCCCGGGTTTCCCCTTGCGTCAAAGGGGGGCGGGGTCAGGTGACGGGTGGCCCCGCCCTCTGTATATAAGAAACGTCAGCCGCCGGAATGCCTGCAGTGTCTCCTACACGGAGACAGAAGAAGGATGGATTCGCTGCGCTGGATGAGATGAGACATCGCTGGAGAGATGACCGTCCGTCGCTGGATAGCAAGAGTGGATTACCGCCGCTGGAATCTTTTTTTTATTTTTTTATTTTTAATAAAGGAATTTTTCAAAAGTGTGTTTGTTTTATTTAACAATTTTTTACACTTTCTTTGTGAAATGGCAGGGGTACTTTTGTACCCCCTTACCATTTCAAACAGGGGGGGGGCCGGGATCTGGGGGTCCCCTTGTTAAAGGGGACTTCCAGATTCTGATAAGCCCCCCGCCCGCAGACCTCCACAACCACCGGCCAGGGTTGTGGGGATGAGGCCCTTGTCCTCATCAACATGGGGACAAGGTGCTTTGAGGGGTCACAGACCCCCAAAGCATCCTCCCAATGTTGAGGGCATGTGGCCTGGTACGGTTCAGGAGGGAGGGGGGGCCACTCTCTCGTCCCCCCCTCTTTTCCTGCTGCCTGCCAGGTTGCGTGCTCGGATAAAGAGTCTGGTATGGATTTTTAGGGGGAACCCCACGTCAATTTTTTTTTAAATTTGACGCGGGGTTCCCCTTAATATCCATACCAGACCTGAAGGGTCTGGTTATGGATATTTAGGGGGAACCCCACGTCAAATTTTTTCTTAAATTTGAGGCAGGGTTCCCCTTAATATCCATACCAGACCTGAAGGGCCTGGTAATTGAATTTGGGGGACCCCCACGCTTTTTTTTTTTTATTTATTTATTTATTTTTCTATCAATGACTTTCAATGAGTGGTCTCTGTATTACGGGAGCCGACAATTCATTATAGCTGCGAGTGATTTTAAAGGACTTTTTTTCCTGCATAAATGACACTTTGTGCAGGGACAATTCTAAGCCCCAGAAACATGCGCCCCTTCACAGGCATACTATAGACAACCCCCCCCTACGAAATTTAAAGGAATATTACACTTTTATTGTTTCACTTTAATCATTATTAAAATCACTGCTCCCGAAAAACGGCCGTTTTTAAAACTTTTTTTTGCATTGATCCATGTCCCCTGGGGCAGGACCCGGGTCCCCAAACACTTTTTAGGACAGTATCTTGCAGAATCTTTTCTCTCTGTCAAATCTTTTTTCTCTGTCGAATATTTTCTCTATATAATCTTGGACTAATAGAGGTAAGGTTAGGCACATTCGAACACAGGTTCTATAGACACAGATTGTTGTCAGAGTCATGTCGAATCTCCTAATCTATATCGAACTGTTGTAACAATGAAAACGAAAATAAAGCATTTATTTATGTCGGATCTTTCGTTTTTCGGATTTTGTGCTTTCGTTATCGTTTGTCAAAACGAAAACGAAAATAGCTGAAATTCGGACGAAAATGCATTCGGACGAAAACGAATGCACATGTCTACTGCTGACCAATAAGGAGGCTTTTGGATAAGCCATCTCTCTAATAATAAAAGGGTGGACTCATGACAGCCATATTGGCTATGTGCTTTAGTTGTGATCGGTAAAGCGTAGGAAGTGCTGCTGATATTGGGAAAGTGCACAAGGAAAGATAAATGTGGAGCCTGTAGTTATTACTGGCATGGTAGATGTAAATCCTTACCTAATGTCCAGCAGCTACCAAACTGCTACGTATCTTTAAGAATTTGGCATTTGCTAATGTCCTCCAGCCACCTTATAGCCTATCTTTGTCCGCATGCACTACAGTGATAACGGACTGTGTGCATTTTTTCACAGGGCATAATTCCTAATTGTTGCTAGCTACTAAAAAGTGGCCTTTTAGGGCTGACCTTCTGGAAAGGTCCACTCTTGCAAGCCTCAACCCTCCAAAGTCATGCTGTAGACTGTTATTTCTTCACTCGTTTAATAGAAGGAGAAAAAAAACGAATTGGTATATTTAGTGGTAAGGAAATACAAAAAGCTGCGCCAACAAGAAAATAATCTATACGTTAACTATTCAAAATAAAATAAAAATAAAAAATAAAATGAAGATTATAAATAGTTGATATATTCAAAACTTATAGATAAAAAATTACAATTAATATGAATTCATAATTAGAGAGTTCATGAAAGAGTCCATAGATAATCCACAGTTGCGATCCTATGTAAAAACACCACGGTGGTTACACACACTCGAAAATGCGCACAAGTGCCCGTCACCTTATAGTGAGTGCGCTTACCAGATGGAAGCTTAATTAAAGCGTTGTAAATATATCCTCAATCTCCTCAGAATACTCCTCCTTTTAATGGATCAGCTCACCGTAATGAAAAGCAGTATTCACATATACACATCTTATTCCACGATCCCAAAAATTACTATCAGTGGCTGCTGTCAGCTGTCACAGTGCATATTTAGTGGTGTCCTCTAGATCAATAAGACACAGCAACAAAATTAAAGGGTCCATTTACTGACTGCATTAGTAGTAGTCAAAACCCCTGTCCAAATTGCTTGAGCCTAGGGCAGGTCCAGAACATATGGGTATAGAAACCAATGTCAAAATCACATCGACAGACATCAGATCTACCAGGATAAATTGCAGCTAGCCATTGCAGGGTATAATATACCCTAATTAATAAATTTGAATTGAATGAATCGATCCTGAGCAGAAATCATGGTCGGACATATTGCAAAAGGCAATCATCCTAAAGGCAATCTCTTTTGAAAGAGATTTGTGATCAGAGTGCCACTTGTCATAAAGAGAGACAATCCTAGGTGTGCATAAGGGAGAGAGTAGTGAATACAGGGAGGATAGCTGTTTAGGAAGATCCTCCACCATGAATTGGCTATCCCTGGCTTGGGAGAACCAACTGACGGGGTACGTTTAAGGCCGCGTACACACGGGCAGATTGTCTGCCCAACTAAGTTCGGCAGACAATCCGACAGACAGTCCGTTCAAAATTTGCATGAACGGACTTGACCACACACGATGAGCAGACAGTCCGCTGAAAGCGCGCGTGATGACGTGTATAGCACGTACGACGGGACTAGAAAAACAACGTCCTATACACTGCAATGCAACCTTCGGCCGTGTAAACCCTTTCTGAGCATGCGCCATACTTAGTCCGTCCAACTTGCCTACACACGAGCGGACTGTCCGCTGAAACCAAGTTTGGACGGACAAAACCAAGTTTGAACGGACTGTCTTACGGAAATTCCGTAAGACTTTGTTCGTCAGACTGTCCGCTGAAAAAGTCCGCTGAAGCCCACACACGAGTGGATTGTCCGCTGAAACACTGTTCAGCGGACTAAGTTGGACAGACAATCCGCCTGTGTGTACGCGGCCTAAGAGATTAAGCTCCGGGGATTTCTAAGCTCCGGAGCCATTAGATGGCTATACCGGGGCTCAGCACAGCGATCACAGCCATGCAGGTCATCGGGACTGGGGGGGGGGGGGGGTTGGGCGAGGTGAGGGGTCATGTGTAAGTTCACCTTACAGATTTTTCTGTAAAGGTCTACTTACCCTTTAAATGTAATAATTCACTGTATTCATAACTTATATTTCGTTAAGTTGGTAAATTGGTTTCTGTCTAAGTTGGCATGTAGCAATGTGAGTTAGGGACCTTAGATTGTAAGCTCTTCGAGGGCAGGGACGATGTTAATGTAAGATATACCTGTGAAGCACGTTGTAAATTGTCAATGCTATATATTTACATGTAATAAATACACAAATATATAAATAACATAAATAAATAAGAGATAGAGCAGAACCTTTTTAGGGAATCACAGTGGTTCGTCAAAGAAAGAAAGAGTTCTCCCGAGTTCGGCCGATAGTTCGCGAGCCGTAACGTTCGCGGTGGGCCCCATTGACTTCAATGGGAGGCGAACTTCGCAAACCTACAGGTCAAATTTGCAGCCACAAAATAATTACTAGCTGTGCAAACATAGTCCCACCACATGGCCAATGACATAACACATGTATGAGGGGAATCTGGCATCGACAACTACAAGCATTCTTTTTTTATATGTGAAATTGTGACAATTCAGGACTGTGGAGCGCATAAAGGCAATGGAGGAGAGGGAAGGTCAGGGTAGGCAAAGAAGAGGGTGCAGGAGATGATCAACCGCACCATGATAGAGAGCACTGACATCAGCAGCGTGCCATACAGCAATGACACCTGCACCATGATAGAGTGATCTGACACCAGCATCGTGATAGAGAGCACTGACATCAGCAGCGTTACATAAAGCACTGACACCAGCACCGTGATATACAGCACTGACACCAGCCCCGTGATATACAGCACTGACACCTGCACCGTAAGCAGCCCCAGGAGTAAGTAAGCATAGCACAGGGATGGTGGGAGCCCTTCATAATGAGCATAGCACAGGGATGGTGGGAGCCCCTCATAATAAGCAGCCCCAGGAGGAAGTCAGCATAGCACAGGGATGGTGGGAGCCCCTCATAATGAGCATAGCACAGGGATGGTGGGAGCCCCTCATAATATGCACAGCAGAGGTACAGCCCCAGGAGTAAGTCAGCATAGCACAGGGATGGTGGGAGCCCCTCATAATAAGCAGCCCCAGGAGCAAGTCAGCATAGCACAGGGATGGTGGGAGCCCCTCATAATGAGCATAGCACAGGGATGGTGGGAGCCCCTCATAATATGCACAGCAGAGGTACAGCCCCAGGAGTAAGTCAGCATAGCACAGGGATGGTGGGAGCCCCTCATAATAAGCAGCCCCAGGAGCAAGTCAGCATAGCACAGGGATGGTGGGAGCCCCTCATAATGAGCATAGCACAGGGATGGTGGGAGCCCCTCATAATATGCACAGCAGAGGTACAGCCCCAGGAGTAAGTCAGCATAGCACAGGGATGGTGGGAGCCCCTCATAATAAGCAGCCCCAGGAGGAAGTCAGCATAGCACAGGGATGGTGGGAGCCCCTCATAATGAGCATAGCACAGGGATGTTGGGAACCCCTCATAATATGCACAGCAGAGGTACAGCCCCAGGAGTAAGTCAGCATAGCACAGGGATGGTGTGAGCCCCTCATAATAAGCAGCCCCAGGAGGAAGTCAGCATAGCACAGGGATGGTGGGAGCCCCTCATAATGAGCATAGCACAGGGATGGTGGGAGCCCCTCATAATATGCACAGCAGAGGTACAGCCCAAGGAGGAAGTCAGCACAGCACAGGGATGGTGGGAGCCCCTCATAATAAGCAGCCCCAGGAGGATGTCAGCATAGCACAGGGATGGTGGGAGCCCCTCATAATAAGCAGCCCCAGGATGAAGTCAGCACAGCACAGGGATGGTGGGAGCCCCTCATAATGAGCATAGCACAGGCATGGTGGGAGCCCCTCATAATGAGCATAGCACAGGGATGGTGGGAGCCCCTCATAATATGCACAGCAGAGGTACAGCCCCAGGAGGAAGTCAGCACAGCACAGGGATGGTGGGAGCCCCTCATAATAAGCAGTCCCAGGAGGATGTCAGCATAGCACACGGATGGTGGGAGCCCCTCATAATAAGCAGCCCCAGGAGGAAGTCAGCACAGGGATGGTGGGAGCCCCTCATAAAAAGCAGCCCCAGGAGGATGTCAGCATAGCACAGAGATGGTGGGAGCCCCTCATAATGAGCATAGCACAGGGATGGTGGGAGCCCCTCATAATGAGCATAGCACAGAGATGGTGGGAGCCCCTCATAATATGCACAGCAGAGGTACAGCCCCAGGAGGAAGTCAGCACAGCACAGGGATGGTGGGAGCCCCTCATAATAAGCAGCCCCAGGAGGAAGTCAGCACAGCACAGGGATGGTGGGAGCCCCTCATAATAAGCAGCCCCAGTAGAAATATGACACCGCTCAACCTCTTCAAACAGGAGGGTACGGGCATATAGTACAGTGTGCTTTTTTTGGACAAGGAAGTGAGCCAAATGAAGAAATAAGGTCTGTGTGCTCGATTAAAAAAATTGTTTCTAGACATATACATGGTCTACTGGTCACATGTGTTGAATTCCTCCGAGATCCATGCCTCATTCATTTTTAGAAATGTGAGGTAGTTAACACTGTCGTGAGCTAGGCGAGTACGCTTATCGGTCACGATCTCCCCTGCTGCGCTGAACGTCCTTTCGGACAGGACACTGGACGAGGGGCAAGCCAACAGTTCAATTGCAAATTGGACAAGCTCTGGCCAGAGGTCAAGCCTGCCCACCCAGTAGTCCAGGGGTTCATCACTCCTCAGAGCGTCCACATCGGCCGTTAACCAGATGTAGTCGGACACCTGACGGTCTAGGCGTTCCCTGATGCTGGATCCGGATGACACCTGTCGATGGGTCGGCTGAAAGAATGACCTCATATCAGAAGTCACCAACACATCTTCAAACCGGCCTCTTCTTGCAGGCGCTGTTGGAATGGTACCCACAACTCTTTCTCTGGGAGTGGGAATTGCTCCTCTGCCAGCGCACGCAAAAGCAGAATGCAGCATTTCTCGAAGCAAGGCCTGGAAGTGCTCCATTCTGACAGCCCTCTGTGACAGCGGTAACATTTCCGCCATTTTGTGTTTGTACCTGGGGTCTAAGTACGTTGCCACCCAGTACTGGTCCTTGACCCTTATGCTTTTTATACGGGGGTCCCTATTAAAACACTGGAGCATGTAGGCCCCCATTTGCACTAAACTGGAAGCGGTGTGGTGGCCTGGCTCCTGCTCATCATCCAGGATAATATCGTCCTCTTCATTCTCCTCTCCCCATCCACGCACAACAACAGGGATCCCAGAAAGGTTTAAAGCATGCTCTTCTTGCTCCTCCTCATCCGCCCCGGCACCATCCTCCTCTGACTCTCAGACTCCTGTTGTTCACTTGTTTCAGATAGAGTAGCCCCCCTGGGAATTCATCCAGCATTGCGACTTCCTCATCTTCCCGCTCCTGCTCCTCCACAGCTTTATCAATGACATGACGCAATGCACGCTCCATAAAGAAGGCATAAGGTACCATGTCACTGATGGCACCATGGCTGCGACTGACCAGTTTGGTGATCTCCTCAAATGGCCGCAGAAGTCTGCATGAGTCGCGCATGAGCAGCCACTGGCACGGTGAAAAAAAACCCAGCTCCCCAGAACCTGTTCTGCTACAGAGTTCATGCAGGTAGACGTTAACTGCACGTTTCTGCTGGAGCAGCCTATCAAGCATATAGAAGGTTGAGTTCCATCGCGTTGGGCAATCTCAAATAAGACGCCTGACCGGCAGATTGTGTCGCCGCTGAATGTCAGCAAGGCGAGCCATGTCCGTGTAAGATCTTCTGAAATGGGCCGAGATTTTCCTTGCCTGCCGCAAGATGTCCTGGACCCCAGGGTATTTGACAACGAATCGCTGCACGACCAAGTTTAAGACGTGTGCCATGCATGGCACGTGCGTAATTTTGCCCTGTTTCAATGCGCTAAGCAGATTGGCACCGTTGTCACACACCACTTTACCAACTGTCAAATTGAGCGGTGTTAGCCACTGATCTGCCTGTGAATGCAAAGCTGAAAGGAGTGCCGGGCCAGTGTGGCTCTTGGCTTCCAGGCACAACAGACGCAGCATGGCATGGCAACGTCTCACCTGGCATGTCGAATAGGTTCTGGGGAGCTTGGGCGGCGCAGCGGAAAAGGAGGAGTCAGCCGAGGAGGAGAGGGAGGAGGGTGGAGTAGGAGGAGGAGGAGAAGAAGAGACAGGCCTGCATGCAATCCGTGGCGGTAAAACCAAATTTACACGGGTGCCACAGGTTACATGCTTGACGGCCGTCAGAAGGTTCACCCAGTGGGCAGTAAAAGTGATATACCTTCCCTGCCCGTGTTTGCTAGACCACGTGTCTGTGGTCAGATGTATCTTGGCACCGACACTGTGTGCCAGAGATACATTCACTTGCCGCTGAACATGGCCATATAGCTCTGGGATGCCCTTCTCTGAGAAATACTTCCTTCCTGGGACCTTCCATTGTGGTGATCCAATGGCCACAAATTTTCGAAAGGCCTCCGAGTCCACCAGTTTATATGGCAGTAGTTGGCGGGCTATCAGTTCTGACAAGCCAGCCATCAACCGTTGGGCAAGAGGGTTATCCGGCGGCATCATTTTTTACGCTTGAACATTAGGCCCACGGAAGCCTGCCTTTTTGCAGAAAAATGTGAGCTTGGCGTGATGGAAGGTGGAGTGGAGGACAATTGTGAGGAGAGAGGAGAAGGAGAAGTAGAAGACGAGGCTGGACGGTGAGAGCCTGGAGTGTGGCTTTGTGTGTTCCGTTGCTCCCACTGGGCTCGGTGATGGCAGCTCATGTGCCTTCTTAAGGCGGTCATCCCTAGGTGAGTGTTGGGCTCACCACCACCCCCACCACATACCTTCCGCTTGAGTCACAGGAATTATTTTCCGATCCATATCAAGACATTTCTGATGCGTAGCCACTCTCGGCATTGGATCAGGAAGAGGAGGTAGCAACAACCGCCACTCAGCAGTCTGACGACAGTACCCAGATCAGCCCAAGGAGGAGGTTGGTCCCTGGTGTTGCTGCCTACTCCGAGATCTCTACTTATAGCGGTGGGGAAGGTGATGTCGATGATGTGTCTAGTGATGTCACGTGGGTGCCCACAAGAGAGGAAGAGGAGGGGAGTTCAGAGGGAGATATGGACCAGCAGAAAGGGAGGAGAAGCAGGAATAACTTACATTGCACAGGGGGGACAAAGCAGACTGCTAATGTATCAGGAGCGAGTCATCGACCATGTATTGTCACATCTGGTGCTCCCAGGACGCCGGCACATGGCTCCGCAGTGTGGGCTTTTTTAACGTGTCCGCTGCTGACAATAGGGTTGCCATCTGCAATCTTTGCAGTCAACGCATTAGTTGCGGTGGTGGTGTTGTTTGTGGTAGTGTCTTTGGGGGTGCACATAGCAGAGAGTGAAGAAGAGGGTGCAGATCGAGAGGATGAGGAGGGTGCAGAAGAGTAAGGCTGAGTGAGCCAGTCAACCAATTCTGGTGCTTCCTTTGACGTAATCGCACGCACCTTCTGCAATTTCCCACTTTGGCTCAAGCCTGTTGCTCCTGCCCTACCCCTACCACCCCTGCGGAAGGGCCTGCCTCTTCCTCTGCCTGTCATTTTTTAAATGACCCTGTGACAAAACTCTCAGTCCCTATACTGATAAAGGACTGCTGCAGAATAGGGCAGCAGTCAGCAGTAGTGCACCTCAACCCTATATATTGTGGACCTATACCAGTCCTTAAGGAATAGCAGACTGTACCTCACTCAACCCTATATACTGTAGTACACTATACCTTACCAGTCCTTATAAGGACCTTTGTGGGACTAGTAGGTTGTGATTAGCAGACTGCTGCCCTATTCTGCAGCAGTCCTTTATCAGTATAGGGATTGAGGTACAGTCAGCAGTAGTGCACCTCAACCCTATATATTGTGGACCTATACCAGTCCTTAAGGATTAGCAGACTGTACCTCACTCAACCATATGTACTGTAGTACACTATACCTTACCAGTCCTTAGAAGGACCTTTGTGGAACTGGTAGGTTGTGATTAGCAGACTGTACCTCAGTCCCTATACTGATAAAGGACTGCTGCAGAATTGGGCAGCAGTCAGCAGTAGTGCACCTCAACCCTATATATTGTGGACCTATACCAGTCCTTAAGGATTAGCAGACTGTACCTCACTCAACCCTATATACTGTAGTACACTATACCTTACCAGTCCTTATAAGGACCTTTGTGGAACTAGTAGGTTGTGATTAGCAGATTGTACCTCAGTCCCTTTACTGATAAAGGACTGCTGCAGAATAGGGCAGCAGTCAGCAGTAGTGCACCTCAACCCTATATATTGTGGACCTATACCAGTCATTAAGGATTAGCAGACTGTACCTCACTCAACCCTATATACTGTAGTACACTATACCTTACCAGTCCTTAGAAGGACCTTTGTGGAACTGCAGAACAGTTTTTAGGTACTTCCACTAGTTGTTCTTAAAATATATTTCCTTTTTAAGATGGAAAATAACTGTATAAATTGGTGTTTGATATATACCTGACGTTTAGGTTTACCTCTTTTGGGATCATTTCTTATATTCTTATATTCAGTACAGTAGACTTTAAAAGCCAAGAATACAACATATCAGAAATATCAGACAATCAATACATTGTATAATATTAAACAAGATAAGGAACAAAGGAGCACTGTATATTATCTGATGCATTTTTAGCTGAAATGGTTAGGTGAGGGAATTATATTTCCCCCAGGGCGACGTTTTAATTAGTTAGATTACAATGGCTTAGAGGTTTGAGCAGTATAAAATCTCGTGCTCACAACTGTATTCACATACACTGCAACGTAACACTCCGTTGTCTGCTGCCCTCCTGTTAGCTCATCTCTGTAGTCATAACAGATCATAGGTCAGACAGGAGGTTTTATACAGGCGAAGGAAAGTAATTTGTCTTTGCCAGATGGACAAACACTAAAATTAACTGAAGAACGCAGGTTTGTGGCATATGCCTCAGCTATAGTAACAGCAAATAAAGAAACACAAGTGTCATTTTGCAAGAAACAGACATTGTGTCAACCAATGAGAGGCAAAGATCGTTGTTTTTTTATTTTTTTAGGTTTATTGTTTAATTCTCCTGTACATGATTGGGTATTCAGAGTGAACACAGATCTCCACTACTGTATTGTATATGCCAATTTCTGATCCCTATCACTACAATCACTTATCCTTCCCTATCAACAATTTGAGCTGCCTACAGGTTAGAAATTACATTATTTCATTATAAATACATTATTTCATTAAAATACATTTTACATTATAATTTTAATGGAGTAACATTTAAACAATAAAGGAACAGCAAATATAGAATTACCATTGGTAAGGAAATTATAGTAGTAGTTGTCAACCAGTGTTTAGTGTGCAACTTGTTACAATATTATAACAGAATGTAAATTATTATAGGATTATAAGTGAGGTATATAGGAGATGTCTGTCACGAAAATTGGATATTATATAGAAAAAGTGGAATGGGTAGGGAAGAGGGAGAGAGAAAAGGAAGAGGGGATGCTCCGGGGGTCTTGTAGGTGGGTTTTTGAAGAATTATGGTAAGATTAGAGGTAAGGGAGCAATTAGGGGTTAAGGTTTATAGGTGCATTCAGGATCTGGATGCTAATAGGAAGTCAGGTTTATTTCCCTTGACTTTTTAAATTATAGTTTTTTTCCCAGTGAAGGTAATTTTCTGCCTGGTAAGTTGAAATTATTTCAAATCGGAACTGATTTAAATCTCTTTCCGTTTTATAATCTGCTGTCAATCTAGACTTAAAAACAAAATAGAGGTAGAATTTATCACAGCATCCTCTCATTTTATTTTAGCTTTTTGAAATTACATTTTTAAATGTTAATATTTTCAGACCACGCCGATTTCTATCGAGGGATTAACAGAAAGGCCCCGTTTATACATGTGCATTTTTTTTACATAGATACATGATGAGATATGTACCATTATAGTCATGGGCAATGTATAGTGTCTTGAAAAAGTATTCATATCCCTTAAATGTTTCCTCATTTTGTCATGTTACAACCAAAAACGTAAATGTATTTTATTGGGATTTTATGTGATAGACCAACACAAAGTGACACATCATTATGAAGTGGAAAGAAATTTATAAATGGTTTTCAAAACGTTTTACAAATAAATATGTGATAAGTGTGGGGTGCGTTTATATTCATCCCCCCGGAGTCAATACTTTCTAGAACCCCCTTTCTCTGCAATTACAGCTGCAAGTCTTTTTGGGGATGTCTCTACCAGCTTTACACATCTAGAGAGGGACATTTTTGCCCATTCTTCTTTGCAAAATAGCTCAAGCTCTGTCAGATTGATGGAGAGCGTCTGTGAACAGCAATTTTCAAGTCTTGGCTTTGACTGGGCCATTCTAACACATTCCACTTCACAATTATCAGCCACTTTGTGTTGGTCTATCACATAAAATCCCAATAAAATACATTTATATTTTTGATTGTAGCATGATAAAATGTGGAAAATTTCAAGGGGTATGAATACTTTTTCCGTACACTCTACATGCTGTTACCTTTTCTTAAGATGTAATTG
This sequence comes from Lithobates pipiens, assembly GCF_037356315.1. Lineage (NCBI taxonomy): Eukaryota > Metazoa > Chordata > Amphibia > Anura > Ranidae > Lithobates > Lithobates pipiens. Next base: position 325,624,480 of record NW_027507784.1, read on the forward strand.
ACTGCTCTTATGCACACTACAAATCCCATAGTCCTTAGTCCATCTTGGGAGTGAGCAAGAGAGGGTGGCCATATTTCTCCATACAGTGGCACCATGGAAAATTAACATAGCCAACCTCTAACAGGAAGTTGGATCACAGCAGCAAAAAAAAAAAGGCAGATTTGGAGAAATCTAAGGGCAATAGAAGGGCATTTTCTAAGTCAGGAATACATACTTGAATAGAATATATGTTTTTACATCAGAGTTTATTTTCACTTTAAGCAACCTACTATTAAAACATATCTAAACCCAAGAATAAAAATGTAATATATTGCAGATAACCAGTCCTTAGATGTGGTGGCTGTGTTAACTTTCTTTGTTACTTCCTGTGAGCTGATCTCAAACAACCTGATCAAATTACTCTGCCCACCAGGCAGTGGAACTGAAGAGAGGAAGATGAGTTTGTAGTCCAAAGCAAAAGACAAGCCTAGTGACAACCATGACTTCCTCCATATAGACACCATGCGGTGAGCTAGTGTTGTCACCCTAGGATAGTGATGGCGAACCTTGGCACCCCAGATGTTTTGGAACTACATTTCCCATGATGCTCATGCACTCTGGAGTGTAGATGAGTATTATGGGAATTGTAGTTCCAAAACATCTGGAGTGCCAAAGTTTGCCATCGCTGCCCTAGGACAAGAACTGTGTTCTAGGCAGGATCACCAGGTACAAAAAAGGAACAAATGCTTGAAAAAAGGAAAAGTAATGCACCCATCAGACGTAAGGGCCAGTAAGGTGCAAAATATTACAATTTCATCTTGATGTTTAGATATGAAAGTTTAGGAAGGGTATCATATCCGGGTGCACCCTCTTGCAGGTGGATGGCGAATACCATCATATGCTGTTTGTATATTTTCCTTGTTTTTGAGGTCCAATACCTGGATCCCCTGAGAGCATGAACTTCTCATATTCGTTCCCTTTTGCTCTGTTAAGCCCCGTACACACGAGCGGACTTATGTCCGACAGACTTCCGAAGGAGTTCCGCCGGAGTTCTGCCGGAGTTCTGACGGAGTTCTGACGGACTTTCCGAATGAGCGGACTTGGCCACACACAATCACACCAAACTCCGACGGATTCGAACGTGATGACGTACGACTGGACTCGAATAAGGAAGTTCATAGCCAGTAGCCAATAGCTGCCCTAGCGTCGGTTTTAGTCCGTCGGAATAGCATACACACGAGCAAATTTTTCGGTAGGAACTGGGTCCGGCGGAGTTCCGTCGGAAAAATTTGAAGCATGTTCCATTTTCTAAAGTCTGTCAGACTTTTGCGAATCAAAAGTCCGTTGCAGCCCACACACGATCGAATGGTCTGCCGGAATCATTCCGTCAGACTTTGGATGTCGAAAAGTCCGCTCGTGTGTACGGGGCTTTAAATATACCATTGAAAGAGTTTTGTTATATTTTGTTTAAATAGTGGAAACAATACCTGTTGATCCTGTAAGAAATAATGTGACCTGATAACTTTTTTGAACATTTGAAATAAATAAAATATTCTAAAAGTGATGGCTGGTAAGAATTGCTGGACAGATCAAAATAATCTATTTCCCTACACTTTACTGTTTGTATTTGGAATTCATTTATTTTGAATATATTATGCATCATACTGTTGCATATTTTTTTATTAATGATAGAAAGTCATTTATGATTAGAAATTATAAACGATCAGAGAGTCATTTATATCATGTTTAGTGGAATTTCAATCTTCATTTTCTTTTAAGAACTTTTTATCTACGGTATTTTACATATGTAGATTTCAGAACAAACTAGAAAGTCTAACATTAACAGAATACTAATAACATATAACATATGCTTTGCAATAGTTTAAATTAAAATAAAAAACATGCCATTTGTAGCCAACCCAATTGATACAGATACAGCCTTTTTCCTACCTATCAGTAATCACATTGCTTTCAGTGGCATATGATTTGGAATCCAAACAATGATAAATTAAATTTTTATAATATGTGGAACTTGCAGTATAGCATGTAGTATAACAGCAAGCCTAACATAAACAGTAGAGATTAGGAGAGAAACTACAATGATATGGTAAGAATCATATTTTATTTCTGTTCACAAGTTTTAAAAATGATGTTGCCTAAATTACAAAAATTAAAAAAAATAATAATTTACAAATAAACATTAAATATAGGGTACAGCTGTTACAATGATTTTGGTTTAAAAAAAATAATGGTAGCTGTTTTCTTAAAGAGGAAGTAAACCCTGATGGGTTTACTTCCTCTTTTTTTCCCTGCAAAGGTAAAGCATAATGGACTACTGTGCATCGCATAGTAGCTCATTATGTGTCACTTACCTGACACAGGAGCCAGCGAAGTCGCCGCTGTCACCTGTAGTCCGCCGCATCCATCTTGGTTGTGGCGTCTCTCGCAGCTCCGACGAATGACAGCGGAGAAGCCGCGATGACGTCACTCCCGCGCATGCGCACGGGAGTCGCGTCTCGGAGCTCCGACGCTGCCATTCGCCGGAGCCGCGATGACGTCACTCCCGCGCATGCGCACGGGAGTAGACAAATTTGGCAAATCCATTCTTGGACTTGCCGCATTTAGTGCGCCTGCGCGCCGCTGTCTACGGCGCATGCGCCGTAGACATCGGTGCCCATTTTCGGGCAAATATCTCCTAAACCATATAGGTTTAGGAGATATTACTTGGACCTACAGGTAAGCCTTAATCTAGGCTTACCTGTAGGTCAAAGTTGTTTGGAAGGGTTTACTTCCATTTTAATTCTTAACTTTGTTTTTATTATTAAAATTATACTTCCCTATATGAGGAGATCTGTTTCTGTAATCTAAACCTCAATTATTTAGCACTGTCACAGGTTCTATTTTTTTTTTCAGTCATGCAATTCAAAAAAATATGTGAAATGAGTTCCAGCTGCTGGCTAAAAAGAGGAAAATAAAATAAAATGTGAAATATAAAAAAAAAAAATATTTTGACCATATTTATTGTTAACTTGTATTCTTCTCCATTACTGCTTTGCCCAATGGACTCTAGTTAATGCACATGGGTTAATTCTATGCCCTTGTACACATGGTCGGACATTCTGACAACCAAATCCGTAGGAATATCCGATTGTACATAACGTGATGATGTTATTTCGTTACGACGGGACTATGTTCAGGCTAGTAGCCAATAGCTTTGGTCTAGGAATTTGATCTGAGCATGCGTGGCACTTTGTCCGTCGGAGTAGGCTACACATGATCGGAGTATGTCCGATCGGAGCATTTTGTCTGAAAATTTTACGGACAAGTTGGAAAACTTGGTCCATCGGATACCCCGACGGAAACAGCCCGATGGAGACCACACACAGTCGGATTATCCGACAAAACGGTCCAATAGGACACATTCTGTCGGAATCTCCGACCGTGTGTACAAGGGCTATTACTCCAGCTCAGGTATAAAGCATTACTTTTTTTGTTTTAAAGCACTTTTGCTATTTACTTGCCAATGTTTAAATTTTGTAAAAACCTTTATGTAATACATCACAATTTTTTTTCTTGGAATAAAAGAAAAAAAGGCCAATGGAAAACTATACATCGTCTTCAGAATTTCATCTTCTTTTTTTCCCCTTCGTATCTGGAAAAAGACTTTTGCTTTTCATTGTGTTTTCTCTTTTATACCTTACTGGTGTCTTGATGAATTGTACTATTATTATTGTTATATATTACAGCCAGCACCTACACTCTCCTTTGTATATATTTCTCTGTAACTTGTCTACTATCGATATTTTGTACACCACTGTCAATGTCCCCAAACTTCTTGACATGCTACTATTTGACCATAATACAGTGTCCTTCAACCAGTGCTTCACCCAGCTGTACTTCTACGGGGGGTGTGCCAGCACAGAAGATATCCTTCTCTTCACAATGGCGTACGATCGATATGTTGCTATTTGCAAGCCCTTACATTATCACTATGTGTTCAGTGGAGAAAACTGCATTAAGATCATAATTGCCATTTGGGTTTCTGGATACTTTAATTCCTTATTGTTCACGATAACTGCCTCACAAATGTCCTTTTGTGAGTCAACCAAAGTTGAACAATTCTTCTGTGATCCCAAAGCTCTCCTAAAGATAGCCTGTACGGGCACTGAATTGTTTTATATAGTGATGTGTATCGAATTATTTGTATTTGGTATTTGTCCATTCTCATGCACTGTCATATCTTACATGAAAATTATCCGCGTCATCTTACACATAAAGTCTAAGGAAGGAAGATGGAAAACCTTAAACACATGTTCATCTCATCTCTCCGTCATCAGTGTTTTTTATGGGACAGTTTTGTCGATGTACATGATGCCACAAGCAAGTCACCTTGTTGGGCTGGAACAAGCGCTAAGTGTTTTGTTTACAACCGTTGTACCGGTACTAAACCCTCTTATATACAGTCTACCAAACAGGGAAATCAAAAGAGCCTTAATAAAGTTTGTTAACGTAAAAAAATGTTGAGAGGTTTTAAGATGTTCTAAGACTCTAAGATCTTCTAATACTTTACTAAGTCTGGCAGTGTCATGAATCATTTTTAAATATAATTAAAAAATGTTGGATATTTGCAGTGTGTGAAACCCCAGTGAATCTAAATATGGGTATTGCCTTAGCCAACAAGCGATTTGTAATTCTGTTCAGCTGGACTTTTTAATTTTGTCACCTAGGCCAGACAGAATAGTCCACAATTGTTAATCAATACAGCTTGGCTACTGACTCACCACTAAACTGTGGCAGTGACAATGAAGGAGCAACATCAATCAAAAAAAGGTAATTGGCGCACAAATGAATGGTCCCTTTGTAAAAAAACGCTTATCTATATAATAGGATACTCGTTATTTAGGTAGATGTCCTGTAGTTGGTCTCCATGTGCAGCTGCGAACCCACTTTGGACTTGGTGGAAATGAATACAGAAAATAAACGATCAAAAAACAGCGCATCAAAGAAACTCGTGGTGTAATATGAAAAAACACTTAAAAAGTCACAAAGTCACAAAGTGACTTTTTAAGTGTTTTTTTCATATTACACCACGAGTTTCTTTGATGCGCTGTTTTTTGATCGTTTATTTTCTGTATACAATGAAGGAGCAGCAGTTCCCTTATGGGAGTCAGCTGAAGGGGGCTCTTGCCATAATGTGCATGTATACACAGAATAGAACAAAATATTACAGTGCACACATGAAAAAAATGACATTTAATTTCTGCAACTTCAGTTATGTCTAGTTTTATTGGGTGTTCTGCAGGTTAGGACATAGATTTTGGGATGTATGCTGACTGGGCCGTTTACCGTCCCGCCAGTAAGGGGGCGGTCCTATATTTTTTGTAAAGATTATAAATAATCCAGCAATGTGTGGGGGCGCAGGTTGATGACCCTGTTGAAGACTTCTGTAGTGAGATTGTTCAGCTTTTGCCCTCCACATTGCTTTTACTTATTTTATTCCAATTTTGTGATCACTTTTAATAGATCTTACTTACTACAGTGTAAGTTTTTTTGTATTGCCCAATAAACCAATGTTTGGTTGATGCGCACCAAATGGAGCATGTTTTTTCTTTATTTTATACTCTGATACTGCTGATCTGGTGCTTTCCCTTCACCTCCTGGGAGGGGTTGTGGACTCATCTGGCTGCCAGTTGTTGATTTTGTCTGGCCCTGGGATCATCGATCGATACTTTGAGAAGGATACTTTGTAAGTTCATTCGACCAACTGCCATATGGTAGGTGGGTTCATCACAGCTGGTAATAGTACCTCACCTCTTTCGTGTGTTTGCCCTGCAGTATCTACGAGTACATTCATCGGCCCACCAGGACCCTACACCAATGATTCCATTTGGAAATGGAATTTAGAACTGTTCTTTCTTCTACACACTCCACACATGGCCTTTGTCCTCTATTATTGTGCTTGATTTGCATTTTTTCACGCAGTGCTATATATTTAGTACTTTTTTTGTACTTTATCTTTGTCCTACACTTATTTTTTCCACATATTGTTTGAACTTTGTTTGTGTGTTGGTTGCTCACATTTGATTATTGTTTTGTTCTTTGGGTTTAGTGCAGTATTTTCCCCCTATATTCTCATTATTTAATACAGCTGAACATTTTCAAAAAATATGGGGATTTAGTCACACCATATGGCTATATGAGAGAACTAAAGGACTCCACCTATAACACAGGTGGACACTAATAATAGGCAATGATTTGCCTATTATTACCATACGATAGACAAAGAAGTGGGCTTAAGCACTATATAGCGTGACTAAATCCCATAAATAGCCTTGCAGGAGTTAGGCTACTTTCACACTGGGGCGGGAGGGCGCCGCCTTACCGTTGTTTTAGCGGCGCTATTTGGCCACTATCAGCCGAAAAAGGGTTAAACCCGCGCACAAAGCGTGGCTTTGCCGACGTGTTTGCAGCGCTGCCCTATTGTTTTCAATGGGAAGGGGAGCTTTAGGAGCGGTGAATTGCTCCTATAGCGCTGCAAAGGTGTGGCTTGTAGGACTTTTTTTTACCGTCCTGCAAGCGCACCGCTCCCTCTGGCTTTCACATTTGAGTGAATTGAGCGACTCATTCAGGGCGCTTTGCAGTTGCTATTTTTAGCGCTATAGCTGTAATGTTTTGTTCTGTTTGGGCTTATGGCTGCACCATCTTTAAACACTTCAGCCCCGGAAGAATTTACCCCCTTCCTAACCAGAGCTCTTTTTGCGACACGGCACTTTACACACAATTGCGTTACTTTAACTGACAATTGCGCGGTCGTGTGACGTTGCACCCAAACAAAATTGACATCCTTTTTTTCCCATAAATAGAGCTTTCGTTTGGTGATATTTGATCACCTCTGCAGTTTTTATTTTTTGCGCTATAAACAAAAAAAAGAGTTTAAAAAATGTGTCACTTTTTGCTATAGTAAATATCCCCCACAAAATATGTAAAAAAACTATTTTTTTCCTCAGTTTAGGTTGATATGTATTCTTCTACATATTTTTGGTTAAAAAAAATTGCAATAAGCGTATATTGATTGGTTTGCACAAAAGTTATAGCGTTTACAAAATAGGGGATAGTTTTATGGCATTTTTATTGAAACTTTTTCTTTATTTTTTTACTAGTAATGGCAGCGATCTGCAATTTTTTTCGTGACTGCGATATTATGGCGGACACATCGGACACTTTTGACACTATTCTGGGACCATTGTCATTTATACAGCCATCAGTGCTATAAAAATGCACTGATTACTGTGTTAATGACACTGGCAGGGAAGGGGTTAAACACTATGGGGCGATTAAGGGGTTAAGTGTGTCCTAGGGAGTGGTTCTAATGGGGGTTTGGCTAACACTGACATGACAGCGATCACTGCTCCCGATGATAGGGAGCAGTAGATCTCTGTCATGTTGTTAGGCAGAACAGGGAAATGCCTTGTTTACAATGGCATCTCCCCATTCTGCTGCTCCATGACATGATCGCGGTCCCCTGGCGGACATCGAGTCAGTGGAACCCGCAGGCATAGTCATGGAGTATGCGACGCTCGTGCGCCCACAATGCCGCAATTTAGAGGGGGCATACCTATACGCCCATTTGCCCAGCTGTGCCATTGTGCCAACATATTATTATTATTCACGATTTATATAGTGCCAACAGTTTATGCAGTGCTTTACAATGTAGAGGGGGGACAGCACAATTACAGTACAATACAGAAGGGACAGGAGAGCCCTGCTCATAGAATTTACATTCTAAAGGAAGGGGGTTGTGGTACAAAAGGTAATAGATGCGGGAATGATTTTGATTGGGTTGTTAGGTGGGTGTGGGATAGGCTTCCTTGAATAAGTGAGTTTTCAGGGATCTCCTAAAGGTGGGCAGGTTAGGGGCTGATCGGATATACTGGGGTAGGGAGTTCCAGAGGATGGACGAGGCTCTGGAGAAGTCCCGAAAGCGAGCATGATGTACCTGGGGGCAATGTTGTGGATGGTCTTGTATGTTGTGGTTAGCATTTTGAATTTTACACTGTGGGGTAGGGGAAGCCAGTGAAGGGATTGGCAGAGAGGAGCAGCAGTTGTGGATCGGTTAGTGAGATGTATTAGTCTAGCAGCAGCATTCATAATAGAGTGAAGGGGGGATAGCCTGCGTAAGGGTAGGCCATTAAGGAGAGAGTTGTAGTAGTCAAGGTGGGAAATAATCAAGGAGTGAACGAGTTGCTTTGTGGTGTCATTAGTCAGGAAGGGTCGAATTCTGGAGATGTTGTGGAGGTTAAGGCGGCAGGATTTAATCAGTGATTTGATGTGGGGGCTGAAGGAGAGGTCAGAGTCAAGGATTACACACCCAGCACCCTGACATGTGTGGAGAGACCAATGGTTGTGCTGTTGATCTTAATGGTAGTCATGGGGGGGGGGGGGGGGGGGGGCAACCGGGAAGGAGGAAATATAACAAGCTCAGTTTAAGAAAGATTGAGTTTGAGAAAGTGGTGTGACATCCATACCGAGATGTCATTCAGTAAGTTTGAGATCCGTGAGGAGATCGAGGGAGTGAATTGAGAAGTGGAGAGATAGATCTGGGTGTCATCAGTGTAGAGGTGGTATTGGAAGCCATGGGAGGTTATCAACTGGCCCAGGGAGGAAGTATAGAGCAAGACTAGATGGGGCCCAAGGACAGAGCCTTGGGTTACCACAACAGAGAGAGGAAGAGGAGTAGAGGAGATGGAGTTATAAGTGACGCTGAAAGTGCGCTGAGATAGGTAGGAGGAGAACCAGGATAAAGCAGAATCACAGAGGCCAAGGGAGTGTAGTTTGCTGCCTTTGACACATTTGACCACCTGCTCTTCCTCAACAGAGAGGTCTAAGAGTATGAGCATGAAGTAATGGCCTTTGGTTTTAGCAGTTAGTAGGTGATTGGTGAGTTTTAGTAGAGCAGTTTCAGTAGAATGTTGTGGACGGAAGCCAGACTCTACGGGTTCGAGAAGTTTGTTGTCCGTGAGGTATCAACTCCTTCGGTCATGGACAAGGCATTAGATGAGCTTGGAGGCAAATGGGAGCAGGGAGATGGGTCCTCAGTTATTAAGTTCTTAGGTTATTCAAACAGGTGGGGTCTAGTGAAGGTTTTTTAAGTATGGGGGTAACCAGTGCATGTTTGAGCTGGGAAGCAAAAGTGCCGGAGGAGAGGGAGAGGTTGAAAATGTGGGCTAGGGAGTTAGGATAGAGTGGGAAGGTGGTCGCAGTAATTGTGAGGGGACAGGGTCCAGGGCACAGGTGGTGAGGTGGGCCATGGAGAGGAGTTTATCATCTTCATTGGTGGTAACTGGGCAGAAGGAGGAGAGTATTGAGTGTGGTGTTGGACCTGATGTGTTGGGTAGGGGAGGAAGTTGAATGTTGGATATCTCCTTACGAATCTGTTGAGCAGTAAGCAAGTTGTTGGGTGGTGGCAGTGGGGGGTGACGTAAGGAATATATCAGCTCTTGGGTATGCTGGATTAAAAAAAAAAAATAGGGTTACATCAGTTAGCACAGTGAACATTCTATTGTTGATGGTATGGTATTGATGTGGCCGTTTGTGACCCTTCATATAAAGAATGATAAAAAGTGTTGCCTGATTGTGACTTACCCTATTGATACTCCACTTTGGCCTGACCTGTAGACCCCATTACTGATCTTCCCAAACATATTTTGGAGTAACATGCCATCCTCTGACTGGATGAGGGGCACTTGTGCGTGCTTACTTCTGAGCCCATCTGCTGCATCCATTGACACAGACAGCGTGACTTGAACACCCCCCCCACCTCCCTCATCAATGGCTTTGATTGACCAATGGCTCTTGGTGCCTCAGCAAAGCCAGAAAGACCCAGAAGTGAGGGGAGAGAAGATCTGCAGACGTGCACAGTTCAGGATCAAATGTGGGTTAAGGTAAGTACGGGGGGGGGGAATTGTTTAGGCTTTAGAACCCACTATGTCCATCACCGATCCTAAGTGATAGTCCTGTTTCTCTGTACGCAGACACATCTTTATGTCCAGACCTAAATTAAATAACTTTAGCTCGGTCTGACACACCTGTATAAAGTCTTTGTCCAGAGGAATAGGAGAGTACTCTTGGGAGTATCACCTTGGACTGGTCATAGTGATTTAAGGCGTGTATTCATTGTACATGATAGGATTTGTTATACTCGGATAAGAGGATTTCATGTTTTGTTTGACACAGGTGTATTTCTGTGTCTGATACCACATCAAGACCATTATGACCTCCTGGTGTGCCTTTCAGCCATCCCGGAAATCATATATTGAGAACTCCAGCCATTGTGTTAGATCCAGTGCCACCACTCAATATTATTTACGGAGATCCTCCTATCCATTTATGAAATAAAAATAAAAAGTTAAACCTTTTTGTTTGGGGAAGGAAGTAGATATTTCACAAAAAAAAATGTAATTTACAGAACATCTTAACTTGTTTAACCCCTTTCTGCCGCCGCCTCCCAGTCCTTTAAGAGGTTATAAATGCTGGGAGGGGGAAACGAGCATTCCAATCATGTGACCGCTGTGGCTGGAAGGATCAAATGCCACCAAAAGAGAGATCCATTTGTGGGGAAAAAAAAAGAACATCAATTTTATTTGGATACAATGTCGCACGACCGCGCAATTGTGGCCTGGTCAGGAAGTGGGTAAAACCTTCCGGAGCTGAAGTGGTTTAACTGATAAATTGGATATGTATGTAAGGGCTCCTGCGCTATGTGTAAAATTAATTAAAAGGCACAATTCTATTCTGACAGGAGCAGCAAACACTTTATGAGTTGGCTCTCAATAATGTGAAAATGAAAGAAAGGGGGGGTGTGTTGCGCTTCCTAAATTCAAATAAGCTAGCAAAAATAGAAATTAATCAATAGTGTCAAAACAAAGAGGCGCAATCGTGCTTAATCAAACAATCAAAAATTGCATCCAAAGTGCATCTGTGCATAGCATAAAATCAAATAATTCAAAGTGCATCTGTGCATAACTCCAGTGTCAACAACAGTGATACTGCGATAGGCAAAATAAGGTGCATATAGTAGAAATTATTATACATAGAGTGCATGTAACAGCTAGAATATAAAATATAAAAAATAGCAGCAGCAAAAAAAAATGTTTTTTTTAACAATAGCAGCGAACAAGTGAGTCTAATTAAAGTGTCCCATACATAGTCCAATCGTAAATATTAGAATGCAATATCACAAAATAGTAAGGTGCAATGTGCCAAGCCAGCTCTCTTCCATTCCAGTGATTTTTCATGTAAGTGCTGATCACACTAGATAATTACCTCACTGCTGCAAGGTATGCAGCAAAGAAATAGCCTTTTGCAAGAAGCACTTGAAGCAAGGGGATGACTGGAGAGAGGAACTTCTAACGATACCACAAATCATCCGATTTCCTTGTGAATGTTACCAGCGTATGCACTCAAGGGATAGATAAATAACATCCACCATAGTGTAGTATGTAAAACCATCAACTTTATTTAAACAGATAATTATCTACTCACAAGTGGATACAGATAGAGCGCACAGCTAACAGTAGACCGACGAGCGTCTCGCTCGGGTGTAAACGTCACTTCCGGTTTCCTACGCGTTACGTCACACAATCACTTCGACTGGGATGTTTCTAAGGCGGCCGGAAGCTGTTTTTGAGAGCACTGGGCGGGCATGTTCCACCCTTCATTAGCATATTACGTCGCGTTCGGGGCATGTTTCAGAGGGAGTGAACGGACCAATAGGGCCAGGCGGATATGTCCCGCCTTCTGTTTACCTATCACGCCGCGCTCAAGGCTTGTTGTAGACAGGGCGGGCGAAAACGGAGAAAAAATTAAATAAATAAACTTACTATAAAAACGATGGGCAAACAGAGATGCCAAGTCCATAATAGTAGAAATTGCAACAGAGACTATTTACCCAACATCACGCCATTTGGTATATGCTCTCCCATCATAGATAGAGGCAGGCCCTATAGATTAAAGTACAGGACTACGCCGGCGGCCATTTTCTTGGAGACTACAGGTCTATCTCGGGGGCAGCCATTACTTTGGTGGTAGAGATCTGTTCATATACTAAGGCATAGGATCGTCGTCAATGATGGATACAACCATTTTTTCAATAGTGGGCATCTTTTAACGTATTTATACATAGGCTTGTCTCGTTGCTATTGATTCACTTTATTAATTTAGATCTCATAATCCAAGAAATAGAGTAAGATTCTATGAACCGAATGAAAAGGACAAATATAAAAAAAGACAAATATAAAAATAAAGATGATGTATATATATATAGAAATCAATTCTTTCAACGTATATATATATATATATATATATATATATATATATATATATACAATGCATGGGAGGCCTGAATAGGCCACCATACTAAAAATCGAATAGGTACCAGGAAAAAATACTAAAACCTATAAGACCGATTAAAAATTAATTAAAAATGGGGAAGGAAGGCGCATGCGCGGCAGCTCGATGGACGGACGCTTCCCCTGAGAGCTCCGCTCCGCTCCAGCCTGATACGCCCGCCAGAGCGAACATTAGCGGAAGAAAACCGGCCGGATCGCTCCACCGTCCACACGAAGCTCCGGGGATCCCGATCGTATGCCCGGCGGCTCCGCCAGACGGGATTTATCCCGTCAACTCGACCCCGGAGCTCAGGCCTCAGAACGTGCCAAGATGGCGGCCGCCATTTCCCCGCGAGGCCTACCTCAGAATCCAGGCCAATCCGCCGCGGAGATGCAAGGTTGGGACACACTAACGGAGGGACATCATCCTCAGACTGTGAGTGATAATCTGGCTCAGCCATTTCTGTCCCCTGCGTCCACAGAGTTGCTTTTGAGTAGAGTGCTGGATGGGCCCCCCACCTCCCCCATGGAGGACATCATCAATACCCCTGATCACCATAGTACTCGCCCTAATACTGCCCAGCATTCCCCTCATGATCTATCTTCTCTGATGAACACCTTTTCTGAGATGTTAGCCAGAGGATTGGCCCAAACTGCTGCTCAAATTACATCCACCATTCAGGCTGATCTTCTCCATTTGGGAACCAGAATTGAAGCTATTGAATTTAAAACAGACCAAATGGCAGCTGTGGCTAATCAAAATACTGACAGGATTCAGGACCTACATGAACAACTGGACTTTGCATACTCAAAAATAGATGACCTCGAGAATAGATCTCGCAGATACAATTTTAGGCTCAGAGGCCTCCCGGAATCATTTAAAGACACAGACAAGACTGTTCGTGAGTTCATCAAAACTCTGATCCCTGACATTCCTGACCACCGCCTGGAGCTGGACCGAGCCCATCGGGCTCTTCAATCCCCACGACAAGATGGCCTTCCTAGGGACATTGTGGTGAAATTTTTTTTGGTGTAAAGGAGGAGGTCATGCGCAAAGCCAGAGTCACCGAAAACCTTTCCATCCAGGGTCATCCGATACAACTTTTTGCTGATCTTTCACCGTACACAATACAGCAACGGAGATCACTCAAGCCCCTCTTACAAGTCCTGATGCAAAAATCAATTACTTACAGATGGTCCTTTCCATTGCGCCTGAACTTCTCATTTCAGAACAAACCTTACAGCTTCTCCAACTTAGTGGAAGGGGAACGCCTCTTTCTTCGACTGGGCCTCATATCCCATTCTCCCGCTTCGACACCTGATACAAGGAACCCGACGTCGGCCAAACGTCCTCCTCCTTCTAGCCCCATCCAACCTCTATGGCAAAAGCAGCAAGCAAAACGCTCTAAAGACGGTCGTCCACCCTAAAGCGAACTCAAAAACTCTTCTTTTTGATTTTAATGAAAGGGCGTACTCATTTTTCAGCCCTAGTTCTTCCGGTGGTTCATTTAAGTATCCTCAGAATTTTCTTTTTGTTTCTGTATTTTGTGTGTTTTTTTTTCTCAACATGTTTTAGGGCCCTCTCTTCCAATATCCCCCTGTTTTAGGCGGAATGGCTGGAGCGGCTGCACTTCGCCTCCCTGTGCTTCAGAGTGAGCCCCTGATTGTTTTCCTGGGCCCACCTGGAGACCACTTTTGACCCTCCCTTGGGTAGACCCCAGGGCAGGGAGATCCTAGGGGCTAGGACGGCGGCTGTCCTACCCCACATGAGATCTTGGTTAACACCTAAGCCGCACCCTTTTTTATTTTTGGTGCTTATTGCTTTTCTTTTATCTTTTCATCTATTTAATTTACTTTTATTGTTGTTTGCTTCACATAATTTTGTGATTTTCTTTTTTCTCTTTTTTCACTTTTTTGCTAATCCAGAAATGAGTTACTCATACCCGATGCTTGTTCTCGCAGGATTTCATTGTTCTACTATTTGTTTGAATGACCAGACTGTCAATACTAACCTATGTTTTTTTTCTCTTATAGTTTCTTTTTCCTTCCTCTTCTCCTTCTTCTTTCGTGTCGGTGGGACACCCTGCACTGTGGTTGCTGACCACCAGATGTTCCCTGTTCACCCGAGGTCTGCACCTTTTGAGCTCTCCCGTTCCCTACTATTAGTTTCGGTAAGGTCTATAACGTTGATGTTGCGTGTTGCTCCCCTTCTGATCGATGCATTCTGACACTACTAATCTGGTCCCACTAAAGATTGCCTCTCATAATGTCCAAGGGATGAACTCGCCTGTGAAACGGCGCAAATTGTTCAACCACTACAGTTCCCAGGGACTTGACATACTCCTTCTACAGGAAACCCATTTCCCATCTTCTTATAACCCTCCCTTCATGCATGGCTCATACCCTCAGTTTTTTTTATCCAATGCACAGAATAAGACGAAGGGAGTAGCCATCTGTTTCAGAAAACATCTAAAATTTTCCCCTTCAGAAGTGGTGAGGGATCAATTAGGCAGATATATTTTGGTTAAAGGCACGATAGACGGCGTACACTACTCCGTAGTTTCTTACTACACCCCTAATAAAGGCCAGGCTTCCTTTTTTGCCTCCATGATGTCCTCCATCGGCCCTCAGCTGGAAGGTAAAGTTATTATGGGTGGTGACACGAATATTCCTTTCGATCACTCTCTGGATAAATCAGGCTCTGGCAGCCCTAATACACGGAGGCCCCCAAAGCAAAGTACCAAAATAGCCTCTTCTCTTCGGGCCCTGGGCCTGGTGGACATTTGGAGGGAATTAAACCCAAGATCTAAAGATTATACACACTACTCTGCCCCTCATCGCCTCTATTCTAGGATAGATCATATATTTATTCAATCACAAAACATTCCTGAGGCTCAGAAAGCAGTCATCAGGGACACCTCCCTTTCCGATCACTCCCTAGTTGTTCTTTTTCTACTCCGTTCTCATAACTATCCCAAGCATTTCACCTGGAGGCTTAATGAAAGCATTTTAAGTGATCCGGCACAATGTGAAATCCTTGCGCACGAAATTTTAGAATATTTCCGCATCAATAATACTGCATCTATATCCCCAGACACCCTCTGGGCCGCCCATAAGGCGGTGATTAGGGGGAAAATTATTCAGATCACCTCACGACTAAAGAGAGAGAGGGCAGCGGTTATTTCCGACCTCCAAAGGTCATTTCAAGCACTCAGTAAATCTCATAAACGAAACCCCACCAAGGTTTGGAATCCCTTGAATCCACTCGAGTAGCCTTAAATCTGGCTTTAACCACGGAGGCTGAAAAACAGCTTCGCTGGTCTGGTGCCCGTTTTTATTTCCAAAAAGATAAGATTGGTACTAAACTGGCGGCGAAATTGTCTCCTAAACCTCGATCTGTTCACTTCCCTAGGATACGCATGCCAACTGGAGATCTCACCCAAAACCCGTGCAAGATTATGAAAGCATTTCAGGAATACTACACCTCACTTTATAAAAATGACACTATTGACTCTCCTACTCACATAGTTGATTTTCTGAGTAATCTTCCTCTTCCGAAACTCTCTAAGGAACACTCTGATATCATGGATAGCCCGGTTACGGAGGCGGAAGTTATTCAGGTTATTAAACAGCTTAAAACACAATCAGCTCCAGGCCCTGATGGCTTCTCGGTAGCATACTATAAAAAATTTTCAACTCAACTCATCCCATATATGGTCCGATTTTTCAACCATATTAGATCCGAATCTCCCCTGGATGGAGCCCTGAACCTGGCCTATGTCTCAGTCATTCCCAAACCGGGCAAAGATGCATCTTTAGTATCTAATTATCGCCCGATCTCTTTAATAAATAACGATCTCAAAATCTTGACGAAAGTTTTAGCCAATAGGCTCTCTTCTTATATAGCACTTTACATCCACAAAGACCAGGTGGGCTTCATCCCGGGGAGACAGGGACCAGACCAAATTCGGAGAGCAATTGATATTATTTCCCTCCTCAATTCACAATGGGACGGTGGCCCTCAGCAAGCAGGCTACCTCCTCTCCATTGACCTACAAAAGGCATTCGACACAGTAACCTGGCCCTATCTTTTTAAGGTCCTGGAGCACTGGGGTTTTGGCCCACGATTTTTGGGGATCTTGCGAGCTTTGTACTCGAACCCCCTTGCCCGGGTTCGTTTGCAAGGCTGTTATTCCGACCCTTTCCCCATTGAAAAAGGGACAAGACAAGGTTGCCCACTTTCCCCCATCCTTTTCGCTATCGCCATTGAGACATTGGCCATAGCGATCAGGCATAACCCTAACATTAAAGGTGTCCTTTGCGGAGGACAAGAACACAAATGCGCACTATTTGCGGATGATATCCTCATGTTGGTTACGTCCCCACTAATCTCTACGCCCAATATACTTTCCCTGCTTGACCAGTTTAGTAGAATTTCAGGTCTCCATGTTAATGTCTCCAAATCCATAGCCTTAAATATCACGGTTCCTCCTGAGTTACTACAGAATATTCAGAATCACTTTCCAATTCATTGGTGCACGTCACATTTCCCATACCTAGGAATTAACCTCACGCCGAAATTCGAAACCCTTTTCTCTGCGAACTTCCCAGCTGCCTTTAAATCACTTACTGCTGACCTGTCCTCCTGGTCCGAATTCGAGCTTTCTTGGCTAGGACGCATTAATTCTATAAAAATGACTTTCCTCCCACGTATCCTATACCTATTTAGGGCTCTCCCTATCCCAATTCGCAAATCGCAGTTACATAAAATCCAATCCAGCATATTACAATTTATCTGGGGCTCCAAAGGTAGGAGATGCTCTAAACATATCTTATATCGTCTTAAATCTCAAGGGGGACTTGCCCTACCTAATATATGGTGGTACTATCAAGCAGCGAGGCTAGCCCAGTTTTCCATTGTCTATACTAGGGGTACCAAACCTGACTGGGTTGCTATGGAGAGACAAGCAGTCCCTAGACACACGTTAGACTATCTCATCGGAGTTCCAACCAAAATGAGACCTCCAATTTTAGCCCCCACTCTCTCTCACTCCTTGTCCCTGTGTGACCTTTTGTATAAAAATTCAGCCCTGATCTTTCCATGGCGCCCACTGACGCATATCTTTCATAACCCTAAATTCCCTCCTGGATTGAATATTTTTGCTTTCAAATGGTGGCTCAATAAAGGCTTATTTAGAATAGGGAATTATTTCACCCCCTCAGGTCCCTTCTCCCTTTCCTACTGCCGCAAAAAACTGGAAATGCCAAATGAGGAGAGGTTCCGCTTTTCACAGATCTCACACTTCCTCCATTCTTTATGGCCGGATAAATCAATCCCCCTTAAAGTTACAAATTATGAAACATGGTGTTCGGATGTAGTTGATCAGAGGGGAGGAATATCCATTATCTATTCATCCTTGGCCTCGGCTATGTCGAAACCTTCTTATGCCCAGGCTTGGGAGAAGGATCTAGACTTGCAATGGGAGAGCGACAAAGGGTTCTCCTGCCTCCAACGGTCCTATAAGGGCATTATGAATGTGTCTCTGATTGAAGCTAGTCTCAAAATTCTTCTTAGATGGTACAGAGTTCCCTACCTTATTGCAAAAATTTATCCTGACGCATCTCCGTCATGTTTTCGTCAATGTAATCATATTGGTACCCTACTCCACACCTGGTGGTCATGCCCACGCTTGAGGGGCCTTTGGAATAAGACCTTTGCTCTGCTACGCAAACTTACACGTGCCCAGATCCCCCAAACGCCAGATGTTGCATTATTAAACCCCAAAATTGAAGGCATTTCCAAATATTCTCAAGCGCTGATCTTCTTCATCCTCTTAGGCACGAGAATTACAATAGCTGCCCACTGGAAAAAAACGACAGTTTCGTTCTCTGCGGTGAAAAATAAAGTTTCCTGGATCATGACACAGGAGAAAATAGTCAGTACCATACAAGACAAGAAGCGTAGGTTTGAGCTTATATGGGAACCCTGGGCCAAATATTGCCACATCCCACTTTACCCGGGTTATTCTTTCTCTAATTGATGGTTCTTTTGGGTGTCCCACCTTCTCTCGGTTTCTCTCCTCTTTCTCTTTTCTCCTTTCTTCTACTTCTTACCTTTTTCTTACTTTAGCTCACTTTCCCCTGCTCTCTTTACTTTATTGATATCTTTATCTTTCTTCTATTCTTGCTAATGTCTGGTCTATACCGGTTAGGTTTTGGTTTTAACATGGTTAGTAACATAGTTGATCAGGTGGGAGGGGAGGTATACCCCTCTACCTCCTTCCTCCATTGTTACTTGGTTTACGGTGCTGGGGCTTTTACATACTTAGTTATGCTACACTTTCTGTGGAAATAATTAAATAGGATAACCCCCCGTCCTGTTGGCTGGGGAGTCATTGGAGGTCCCTTCTACTTTGTTTCCCACACTGGGGTGGAGCCTTGATAGCTAGCGGGGGGGGGGGGGGGATGGGCAGGGGGAGTCCCCGGTCGCAGCAAGTTCCCGTAAGGGGCGGCTGGGGAGATCCCTTGTTCTTTGCTCTACCGTGTTGCATTGCGGGTGGGTGGGGAAGGTTATTTCTCCCCTGGATGTTCCACCCCCTTGCTCCCCTTCACCCTGTTCTTTTGTATGATCTGTTATCTCGCTTTTATGTTATGGGATCTGACGAAAATCCAGCTTAGACAGCTTATTTTCACTCCCACTCTAGCCTCATACGTGTACTGTTTTTTTTTTCTTGTGTTTGTTTCTTCTTGACAAACTGAGTAACATTTTTGGCCTTATGGCTGGTTAGTTATATATCTGTAACTTGTTTCGCTCATCGAATTCATCCTGTACATTGATGTTTCTATTGCTTTGTACTGCTGTAATCAAAAAAATAAAAAACTTTTGAAAGAAAAATGGGGAAGGATCGCGGAAATGACGTATACATTACAAATCATCCAGAATAATGATGAGCATAAAACATAAAAAATGTAGTAAATTTATATAAAAAAAAAGTCTAGTAATGCATATGGGAATGTAAGAAAAAATAAATATTGAGAGATATATATATAACATAATTATAATGCATCGTAAGGGAGAGAGAAATATGGAGAAATCAAAGGGGCACTAAAAATTACTGATAAAACAATTCAAATCAAATTCCACATTCAGTCCTCTAGGGGCAAAAGTGTCAAGGGCAAATATCCATTTTGATTCTATCTGGCTCAAAGTCCTAACTTTATGCCCACCTCTCCAGTGTTTAATATAGGGGACAATACCCCAGAATTTTAGGTCCCTGGGATCTTTTTTGTGATGGGTAGCGAAATGCTTAGAGATGCTGTGTTTGTCAAATCCCTTTAGGATATTTTGTATATGTATATGGGTGGAAGAAACCCCATTGGAAAAAAAAACAATAACAATAATAAGAAGTACAGCCACGTTGATAACTGGCATCACCCTCCTTATGAACAACCTCGAGGACCATACCATCCCCCATATGTAAGAAATCCTGCTCCCTATTACGAATATAATCACAGAGAAAGAGATGATATTTTGTATATGTTCCTTGAGCCTAATCTTCAAAGGCCTTTTTGTGCGGCCTACATACTGAAGGCCGCAGCTACATTCTAGGACATATACAGCACCCTCTGTATTACAACAGATAAAATCCTTGATTTTATGTGTGTTACCAGTACTTGTGGACGAGAATTGGAAGACTTTGTTAGGTTTACTTGCTCTTGTGCATGCAAAGCACCTCTTACATGGATAGAAGCCTTTTCCTGTAAAGAACGTAAAGTTCTTTACGGGTGGGTCTGGTATATTTTTCACTATCATATCTCTTAATGTTGGAGCACGTCTATATATAAACTGTGGTCTAGGTGGTAAAACCTCATGTAGATCTTTGTCGTTCAGCAAAATATGCCAATGTTTATTGATTATTTTTTCTACAGTTTTATATTGACTGTTGTAATCAAGAATTATTGCTCCGTCTTTTGATTTCCTGTTTTTATTTTTATTCTCTTGCGTTCTTTTTTCTTTGAGGAGATCTTGGCGATCCATCTTCTCTACTTCCGATATTTTCTCTAGGATTGTACCCTTGTCATAGCCTTTCTCATAGAATCTCTGGCCCATGGATTTCGCTTGTTCCAAAAAGACTTCATGTTTACTGCAATTTCTACGCAGTCTCATGAACTGTCCTTTAGGGATGTTAAAAAGCCAGTTATGGTGATGGCAACTCATTACTGGGAGGTAACTGGTTTTATCGACACTTTTAAAGTGTGTTTTTGTCTGCAGTCTCTCATCTTCCTGTATAATTGCTAGATCAAGGAAAATTACCTCTTTTTCATCTGTGTTCCATGTCAATATTATATTCATATCGTTGAGATTCAATTTCCGTTGGAATTCACTAAGCCTGGTACTACTTCCTTTCCAAAGTAGTATAATATCGTCGATGTATTGTCTATACATCACCAATTCTCTGGGTGTGTCGGAGAAGACTGTATTTTCCTCCCATTTCGCCATAAACAGTCCGGCGATGCTAGGTGCGAATTTAGCACCCATTGCGACGCCCGTCGTTTGATGGTAAAACTTCCGATTGAACCAAAAATAATTATTCTTTAAACAGAAATCAAGGCATTTAACTAGGAATTTCCTCTGTGAACAGATAAGATCTGAGTGTTTTCTTAAGCCCCATTTAACAGCTTCGCAGGCCTCATGGTGGGGAATTATAGTGTAGAGTGAGGTTTCGTCCGCTGTTGCGAGAATAAACGGTCCTTCGTTCAAGAATTCTTCCAAGATCTGCAGGATATGCTTTGTGTCTTGGAGATATGCTTTGGTCCTTTTAACGACTGGCTGTAGAAAGCTATCTATATAGGATCCTATCCTCGAAGTTAGTTTGTCTATACCATTTACTATAGGCCTAGGGGGAGGATTGGTTTTGTCTTTATGAAGTTTAGGTAGATCGTAGATTATTGGGGTCCTTACCGATTCTGGTATAAGAAATTGTGCTTCCTTTTTGTTCAGCACTGATTTTTTCAAACCCAAATGTACCACTAGTTCAAGTTCCTTTCTTCCTCTAAATACAGGATTTTTTGGTAGTAGCCTATAAGTTTTTGTATCATTTAACAGATTTAACATGGTTTCATTGTACTGAGTTTTTGACAATATTACAATACCTCCTCCTTTATCGGCCGGACGGATCACTATATCTTTGCGCTCACTTAGTCGCTTCATTCCGCATTTCATATAATTTGGTTCTATCTGCTTCTTGATATCCAAAGTTTTCAAGTCTTCAACAACTATTTTTTTTAAAACATCTACAAATTTGTTATTATTAATTTGAGGACTAAAAACAGACTTATTTTTTAAGGTGCTATGTGTGACAACATTTGGCACAGGGGCCTGAGTTTTTATGGGATTATTAATTAGATATTTTTTTATATTAAGGCCCCTTATATATTTCTGAATGTTTACGTAGGTCTGAAACTTGTCCAAGTTCTTTTTGGGAGCAAATTTCAGGCCCCTGTCTAATACGGCTATTTCTTCTGTCGTTAAGGGGATGCCACTTAGATTAAACACCCCTTCGCCTTTTATTCTCTTTTTCGCTTGTTCTCTCGCTCCCGCTCTTCTGCCTCTCTTCTTTTTGGACTT
This sequence comes from Lithobates pipiens, assembly GCF_037356315.1. Classification (NCBI taxonomy): domain Eukaryota; kingdom Metazoa; phylum Chordata; class Amphibia; order Anura; family Ranidae; genus Lithobates; species Lithobates pipiens. The sequence continues at coordinate 325,646,473 of NW_027507784.1, forward strand.
ATCTCTCTTTCCCCCTGTGCGTCTCTCGTCTTTGGGGGATGATGATCCAGACCTCTTCCTAAAAAAGCCTTATTATCATACGGATCGGGATAGTAGGTCTGGTAGTAATGATCTTCTCTTTCATCATCACGATAATCTCTGAGTGGCGCATAATGGTTGTAGGTGGGAACTGAGTATTGGTCATACGGTCGTTGGTAGGCTTGCGGTGGTCCCCAATCATCTCTTTCTCTGTGATTATATTCGTAATAGGGAGCAGGATTTCTTACATATGGGGGATGGTATGGTCCTCGAGGTTGTTCATAAGGAGGGTGATGCCAGTTATCAACGTGGCTGTACTTCTTATTATTGTTATTGGTTTTTTTCCAATGGGGTTTCTTCCACCCATATACATATACAAAATATCCTAAAGGGATTTGACAAACACAGTGTCTCTAAGCATTTCGCTACCCATCACAAAAAAGATCCCAGGGACCTAAAATTCTGGGGTATTGTCCCCTATGTTAAACACTGGAGAGGTGGGCATAAAGTTAGGACTTTGAGCCAGATAGAATCAAAATGGATATTTGCCCTTGACACTTTTGCCCCTAGAGGATTGAATGTGGAATTTGATTTGAATTGTTTTATCAGTAATTTTTAGTGCCCCTTTGATTTCTCCATATTTCTCTCTCCCTTACGATGCATTATAATTATGTTATATATATATCTCTCAATATTTATTTTTTCTTACATTTCCATATACATTACTAGACTTTTTTTTATATAAATTTACTACATTTTTTATGTTTTATGCTCATCATTATTCTGGATGATTTGTAATGTATATGTCATTTCCGCGATCCTCCCCCATTTTTAATTAATTTTTAATCGGTCTTATAGGTTTTAGTATTTTTTCCTGGTACCTATTCGATTTTTAGTATGGTGGCCTATTCAGGCCTCCCATGCATTGTATATATATATATATATATATATATATATATATATATATATATATATATATATATATACATGTTGAAAGAATTGATTTCTATATATATACATCATCTTTGTTTTTATATTTGTCTTTTTTTATATTTGTCCTTTTCATTCGGTTCATAGAATCTTACTCTATTTCTTGGATTATGAGATCTAAATTAATAAAGTGATTCAATAGCAACGAGACAAGCCTATGTATAAATACGATAAAAGATGCCCACTAGAGGCGATTCAGTTCGCATTGTGCGCTATACAAGTATTTCATTCATTCATTCATTCACTATTGAAAAAATGGTTGTCTCCATCATTGACGACGATCCTATGCCTTAGTATATGAACAGATCTCTACCACCAAAGTAATGGCTGCCCCCGAGATAGACCTGTAGTCTCCAAGAAAATGGCCGCCGGCGTAGTCCTGTACTTTAATCTATAGGGCCTGCCTCTATCTATGATGGGAGAGCATATACCAAATGGCGTGATGTTGGGTAAATAGTCTCTGTTGCAATTTCTACTATTATGGACCTGGTGTCTCTGTTTGTCCATCGTTTTTATAGTAAGTTTATTTATTAAATTTTTTCTCCGTTTTCGCCCGCCCTGTCTACAACAAGCCTCGACGCAGTGTGATAGGTAAACAGAAGGCGGGACATATCCGCCTGGCCCTATTGGTCCGTTCACTCCCTCTGAAACATGCCCCGAATGCAACATAATATGCTAATGAAGGGCGGAACATGCCCGCCCAGTGCTCTCAAAAACAGCTTCCGGCCGCCTTAGAAACATCCCAGTCGAAGTCATTGTGTGACGTAACGCGTAGGAAACCGGAAGTGACGTTTACACCCGAGCGAGACGCTTGTCGGTCTACTGTTAGCTGTGCACTCTACCTGTATCCACTTGTGAGTAGATAATTATCTGTTTAAATAAAGTTGATGGTTTTACATACTACACTATGGTGGATGTTATTTATCTATCCCTTGAGTGCATACGCTGGTAACATTCACAAGGAAATCGGATGATTTGTGGTATCGTTAGAAGTTCCTCTCTCCAGTCATCCCCTTGCTTCAAGTGCTTCTTGCAAAAGGCTATTTCTTTGCTGCATACCTTGCAGCAGTGAGGTAATTACCTAGTGTGATCAGCACTTACATGAAAAATCACTGGAATGGAAGAGAGCTGGCTTGGCACATTGCACCTTACTATTTTGTGATATTGCATTCTAATATTCACGATTGGACTATGTATGGGACACTTTAATTAGACTCACTTGTTTGCTGCTATTGTTAAAAATTTTTTTTTTTTTTGCTGCTGCTATTTTTTATATTTTATATTCTAGCTGTTACATGCACTCTATGTATAATAATTTCTACTATATGCACCTTATTTTGCCTATCGCAGTATCACTGTTGTTGACACTGGAGTTATGCACAGATGCACTTTGAATTATTTGATTTTATGCTATGCACAGATGCACTTTGGATGCAATTTTTGATTGTTTGATTAAGCACGATTGCACCTCTTTGTTTTGACACTATTGATTCATTTCTATTTTTGCTAGCTTATTTGAATTTAGGAAGCGCAACACACCCCCCCCCCCCCTTTCTTTCATTAACTGATAACATAAAACACATAATTTTTTTTTTTAGCTGCTGGCACCTTCGTGCTGCCGGATCGATCCCTGCAGCCTCTTCCTTCCTGCACACTGATAATGTCAGAGGGATCGGACTGCCACACCAGAGCATGGACCATAATCCTGCAATGAATGTGAGGACACAGAGGGACAGTCCATTACTAAAGTATGGGGGGGGGGGGTACCATTTGCCAGGGAAATGGAGGATGAGAAAAGTAAAAGTGCTTTTAGCCTTCCCTAGACTTAACAAACATTTAACTGTGCTGCACTGCAAGGGAGGATTTTGAATTTGGTTTTAATTTACCTAAATATTTTTTTTCTGTAAATCTGTCTGATATGCAGATTTATCCAGTTTCTTAGCTGAAATTGTATGATTTGGGATCAATGCATGCAGATATCTCTCCTTCTTTCCCTTCCTGTGACCTGTATACCAACAAAAAAATTAAGCCCATACAAGATATGATAGGAAGGCTGAGAAAGCTTTTTTTCTCCATTTTTTTTCTTGATTGGTACCTATCTCCAGTGACCTAACGGCATAAAAATAACCTTCGGGGTATAACAAGCAATGATATAATTCCCTTAATGAGCAAAATTCCCTCTAGATAATGTGTCTATGACTGTGTGAGCCTAGAAAACATTATTTAAAGCTAGGATTACTGTCATTTTCTGCTTACGGACCTGAACATCTATTTTACAGGTACCCTGTTCAGTTCAAGGTAAGAGCTGTTATGCCAGAGGATCTCTACCATTGCTATGTGAACACATATGCCACCTCTGGGTGAGGGCTATTCAAATGTGTAGCTGTTCAATACATATTTATAACCAAGTTATCTTTATTTTATTTAAAGGGTGATAAAGGAACACACTTTAACAAGCTCTTGGGTAAGTTGGGTTAAAATAAAACACATCGGTAGAGTGTTTGCTGCACTAACTGCACGAGCAAAGATGTACCTAACTCTGTAGGATGCTATCAATGTGGCCACCATCCATGACCCTTCACATAAAGGATGTGTATAAAAAGTGCAGCTTTATTGTAAAGGTGACTTGAATATCAGGCAGTGTGAGGTATGTACATTCACACAACACATCCAGTATACACTATTACTCAACAAGCCCTCCTAACCGTGTTTTGGAACTATTTGCCTCACCCAGTCCAATCTGTGTTTTTTCTCCTTTATGCTCATGTCAACCCAACTGTTACTTGTTTATCTCCAGTTCTTTTCAGTTTGCTGAATATCTTCCTGTTTTTGCATTAATGTATTACACCTTCATACACCCTTCCCATTCAATGCTCTTTTCTATCAGGAAATGATTAGGGGACCATAGAAGAAGGGGAAAATCAGAGAAAACAGGATCAAACATCCTTTTTACACAATGTGAAGGATTGACCCCTTAGGTTCCACCGTCAATATAACAAGCATGCTTTAACATATACAGACTGATTTTACTGTTGTGGGTTTAGTAACACTTTAAGGGAAGAAGCTGTCCAAACCTGCCTGACCCTATGTGAAAAAGTAATCCCCCCCCCCTTGCTAAATTATTAATGAACTGTGAATAATCACATTTTGGAAAGCTAAGTTACATTTGATTTGCCACACCCAGGCCTGATAACTACCAGACCTGTTGAATCAAAAAAATATTTAAATAGAAGCTGTCTGACAAAGGGAAGCATACTTAAGCCAATGTTTATTTGTTTTTTTTTTGGACCATATTGTTTAAAGTATCTTATTATTCATCATTGTTTTAGATTTAGCAGCTTCTATTGTTTGTTCCAAAATCTTTTAAAAAAAAAAAAAAAAAAATTTTTTTTTTTGCATTATTCGGTCCTTGACGCACCTATGCAGTCGGGTGGTGTTGGTGTCGTCTGCATCGCTGCATTCCTTTTTGTCATGATCGGGAGTTGCGATGCGCACTGGGGGACGCCCTCCGCCCTCCTCATCCAAGATTTTTTTATTTATTTATTTATTTTTTTCTCTTGGCTGGGAGGCGGGGCGCGTTCACCCACTGCGTATCGGCGTCACACTTTCACCACCGTTTGTACGGCATCACTGTTATGGGTGCCGCCTTTCAGGCTAGGTTGATTTACATCCTCATTTCACCTGGAGTGTGGGTGTGGACGCTGACTCGGAGTATGTATATATCCCGGGTCTGGCATTGCTCACTCTTCCATTTGGTGTCCTTGAGTGTGTGACGCTGGGGGCCCCCAGACGGCGGTTTGGCTGTATCCATGGTTGGCGACGGCAGGCGGGACCCGGAACAACTGGGGCTATTCACCTACCATACACTGTCACCCCTTGTTTTCGCGTTTTTTCCACACACAAGGTATTTTTGCACAATCAATCCATATGTCCCTCTTTCTTTACTTTTTTCTGTCACTACTCACTCCGTCACCTGGCATTCAGACTGGGTCATGTCATACACAGCCACTTTCCCCCTCCTTCCCCTTTTTCTTCCGCCCTCTTCCCCCCTTCCCCCCTTTCCCATGCTAACCCTCTCCTACACTCATCACACATCCACCCCAACATTTTCTTTTTTCAACGCATTTTTCTTTCACAATTCTCAGATTATCTGTAGTTCTCACCATGCATTTTTTCACCCATTAGGCTCAGTTTTATATTTCTATATTCGTTTTCAGTTACTAAACGCCCTTGTTGTCCCGGTGGTTGCCTGTGTGTGCATTCTGTGGGCCTCCTCGCCCTTGGATGGGCCTCCTCAACTCCCGTATCATCGCTTTGGGTGCCTAGGCTTTCGGCGCTGCACTTTTGACTGCATGGCTATGTGTAAGTGACCACTAGGTAGGGGTATTTCAATCTCCCCATGTTCCATCATTGCAAACATTAATTTACCACTACTCTGTATTTTCAGACCAATCACGAGCTTGCTCCTGACGAGCGGTAGTAAGCCGCGAAACGCGTAGAGCCAATAATCGCCGTGTATTTTGGTACCCCAATTTCAACTAGCATCAATTCTTGAAAAATTGCATCAACTATGTTGTTTTTTTCTTTACTAATCCACTGCAACAACCAAGAAGTCATAGATTCAAAGTTGTTGCCTACATTGTATTATTTGTTTAATTTATTTCCATATTTGGTTGTCTTATGTATATAATGGAGGTGCGCTTTTATAACCTACTCTGTATTGGTCAGTAAGATTATATAAAACAAAATGTCAATGTTAATAATGTGTCTGTCTGTGCACCTCTTTAATATACATGTAATTTTGTCGCATCATATAATCGCATAACAATATTTCTCCTTTTTTTTCAATAAAAGACCCCGTACTTCATTTAAAGTCCCGCTTAGCTCTTGTTTTTAATTTTATATCTTATATCTGATAGGGATGGAGGCTATGACCTCATTTAAAGTCCCAAAATTTCCCCCTCCCCTTTTCCCATCATGTTACTATTTATCCCTGGACTTCATCCAGACCAGCCCACTTTAATTTTGCAAACGAACACAAAACCAGTATATAAAACTATACGCAATTGTGCAAAAAATCATAAGTAGCATAACATAAGGAGTCCTCACTAACCTCTTTTATTATTTCACTTATTCTCCTCTGTATTTTTCTCATCTTTGTCACATCACTGCGTGAAGTTGAGGGCGAGCCGCGCAGCCATTACTTTGTCACTGAAACCGGCCCACTGAGCCATCGGCCCACCGGGAAACTCCCTGTAGTCCCAATGGCCAGTACATGTCTGACCACAGTTCCTCTCTTGTCTACTGCACAAGTAGCTACTGAATCGTGATGGGTGTATGTGCAGATAGCCTCCTTTGCTCCTTTATACCTGGAAACAAATATATCTCTAACTTTGTCATATTTGAGCTTTCAGAGCTATTTAATAATCTATTTAAAAACTTGTTTGTTTCTCTACCAAAAACTGCTCTCCTTTCTTCTTCAAAGGTGTACCAAGCCAATATTTTGAAGGAGTGTGACCCCATTAAAATAGCATGTATGTACAAATATGTTTTATGAGGAAAGAAATCCATGTCTTAATCCACTAGAGACCGACCAGCTCCAAGATTTGTTAAGCCTGGCAAACACTTTAAGCTTTTTTTTATTCAACCCAGCGGGCTGAACAGAAAAAAACTGAGCAGCTCAGGAAGAGCTCGCCATAATAACTATGCAATGTTAATAGCTCAGCAGATAAATCGATGTACTATGTTCCAACCAGGGGTCTGCTTCCCCGCCAAAACACACTGGTCAGAGCTTCCAGTCATTGGATGGCAGCACTGATTGGATGCCAGATAGGCTGATCTACATGTGAGCAGAATGTCAAACAGTTTCTGTTGAAGCGGTCATGTTGGCCAATATGCAGCCCATGTGTACCAGGCTTAAGCCACAGAGCCTACATGAATATCACCACTGACATAGGCAGTGGGGACTACTGCTCAATTTTTTGGGGGGCGGGGCAAGCCAGCCTCCATTTTTTTGGGGGCCCATGCCGCCAGATCCGCACTTACCCCATGCACAGTCGTGGTTTCCCCTCCCTGTCAGCCACCGTGCAATCCATGCACAGCAGATGGACGAAGCAGCAGGAGAGCAGCCAGGTGGACAGAGCCAGGCTGCCACACACTCCAATGACAGACATCACTATCTTTCTTCTCCCAGCTCAGGCTGCACAGAACTCTGCCTCTGCACATGTCACCACTGGAGACTGCATGCTCACTCCTCTACTCCTCCTCTCCACTGCTTATCCGCTCCAACCATCGCTGCACACATCACAGAAGTGGGTGGGATCACTGCCCCCCGAGCCTATCCTTTTTAAAGCCAATTAGAGCCTCAGGCTTCTAAAAAAACAAACAAAAAAAAAAAAACATTGAAATCAATGCGTCCAGCACCCTGCATCTAGATTAGGGGCCGGGCACATGGATTAGGGGGCAGCGCCCCTGCACCCCTAATGAGTGGGCTGCCACTGGATAGGTGTACACAGCCTATTGCATTAGGGTGTGTACCCCAAAACTGCATGTGTGTGTGTCTGTGTGTGTATGTATATGTATATATATATATGTGTGTGTGTATATATATATATATATATATATATATATAGGTCAAGTCCTGTGGAAAAAAGTGTGGGAACTTCCACCCTAGATCCACTCCCCCACCGATAAAAAAAAAAAATATGCTCATATGCACCAACGCTTCATCAGTGGTATTTTTCATCCAATTTTCGTATTGTGTGTATGAAGCTTAACTGTTAGTACATAAAAAAAACAATCCTCAATAAACATAAATACAGTAATTCTCTGAATAATCAGCATTCATTCCATTGTGCTTCCATGCAAATGTGAACATCATGTTCTGATCTTTATTGGGGAATGTTATTTTGTATATAGAGTGTTTATGTGGTGAGTTTACACTTTTCATTGAGCAGAGTTTGGATAACACAGGGTTAAACGGAAAGGTCATAAATGAACTGCACATTATCTGGACAGAATGCTTGGGGAGTTAGTGATGTGTTCCTGCTTAGGAGATGTATGTTAGAGCCCTGCAGAGTTTGCAGCCCCCTAAGCTAACATACACTCGCTGCTATTCCAACCCTTCACATATTTCCACATAAACTTCCCTCCTGGTATTAAACTTTGCCAGGTATTGTGCTCAGCTTACCAACCCAAACTGATGTTCCTCCTTCAGCTCACATCTCTCCCTGCATGTCCTGTGAGCAGAATAGCTGATCTACCCATCAGCTAGCTGTGATTGACAGGTAGATCGAAACGGAAGCTGTCATGGGGCCCCCTACTGGCAATGCCTGAATGGTCAAGTGTGTGGCACTTACTATTGCGAGCTGTGTCGGTGGCTGCTGGTGTAGCACCTGCCACACAGCTTGCATACTTCAAAGTCTTGCAGGACACGGCTGCTAATGGGAACTGAGTTCCTGTTGTGGAAAAAGTACTTGAGCCCTGTGTGTGTGTGTGTGTGTGTGTGTGTGTGTGTGTGTGTGTATATATATATATATATATATATATACACACACACATACACACACACACACACAAACATTTTAAAATGTAGTAAAACATGGATGGTGTCAGTAGAGTAGTTCACATGTCATTAGGGCAGAGGTTGATGTCAGTCAGTAGAGTAGAGATTGGTGTCAGCATGACAGTAGATGGGGTCAGTCATTAGGACAAAGGACAGTGTCAGTAGGGCACAGATTGGTGTGTGTATGGCAGTGGACAGTGTCAGTGTTTTTTTCTTTTTATTATTTTATTATTTTTTTACATTATTCTTCATTTTTTTACAATTTTTTGGGGATCTTCGCTTGGGTGCTTTGTTGAAAAAGCACCATACAAAAGGTAATAACAAAAGGTAATAACTGTGGGGGATGGAGAAAGTAAAAGTACAGTTGTTAGGTGGGGGCTGGATAGGCTTCTCTGAAGAGAAGGGTTTTCAGGGATTGTCAAAAAGCAAGCAGAATAGGAGCTAGTCTGACAGATTGGGGTAGGGAGTTCCAGAGGATGGGAGAGGCTCAGGCTCGGGAAAAGTCCTGGAGGCGAGCATGGGAGGAGGTAGCAAGGGAACTACAGAGCAGGAGATCTTGGGAGGAATGAAGGGAACGAGTAGGTTGGTGTTTTGAGACCAGGTTATTTTTGATAAGAGTACAACCTCAATGTAAGGTGAGCATGTGGGAAAGTGAGTGTGGAATATCTGGGTATTGCTATGTTGCCACCTGCTTTAGAATTTGATCAATTATTTCTTTTAAATAGTGTTTTTGTTTTTCCTTATAGAATGGAAGGCTTGAATTTTATGGAAAATGAGACATCTCCTCAAATGTTCCACTTATTGCCATTTTCCACCAGAGAAGCAGACAAGCCTTTTTTATTTCTTTTGTTCCTTCTGATATATCTAACAGGTATGCTCGTGAATTCCTTTATAATCCTAGTAATATGGTTTGATAATCATCTCCATACCCCAATGTATCTCTTTCTCTGTAATTTGTCTTTGGTAGACTTGTGTTACACAACATCAACGAGCCCGAAACTGCTGAACATGATATTGACTGAGAATTACACAATCTCCTTCATACAATGCTTCATCCAGTTGGGTTTTTATTGGGCGGCTGGCAGTATAGAAGATCTTCTGTTGTTCACAATGGCCTGCGATCGTTATGTTGCCATTTGCCAACCCTTACATTACCATCGAGTCTTCAACCGCAATCACTGTATACAGATCACCGCTGCTATATGGATTGTAGGGTGTTCAAACTCTATAATGACCACAATCTCTGCCTCCAAAATACATTTCTGTCCCTCCAATATAATCCCGCAATACTTATGTGATGCCAAATCTATCATGAAGATCTCGTGTGCCAATACAGAAGTGCTTTTTATGGAAATATATATTGAAATATTGCTGCTTGCGCTCTGTCCATTTATATGCATTTTGTTGTCATACATCAGAATAGTTTGTGTGATCCTTAATATCAAATCAAAGGAGGGAAGAGGAAAAGCCTTTTCTACTTGTTCATCGCACCTTACTGTGCTAATTCTCTTTTATGGCACAAGTATAGGCGTCTACATCATGCCGCGGTCACTTCACTACAAAGTGATGGAACAGGTGCTCACCGTTCTGTACACGGCAGTCACACCTGCTTTGAATCCCTTGATTTACTGCTTACAGAATAAAGATGTTAAGACTGCGGTTCTAAGATTTTTGGGGGGGGCAAAGCAAACAAACCCCCCGGCAGGTCCGCACTCACCCCATCCACGGTCGCGGCTTCCCGGCTTCTCCTCCTGGCTAATCCGATCTTAAGATTTGCTTCCTTTCCTAATTGGCCAGGAGGAGAAGCCGTAAGACAATATTAAATATTGATTCGCTAATATCACAAGTGGGTGGGTTTGGGGTGCAGTGCTCTGCGCACAAAGCCCAATCTTTTTGAGGCCAATTAGAGCCCCACGCTTTAACCATGTGCTTCCAGAAGGAAAAAAAATCACATAGAAACCTATGAGTCCGGCACCCCGCATGGAAATTAGGAGAGCGGCGCTCCTTATGGACTGGCTGCTGCTGCTGGAAAGTGCAAAACCTGATGCAGCTCTGCACAGAAACCAATCACCTTCCAGTTCGTTTTTTTAGACGCTAATTGGCTACCATGCACAGCTGCACCAGATTTTGCACTCTTCAGTTTTAGTAAATCAACCCCGCTGTATTTGAAAAGGATTTCATATTATGATAACCTAATAAGGATACTATAGTCTTATTTTTTTTGGACATAAATGTAGCGTGACCCACGTACTGGAAATAATATATATATATTTTTTTTTTAAATCTCTTTCTTGTTTTTTTTCCTTTAAATCAACAAAACTAACACAAATACATTACACAAAATTCAGGTCCTTTTTTTTCCCACAAATAACATTTTATTTTGGTGGTATTTGATCACCTCTGCGGTTTTTATTTTTTGCGCTATAAACAAAAAAAAGAGCGACAATTTTAAAAAAAAAAGCAATATTTTTTACTTTTTGTTAATAGATATCCCCCAAAAATATATAAAAAAAACTAAATTTTTTCCTCAGTTTAGGCCGATATGTATTTTGCTACATATTTTTGTAAAAAAAAAAAAAAAAAAAAAAAAAAAATACGCAATAAGTGTATATTGATTGGTTTGCGCAAAAGTTATAGCGTCTACAAAATAGGAGATAGTTTTATGGCATTTTCATTATTATTTTTTTTTATTAGTAAGGCTGCGAGCTTTGATTTTTATCATGACTGCGACATTATAGCAGACACATCAGACACTTTTGACACTATTTTGGGACCATTGTCCTTTATACAGCGATCAGAGCTATAAAAATGCACTGATTACTGTGCAAATTACACTGGCAGGGAAGGAGTTAAACACTAGGGAGTGATCAAGGGGTTAAATGTGTCCTAGGGAGTGATTCTAACTGAGGGGGGGGTGGGCTTTCACTCACATGACAGCAATCACTGCTCCCAATGACAGGGAGCAGTGATCTCGTTCATGTCACAAGGCCGAATGGAGAAATGCGTTGTTTACATAGGCACTTCCCAGTTCTCCGTGACACGATCACTGGGACACCGGTGGAAATCGAGTCAGTGGGTCCTGCCATTTAAAGGGGACGTACAGGTACGCCCATTTGCTCACCAATGCCATTGTGCCGACATATATCGGTGTGCAGTGGGCGGCAAGTGGTTATCGATATCAGCAATATATGTATCAATATCATATCTAAAAATTACTATTAAAGATTAGAAGTCAATATTGTTGGGGGGTGCCGTGTAGGGCTCCTCCAACTGCTTAGCCCAAATTTTTGGTATTTACGGGGACAACCCCTGTTCACATAGGTGTCTCTATGTAATGGTAAACTATTATTAACCAGTTGTTTCCGGTATACTAATGTGTGCGGGAAAGGCTTTTTCCAATACAGGGCAATAGCTTTTCTGGCATAAAACGGAGTAATATTAACGAATGTCAACTCTGACTCTGGAAGAATATCCTTAACCCTTTAAACGTACTGTACCACCATTTGGTAGCGCACATTTTGAGTCACAAAAGCTTTTTTCTAAGTGAGGACTTTGTTGGGTTTGGTTAACCCTTTAATCTTACTGACATAGTAACCAGCATTTGAGCATGTAAAATAGATTTTAACAAAGCCACCACCTCCATCCAAAACCCTACAATGTATGCACAAGTCCAGAAAATGTGTGTGAAATCTCCCAGAGCCACAGCCAACAGTCGGGAGAACATGTAGGGCTCATCTTGTGAAGTCGGTATGGTGTAAAATATTCTCTATGAACCAATTTTAATTGAATTAAACAGTCTCTTAAGAAACCAAAGCTCGAAAGGGAGAATCCCACACTTCATCCCAATCATCATTGTCTAAATCAGGAATGTCCCGCAGCCATCTCGCCATAAGGTCCTCTAACACCGGGGGAGAAATTGTTAAAAAGTTTGATACAATCTGGAAGTAGGTTTCTCCGAACAATCAGGCCGAAGTACCATTTCCAAAATAGACTGTTCGATCATTGGGTTAGGTTTGTGGAAACTGGGCATTGAAGGCTTGGGAAAGCTGATAATATCTAAAGAAATGAGAACTGGGAAAATTAAAATTTAAGGTGAGTGAAGCGAAGGAGGATAACTTCTGAATAATTACGACCTGAGAAACCAACTTAACATTATACTTAGTCCATACAATAGGTTCAGGTAATTTATAGAACTGGAGTAAAGTGGGATTCAACCATAGGGGGGCATTTGGAAAAATTGCTGCTCTAGGATAATGCTCACTTCTAAGGCCGGCCCCCCCCAAGCTCAAATAGTAGTAAGCATTGAGGGGGTCAAATCCTCACTGCCGGTTTCCCTTTACAGGCAATGTCGGCGGCAGCACCTGAGAGACGATGGAAACATCGGCTGCAATGTTGATATCGCTGGATTCCAGGACAGATAGGTGTCCTAATATTAAAAGTCAGGAGCTGCAGTAAACCTCCCTGTCCTCGGAGGGCTGGCGCTGTGGCCAGGCCCCGGGTGACTTCATACATATTTTCTGGTCCTGCCCCGCAATCAGTGTGTACTGAACACAAATAACTTCTGTAATACAGGACATAGTGGGAATTGATATAACCCCAACCCCACAGATATGTTTATTGGGATTGGTGGAAGAATTAGTCCCTAGGGTGGCAGCAAGAACTCTGATCGAACTTCTCCTCTTCTATGCCAGGAAAATGATTACACTTTGTGGAAAAAAAATGGCCCCACCTTCCCTCTCTCTATGGAAAATGCATGTCAATAATGTATTGTCTCTTTATAAAGACACTATACTCCTATCTTCACAGGGGTTCCTCTAAAAAAGAGTGTGGGCCAAATGGTTAGCTGAACCGTCTACCGCAATATCTGAATAACCCCTTCAGATCCGCGCTATAGCCGAATGAAGGCTACAGCGCAGACCTACTTTGTCGGGAGGGTGTCAATAGATGTCCTCCTGTGCTCCAGCGGCTTGCGCACCCCCTGCGGGGCACGTGCGGTGCGCTCTGTGATCAGGGAGTCTGAGACTCAGCTGATCGGAGTAAGGGGTCAATCCCGACCCCTTACCACGTGATCAGCTGTCAGCCAATGACAGCTGATCATGTGATGTAAACAGAGCCACAATCAGCTATTTTTTCTCCTCACGCTGAGGGAAAAAAAGCCGATCTCCAGCGGCTGTCAGAGGGACATCAGTCCTGATCAAGGAGAGCAGCCGGCAGCTCATTTGTGCACGCCTGTGCCACATGCCAGTGCCACCTACCAGTGCACAAAAGTTCCGCCTACCAGTGCCAACCATCAGTGTCCACAGTGCCATCTATTAGTGCCCACAGTGCCACCTATTAATGTCACCAATCTATGCCTCATCAACAGTGCTGCCCATCAGTGTCACCTACCAGTACCCATCAGTGCCGCCTATCAGTGGTACCTATCAGTAACACCTTTCAGTGCCTATCAGTGCCACACATCAGGGCCCATCAGTGGCATCTTATCAGTGGCCATCAGTGTTGCCTCATCTGTGCCTATCAGTGACCAATGACCATCAGTGCAGCCTATCAGTGCCCACTAGTGCAGTTTATCAGTGCCCATCAGTGCTGCCTCATCAGCGCATATCAATGAAGGAGAAAAATTACCTGTTTACAAAATTGTATAACTATGAAACATGATTTTTTTTTTCTTCAAAATTTTCTGTCTTTTTTTTTGTTTAGCAAATCTCTATTTGTATATAAAAATTTAATTTAGGTGCAGTCTTGCATGACCGTGCAATTGTCATTCGAAGAGTGACAGCACTGAAAGCTGAAAATTGGTCTGGGCAGGAGGGGGGTTTACACAGCAAGAGAACATGCACAAATGTGGAGAATGGTTTGTGGTGCCTTTTTGCAATGCAAAATATCCCTTGGGTTTGGATCAAAAAACAGGCATTCAGGAGGCGGTAGTCTGACGATGTGAACGTTTCTAGTGTAGTACTACCCCGGTAAGAGCCGATTATAGATGGATCCTCCCGTCTTCCTCCAGTGATGACCTGCCTTAGCAGAACCCAAACTCTCCAACACTCCTGGTACCATAATTGGCGCTTTACTAACAAGTAAATGCACTGCAGAAAAATAGGTGAACAACAAACTCAATAGTACCATAGCAAAGATAACTGCAGGTGCAATATTAAACACAACTGTAGAGAGAAAAAGTCCTAGCTATGTAACCTATCAATAAATAAGATGTCCTGCCTATGTCACTGGTTGGTGGGTCTATATAGAGTCTGACAGATGAAGGCCCTGGATCTCCTTTTGGAGGGCTCAACCAGAATATAGTAAGTACGGATAACTCAGGTGGCCAAGAGACCTCTCACTACAGGTGTTGGTAGTGGTGCAACCCCCAAAGGTCAGGTGATAGCTCACCACACTCACACGGGGCCCCCCTGTTTTAGCCAGTCTTCATATAATGATAACACAGCTGAGCTTCTTCCACCAGGAGACCACAATTTTGCCCTTGGAGGTCCCTCTCCCCTGGAGTCAGCAGCTTCTTTGTCTCTCCTCCCGGCAAACACAATACTTGTGATGCTACTCTCTGGATCTCTGGACACATTGCTCTGTCCACACACAGCAGTCTTTGGGAAGCAGTAACAGTGTCTGTGTCCCCTGTTTGAGCATCCTGGTATACCTGTCTTAGCACAGAATTGCTCAGTCCTGGAAACTCAATACCCCTTTCTCCAATCTACACATGGCTCTCCATCTCCAGACTCTTCTCCCCTCTACCAGGGTGCCAGTGGGCATGGCTAAAAATAGGCTTTAGAAAGGCAGCCAATGAAGTTCCTCTCTTGGTCTCTAACAAAACATCAACCAATCCTTTTGTATTGAAGATAGTAACTGGCGGGGGGTGAGGCTAAAAGTCTGAGGCTTCTACTACCTTTTAGGTGCCTTTTATCATCCTCTATTTTTCCATCAAGGCCGGGGAAGGAAAAATAAATAGTGTCCAGGATTTTATATTCTACTGTGCGGTTTAAAATGTTTTTAAAGCCTCAAGGTTTTTCACCTTAATGTATTTAAGCCCCCCCCCCCCCTTTTTTCCTTGCCTGAGCCCGATTTGATCCAGCACTGCGCACAAGGGCAGTGGCTCCAGCTGCTGTCTCTCTTCTCATTGGACAGATTGATTGGCTCCCGCTCCTGTCAATAAAATCCAGTGACAGAGTGGGGGGTGGGGCCAAGTCCCACTGTCTGTGTCAGTGGAGGCAGCAGCGGGACTCAGGATCGAGCCTGCATGGGTGCCCCCCAGGGAAAGTGGCTCACCCTGGGGGGCACCTGATAAAGAGGAGGGGACTGGAGCACTGGTGGGGAACCCCAGAAGAAGAGGATCTGGGCCGCTCTGTGCAAAAGTGGGCATGGCACAGGAGCAGGTACGTATAGGCATGTATGTCTAGTGTAGCACTAGAGAAGCCCTTTTAAAGCGGTTGTAAACCCTAATTTAAAAAATAAATAAAAATAACAGACTATATTTGCCTGAAGACCTACCTAGGTATGGCCCACATGTGATGGTGGGCCTACATGATTGAAAGAACTACAATCCAATGAAAGAAAGAGATGGTCCAGGGACAATCAGGCTGGGAAGAAAAGATGCTGGATGTCCTCCCGCCAGGAAATGAGGTGGGCTCTATTTGACTTGCTGCAGCTCTAAAAGCTCACAGTGTGCAGTGAAATCTGAGAAATCTAATTTAGTACAGGAAAAGAGCCTGTACAAATGTGCAAGACTATAGGGAAGCATGGAGGTCAAGTTTAACCGATTGCCGATTGCCTGTACATGCCATTTTGCCGCAGTATATCCGCGTGAGGCGAACTAACGTACCTGTACGTTGCCTTTAAGAGGTGGCCTGCATGCGCCCGCGGCAAGCTCCGTGAGTCGGGATGCGCATCCCGTGGACTCAATGTTCGCGGGGGATACCCGCGATCATCTCACGGAGAGGAAAAATTGGGAGATGCTAATGTAAACAAGCATCTCCCTGTTCGGCCTAGTGACAGTGTCACTGATCTCTGCTCCCTGTGATCGGGAGCAGAGGTGACATGTCACACGTAGCCACACCCACAGTTAGAATCACTCCCCAGGACATACTTAACCCCTACACTGCTCCCTAGTGGTTAACCCCTACACTGCCAGTGTCATTTACACAGGAATCAGTGCATTTGTATAGCACTGATTGCTGTATAAATGACAATGGTGCCAAAAATGTGTCAAAAATGTCCGATGTGTCCGCCATAATGTCACATTCACAATAAAAATAGCTGATCGCTGCCATTACTAGTAAAAAGTCAATCAATAAACGCTTATTGTAATTTTTCTTTTACCAAAAATATGTAGAACAGCACATATCGGCCTAAACTGAGGAAAAAAATGTTTTTCTTTATATATTTTTGGGGGATATTTATTATAGCAAAATGTAAAAAATTATATTTTGTTTTCAAAATTGTTGTTCTTTATTTGTTTATAGCTCAAAAAATAAAAACCACAGAGGTGATCAAATACCACCAAAAGAAAGCTCTATTTGTGAGGAAAAAAAGAACATCAATTTTGTTTGGGAGCCACATTGCACGACCGCGCAATTGTCAGTTAAAGCGACACAGTGCCAAATCGCAAAAAGTACTCATTTGGTCATTTGGTCATTTGGCCAGCAAAATAGTCTGGGGCTTAAGTGCTTAATAGATAGAACCTTTTTCAAGCTATTATTGCGGGCTGTGTCTTCAGTGGGAAAATCTTACTGCACGTCCATTCCCAGTAACAGCAAGTGAAAAAAAATCTAAAGCCCCATACACACTATCAGATTTTCTGCTGATTTTTTCCTTCAGATTTACCAAAACCATATAATATGAGGCCAAACCTTAGGAGTTTCAATTTGTATGCAATCAGGCAGGCCCTTCTACTACATGGTTTTGGTAAATCTGAAGGAAAAAATCAGCAGAAAATCTGATAGTGTGTATGGGGCTTTTGAGTTTGAATTTCTGTGGGACAAGAAATGTAGAGCTCACCCCCGCAGAGGCCACCGAATAGATTCTCTGGGTTCTTTTACCAGTAGTTGCCCTTCAGCCAGGCACACAGTCACTCCTTTGGCCCAGTCAACTGCCTAGGGGTATGCTTTTCTGATTCTTTATTGCAGAACTTGAACCTGGATAGGTTCAGGGTAATTGTCGGATAATCTAGTAACTCCTGGTAGTGAACTTTAGGACACTAATGCCTCGTTTCCACTGAGCAGAACGGTTCAGGTCCGTACAGTTTAGAAGGGTTAGAATGGTCTGGCCTATTCAGGTGAGCGTTTCCACTGCAAGTTGGACCACCAGGGGCCATACGGGGTTTAAAAAAATGCCTTTGACGTGAGCATTGACGTTTTTTCTGTCCGCCAATTGGTGGAATGTATTGTGTAATGCCAGTAGCTCCGCCCTAACTGTACCGTACCATTTTCTATGGCCCCACATCTGAAGCAGGACAATGAATGGTGCGGTATGGTTTGGTTGTATGGGCCGCTTTCATAATGAAAAAAAAAATAGGGTACCATACCTAATCAACCCGAACCGATCAGCTCAGTGGAAACGAGTCATTAAAGTGGTTATAAACTCTTACAAACCACTTTGACCTACAGGTAAGCCTTAATCTAGGATTACCTGTAAGTCAAAGAAATATCTGCCGAAAGACAGGCACCGCTGAGCGCGCCGCTGTCAACGGCGATATGCCGCAAGTGGCGGCTCCTGTGCGCATGCGCAGGAGTGGCAGCTTCGCCAAATGACAGCGGCGGAGCAGCGAGACCCACCGAGAAGATGGATGCTCCGGACTACAGGGGACAGCGGCTCCTGTGCCAGGTAAGTGACACATAATGGACTACTATGCAATGCATAGTAGTCCATTATGCTTTACCTTTGCAGGGAATCAAAGAGGAAGTAAACCCATCAGGGTTTACTTCCTCTTTAATGTCCTCTTAGTAAGGTGAGCAAGGGTCCTGGCTTGCAGCAAATATTGGACCAAGCTTTCCAGGAGCGGTTTAGTAGTGAATTCCCTTTAGGTAGAACTGACTCTATTGCAAGGGATTTAGCAGAGCAATAATGTGTGCAAACAGTCCTTGCTTGCAGCAAATAGTGGACTGAGCTTTTCAGGACATCAGACACCACGTCCCCTTTGGACAGACTGACTCGAGCACAAGAGGGGTGACAGTAGCCCACAGTCTCAAGAATCTCTCACACCAGCCTGTACTCACTGATGACCTTGGATAATTGGTTGCATCTTTTCAATATATTATTATTAGTTGTAGAAGTAGTATTTATTTTTATTATTATAATTATTATTATTTTTATTATTATTATTATTTTATATATTTCCTACAATAATTACTATTATTTTATTATTACTATTAATAGACTGTGCGTTAATTTGACATATATGTTAAAAAAAATTATTATAATTTTTTTTGCCCATTTATATAAACCACCGTGAAATTCCCTGTGAATTTTCCCATTCAAAATCTCTCTATTATTACTATTTATATATATATATATATATATATATATATATATATATATATATATATATATATATATATATATATATATATATATATTAAATAATATAAAATATATTTTCCTATTATTAATCTCACACAATAATGTGGTCATTTACAGTTTATAGTTACTATTACAAAGTTATTGTATTGATAGTGTTGCAATGCATACAGCTAAGGCCTTCTGGTTGCATTAGAAAATTATTATATTATTATTTTGTTTTCAGAAACTTTTTCTCTTACTATCAAGAGGGATAATCTTTGGCTCATTAAACTCTCCCTTGAGCCCAGCCTTGCAAAACTTAAAATGTTTTTCTCTGAACAAAAGAAACGTCCTTAGTGAAATCATTTAATTAGGGATGGAAGAAAAACAAACAATTACTGTATGGTTGTTATAATTCGCTCAATGATTACCATTTACACCAAGAGAATATTTCAAATTAATCTCCAATGCCCACACCTCAATGTAGCTATGTGTAAAACCAGAATTAAACTCTGTTAGCTGATTAACTGTTTCCCTGTTCTTTAGAAAAAAATTACAACAGCTAAATGGGATACTGTAAACGAATGACATTGTTCTGAATATTAAATATGTACAATAAAAAAAATGGTGTCTGATTGAGTAGCTTATACAGATAGACTTGCCCAGACCTTATATATCACGCTGTAATGTGACTGCATGAAGGCACCCTTATAAAAATAAAAAAATGTATGAAATAAAGAGGGAGAAATAACATAGCTAAATTAATTAATCTAAGGACATAACTTTTTTTTAGCATGTGGGAGGGTCACAATACAAAGCATAAAAAATACAACAGGAGTACCCAATGGTAAAAGAGTCCATATTGCTTTAATTGCTCATCATATGATCACATAAAAGCAGGGCCGCTGATAAGGCTGTACAGCTGGTCTTGTTGTACTGGGCCCAGATCTCATCAGCTAAACAGGGAGGGCCCAGGGAAACTTTATTCTTAATTTCTTCCTAAATAAATAGATTTAAAAAATAAAAAATAAATAGATTTTACTAGACCACCCCCCGCTCATAGTTGTTTACCAGGGCCTAAATTACATTTCGCTGGGCCCCAACAGGTCAACATGGGTCCCAGGGTTTTTCTTTTAATTTTCAGGGCATAAGGGGCAGTGGCGTTGCTATGGGGGTGTGGCCCGTACCGGGTGACACCCACCAGAGGGGTGACACCGGGGCCACCACAAAACGCTATGGCTTGCAGTGGAGTGGGGAGAGCAGGGCATTCAGCCATTCGGGGGACAGGGGGAGGCTGCCTATAACATTCGCCAGCTGTGTCACTCAGGGATCTCCAATATCTCCCTTGGCAGCCGGATTAGGTGGGTGGGGCTGGGGGTGTGGCTGCCTCCACTCCTCCCACAGACCCCTTCACGCCGATCCCACAGATGAAGGAGATAGTGCCGAGGATACAGCAGCCTCACTCACCCGCCCGAGTCTTTATCTGCAAACATGAGGTAATCAGAGGTATGCTATAAGTTACTGCACAGCACACTGTCACATATCCCTACCTGCCCTGTGCCACCCCCAATCTGCCCTGTACCACCCCCAACCTACCCTGTACCACCCCCAACCTGCCCTGTACCACCTCCAACCTGCCCCTTAGCACTCCAAACTGCCCTGTACCACGCCAAACTGCCCTGTGCCACCCCAACCTGCCCTGTGCCACCTCCAACCTGCCCTGTACCACCCAAACCCGCCCTGTACCACCAGTAGCCTGCCCTGTACCACCCCAACCTGCCCTGTGCCACCCCCAAACTGCCCTGTACCACCTCCAACATGCCCTGTACCACTCCCAATCTTCCCTGTACCACTCCAACCTGCCCTGTACCACCCCAACCTGCCCTGTGCCACCCCAACTTGCCCTGTACCACCCCAACTTGCCCTGTACCACCCCAACCTGCCCTGTGCCACCCCCAACCTGCACCAAGGGACACCAACCCTAGTGACGCTACTGGTAAGGAGGTAAAATCAGTGCTGCTGTTTCAATGCACCTCAGGGGAGTGGAGGCAGGGTTGGGGGCCCTGTCAGAAGTCATGGGGCTCTGTACAGCCCAGTACAGCCTTCCTAACAGCAGCCAAGCGTATAAGAGACAACACGTTTTGGAGGCCAGAAACACTCCCCCTTCATCAGGGCTCAGAGAAACTTTACCAAGGATTAGACAGACTCAGTAAAATGAAACATCAGATGGACTCATTAACACAAAAAAAATCTGATTTAAGATCTATCTAATTGAAGTTCACTGACCACTGATGAAGGGGAAGTGTTGTTGGCCTCTGAAATTGCTTTAATTGTTCATCATATGACCACATAAAATAACCAATTTGAGCTCCTTTACCATTCAGTTTGGTGCTAAAAACAAATAGAGCTGCTTTCTCCTTATGTAATCTGCAGGACTGAGCTGTCAGGGCTTTTTATATGACCCTTAAGCCTCATACACACGATCGGATTTTCCGCACACAAAACCTCAGACTTTTGTCCGAAAGAGTGTGCCTGGATTTTGTCTTGCATACAAACAGCAAGGAATTGTCAGCCAATAAACATGAACGTAGTCACGTACTATGTGGTTTTTGAGCTCTTTAGTGCCACCCTTTGGGCTCCTTCTGCTAATTTAATTTTAGTAGTAGTTTGGTGAGTGTTGATTCACACTTTTCATTTAGTGCTTTTCAGTTTGTTTTGAACGGCCATTCGTCAACCAGACATGTTGCGGAATCAGAGGAGATCACGTGTTATTTATTGGCCTTGGATTTATTACTTTAAACCCAAGTCCAGTCCAAGAACAGGAGGAGAAGGAGGAGTTCTTGGACCAAAAATTGGTTGCTTTATTAATCGTGACCAATTATGTCATATGCCTTTGCTGCGGGAGCTCCAGGAGAATAATCCGGATGATTTTCGGAATTATCTTCGGATGACGGACCCCTGTTTTCATCAACTCTTGGCATTGTTGCCCCCTATATTAAGAAGCAGGACACATGCACAGGACAAGTTCTATTGGCAGATAGTATCTCTAATTTTATTTGTTTTCTTTTTGTAATGCACAATAAAAAAAATTGTGTAGCATAATACTTGGCTATGTGTTTTACTTCAAATGACACATTTAAAAAAATATAAACTAACTGCCCACTCCCAATGTAAAATTGACATAGGATAATGGTGTTGTGGTAACTTGCCCAAAAAAAAAAAAGCATAATAATATTTTTCTTTATCACTAGAAAAAAAAAGCCTTTGAAAATGTGTTTGCAATAACTCCATCAGTATCAACAGCAAAGCAGTTTCATTATTTTCCCATTAAAGAAGAAGAGAATGTGCGCTGCATTTGGAGATTTCATAATTTGTAATGGAGAATTATCATTTGTGACATGGCAAACGCTAGTCTACAAAACCGACCGTTTCCAGCTCGTCCTTGCTTTCGAACATGTGTGTTTGTACGTTGGACTTTTGTCCGATGGACTTGTGTACGCGCGCTCGGAAAATCCCACAACAGACATTTGTCCATGGAAAATTTTAAAACCTTCTAGCCAACATTTGTCTGCGGAAAATCGGACAACAATTGTCCGATGGAACATACAAACGGTCGGATTGCCTGTCATCACACATTTCCCATCAGAAAATCCAATTTTAGTGAACATTAAAAAGAAATTTGAAAAAAAAAAGAAGGGAATTAAGGAGTTAAGAAAAACAATTTAATCATTTGTATGTAAACTTTTACGATTTGCGTCAGGTTTGTTCAATTTCAGTTAAAAAAACTTTTTTTTTAAATTACATGATTCTACAGTATTTCACTGAAATTGGCTGCTAATCAAAATTAGCTTTCATAATGCTAAAAGTTTGTATTAAAAATGTTATACAACCCTTATTACCTCTAATAACCCTTCTTCGTTTTTTTTTTTGTTTTTTTTTACAAAACTCTGTTGGTTTTGTAGATTAGAATTAAAGCGCTGTGGGAAGGGGAGTGCCCTTTAGAACAGAGATCCCCAAGGAGAGGATGCCAGAGTACACAATCTTTTTGGCACCAGGGCCCACTTTCACGGCAGTCACCAAGGATCGGGGAGGAGGGGCTATTCACAGAGACTGTCCCCAGCCCCTCTTTACAACACAATCCCCCCTTTATATTGGTGTCCTCAGTTCCCCTTCACAGCCCCCTTTTACATAACAGTGCCCTTTTACAGTGCAGTCCCCTTTACATCACAGTGCCCCTTTACATTAATGTAACAGGGATTGCTCTGTAAACTGCCCCCTTTACAGAGCAATCCCTGTTACATTAATATAAAGGGGGCACTTTACATTGCAGTTCCCCCTTTGCAGAGCAATCCCCATTACATTAATGTAAAGGAAAGGGAACTGCACTGTAAAGGGGGCACTATGATTTAAAGAGGCTGTACTGTAAAGGGGCACTGTAATCACTACAGTGCCCATTTACAGTGCAGTCCCCTTTATTTTACAGTGCCCCTTGCAATCACAGCCTCCTCCATCTAATTGCCCCTGCAGTCTGCCCCCCCCTTTCCTCTCTAACATGACACTTCCCCATTCTTATGTATTCCTCCCTTGCACATGACTCCTACCTTTGGCAGGGCAGAGGCTGTGATCAGTCCTTGTGTCCTGTGCTGTATCCCACCAAAAGCCCAACAACGTCATCCTATCAGCAGGGCAGGGGGCGGAAGGAGCTCTCCACTCCAATTTGCAGCTCCTCCCACCCCTTGCCCTACTGATTGGATGACATTGTTAGCCGGGTGGGCAGAGGAACCGGGAGAGGACAAACAGGCATGGCCGTTCAGGAGGAGATGAGCGGCGACCGTGGTCCACACGTTCCTATCACAGACTGCGGTAGCTGCTCACCTTCTGCTGTGTGGCCATGCCTGTTTGTCAGCCGTGTGGGCAGAGGAACCAGGATAGGACACACAGGCATGGCCACACAGCAGAAGGTGAGCAGCTACCGCAGTCTGTGATAGGAATGTGTGGACCACGGTCGCCGCTCATCTCCTCCTGAACGGCCATGCCTGTTTGTCCTCTCCCAGTTCCTCCTCCCTTCCGGCCGACGAAAGCTGTCATCAACTGGCCGCGGACCGGTGGCAAGGGTTGGGGACCCCTGCTCTAGGACCTTGCACTGTTGGAAGCCCTGTCAGAATTGAATTGGTAGTTCAAGGGGATAAATCGAATGCCGCGTACACACGGTTGGATTTTCCGATGGAAATTGTTTGATGGGAGCTTGTTGTTGGAAATTCCGACCATGTAGGCTCCAACGAACATTTTCCATTGGAATTTCCGACACACAAAATTTGAGAACTGGAATTAACTGGAACTTAAATTTTCTGTCAACAAAATCTGTTGTTGGAAATTTCGATCGTGTGTGTGTGTGTGTGTACACAATTCCGACGTACAAAGTTCCACGCATGCTCGGAATCAAGCAGAAGAGCCGCACTGGCTATTGAACTTCAATTTTCTCAGTTCATCATGCGCGTTGTACGCCACCGCGTTCTCAACGTTCGGAATTTTCAGCAAGATTTGTCTGACCGAGTGTATGCAAGACAAGTTTGAGCCAACATCCGTCGGAAAAAAAAAACATGGATTTTGCTGTCGGAAAATCATATCGTGTGTACAGGGCATAAGAGGTGCTGGGATTCAAAATTCTTATTAATACAGAATAGTAAAGGGAAGGAAAGCAATATTTAAAAAAGTTTGCTTGCTCTGGTTAGGCGGCTCACATACAAATAGAGCTACTACCCTCCTATGGCCACCCAGGAATGTCACTTACTAGTCCATGTTAACTGAGAGAGTGAAGTTCCACTTTAAGTTCTATTTCTAATCCTTATGCTGATGGCATTAGTACATAGATAGGAAAGTGTACATCATATTTACTTGCATTACATTTTTTATTTTTTTTGCATTTCTTTAGTTACTTCCTGGTTTAAATGCCTAAGCAAATTATGTCATACATCACAGGAGTCTCCAGGAGGCGAGGGAGGATTCTCAGCTCAGGCCATGCCTGAGCTAAGGGCAGATGGATTCCAGTAAATGCTATGTGCATCATCTACCCTTACTCAAGATGGCCACTGCCAGAAATGCTTGGTCATTTTTTGTGATACGGCACTGCGTTATTTTAACTGACAATTATGCGATCGAGCAACGTTATGGAGCCATTATTATTATTATTATTATACAGGTTTTATATAGCGCCAACGGTTTGCTCAGCGCTTTACAACATGAGGGCAGAGATTACATTTACATTACAATTTGGTACAAGAGGAATCAGAGGGCCCTGCTCGTTAGAGCTTACAATCTAAAAAGGAAGGGGCAATTGATACAAAAGGTAATAGCTGTGGGGGATGAGCTGATGGAGAAAGTAAAACAGTGTTAGTTAGAAGCAGGATGGGCTACTTTGAAGAGAAGGGTTTTCAGGGATCGTCTAAAGATGGATAGATTAGGGGACAGTCGGACAGATTGGGTTAGGGAGTTCAAAGGATGGGAGAAGCTCTGGAGAAATCCTGGAGGTGAGCATGGGAGGAAGTGACAAGGGAGCTAGAGAGCAGGAGGTCTTTAGATGACCGAAGAGAGCGGTTTGGTTGGTATTTTGGGACTAGGTTAGGGATGTAGTTGGGGGCAGAGTTATGGATGGCTTTGTAAATTATTGTTAGTACTTTGAATTTTATGCGTTGGGTGAGTGGAAGCCAGTGGAGGGATTGGCAGAGAGGGGTGGAGGACACTGAATGGCTGGTAAGGTGGATGAGTCTGGCAGCGGCATTCATTATGGACTGGAGGGGGGATAGTCTGTGTAAAGGTAATCCAACGAGGAGGGAGTTGCAGTAGTTGAGGCGAGAGATGGCCAGGGAGTGAATTAGAAGCTTGGTGGTGTCGTTAGTTAAAAAGGGGCGTATTATACCAAAATCTCTTGGAGCCCTTGTTAAGCTAGCTGAAGACACAGAATCTCTACACCACAAGGACTTCTCCACACCACTCCCCCCACTTAAAAGTGGGGTTCACCCCCCCAGCAAAGAAATATTAAAAGTCAGCAGCTACAGTATATGTGTAGCTGCTGAATTTTTTATTAGGACACTTACCCAGGGGCGGACTAACAACACTCTGGGCCCCCGGACCAAATAGGGGCGAGACCTGACAGGGGGCCCTTGCTTTGTGTCCCGCCCCTGACCCCACCCCTACAACTTCTGCCTTTTTTTAATGGGACCTGGAAGGGGGTTTCTCTCTGCAACAGACTGTCTAATGGGCACTGCTAGACTCTGTTAGACTCTAATGGGGCCTGAAGGGGACGCTTTCTAATGGAATCTGGAGGAGGGGGTCTCAATAATAGACACTACAGACTCTAACAGAGGCCCTTTCAGTGTTCAATGGCACCTGGGGGGGGCTCTTTCTAACAAAGGAGTAATAGAGTGTACAGTAAACATCTTCATTCACTCTGGTCCTCACAGAACCCCCTCCTTGTGCCATGACTCACCCCTACCACAACCTCTCAGAAAGTAGAAATTAAATTGGCACTGTGTAGTGCTCCTCTTACCTTAACTATGGGTACTGTAGCTGTGATTGGTTCCTGCGTCCTCTGTGGCTGGCTCACTCTTGCATCTTCTATGGCTGGCTCCAGTGGGTGGCTGTCTGGCACCTTGCTGTGGCTGGCTGGCTCCCTGGTGTGGATGGGTAATTTTATATATATATATATATATATATATATATATATATATATATATATATATATATATGTACACCTGCCACTTTTTTTACAATGCAACACAAGACATTTAGGGTTGCCACCTGTCCATGGGTGGCTGGCTGGCCCTGCTGTGGGTGGGTCACTGTGGGTGGTTGGTTGGCACCCTGGCCCTGCTGTGGGTTGGTCACCAGCGTGGGTGGCTGGCTGGCACCCTGGCCCTGCTGTCGCTGGCTGGTGTGTCCTCTCCTCTTCCTTCATTCTGGGCACTGTTTGCTGAGGCGAGGGAGGAAGTTGGAGAGAGGTGGCTGCCTTTTCCCTATCCAAGACAGTAGAACTAGAAGGTTTGCAGCTGGCCCAGTGCCAGGCGCAAAACACGACATGATGTCGCATGCATGTGTGCGGGTCCTCTCTGTGTCCCTTTGAGAGTCTATGTTAAAAAGAGCCCCCATCAGTGCTCATCAATGCAGGCTCACCAGTGCCCATCAATGCCACCTTGCCATTGCCCATCAATGCCACTTCACCAGTGCCCATCAATGCAACCTCACCGGTGCCCATTAGTGCAGCCTCATCAGTGCCCATCAATGCAGCCTCACCAATGTCCATCAATGCAGCCTCGCCAGTGTCCATCAATGCAACCTCACCAGTGCCTATTAGTGCAGCCTCATCAGTGTCCAATTAATGCAATCTCACCAGTGCCCATTAATGCAGCTTCATCAGTACTCATCAATTCAGCCTCACTAGTGCCCATCAATGTAGTGTAGCAAGATCTCCGGCCTCCTTCTGTCTTAAGAGAACCTCCAGGATCAGAGATAGCTGGCATCCTTCTGTATATGGTGGGTTATGAGGCATAGTGGGTGCAAGGTAGATAAAGTTATTGGGCACCAGACACTTCTCTAATGCAAAAGAGATGTTTATTTCTCTTACAAACTTTTATGAGGGAAAGAGGGTTAGGGCCAGGACACCCTTAAGTAGTTGCAAGTTCAATTAGTAGACTCCGACTTCAATAGGAAGGCAGCCATACAGGGAAAGGCCTCCAGCAAGACAGCATTCCTGCACATGCAGATGTCGGTCCCTGGCTTGACACACAAGGCTGCTTTTCAAGCGTCACCTCCGCTAGCTGGATCCCTGATTGATCACCTATTGAAGTTTCCTGATTCTCCACTGTGCCCATTCGGTGAGAATACTTCTCTGGTACTTGCTTCAGTTACTCACTGTGGCCCCTGGTAATAAGGCGGATGGTCCTCTTAGTGGCGACAATTTCCCCTCTACCTCCGCCCACGACAGGTTCTGCTCTCTTGCTTCTGAATAGGCCCTCAGGCAGCCTAGCAGCCAGATGCCCACAGGATAGGCCTAATCTCTGGCCTAGCAGCCCGGGGCAATATGACACACGTCCACCCAGACAGCCTTCCAGATGGCACAGAACACAGATCACCTGACTCCACCCGAATATATAGTCTCTTCCAGCAGGCCAAGGGATTCAAGAAAACCCCCACCCATTGGCTTGTTAGGTGTGACTACTACAAGTCACCTATTCATAAGTTATGTTACCGTTTCCCAATTATCATTAAAGTCTTATCTAAGCAAGGAGACACGGAAAGAAGTCCTCAGTATGTCTGCTCAGACGGTCGCACTCACTCTGAGGTCCTTTATTATCACACAGCTCTTTTTATACACTAAAAAAGACAGGCGTTAAAAATGTTGAAACAAAACAACTTCTATAAAAGGCAATTTCTAAGTGTCTTCTGCTTTTAGAGCTGAGGTGGCAGATGACCCTTGCGACATGGTTTCCTCTTATGTGTACGTGACTGCACCCATCCGGCCTTAAGAATGATGTCTTTAAAACAACTGAAAACAGACGAGATAAGCATTTAGTGAAACATACTGTCAACCATTTTTATTCTTATACCTTGATCCTCACAATTTCCCCCTTTGACATCACCCTTCCCTCTTACCCTGGGTCCACCTGAACAAGTTCTAGTCGGCCTATGTCCAAAGTACTCTCCCTGACCGCGAGTTGTCAGAGGGGTATACACCCATCCCCCTGGATAGTACCAACATCTAAAATTCAGGAAGAGTGGCTTTTCTGACAGATGGGTGATGTCAAGGAACCAAATCCACCTATCTTATCCAACTTATCAACTTACAAAAGTTCCATCTTTTCTACAGCATTTACCTTGGCTTTCTTGCAAAAGCACATGAGCAGTTTAAAGCACGCATAAAGAAGAAATACAAATAAAAGCACCACTATAATTGTCATCGCTGCCTTCTTAAGCCAAGAGAATAACCCTGAGAAGCTAAAGGTTCCACCAAACGGATCCCAGTCACGGCCAATATTACGGGCCTTCTCCTGTAGATCCTTTACTTCCGTGCGGTGTCGTGCAATGATGTCATAATAGTCGGGTATCTCGATGCTGGTGTTATGTATCCAAGTACAACATTCATAGTCTTCTGTAGCCTCACAGAGTCCTGTTAATGCTGCACTCATACTTTCAATCGCTAACTCATGTAATTCTATTTGTTTTGTGATGGCTCTGGTCTCTAGATTTAACTTAGTAATGTCATCAGAGTTTTTCTCCAAAATATCATTAATTATTCCAGTATAGTTATTTAGTCGCTTCATTAAGTCTATACCCCATCCTGTCCAGGACGGGAACCAAGCCCATGCCATGTCCTGCTCTAAGAATATTTCTCTCTTGCTACGATATCTGAGGGGATATCTGGGGTGCATACTAGCTTCTAGTAGGTGATCACCTCGTTCATCACCCACTACTCCCATTACTGGTACCAAACTTGCGAGGTAGCACCATCCCTGAGCCCTTCTAGGTATCCAGGTATAACACTTATCCCCACAACAGATGTATATATTGTTTCCTAGAGCTACTGATCTTGAACTGATATCATTTCTATAACGAGAGGTGTATCCATAGAGGGATAAGTTGGATACTAACCACCTAACATTATTATCCACAATGTTAGTTTCATAGTTTCATAGTTAGTAAGGTTGAATAAAGACACCAGTCCATCCAGTTCAACCTGAGTGAGTGTCTACAACTGTCCCCATCCCTGTACATTGCACACTCACACCAGTCCCTACCCTCAAGGAGCCCACAATCCTAGGTCCCCATTCATATACTAGGGCCAATTTTGGACAGAAGCCAATTAACCTACCTGCATGTCTTTGGATTGTGGGAGGAAACCGGAGTACCCGAGGAAACCCACGCAGGCACAGGGAGAACATGCAAACTCCAGGCAGGTAGTGTCATGGTTGGGATTTGAACCAGCGACCCTTCTTACTGCTAGGTGAGAGTGCTAACCACTACACCACTGTGCTGTTAGTGAGGAAGTCAGATAATGTCTGGTGTGTGCTGGAATTACTGGGGTAGAAGCTTCCATTTAATACGACAATGGACAAATTAAACTTGCTGTCTTGGCATTCTCTATTTCCTCCCGTTGTGTTCCCTAAGTTGAAACACCAGGCAGGGGGAAAGGCGAGACCATTTGATTTAAACATTACTGTCTTGCTGGTATTTGTTCCAGTTATGTTAATGCTACTGTTAGCAAGGTCAGTATAATTTATAGGAACTGCCATCAGTGGTATGTTTGCTGTACTGGGGTGTAATTTACTGCAAATCCAACATTTCTCATATCCTGACTTCCGAGCATAAGCATATTTAAACTTCAGTAATAACATTTTTTTAGAAAATCCTTCATCCTTGTGAATTTCATTCTGTGAGGTAACCAAACTATTGGTCAGGATTACTGAAACAAAAAGAATAAAAAGATACATGTTGTCATTTGCCAACTGGCTCCTTTTTACAGTGTGAAGCGTGGATCCAGGCTGCTTTACCCTCCAACTTGACCGATGTGGGAGTGGTCAGCAGTACTTGATATGGTCCTTCAAACCGTGGCTCTAAAGCTTTTCTGGTATGTTTCTTTACATAGACCCAATCTCCGGGGCTCAGCGAATGAGTACCTGCTATTGAGTTAGGGTCTGGAAGAGAAGAATACACACTTTTGTGGATCTTAGTTAGATGCTGTTGTAATTGTATCACATATGCAGTCAAACTATCACATTTCAATTGCATACTCTGTGGAAAGTATAAACCTAGTCTGGGTGCATTCCCAAAAAGTATTTCATATGGGGATAACCCTGTTTTTCCCGTTGGAGTATACCTTATGGAGAACAAAGCTAAAGGCAGACATTCTGGCCAAGGTTTATTTAACTCTTGCATAGCTTTTTGTATTTTTAACTTTATTGTCCCATTTACTCTTTCTACTGATCCTGAACTCTGTGGGTGGTAAGGGGTGTGGAAACTTTGTTGAACCCCTAACATAGCCATTACATTCTGCATGATTTCTCCTGTAAAGTGTGTTCCCCTATCTGATTCTATGGTTTCAGGAAGACCAAACCTAGGTATTAACTCTGTGATCAGTTTCTTCGCTGTGGCTTTCGCTGTGGCTGACTTCACTGGATAACTTTCTGGCCAGCCTGAAAATAAGCAGATGCACACGAGACAAAATTCAAATGGGCCGCTCTTAGGCATTTGGATATAGTCAATTTGCAGTCTCTGAAAGGGATACTGGGCCCGAACCTGATGTTTACGTGGGGTTTTCACTCTCTGTCCTGGGTTATTTAACAGACAGATTTGGCATGCAGCACAGTAGTTCCTTGCAGTACTACTGAATCCAGGGGCTAGCCATCCTTGGCTTACAATCGTATACATAGAATTGGAGCTGACATGAGTGGGCAAGTGGACAGCCGCTGCCATTGCGGGGTATAGAGAGGCAGGTAGGCATATTCTGCCTCCTTCCCTCCATATATTGTCAAGGCCTGGTGCTGCTCCCATTTTTACCCATCTATCTTTCTCGCTCTCTCCTGCTTGCTCCTGTAGTTTACTCATCTGCTGCCATGTCGGTTCTGGGATGCTCACCTTTACCGTTGCTAAGGTCTCAGGGCTTACTTCCCCTAGAGCTGCTTGTTTTGCAGTTAAATCTGCAAATGCATTTCCTTTTGCCTCAATTGTTTTTGCGCTCG
Source organism: Lithobates pipiens (assembly GCF_037356315.1). Classification (NCBI taxonomy): domain Eukaryota; kingdom Metazoa; phylum Chordata; class Amphibia; order Anura; family Ranidae; genus Lithobates; species Lithobates pipiens. The sequence continues at coordinate 325,678,279 of NW_027507784.1, forward strand.
TGTGTGCCGCTATCTTCATAATGGCTACTCTTCTAACTTTTTGAAGATTGTTCAGGACTCTTTTGATTCCTTCACCATGTTTAACAGGTGTGCCTGCTGCTGTAAGGTAACCTCTAGCTTTCCATATGTGGCCATAATCATGTGCAACACCATAAGCATAGGCAGAGTCAGTGTAAATGTTCCCTTCTTGTCCCTCTAAGTGTTCTAAGGCTTTTTCTAAAGCTGTTAGTTCCGCTTCCTGTGCAGACATGTGTGCTGGTAATGACTTTGCCTCAATTACCTGTGTGTCCATTACCACAGCATAACCTGTGTGATATTTACCTTTGTCATCGGCAAATCTACTACCATCTATGTACAGTGTGTGTTCTGCATTTGCAATGGGTGTGTCTGTGACATGTGGGAACCCCGTGATCTCTTGTTCCATAAGTTGAAAACAATCGTGTTCATCAGATGTTATGTCATGAAATGAAAGTGTGTCAGAATCCTGAGTTTCTTGTGCTGTGCCTTCACCATTACTCCCCCCTGTCAAATCTGTCTGTAAGGGTAGAAGTTGTGCTAAGTTAAAGGAAGTGCATCGCTGGAAGGTAACATTGGGAGGTAGGAGCAAGGTGCATTGCAGACGCAGCTGCCTCGCCATTGATATGTGTTTTGGCTGAACTTGTGACAAGATGGCGTGTATGTCATGTGTGGTATGTACCACTACAGGATTGTCTAAGACAATTTCTGAGGATTTGTCAATGATAATTGACACTGCTGCGACTGCTCGTAGACAGGACGGTGATCCTCTAGAGACAGGATCGAGAGCCGCTGAGAAATATGCTACTGGCCTTTGTTTGATGTGTTGTTGTGTCAACACCCCTGTTGCGTGTCCCGTGATTTCAGCAATGTACAAATGAAATGTTTTGGTATAGTCAGGGATCCCGATCGCAGGTGCCAAAATTAGTAACTTTCTTAAGGTGCTAAAAGACTTATGACCTGCTTCTGTGAGTACATAGGGTACTATTTTCAAGCAATCATATAATGGCTGCATCAGAGAACTGGCATGTGGTATCCATTGTCTACAATATGACACTATTCCCAGAAACATACGAAGTTGCTTAAAGTTGCGTGGGACATTCATTTGTCTTATGGCCTGGACTCGTTCTTCAGTGAGGTGTCGAGTACCCTGGGATATACAGTGGCCCAAAAAGACAACCTTTTTCTGGCATACCTGTAACTTAGTTCTATTCACTTTGCACCCTTTTTCAGCCAGGAATTGTAACAATGATAGAGTGGCTTTTAAACAAGTATCGTTATCCGGACAACATAACAATAGGTCATCTACATATTGCAACAATACACAAGTGTCAGGTGGTTGCCATTCCCTATTTTTACTTTTAAAGGTTTAGTCAGTGGGGCATCGGACAAAAGACCGTCATAACCACTTATGGGTATGGTGTCACGGGATGTCATGTGTGGAGGGACTACTGAATCAGATAATAAGCTGCGTGATGCTCCTTAGTCAACTAAACAAGGAATATGTTTACCTTCCACCTTCATCAACATGTGGAGCATTTTATTCTCTGATTCAGCTAGGACTGGGGCAAGTCATGCGGTCGGATCGTCCCTATCGTTGGTACGCCTCTGTCTGTAGTCCCTCGTGTCTCTGTCCGTGTTTCCTTCCTGTTCGTCTTTTATTCTTTTCCTACAGTCTCTTTTTATATGTCCCACCTTGTTGCAGTAATAACAGGTAAGAGGTTTACGGGAGGAATTCCCTCCTTCATTGACCCGGGCAACAATGTTAACTCCCGGTGTCCTTCTGGGTTTAGCTTCTGCTAAATCAGCCTCTATGCCTTGTGCTTTCTGCAACAATGTTCCTCTGTCCCGTATGGCTCTCCATTCGGGAGTACATGCCTTCAGTTTGTCACCTATTTGGGGTACTAGTCCTTCCATAAACTGTCGATTGAAAGCCCTAATGGTGACGGGTAAGGCTAAATCTAGACCTTCGTCAGCCATCATGCTTTCCATGTTGAGGTAAAATTCTGTAACAGTCTGACCTGGGGCCTGTTTTATGGGCGCTGTCGAACCCCTTTCCTGCTGTTTCCTTTGGCAAAATTCTCGTAACTGATTAATAAACAGGAGTCTAGAGTCTATATGACGGGGGTGTACTCCTGGTGGATTTGTCGCTGGATCCCCTTGTGGTCTATGTGGAGCAATTTCATTCATAAATTGATTAAACATTGTTAGTGTCATTTTATGTCTACACAAATCTTCCCCATCTTGCCAAGTTGCTTCATGCGTGTCTAGTAATTGTGTCACGAATCTACAGAATGCGGCAGGTTTTGCTACGGGATCAGGAGCATTCTGTATTAATGCCATAAGAGTGTCAGCCGACCAAGGTGCCCATGTCCTCAGAACGACTTGTTGAGTCACTGTAGGTGGCTGTCCTGCTTGACCCGCATTTGGATTATTTACTTGTATTACCCTAGTCCGACTGTGGACTGGAGCTACGGACTCTGGTCTTTGAGCTCCGCAATGTACACATTCCTGTGCCCAGTCTGTATTCTGGGTACCGCATACTCGGCATACCCATCCTCTTCCTCTTAAGGAAGGATAAAGTTTTGGTCTTTCGCTACCTGGTGTGGTAGTGGTATAAGGAGGTGGAGTACCTTCCGTTTTTACTCCATCCTCGGGAGCAGAAGGGAGACTCTTGCGTCGGACCTTCATGTCCCATCCACCCTGTTCATGACAATACTTCCATCCCTCCTCTTTAGCCCTGTTGGAAACCTTAATTAAACATTGTATTTGTGATACCCATCTGTTCTGCAGGACCTCTCCCTGTCTGTCTCTCTTTATATTCTCCCAACCTTCTACACTTAACCCATTTTCTCCATCCATTCCAAATTTCTTGAGAACCCTATTCGTGCCCTGTGCCTTGTCCTTCCCATACAACATTGTCATTATGTCTTTAACAGCATAACATTTCTGAGATTCCTCCTGGGGTTTACCATGTGTCTGGCCCATTTTGACAGTCCTGCCTAGGTGGCGTTTGGATCACTTACTAAGTGTCTCGTTGCCTTCTCCTCCTAGGGTGCCAAAATACTAAAACTTTGTCTGGGGTACTTATTCTGAAACCGAACTACTTTTACACCCCAACCAGATAAATGCGACTACTAATACAACAGAAACAATAATCACAATCATCACTTGTAGGTGGCCAAACACATATGACTAGATCTCCGGGACTTTGTGGAGACCTTATTCCCTTCCCTTTAACATGGAATTTCTCAGCAATCGTTTCTTATTCCTGCTTTATTGAGGCAGTCAGGACTTATACGCTTTTTGATTCATGAGCCTAAAAACGGGTTGAAAGTATATCAAACTTAAGTGTCGGACCCCCAAGTACTCTTACGAGTTAAGGGCGCATTCCGTTACCCATTGGGATGATATATGTTTCAATTCACACCATACAAACAGGGCTTATCTCAGTCACAACAGACAGATGACAAGGAGACAGACAAGAAACAACGGTAACATAAGTCAAATATTAAATTCAAGACTCGCTTACTACAGAGGTTGGTTTTACCTGAAGAACAATACAGACAGATCGGGTGGGCACAAATCTAAGAAGCACAGAGTTTATAAGAAAATAAAGCTTTTCTTACCTGCGCAGGTTTTGTCTGTGGTTCCTGATGTGCCCGACCTCTTCGTTCCGTCCTTATGTTCGTTCGCCTCTTGTAGTTTCTTTAGCGAAGTCCCTTGTTCGTGCGCCAAAAATGTTAGGTGTGACTACTACAAGTCACCTATTCATAAGTTATGTTACCGTTTCCCAATTATCATTAGAGTCTTATCTAAGCAAGGAGACACGGAAAGAAGTTCTCAGTATGTCTGCTCAGACGGTCGCACTCACTCTGAGGTCCTTTATTATCACACAGCTCTTTTTATACACTAAAAAAGACAGGCGTTAGAAATTGCCTTTTATAGAAGTTGTTTTGTTTCAACATTTTTAAGTGTCTTCTGCTTTTAGAGCTGAGGTGGCAGATGACCCTTGCGACATGGTTTCCTCTTATGTGTACGTGACTGCACCCATCCGGCCTTAAGAATGATGTGTCTTTAAAACAACTGAAAACAGACGAGATAAGCATTTAGTGAAACATACTGTCAACCATTTTTATTCTTATACCTTGATCCTCACAGGCTGAATAACCCCATATACCCATAACCTGACCTTAGTTTGCCCTTCTCATATCTAGTACCACCGGGTACCCGGCCATCTAGTGGTAGAAAAGAAAAGTGCAACAAGGCCAAACTTAGATGTTGATTGTTATTGATTTCTCCCTAACAATCGACCAGGATAACTACTCCTGGCAAGTAAATTTGTGAGGAGCAACCCTGCTTAAACGCCAGGGTGCTACATCCTCCCCCTGCCCAAAAAAATACGTCTCGGAGTTGGGAGCTCAAATAATTTTTCTACAAAGCCTGAGAACAAATGTCCTGGCAAAAACTGGGATGGGAGAGGAAAACAGGAAAGGGTTAAAAATATAACGGAATAAACGTAGATGTCAAATAGTTTTGTATATATTTCCATACTAATGGTATGCCACACATATGTTTGCTCTATATGACTTATCAAGGTTGTTGTTCAGGCCTGCCTTTAAAATTGTAAATAAATATTTTTGATACGTTATTTATAACTATGATTTCTCACTATCTAAAATATATGTACAGTGATAATATGGAAGTAAGTTAGTGTTGACGGCAGGTTAGATCCCTGTCTCTCCTTAGCCAAGGAAGACACACCGACACAGCAACACCTGAAAGAGAAGATCAAACAATACAAATGCATCCTATCCTATAATAAGGTAGTGCAATATGTACACAGTGATTTGAACTGGTCCTCAGCCGAAGAAAGCCCAGCAGTGTAAGTACACCCCAGAAAATAATACATTATTTATATTCTGAAAGCAGATCCCATCCCCAACGGAGAATGGCACCTCCTTCCAAAAATTATCAAACTGAAACTTAGCACATAATATGAATATATTTCACTCAGGACAGCACTACTCACGCCACCTAGTGACCAACTCTCATCACAGCCTATTCTGACTGTTTCTAAGGCCGCGTACACACACGGGGACTGTTCGCTCAACTTTGTCCGCTGAACAGTGTTTCGGCGGACAGTCCGCTCGTGTGTGGGCTTTCAGCGGACAGTTTCAGCGGACAGTCTGCTGAACAAAGTTTTTCGGAAATTCCGAAAAACTGTCCGCTGAAACTTTGTTTCAGCGAACAGTCCCCTCGTGTGTAGGCTTGTTCGTCAAACTAAGTTCCACGCATGCTCAGAAAGGATTTACACGCCGAAGTTTGCATTGCAGTGTATAGGACGTCGTTTTCTAGTCCCGTCGTACGTGCCGTTCACGTCATCGCGCACGGTTTCAGCGGACTGTTCATTCGTCGTGTGTGGCCAAGTCCGTCCATGCTAATTTTGAGCGGACTGTCCGCTGAAACTGTTTGACGGACAAAGTTGGGCGAACAGTCCCCGCGTGTGTACGCGGCCTAAAGGACCTAGTTCTGTCTAGGGATGAGCCGAACGCCCCCTGGTTCGGTTCACACCAGAACCTGCGAACGGACCGAAAATTTGGGCGAACTTTAGAACCCCGTTAGATTTCAAACGTTTGAGTCCCATAGACTTTAACTTGCATATTAGCCTTTAAAATTAGCACTTTTTTGTCATAAAAAGGGTTTGGGGACCTGGGTCCTGCCCCAGGGGACATGTATCAATGCAAAAAAATGTTTTAAAAACTGCCATTTTTTCAGAAGCACTGATTTTAATGATGCTTAAAGTGAAAACAAAAGTGAAATATTCCTTTAAATATCGTACCTGGGGGTTGTCTATAGTATGCCTGTAAAGTGGCACGTGTTTCCCGTGCTTAGAAGAGTCCCTGCACAAAATGACATTTTTAAAGGAATAAAAGTCATTTAAAACTGCTTGCGGCTGTCATGTAATGTCTGGTCCCGGCAATATGGATGAAAATCAGTGAGACAAAGGCATGGGCCATGTATGGATATTTAAGGGAACCCCGCACCAAAATTTAAAAAAGGAAAGGCGTGGGGCCCCCAGGCCCTTTATACTCTGGACCGCCTGTATATTGCTGTTCAAACAAGACAGGGACTGTAGGTTTTGTTAAGTAGAATCTGTTAGATTTTTTGACTGGAGCTACACTTTGTAATTTTGAACTCATACATTTTTAATTTTTAAGCTTTTTGAAAAACATGGGGAAGGGTTATCACCCCTGCAACATTTTTTGTGCTGTCTGTGCACCTCTTCAGAAGATTTCACCTCACTTTCTGTCCCAATGACAAATGTTTTTTTGAAAATTTGGGTTTTTTAGTGAAACAAGGATTGGTGATAAAGCATCAGTGGAGAGGAGACAAGTTTTTCCCATATCAACTCTTACAGGAAAGAGTTTCCCTTCCTAAGGGTAGATTTCATCTCACTTCCTGTTGTCTCCTTCCGTTTGCAAGTAGGAGACGTTTGTAAGTTGGATGTTTGAAAGTAGGGGCCTGCCCTATATGCTCTGCAGAAATGGGGGCCTAAGGTGTTGGTGTTGCCACAACATTGTAAGCCCTCAAAGTGACTCTTGGTGGGCGCTGGAGCGCCCTGCTGTGAACTATTATATCAAGAATTGTAATTACATGCCATTGTTGAACAGTGGTAGAAAAATTGGGCCAGTGGTGGTGGGGGTGGTGCTGGTGCCACAACACTGTAAGTCCTCACAATTCTTGATAAAATATTTCACAGAAGGGCCCATTCCAGCACCCACCAAGAGTAACTTGGTTGCAGTGTTGTGGCACCAGCACCAGTGCCTCTCACAAAGACCCAAATATTGTAGTTGAGCGCAGCAACAAACCGTCCTGCAAAATATTGCATCAAAAATTGTAATTACACGCCCCTGTTAAACAGGGGCTGAAAAATTGGGCCTTAGCCACTGGTGGCGGCACCCAGAACCAAAAATGTTCTTACAAGCTATCAGCATGATCATTGAGGAGGAAAAGGACAGTCACTCAGCATCAGCATAGGCAGTCTTGAAGGGATCTGACATTTAAAAAAAATGTATTCGGTTACACCAGCATCTTGGTGCTGGTGGTGATCCAGGACTGATTCATTTTTATGACGGTCAGTTGATCAACCAAGTCGGTGGACAGGTGCACACTGTGATCGGTTACAAAGCCTTCAGCAGCACTAAATGTGCATTCCGAAAGAACACTGGATGCAGGACAGGCCAGTAGCTCAATTGCATACTGTGCAAGCTCTGGCCAGTGATCCATCCTCAAGACCCAGTAACACAGGGGATTTTCGGTGGGAAAGGTGTCCAAGTCTGACCTTGCCCCTAGGTATTCCTGCACCATGTAAATCAGACGCTGGCAATGGTTGCTGGAACCGATTATACCTTGGGGCTGCAGACTAAAAAATTGTCTGAACACATCGGTCAGGCGGCCACCTTCTCCACCGCTCCTTCTGACCGAAGCCTCAGTAACATGTTGTCCAGGACCAGGAATTTGTAACCTCCCAGTCTCTGGGAATGCTTTGCACAGACCTTTCTGCAAGGCCTCCCGAAGATGTTTCATCCTCTGCTCCCTCTGTGACGACAAGATAAGGTCCGCAACCTTACCCTTGTAACGTGGATCAAGGAGGGTTGCCAGCCAGTAATGGTCCCTCTCCTTGATTTCGACGAATACGAGGATCCTTCCACATTGCTTTGCAGGATCAGGGAGGCCATGCAGCGTAGGTTAGCTGAGGCATTCGGTCCGGAGTCCTCTGGGTCACGAAGGACGACATGATCCGCAGCCACCTCCTCCCAGCCACATACAAGTTCACGGGTTTCTTGGGACTGTAAATGATCCCTACAAGACTGCTGCTGATGCTGAGTGCCAGGCTCCACCTCCATGCTGACACAATCCTCCTCCTGCTCCTCCTCTGTGATCGGCGGGCCAGCAGGAACACTGACTGGATAAAGGGGGCCTTGAGAGGTAAGGAAGTCCTCCTCTTCCTGCCTCTGTTCTGTCTCAAGTGCCCTGTCCATTATTCCATGCAGCGTGTGCTCCAACAGGTGGACAACAGGGACAGTGTCACCGATGCAGGCAATGTCACTGCTCACCATCCTCCTGGCCTCCTCAAATGGTGACAGGACAGTGCATGCATCCCTGATCATGGCCCACTGGCGTGGGGAAAAAAAAACCGAGCTCCCCTGACCCTGTCCTGGTGCCGTAGTCGCACAGGTACTCATTTATGACCCTCGGCCATGCTGTAGCTGCTGCACACGCAGCAAGCATTGAGTTCCACCTGGTGGGCAGGTCACAGATTAGGCGGTTCTTGGGCAGGTTAAATTCCTTTTGGAGGTCAGCCAGCCGAGCACTGGCATTATATGACTGCCGGAAATGCACACAGACTTTCCTGGCCTGCCTCAGGACATCCTGTAACCCCCGGGTACCTGCCCAAGAACCGCTGCACCACCAAGTTAAGGACGTGAGCCACACAGGGCACATGGGTCAGTTGTCCCTATCGGAGGGCGGAGAGGAAGTTGTTGCCATTGTCGCAAACCACCATTCCTGGCTTAAGCTGGCGTGGCGTCAACCACCTCTCAGCCTGCCCATGCAGAGCTGACAATCTCTGCCCCAGTGTGGCTCCTGTCCCCAAGTACACCACGCAAGCACGGCATGGCATATTTTTGCCTGCGTACTTGTGTAGCCCCTTGAACGCCTATGGAGCACTGCTGGTTCCAAGGACAAAGCACAGGAAGAGGCCATGGAGGAAGAAGAGGAGGAGGGGGTGGAGGAGAGATCCCCTGTCCTGCATCCTTCCCAGCTGGCAAAAGAGTCACCCAATGCGCCATGAAAGATAGGTAACATCCCTGTCCATGCCTGCTGGACCATGAGTCAGCAGTAATATGCACCTTACTGCTGACTGCCCTGTCCAGTGAGGCCAAGACATTGCCTTCCACATGCCGGTAGAGAGCCGGAATTGCCTTCCGTGCGAAAAAGTGTCGTTTGTGCAATGTGCGGTTCCTCAGTGGCAGGTTCCCAAACTCACGGAAGGGGGCCGAGTCTACCAACTGAAAATGCAGCAGTTGAAGCGCTAGCAATTTAGCCAAGCTAGCATTCAACCGCTGGGCATGTGGATGGCTGGGAGTGAACTTCAAGTCGAACCCATGGGACGTCGAAAGAACATGAAGCTCATCCCTAATCTTAACATGCTTTGTGCCTTAGTGATTTGATAGGCTGTGTCATGGAACATATAGGAGCACTATAGAGTAAGGCAGTGTTTCTCAACTTCAGCCCTCAAGGCGTACCAACAGGTCATGTTTTCAGGCTTGCCATTATTCTGCACAGGTGATTTGATCAGTTTCACTGACTTAGCAATTACCACAGCCGTTTCATCTAAGGGAAATCCTGAAAAACATGACCTGCTGGGGTGCCTTGAGGACTGGGAGTTGAGAAACACTGAAGTAAGGACATGAGGTTGATTTACTAAAACTGGAGCGTGCAAAATCTGGGGCAGCTCTGCATAGCTTCCAGATTTTTTTTTTTTGCCAAAGCTTAATTGAACAAACTGAAATTAAAAGCCTATTGCAAAATCTAGTTCAGCTTTGCATTGTAGCCACTCTTCAGTTTTAGTAAATCAACCCCACAACGTTCTTGTGCCCTATTTAATTCCACAAAGTCACTGATAAAAGTATTGTCGATCATTCTGTTGCTTCACCACTAGATGGCAGCAAAAGACAGTTTATGGTGATATATGTCAGTGTACAGTTAGCATCATTATCATATATCTGATTCTGGCCAGTGTATGCATGTGAATAATCCTTCCCAGCTCTGTCCACAGCGAAGAAACCGATTTGGCTGCGGATAGGCTTTAACCCTTTATCTGCCAGAAAATGTACTTATAAATAAAATCTTCAATTACCATCATTTTATTCTGCAGGGACTCTGTTCTGCTTTCAGAAAATGTATAATATTTTGAGGTTTTGTTACGTGATGCTTGCGCTACTGTTTTTCAAATCTATATTTTAACCACTTCAATACGAGGCCCCCCCCCCCCCTTCCTGCCCAGGACAATTTTAGGTTTTCAGTGCTGTCGCACTTGTATGAGCATGCAATTGTCATTCAAACCCTGCACCCAAACTAATTTTTTTAAATTTTGTTCCTACAAATTGAGCTTTCTTTTGGTGGTATTTGTTTAGCAAAAAATAAAACCCCCAGAGGTGATCAAACTGTTTCTGTATTTTTGAAAGAAACTTTTTTATGTAGAATTGATGGGTACCGATTGAAGTGGAGCATATCAGTGCCGCCTAAGACATGCTGATAGGTTAATTGGATTCTATCTAAATTGGCCCTAGTATATGAATGTGAGTTAGGGACCTTAGATTGTACATTCACATCAGTTCCTCCCCTGAAGGAGCTTACAATGTATATGTAAATGTTACCGGCCTCAAAATGTGAATTAAGAGAGCCGATGATTGTAGACGCGATAAGATAAGGTGATCAGCTTGGCGTGGACTGCAAAGAATCACACAAACAGCATGAGATATGACCACTAACTTTATGGCTGGAAGTAGTTTATAAAAATGTAAAAGATGTATTGTTATGTAAAAATTAGTCACATGTTTATAACCATTAACAATATATAATACAGATTTTAACTACAGTATTTTAAAATGTAGTTACAACATTGAACATTACTATATTTTAATAACACATATATATATCCCTGTTATTCAGTGTTATAGATAATTATCTTTATCTCTCTGGTACACTTTAAGCCCTTGTACACACGGTCGGAGAATCTGTCAGAATGAGTCTTATCGGACCGTGTCGTCAGATAATCCGACTGTGTGTGGTATGCATCGGACTGATTCCGTCCGAATCTCCGTCCGACCCAATTTTCCAACATGTTGGAAATATTTCCCGACCAACTGGGCCAGACGGACCTAATCCGATCATGTGTAGAGCATTTTCATCGGACCAAGTGCCACGCATGCTCAGATCAAATTCCTACATCAAAGCTATTGGCTACTAGCCTGAACGTAGTCCCATCGTAACGAAATGACGTCATCACGTTCTGAAAGATCGGATTTTTCGCCAACTTGGCCCGGCCGTGTGTATGCAACAGTTTCGGACACAATCCGTCGGACTAAATCCGACGGGCAAAATCCGACGGATTTGGTTGGCAAAATCTCCGACCGTGTGTACGTGGGCTTAGTGTGCAATAATCATACTGGCAATGCATTGCTTTAATACAAATATTATCATGGTAGTACTCTCTTTTAACCACTAGATGGTGCACATTGCAAGTCTGTATGATGTAATGCATAAGCTTACATACAATAGGTTTTTTTCTTATATTAACAGAAAACATGTGCTTTCTAATCTATGCAATTTTCAATAAATCAGGTTTAAATATACCTATTTAGAATGGTTTAGTGCTTATAATAGACAATTGTTCTGACTAATGCAGTATTTTCATGTTTTTATGCCCTTTTCACTTGTTTCTCACACATGCTGTCCTAAACTTCTAATTACAGCAAAACTATAGCATAAAATCTGCTGAGACTTTTTCTGCGTTTGCTCAAGATGTTTAGGAATCTTTCTATCACAAGTTAATACAGATTAGGAACAATTTATAGTACATACCTGCAAAGAATCACACAAACAGCATGAGATATGACCACTGACTTTAATTTCCAGTCACATGGTGTGTGGCCTTATATAAACTACTTCCAGCCATAGACTGTTTGTGTACCTTCTCTGCCATCTACTGGTTATTAATAGAATAGAAGGGAGATGTTTAGAAATAAAAAAAAAAAAAAAAGAATATGTACTTTGCTTTGGGGTGTCTGTTTTGTGACCATATAAACCCCAGTCCGTCACATAAAGCACTGCGTAAATTGACGGCACTATACAAGTACTTTAACCACTTGCTTACTGGGCACTTAAACCCCCCTCAGTCCCAGACCAATTTTCAGCTTTCAGCGCTGATGCACTTTGAATGACAATTGCGCGGTCATACAACACTGTACCCAAATGAAATTTTTATCATTTTTTTCCCACAAATAGAGCTTTCTTTTGGTGGTATTTAATTACAGCTGGGAGTTTTATTTTTTGCTAAACAAACAAAAAAAGATGCAAAAAAAAAAAATCATGTTTAATAGTTTGTTATAAAATTTTGCAAACAGGTAATTTTTCTCCTTCATTGAAGTGCGCTGATGAGGCGGCACTGATAGGCTGCATTGGTGGGCACTGATAGGCATAGTTAAGGCGGCTCTAATAGGCACAGATAAGGCGGCACCGATGGGCACAGATAAGGTGGCACTGATGGGCAAAGATGGGCACAGATAAGATGGCACGGATGGGTGGCACTAAGGGGCACTGATAGGTACCACTGATGGGCACTGATAGGTGGCTCTGCTGGGCACTGATGGGCACTGGTAGATGACACTGATGGGCACGGATATGTGGCACTGGGGTGCAGCACCTTTGTTGAGGCAGATTGTGGGCACTGCTGGGTGGCACTGTGGGCACTGCTGGGGGGCACTTATTTTTTATCATTTTTATTGATGAGGGGGCAGGTGGGCACTGGCAGGGGGCAGGTGGGCACTGGCAGGGCTGGCCGTGATCGGGACTGATGTCCCGATCACGGCCGCCGGTGATCGGCTTTTTCGGAATAATAGCCGATTACCGACTCAGTTATATCACATGATCAGCTGTCATTGGCTGACAGCTGATCACGTGATAAGGGGTCGGGATCGACCCCTTGCTCTGATCGGTGATCAGGCGAGTCTCATAGACTCGCCGATCACAGGGCGCGCAGGCCGCTTGTGCACGGGACTACGTCAATAGACGTAGTCCCGGAAAAGGAGATCCGCGCTGTAGCCGTCATTCGGCTATAGCGCGGGTCCCAAGTGGTTAAAGGGGTTGTAAAGGTTTGTTTTTTATTTTCTAAATAGGTTCCTTTAAGCTAGTGCATTGTTGGTTCACTTACCTTTTCCTTCGATTTCCCTTCTAAATGTTTTTTTTCTTTGTTTTCTTTGTCTGAATTTCTCACTTCCTGTTCCTCCTCAGTAAGCTGTTTAGTCAGCCAGAACAGCTTACTAAACACCGCTCGGATTATGGTGTGAAGTTTACTGAGGAGAAACAGGAAGCTAGAGATTCAGACAAAGAAAAAAAAACATTTAGAAGGGAAATTGAAGGAAAAGGTAGGTGAACCAACAATGCACTAGCTTAAAGGAACCTATTTAGAAAATAAAAAACAAAGCTTTACAACCCATTTAAATAATAATAATAATGCAGCACTGATGGGCACTGATGATTTGGTATTGACAGGTGTTACTGAATAGCTCCCAACTGTCCCTGATTTGGAGCAATGTCCCTCTGTCCTTCATTCCTCCTCATTTGTCTCTCATTTTAGTCTGATCTATATAGATAAAAAGTGTATTTTATATACACAACTATCAAAAAGTGTTTTCCGGTGCTAAACATTACAAATGCAGCAATTTAGAAATCAGATGAAAATTCCAGAAGCCAATATAAAGGAATAGCAGTGGTAAAGGAGAATTGTACAAAAAAAAAAAAAAAACAAGATTATTTAAACCCACAATTGCTTTTTTTTAAGGGGGCGTGGCAGGGGGTGTGTCCTATGCCTGCATGCTTTTGCTGATAGGTGTCCCTCATTCCCATCTCAAAGAGTTGGGAGGTATGGTTACTGATGGGCACTGACAGGCCTTTCTGATGGACACATCTGATGGGGGCTGTGCTGATTATCAGCACAGACCCCCCCCCCCCCCCTGACAGGGAGAGTCGCCGATCAGTTCTCCCTGTCAGCGTGAACCAAGGAAAGCCATTTACCGGCACTTCCTGGTTCACGGTGTGATCAGCTGTGATTGACACACCGCATCTCCGATCCTAGTAAGGAGCCTCTGACGGAGGCTCCTTACCACATGATCACCTGTGACCAGAGTGACACGCAGCACCACTGATTGCCGTGCTGCACTCCCCCATATTATCCTGCTGGACGTCATATGACGCCCAGTCAGGGTAACTGAACCACCGCCTGGCCGTCATTCTGCTAAAGGCTCGGTAAGAAGTGGTTAAATAAAAAATAAAAAAATACACTCATATATATTTTTTTGCACCAAAACTAATTTAATCTCCATTTGTATTTATAAAATATGAAACATAAGTATCAAATACATATATACAGTTAACCCTCAGATTGTGTTAACTAAAGTTTTGTGTGCCTGCAAAGCTGCACAAAACTGCAGTACCCAAAAGCTGTAAACGTCATCATCTATGGGCAATTTAGTGCAGGGTTTCTCAACCATGGGTTCCATGTCCTCCAGAGGTTGCTTGGGCTTCTTTCAGCAATATGCAGTTTCTACTTCAATGGTGTCAGCTAAAAATGATCACAGATATCTTCCCACTATCTGTAAGGGGATAATTCTTCTCAATGACCACAAGTGTAAGCAGGGGTTCCCTGACACCAGGAAATCTCAGGACCATTCTTCCCACTGACCATCACACTAATGTATCATAAGTTATTTTAAGGGCCGGTTCACACAGGGGGCGACACGACTTGCCGTGCCGCGACCTGACAAGTCGCCCCCGTTCTGTACAATGGAACCGTTCTAAGAGGAGCGACTCGAGTCGCTCCGTCTTAGAAAAAAGGTTCCTGTACTACTTTTGGGCGACTTGCATTGACTTCTATACAGAAGTCATTTGCAAGTCGCCGCTGAGGTCGCGGCGAGGCAAGTCGTGTCGCCTCGCATCGCCCCCTGTGTGAACCGGCCCAAGGGGTTACTGTCTGTGCTAAAAAATGTTGAGAAAGGTTGGTTTAGAGTTAGCTGTAAATGATCACCCCAATGGTATGGCTCATATGCCAGCAGGCAGCAATATATATTGTGTGTGGTGCAATCATCACTTTCATCCACATGCATGTTAGACCCCCTAATGTCACTATATTGATGCTGATTAAAAGATAAACTGTGTTTGATCATCTTTGAGCACTTCCTAATTCAGAGCTGCCAAAACCTGTCATCTATGGCTGTGGATAGAGATAAGTGCTTCTGGGGTCATACTACCCAGTAGGGATCAGATAACAGATGGTCCTGGAGGTCCAAGGAGGAACTGGAAAGCCTAGGGCACATGTTGGCTGGGAAAGAGAGAGACAAACCTGAGCATGTAGAAGTGTGATTTGGGCAGCTGTAAAGCCACATGATCATCTACTACATAGGCAGCAGAAAAAATGTAAACAAACTCCCAGCTGCTATAGTGGCCAGGAGTTTGTTTACATGTCGTGCTGTTATAGTCATAAGTAGGTGGAAGCAGCAAAACGTATAGAAGGGGCCTACGCCTTTCCCTTTAGCTAAGAGGTCAGATTGGGTACAGCTGTCCCCTTTTCAGCCAGACCCGATTTGACCCTCCCTTCTCCTCTATGGGCAGTCTGATGTAAACTGACTTTTGTCAGGCGGTTCGTTTACATCAGGCTGCCCACAGAGCAGAGCGGGTTGTGTCTGTGTCCACTTCGCATATGCAGAGCAAACACGGATCTGTCATTCATCCAGTTTCTCATCTCAGCTCGGACGGATCCCCTGCTGAGCAAAACCAGATCTGGCTCATGTGAGGGGTCATATGGTGAGTAGGGATCGACCGATTATCGGCGGCTGATATCGATACTTCTAGAAATGACCGATATTACTTTAAGGGGTTTTACCCATGTGATGCATGCAGCTGCAGGCATCACCCTAGTACCATTCTTTAGAACGGACGGTCGGCTTTCTTATAACAACCGATGCAGCTCAGAAGCCACTCAGCTGTTATTACAAGCACCGGGAGGCCCAAGCCACCAGCCAGCACGTCCACCGGCTGGCTGAAAAACCAAACAAAGTCGATGACCTCACTTCTCAGATTGCTGGAATCTTCAAAATGTCAAAAGACGTCAGTTTAAAAAAAAAAAATAAGCATTCAAAAACACTGATCTTAAGAGTGCAGAGGAGGGGTTTGGGGTCTTATAGTACCTCTCACATGCCTATTACTATCACAAGGGATGTTTACATTCCTTGTAACAGCAATAACAGTGAAAAAAAATAAAAATTTAAATGTACAAAATATCTGCAAAAAACATCAGCTATCAGCAGGAGAGGTGGCCGAAATATCGGTATTGTATTGGCATCAGGAAAACGATATCGTTCGACCCCTAATGGTGTGTGTGTCTGTATATATATATATATATATATATATATATATATATATATATATATATATATACACATACATACATACATATACATACATACAAACACACCAGGATAGCCAACAGTGTGTGTGTGTGTGTGTGTGTGTGTGTGTATCACACACAATAACCTGTTGCTGCCAGCCATGCCCATAGGCGGTTTTTCCATGTATGAATAATAATTGTGTACATTTGTCTATTTTATTGGACTGAAAACTTCCATTCCTTTCTCAGATGTTCCAATATATACATATCTATTTGTTCTGGAGCACTGCTAGCTTAATTGTGAAAATGTGCATTTGAGAAACAGCTGCACAAATAATGTGACATCAAAAATTGGAACAGCCAACTTTTTGTTTTCCAGTGCCTCTTTCAGAAAATATAATATCGGGGGTCCAAGCACTTTTCTAGAAAAAAAAAAAAATATATATATATATATATATATATATATCACACATGGCATGTTCACCAATGCCAGAAGCCTGGCAGACAAGATGGGAGAGCTAGAGATACTGTTGTACGAGGAGGATTTGGATTGTGTGGGAATTTCAGAGACCTGGCTCAACAACTCTCATGATTGGCTGGCAACCATTCAAGGGTATTCTCTTTATCGCAAGGATAGAGAGGGTAAAAAAGGGGGAGGGGTATGCCTATATATCAAGAATAATGTACAAGTGAATGTGAGAGATGACATCACTAAGGGAGCTAGGGAAGAGGTGGAATCCTTATGGGTAGAGCTCCAAAGGAATGGAGCCAAGGGGAAAATAATATTGGGAGTATGCTATAGGAGGAGGGGGAGACAGATCTCTAATCACAGTTTGGATAATTAAAATCCCCCATTATGATAACACATCCTTGCTGCTAATCCTGACATAGACTGGGCGGAGGGAACCACACATTCATCTAATGCATTCCAGTTCCTAAATGTCTTGCAGAACAATTTTATGGGTCAGATGGTAAACGCACCAACTAGAAATAAAGTGTTACTGGATCTACTGATTACCAACAATACAGACCTGATCACGGATGTGGAAATACGGGGCAATTTAGGGAACAGCTATCACAGGTCAATTGTGTGTATTCCCTTTATGTTTCATTTATACGGAAGCCAAATAGGAAATACACTGGATTTCAAAAGAGCCAACTTCCCTAAACTATGAACCTTACTAGAAGGCATAAATTGGGATAAAAGCTTAGGAACAAAGAACACAGAGGAGAGATGGGTTTGCTTTAAGAGCATATTAAATAAGGACATTAGCAAATGCATCCCATTGGGTAATACATTTAAAAGAGCGAACAAAAGTCCTGGATGGCTTAACCCCAAAGTAAAAATGCATATAAAAGAAAAGGAGAAGGCCTTCAAAAAATGCAAGATTGAGGGATCATCATCAGCATTCAGACTTTATAAAGAATGCAACAAGAAATGTAAGGGTGCAATAAGGACGGCTAAGATAGAACTTAAAGAATTTCTTGGGATTTTTTTTGCTCTCCTCTGCTATGTGTCTTTTAAGTATGTAAACAGTAAAAAAGGGAGGACAGACCATATTGGCCCCATAAAGAATGAGGAAGGACATCTGGTTACAAAGGATGGGGAGATGGCGAAGGTATTGAATTTATTCTTCTCCTCAGTCTTCATGAGAGAATCTGGGGGGCTTCAGTAACCAAAACTGCAGTGTTTATCCTCATGACATCTCACAGGAAGCACCTCCATGGTTGAAATTAGACTTTGAAAACTTAATTCAGTCCTCTGGTCCCGGTGATTTATTAATGTTAACAGATGGCTAGCACCCGAAGGTACTTAGGGAACTCAGTAAAAAATTAGGAACAATGGTCTGGCAATTACTTGACCGACAGTCTACTGGCTGCAATAGCTTTTCTCCAATCAGCTGGTACCAATGTAGCTCCAATATTTAATTCCCAGGAATGTATTTTGGGCCCTTTTTAGAGACCAGTTAGCCTAATATAGTATATAAACTCTTGGAGGGGCTAATAAGGGACTATATACAAGATTTTAGTAATGAGAATGGTATCATTAGCAGTAATCAGCATGGATTCATGAAGAATCGTTCTTACCAAACCAATCTACTAGCCTTCTATGAGGAGGTGAGTTGCCAGCTAGATAAATACACTACGTCTACGGGCCTTCCTTTGTACAGTAAACATTTATGGGGAACTGTGGATTTTGCAAAAGCATTTGACAAAGGAAGGTCCATTGGCATGGACCATAGGGTGAGTACATGGATTGAAAACTGGCTACAAGGGCGAGTTCAGAGGGTGGTGATAAATGGGGAGTACTCAGAATGGTCAGGGGTGGGTAGTGGGGTCCTCCAGGGTTCTGTGCTGGGACCAATCCTGTTTAATTTGTTCATAAATGACCTGGAGGATGGAATAAACAGTTCAATATCTGTATTTGCGGACGATACTAAGCTAAGCAGGGCAATAACTTCTCCGCAAGATGTGGAAACCTTGAAAAAAGATCTGAACAAATGAATGAGGTGGGCAACTACATGGCAAATGAGGTTTAATGTAGAAAAATGTAAAATAATGCATTTGGGTGGCAAAAATATGAATGCAATCTATACACTGGGGGGAGAACCTCTGGGGGAATCTAGGATGGAAAAGGACCTGGGGGTCCTAGTAGATGATTGCTTTGTTAGGCTCAGAAGCAGCATTCCATTGCTAACAGAATATTGGCATTAAAAAAGGGATCAACTCCAGAGATAAAACGATAATTCTCCCGCTCTACAATACTCTGATCTGGCCGCACCTGGAGTATGTACTCGCTCCTTTTCCAGCACATCCTTCCTGGTGTCCAGAACTGGACAGCAAAGAAGGGCAACAAAGCTAATAAAGAGTCTGGAGGATATTAGTTATGAGGAACGGTTGTGAGCACTGAACTTGTTCTCTCTGTATATTGAAATCATATCCCCTCTCAAGTGTCTCTTCTCCAAATACCGTACTGGTGACCCACAATAGGGACAAACCTCTTTTCTTCTCTTTTGCAAAAAAGTTTTAACCTTAAACTCCAATTTTAATGAGTGGCCACGAGTCTTGTTAAACTACCTAGAGGGTTCTTTACTGCAAGAGCGGCGAGGATGTGGAATTCCCTTCCACAGGCGGTGGTCTCAGCAGGGAGCATTGATCGTTTCAAGAAACTATTAGATAAGCACCTGAACAACCGCAACATACAGGGATATACAATGTAATACTGACATATAATCACACACATAGGTGAGGTTGAAAAAAGTCCATTAAGTCCAACCTACTATATATATATATATATATATATATATATATATATATATAAAAAATCAGAAGCAGTGGTGTAAGGTATAACATATCAGCTCAATTTAGAGTAGGATATACAATGATGTCCGCCATAACTTTTATAAAGCCACAAAGCATGTTTCATGACTTTATCAAATCACTGAGGTACAAAGTTCACTATGGAGTTCTGCTGCCATCTAGTGGTAAATTACCAGGATGACTTACAGAAGGCTGCTGGCTAATATACTACTGTTCGCATTAGTGGTGATAGTTACCATAATACATTCTGACCAGTACATGGATGCAGAAGGGTAACAAGCTCAAACTAAGAAGCAGCTTGGGTTTCAGCTGGACTTTATTTTAGCACGGATGCTCCAAAAATAAAAGGATTAAACAAAGATTCCAGCAGTAAAAGTTGTTTTAAAAGTGCACAAAAACCCCCAAAATAGTATCTATTAACGCAGAGACCCTGGATTAAAAAACATATGGCATGAAAAACAAAATGCACCATGCCACCATAATATTCGTACTACTGTTTGGAAGCAGGACGTTGGTCAGTAGTGTGTGTCCTACAGCTGATATTTTTCCCCAAAACTGATGTACTATGCTTCCCCAAGACAAGTCACCAGTAGTGCCTATTTAGTCAGGCCTAGGGCAGCACAAAACCTAAACTCGTGCACCCCCTAATTTAAATATGACCCACCCCTTCCTGCCAAGGCCACACCTCTTGCTGTTTAGTGTCCCCACTCGAAAATTTCAGGGCGGATCTTAGTTCTGAGGGTCGGGGGAATGGATTCCCTTAATTTGCATAGATTTCCTCTCACTTCCTGTTTGGCTATGGGGCAGGAAGTGAAGGGAAATCTCTGCAATGGGACAGGGATGGTAAAAAAATAAACTGACAGGGGCTATAACCCTCCCTTAATCTATCCAAAATGAAAAAAAATGTGCTTAAAGTAGAACTATAGGCAACACTATCTTCTTAGTCCTCTCCATAAAATTATCCAAAATGTAACTATGCCAATGGTGCAGCAGAAAACATATAGCACAGTGAGGAAGGTTTGTGGTCCAGGATGATAGAAGCGGTACCCCCCCCCCCCTACAGTTGCAGAATGTCGGCCACCCGCCCGCATACCAGAAGCAGTGCAACCACTTTATGGGGGAGCTAGACTTACGGGGCAGACTGGGCCACATTGGTGTTCAGTGTTAGGACCACAGATAAACTATGAGTGTCTCCACAGTGGAGGCACATGCATTCTGATAGTTAGATGAGGGCAGGTGGACTGAAGGGGAGCCCACCCCTTCTTAAAAGGTACAGGAGCACACCAAACACCCAGAAAATAGCTCAATGGCTGCAAAGGTGTTTGTATTGGTCCAGCAATGCACCAACACCAATGTGATAGGGAACAAAAATAGAGCCTCGTCATGGCACCCTGGTATCTGTGGCTTCCTTATGCGTTTGCGTTAAAAACGGGTTTAGTCCACACGCATTTGCATACTGTTAGACAGGTTTATTTGGTTGTCTGTGAGCTGTTTGGTAAGTAAGCTTGGGTTTTTCCTGGGCATTCCCCAGGCCTTGTTGTTACCTGTTTTAGCCTTCCAATGCTGCTTAGAGCAAGAACCAGCTATAGATAGGGGCGGTGGTGAGTTTTTGTTTGTTGGCTCTAAAGAGGAGAGTCTAGAGTGGTTGGATTACAGCACCGCGGGCTCTAAAATGTATTTTTTTTAAGAATGTGTGCAAAAACTAATGACTGCATATTAACCCTTTCACTGCCAGAACCAGTTTTGAATTTCTTCCAACCTACAGTGCATCTGAAAAGTATTCACAACGCTTCACTTTAATCTATTTTGGAATAAGGCTGTAGAATTTTGTGGAAAAATGTTACAAACAATACCCCATAATGACAACATGAAAGTGTTTTTTTTTTTTTGTTTTTTTTTAATACATTTTCACAGAAAAATCCCAAGATTTCAATGTACATAAGTATTCACAGCCTTTGCCACGACACCCAACATTGAGCTCAGGTGTATCCTGTTTTCATTGATCATCCTTAAGATGTTTGGACATGATTTCGAAAGGCAAACAAACAATCAAGTCGTAGAATCAACTGAATTTGCCACAATTGGACTCCAAACTTCGTGGCGTGTATCAGAGCACAAACCATGTCTATATGACACGCACTAAGTCCAAGGAATTGTCTGTAGACCTCCGAGACAGGATTGTATGGAGGCACAGATCTGGGGAAGGGTACAAAAACATTTCTGCAGCATTGAAGGTCCCAATGAGCCCAGTGGCCTCCATCATCTGTAAATAGAAGAAGTTTGGAACCACCAGGACTCTTCTTACAGCAGCCACCCAGCCAAACTGAGTGATCGGGGAGAAGGGCCCTTGTCAGAGTGACCATCAGGTTCTTGGTCACCTCTCTGACAGAGCTCCAGCATTTCTCTGTGGAGAGAGAAGAACCTTCCAGAAGAACAACCATCTCTGCAGCACTTCACCGATCAGACCTGTATGGTAGTGGCCAGATGGAAGCCACTCCTCAGTAAAAGACACGACAGCCCGCCTGGAGTTTGCCAAAAGACACCTGAAGGACTCTCACTCCATGAGAAACAAAATTCTCTGGTCTGATGATACAAGCATTGAACTCTTTGGCCTGAATGGCAAGCATCATGTCTGGAGGAAACCAGGCACTGCTCATCACCTGGCCAATACAATCCCTACAGAATGATGTTGCCACCACCATGCTTCACTGTAGGGATGTTTTTCAGCGGTAGGAACTGGGAGACTAGTCAGGATTGGGGGAAAGATGAATGCAGCAATGTACAGAGACATCCTAAATGAACACCGCCCCAGTCTGAGGTCCAGAGTGCTCTGGAGCAGAAGGTTCATCTTCCAACAGGACAACAACCCTAACCACAAAGCTAAGATCACAGAGTTGTCCCGTAGCCACTCCTTTGTTAAGGTCCTTGGGTGGCCCAGCCAGAGCCCAGACTTGAACCCAATTGAACATCTCTGGAGAGATCTGAAAATGGCTGTGCACCAACCATCCCCATCCACCCGGATGGAGCTTGAGAGGTCCTGCAAAGAAGAATGGGAGAAACTGCCCAACATAGGTGTGCCAAGCTTGTAGCATCATACTCAAAAAGACTTGAGGCTGTAATTGTGGAAGCACCTTTGGCACCAAAGTATTGAGCAAAGGCTGTGAATAGTTATGTACATTGCAAATTAATTAAAAACAAAGATTTCAAATTAACAATACCCCATAATGACGAGAAAGAAGTTGGGATTTTTTTTTTAAATTGTAGAATTTTGAGGAAAATAATTAAATCCATTTTGGAATAAGGCTGTAACATAACAAAATGAGCAAGGTATAAAACTGTTGGGGTCACAGTACATCCGGAAAGTATTCACAGCGCTTCACTTTTTCCAGTCTTGTCTTTTCATTACTATTATGTTGGATGGGATGAACTGATAACACAGCGACAGAGTGATTTCCTCAGGTGCTGCCTGTTCTCCTCCAACCTGAGTGTTCTCGCGTATGTACAGTTCCTGGATATAGTTTTATACAATAAACTTGGAAGAGTCGGGCTAGAGGGAGATATTGGTAGTAAAATGTACACGCCCAGATCCTGGGGTCCAGCTGGATTATATGAAAAGAGGTTTGGAATTGAGCTATGGGGATTGTTCAAAAATAACACATGTGATGCAACCGATCACTGGCATTAGTATTAGTAGAACTCCAAACCAACACTAAGCTTAAAAATGTCCCCTCCCCCCACTATTGATCCTGCCTAACCTATGCAAAAAAAAAAGTGTGTATACTTAACTATTTTTCATCCTCCCTTGTCTGGTCATGTGATCCCATGTCGGAGCTCCCTCCTCTCCCCTGCAGCCACCACACACTGACAACGGCTGGGAATTCTGGGAGAGGTGATGTCACCCATGGGCGCTCATGGCCCAGCTGCTCACTTGGTGGAATCACATGATCGGACCGGACTGAGAAAAGGCAAGTAAGTAGTCTTTTTTTTTTTCTTTATACAACTTAGCCAGTGGGCGCATCTTAAACATAGTTACTGCTCGGGTGGAATTCTACTTTAATGGCTTAAAACGTGTTAGCGCCTGCAGTGTGAAAGGGGTCTAATGCCAGCTAAGGCCTATTAGCCCAAAAGCGCCTGAAAAATGCCTCCAAAGCACTTGAAAAACACCTATCCTGCAGCCTCATTGTGAAAGCCCAAGTGCTTCCACATTGGAGCGGTGTGCTTGTCGGACATTAGAAAAAGTCCTGGGGCGGTGCAGGTATACACCGCTCCTCCACCGTCCCTGCCGATTGAAATGAACGGGTACTGCTGCTGAAGTGCCTGCAAAGCACTTTGCTAGCGGCTGAAGAAATGTGCCACTGCCGGAGGACCCCTTTCACACTGACAATGGGACACATTAGTGGCACGTGTTTTTCCTAGAGTTACATTTAAACTTTTTTTTTCAGGTTTTGATGAGATGCTGTCTGTGGCCTCTTCAGGGAGACTCGCCCTATTTATTCCTGTTCTGGTGACAACCAGGGATTGCCTCATTTTGCATTTCACTTCCCATTTGGGACGATGGGACAGGAAGTGAATGGAAATCTACTCAATGGGATATAGTTGGTAAAGAAAGAAAAAAAGAAAAGCTGACAGGTTATAATAACCCTCCTTTACCCTATCCATAGAAAAAAACAAAATGTTTTGCCTTTTACACAACAAATTAAAGTAAAACTAAAGGGGGACTTTGCCTTTAAGAGACAACCAATACTACTTTTTTTTTTTTTTAACATTGAAGTCTGCAGAGTATTTTTTCTCTTCGGATAGAGTAAGGGAGGGTTATAACCCGTTATTTGCCAGCTGTGTCCCATTGGGGAGATTTCCTCTCACTTCCTGTTTTGGCTTTGAAACAGGAAGTGACGGAAATCCCTGAAGAGGGAAAAAAGAAAGAAATACAACCGGCAAATCCCTTTTTATTACAGATGCAATGCACAGGCTCTACTGATGTTACCTCCAGGCTCAGGTCTGTACAGAGGTATAGAGCTGAGCTAGGAGGAGGTGCAACTGGACTACAAAAGGGGTGAGGGAGGAGGGATGAGTGGAGCAGATCTGCACAGTGGTGATAGATGGGACTTTCCACCCAGCAATCCCAGTGAATGGATGACACAGCTGTGCAGTCCAAGTCGCACACAGTCCCACCAATTAAAAAAAAAAAAAAATAGCAAGAAGCTCCCTACGATTCAGGCATGGGGGTGAAACTGTGTACACAACTATGCTTCCTGTTACACCCTAAATACAGGTAAAACTTGTTCTCACGGAGAAAGCCTTTAAAAACTACACTTCCATCTAAAACCGTCCAGAAGCTGACAACTCTGCTGTGCAATCCTACTACAGAATGAACAGTGTTGTCAGTCTATTACAGGAATTAGAAAAAGAACTGATCTCTTGCTAGGATCTATGGGTAATACAACTCTTCTTTCTCCGAGTCCCCCCTGTACTGTACCAAAGCTGCCGTGTTCAGTGACAGCCGGCATCACAGATGTCATTTTTTACCTTTGCCCATAACTCCCCCCTAATAAACCAAAAGAGAAATGAAAGCCGACCGCTGAGATTGGAGAGAGAGGGGGGAAGACTTGCTAAAACTGGAGAGTGCAAAATCTGGTTTCTATGCACAGCTGCACCAATCAGCTTCTTCAGTTAAAGTGTAACTCCACTTTTGTTGAGAGAAAAAAAACAAATGGAAATAATCCTTGCAATGTACATAGATCACCTTTGTTGCAGATTCCTACCATCTGGGTGATGTTTTTTTTTGTTGTTGTTGTTATTCTGAATAAATCCCTCTGTGTCTGTCTGAGTAGGTCTAATGGGAGTGGTTTAATAATTAACTGTCAGATGTAGAGCTACAAGGCACTAATGAGAAAATTTGCAGGGCCTGCATCCCTTTAGATGTGTTCCTATTGAAAGTATCTCCCAAAAATTTACATTTTTGTTGCAGGAGATGCCTGAAATCTGATTTGTATCTTAGACAGACTTCTGGGAAAATTGGTGAGCCAATCACACAAGCAGGGAAATGATGTTTCTGTGGAGTGGTCCGTACACACTCGGCAATATGGCTACCTGGAGCTGTTCTGTACACAATGTATTCTCGGAAAATTACTAGGGGGTTCACTGAATGAAAATTTTGGTGCTGAAACCAAAAATGAAGGATGCACTAGGCCCAAAATCGATACCGATAATTATATTTTTATATACAATTATTAATTGAAAAAGTTTTTATATCGACTTTTTAAATACATCATCAATTTATAATAATATGAATTTATTGTTGGCCATTATTGACACCTTTAGTGCAAGAAAAATGCAGTCTCTAACCATCTGATACAGGAGATGGCCAGAGACTGCAGACATGATACAAGAGATCAATATAGCCTCACCAGTGCCCATCAGATGCAGCCTGCCAATGCCAGCCATATGCAGCCTGCCTGTGCCCGGATCAGAGCAGTGATTCCAGTGTCACAGAGCTGTATTTGAATTGCCCAGGCCACAGTAACAAATGTCCCGCCTCCAGTAATCATGTCACGCTGACTCAATGTCCCACCATTGGATCAGTGTGCCGTCTGTCAGCAGGACATTGTTACTGCGGCCCGTGCAATTCAGCTCCCTGACACACGGAGATCGCCGCTCTGTGGCAGAAAGGACTGGGGTGAGCCAAGATGACACCCCTGCATAGGGCAGCACCAGGGGAGGGGCCCCGCCCCATTTTTGGCTCCATTATCAGCAATATTTTCCTTTTGCCAATGTGCCAAAACACCTTTTTCGGCAGCCGAAAAAAATTACATTGTCTGCAGACTGAAAAGGAAAGGAAAGGTAATTTTTAATAACATTCAACAACAATAGGATTAGTGTCACAATTATATACGCTATATTATTTTTTTCTTTATTTGCTATTTTTTTTTTCCCCCACGAAAGTGGAGTTACCCTTTTAAGCTTTGACAATAAAGCCTGGAAGCCGATAGGGGTGGTTTGCACTCTCCGATTTTGGTTTCTATGCAGAGCTGCACCAGATTTTTACTAAAGTGTTCAACTGATGCACTTTATAGAAAAGTCTAAATATGTCCTGTGATGGACATGGTAGGGGTCGGACACAGCACTTCTACCGACCTTTGTTCAGTCCCAGCACTTTTTGCTAACCCGCCTCCTTCCCGCTACAAGCCAACTGCTTTTATAGAACGGTATTTAAAAAAAAAAAAAAATAAGATTAGGGACAACTTAAAGCGGAAGGAAATTCCCTGCCTACTGCCAAAAAAAAATGATCTTCACATCCCCATTGCTAGTTTTACTATTACCCGGTATCAGGTCAGTGGATCAATATTAGCATACTTACTCTGACATAGTCTGCACTATCCTTATAGTCTCCAGCTTCAATTACTAGACAGTATCTCCTCCATCCCCTGCTGTACTGACAAAGCACACCAGCAAAAATCCCATCCCCGAGCAATCAGTAGTCATATGGGGTTGATTTACTAAAACTGCAGAGTGCAAAATCTGGCACAGCTCTGACAAAAAAAATTAAAAGAAAAAGAAACTTGGAAGCTGATTGGTTTCTATGCAAAGTTTAATTGAACAAGCTGATTGGACCTATCAGCAACCACATGGGGGTTATTTGCTAAAACTGGAGCACTCAAAATCTGGTGCAGCTGTGCATGGTAGCCAGTCTATTGGAAGAGTGAAATCATCTTCGCAAAAACATGCCCCAAAGATCTCAGCCTGGCACTGAAGGACACACTGAGCACGTATAGGTATTTATCACTGGCTTATAGGCGACGTTTAGTCAAAAATAAATATCAGCAAGAGGGACTGTACTTACAAAGTGAAGTGTCCCTTGTGCTGCTGGCTGCGGTTTTAGGGGGAAATCCTGTCTTACCATCACACCCCACAGCTGTAATCTTCTGGCGTTTGCGAGGATTAAAGTGAAATAAAGTGTTATTCCAGTCAAATTCTAAATTTTTAACTATGGCTAAACCTGCCCCCAACCTCTACCTACCTTGTGAAAGGAAAGATGCCTAATACTTCTTCTGAAGTCTTTCCAGTCACATGATTGGGTCCCAGCAGTGGCTTCAGCGTAGAAGAGGGACAGCCAACAGCGGATGCCCCATAGAGGAGAGGCAGTGACAACGGCTGCAAAGCCTATGTGGTGATGTCACCCATAGACTTACTAAGTTGAAGGCGATGCTGGCAATCCGATCATGTGACCAGAGCAGAGCAGATTCAGAATAGGCAAGTAGGTGCAGTTTTCCTTTTACAGGGTAGATAGAATAGTCTTAGAATGGGGTGGGAGTAGGTTTAGCCTTAGAATATGACTGGAATTTACACCAACTACAGTAATACCTTGGCTATACAAGTGCTTTGGCTTACAAGCATGTTTCCGCAAAAAAATGTATATGCTCACAATTCAAGTGAATTTCCACATAAATGAATAAATGGTTGTGGAGCGAATCATCTGAGTTTCCATTATTTCTAAGTCCTTCAGTTTATAGTCCATATAAAAAGATTAGAGCAATTGTGTAGCCATAAAAATTTCCATCTACAAATGGAAGCAAAATCCAGCAGGAGCTTCAAATCCTCTTGTGGAGGCTTCCGAGTATAAAAGAGAAGAGAGGCGCCTCTCTTCTCTTTTATACATAGTTGTAAATGCTCCCATGGCCTAGCCGTTGTTAGCGCTCCCTCCTCTCCCCTACAGCAGCAGGATCACATGAAAGAACTGGAGCACTGGAGAACTTCTTTCTAACCTGTATGAATAAAAAAAAGGAAGATGTCCAAGAATAGTTATATCTTCTTAGTGGAGTGGAAGAAAAGCTTAAGTCTGTGTACTTACCCATTTCTTATCCACTCCGGTCCAGTCACACGATCCTGCAGCACCAGCTCAGAAAGCGCTTCACAACAGCTGGGAATTCTGGAGGCAGTGATGTCACCCATAGGCTCCCATGTCCAAGTTGTTGTCAGCACTCCCCCTCTCCCCTGCAGCAGCTACTCAATGGTCCTTTCATGTGATCCCACAGCTCTGGCTCCCTGTGTCCAGAATGGATTAAAAATAGGCAAGTACACACACAGCATACAAAAGGATAGGTAGGAGGAGGAGTAGAAGGGAAGGAACATTTCTAAGAATAGGCTTTTCTTCCACTTTAATATAAGCCAAGAGACTTGTCATATACACTGGTCAAGAGTGCCCACTATGCCCACCCTTAATGTGACTTTAATGAATAAAGGAGGCATAATCATTTCCCAAAATGAAAAGCGATCTATGAATGGAGGAGGCCTTTCAACTCACCTGCCTGTCTTCCAGCACTTTTTTTTATTGCGGGAAGTTACAGTACAGCTTCTATAAACAGAGGATAGTTGGATTCAAACGTGCGTTCCAAGCGACCGGTGGAGCATCCTTTCCATCGTTGGTAGCGTGCGTTCTATACCATCTGTTCCATGCTTAATGCTTGTTATAATCCCTCTTTAATAGTGAAGTACCATCAAAAATGGATTTATTTAAACAAAAAGATGGGTACTTAGAAAGACACGTACCCAGAAGTAAAAATGGAACTATCTAGCTCAGATTCTACATTGAGGAACCTTGGATCTGCTGACCTGGCTTTCCACACACCATCCTAAAGACATCAATACTAAGCCTAAACTGACCCTCCAGACTGAAAAGCTGGGGGTCACGTGGATCTGGCGAGTGGGGACACTTAAGGCGGTGTTGTGCACCTGAAGTTTTCATTCATTCGCTTTGTTTTGGACTTTACGAGTGCTGTATTCATAAGATAAACCAACACAAATAACTGAAAGTGCTCCAATCCAAACATACTAAATAAAAGTGAAAAATATATATGTTTTATGGTTTCCAAGTGATTAGCAAGGTAGAATCAGTAAAGTGAAAAAATTGCAGCTGCTATACACAATCAGCGCGAGTTTGTATATTTAGTCTATATATATTTTTCAAGGTGGAAAGGATAGCGAGAACTCTTGACGAGTACATACAGTAGGTCCCTCAGTTAGTATTAACCCCTGCAGAGCTGGACGATTACGAAAGCGGGGGTGGGAAAAAGAAAAGAGGAGAGGATTTCAAGTAAAACTGCAGCCAGCAGCACAAGGGCACTGCACATTGATTGGTGTGTATATAGTTCCTCATGCTGATTAAAAAAAAAAAAAAAAAAAAAAAAAAGATGTTTCGGCTATAATTTGGCTTTAAATAAGAGGTCCTCCATAGCTTCCATTTTGCTGATATCTGACTTCTTGGAACCTTTCCCCAATTTATAAAAGTTCAGCATACATGCATTACATCCATAAAGAGGAAGTAAACTCTTCTAAGTAACCCAGAAAGTAAAATGTCATAACCTGCATCCAAAGATCTGATTAAAACATAAAAACAACATTTTTTGTCAGTGCGGTAAAAAAAAAACACAAAAGTGCATGTGGATTTTATGGACTACAAAAGTAGCTCTTCCTTTAGACGCTTAGATCTGTGCATGACGGAAGACAAATCTTCAGACCACAGTAACATTATCATTTAAAGGGAGCCTGACCAGTCCTAAAAGGGTAACAGTGCTAAAGTACAGTCGTCTGGAAGTAGCCGACCCTTTGGATCCATGGAACAGGCTGTACAAAGAGTATCATTCAGACACAAATGTCCTTCAATTTGGGATTAAAGCTGAATCTGGAATAAACAAAATGATTCCCTATATACATTTATCATGTGTATTGTTCCTTGTACCTTGAGATTTCCTGTAATAAAGACCTCTCATTGCTGCGCTCTCTCCTTGTGGGCGGGGACAAAACCAGTCACCCTGCACAACTGTAATTTTCTGCAGGCAGCCTGTAGTGGGTGGAGCCTGCTGGGTCCCTCCTACAGCTCTGCGCAGCACGGTGATGATGTCATTGCTACTATTACAAGGTAATAAGTGGGTTTCTATAAGGTATCTGGTATGCACCAAATGGATATATATCCCTTTTCCTGGCTAATGAGGTGAAAATTTAAATGAACATTTTTGTGCTTGTCCCTGTTCAGCTTTAAATCCTGTTCCCTTCTGGCACTAAGCAATGCCAATTCAACTTATTAATGTCCTGGAGCACTCTGGAATTTAGAAGTTGATTTACATGGGGTGGGGCTTATTCTAGGGGCTCATTAACATAAGCATACACTCATGCAAAAGGGCTGTCTTTCCTGCACTGGTATTCAGTGCATCTGTATGTAGGCAGGCCAATTTATTGCTACACACACAGCCGTTGCTCCCAATTTTGGGGCTATGTATCCGCATGGCTGTCAAATCAGGAACAGCCGATGAGTCCTAATAGCAATAAAAGAGACTGCCTGCACATGGATGCACAGAACACCTCTGTACCCCGAACAGGCAAAAGCAGTCATTCACACGGGTGCACCTATGTGTACACCTGTGTAAAAGGAGTCATAAACCAGTAGA
Organism: Lithobates pipiens; assembly: GCF_037356315.1. NCBI lineage: Eukaryota > Metazoa > Chordata > Amphibia > Anura > Ranidae > Lithobates > Lithobates pipiens. The sequence continues at coordinate 325,709,287 of NW_027507784.1, forward strand.
GACATCAGGACCCTTTGTACAGCCTAGGCTTGGGATCCTATGGGCTCCTGCAGGACATAGCCATCATTCAAACTAAAACAGTACCACAAGCAGTAGCATGAATTCAGTACTGCTGTTACTTTAGGCACTTTTTGGCAAGGACAGGTTCACTTTAAGTAGAAAAAAAAAAAAAAAGAAGAAGAAAGTGTTGCACGTGTCACGTTTCCTCACAAGAAGGGGACAGTGGAAATAATTCCTGTGTCACGGTGTACTCAAACACCAGCTGACACAGGTAATGTTTTATCTGTATGCATTCATATATACAATGTTCAGCTGTATTCACAGGGGTGCCCGCACCCAGCGGGGCAGTGGGAGTTTGTTTGCATCCAGTTCATTATGTGCTGAAGATGTCCGCCGTGTCCACAGCCTTGGCACCAGACAAACAAGCCTTTCACTACGTGGTGGCATACCGCACACATGCTGGCACACTGACGACACCTGGTGAGGAAACAAACCATTAAAAGATGTTCGGGAATCAAACAAAATAAATCCTAATAAGAGGATACAGCATCGGTCCACTGTCGTTCCTAAAGCCGAGAACTGAGCGATCAAATACCACTCAGTACTCACTGGAGCGCCAGGCTGTGGAGGGGCAGAAGCGGATGGCTCAGGCTCTTAGCAGCTGGGTCAGCTGACTATGTCAGGATCCACCAAGATGCCTGAACAAAGTCAGGATCTCTACAGAGCATGGACCGGCTCTGATGTCAACTGACAGCGGAAAATGGGTCACAGGAGTGCAAAATGGAATGCACTCCCGTGATCCATAGATAAATTATTAAATTAGAGGTAGGACCATAGCTATTTTTTCGTGAGTAGCTTTTGGAAAATAACACATAGTTTTAAGTCCCGGACCATTTTGCAGGTCAGTGATTAAGGTGGATGCACACGCATCAAAAATCAGCTATGCATGAAGGACAGATGGGAGATGGCCGTCTGAATGAAGCCTAAGACCTGAGCACTTTTTGCGATTCGGCACTGCGTCGCTTTAACTGACAATTGCGCGGTCTTGCGACGTGGCTCCCAAACAAAATCTACGTCCTTTTTTCCCCACAAATAGAGCTTTCTTTTGGTGATATTTTATCACCTCTGCGGTTTTTATTTTTTGCGCTATAAACCAAAAAATGCAACAATTTTGAAAGAAAAATTTATTATTTTTTACATTTTGCTAAAATAAAAAAAAAATGTTTTATATATATTTTTGGGGGATGTTTTTCCTCAGTTTAGGCCGATACGTAGTCTTCTACATATTCTTGAAAAAAAAAAAAATAATAAAAAAAAAAAATAAATAAATAAAAAAATCGCAATAAGCGCTTGGTTTGCGCAAAAGTTATAACGTTTACAATCAAAATAGGGGATAGTTTTATGGCATTTTTATTCATTTTTTTTTTTTTTTACTAGTAATGGTGGCGATCAGCGATTTTTATCGTGACTGCGACATTATGGCGGACACATCGGACATTTTTGGGACCATTGTCATTTATACAGCAATCAATGCTATACAAATGCACTGGATTCCTGTGTAAATGACACTGGCAGTGAAGGGGTTAACTGAGCCCTGGGGAGTGTTTCTAACTGTGGGACACGTCACTGATCTCTGCTCCCGATCACAGGGAGTAGAGATCAGTGACACTGTCACTAGGCAGAATGGGGAGATGCTTGTTTACATTAGCATCTCCCTGTTCTTCCTCCCCGTGAGACGATCGCGGGTATCCCCGCGGCGATCGAGTCTGCGGGACCTGCGATCGGACTCACGGAGGTCCCCACCGGCGTGCACGCGATGGCCCGATGGCAAATTTAAAGGGACGTACCTGTACGCCCATTTGCCTGTCCATGCCATTCTGCCGACGTACATCGGCGTGCGCCGGTCGGCAAGTGATTAAAGGTGCATGCAGACAGCCTAGAGAAGTGGGTGCAGACACAGCAGTTGTATGGACACAGCCGCATATCAAATTTCAATATGCAAGCAGGAGCAGGTGAACAGATCTGAATGCAAAGGGACTTTGACTGGATCTGTGCAGCGCTCCTACTTGCATGTCACATTTTGATATGCGACCATGCATCCGCAGTATCTGCATCCACTTCTATGGGCTGTCTTTTTGCTGTGTGTCCATCTATCTAGGAGCTGCATGCAAAGTGGCTTAGCACAGAGGACTGGTCTCAGTGCCCCTCTGAATGAGCCCTAAAGAGAAGACTTCTACTGATAGAATGGAGAAGCCACTGCTGAATCCTTTGGAAATTGCTAGGTGCCTGAGCACACATTAGGATAACCTGCTTCTTTTGTACATGGTGTGATGGTCTGCTAATCATTCCATTTGCTCACCGGTCACAGATCCAGCCCTTGTTGCTCATGGGCCTCTTGCAGTTGCTGCAGTTGATGTGGAGGGTGGTTGAAGCTTGGTTCAGGCAGTTGATGGCGCTGCAGGTGCTCAGTTTGATCACCTGGTTAGACGCGTTCCACAGTTTGAATCGCTGCAATAGGTCAATGTAGGAGGTGAACCAGTGTTCCTATAGGGGGAGAAACACATGACCGGTGTTATATATGCAAGCCACAAACTTACACTAAATCATACACATTCGTACCCAAAAAGAAGTATAAAAGGGGCTTTTGTGTGAACTGTTTTGTAATGTGTAGATCCATTATGTGGTGGTATCTGTAAAATTTCTTCTAAGGCTGGCCATGCATTATACGATTAGGTGTGACCTCATATTATATCGTTTTGGTAAATCTAAAGGAAAATTGTATATTTACCTAGTAGTGCAAGGGCCTGCCTGAATGCATACAAATTGATAAATTCTTAACCTGGCCATATATTTTAAAGGAAATCGAAAGTGTTTATCTTGTACAATTTTCTTTTTCAAATGGTTATCCTTTTGATGTAAAATTTTCATATAAATCACAGAGGTTGCCCTGCCAAATATGGAAAGATTTGGGTGCCTAACTGGAGGAAGCCTCCACTTGTAATGAGCTGGACAAGAACTCTGCCCTCCCCTAGATCAGGTGAATTCTCCTTACAATACACTAGCGGAGTCGAGAGACGATATGTTATTGTTAACATTTATTTGTGTCTGCACTATTATCAAAAAATAATTTATTGTTCTTTATTTGAAAAGAATGGATCATAATTACTGATATCTTGTAACCATACAATTGTTGTACAGTTTCAAGGAGAGAAAGATGTTTATATGAACATTTTTACAAAAAACATTATTTCATTTGCACAATATAGAATTTCCTGCTGAGGAAAAAAAAAAAAAGAAATGACAATGGCTGCATTGCTCCATCACCTGCGTCTGCTCATCTATCTCCTTGCGGATCCGGTCCCCAAGCACAATGAGCACAGAGGCCGCCATCTGCACATCACCCTGCTGGGCGTAGAAGCATAACATGTCGCGGACGGTGGGGCTGAAGAAGTCACTGGGGAGGCGGTTTTCATAAAGCGCGTGAGAGATAGAAATGAGGGAGAAGGACTCCACCGGAGTGAGGGACACAGTCTCCGCCTCATTTCCGCTTACGTGGGGAGAGTCGGCTTTGTCCTGTAAGTGGTCCAGGGCCGAGGGGTTGTCAGTGATCTCATGACGCAGGGGAAAGGCCTCCTGGGGAAGAACGTACTCCTGCTCCTCCGCTGTACACGACACAAAAACATATTACAGGTTACATTAAAGATCATGGACTTCAAAATACACCGATCCTCAATCTGTGGCACAAAAGAAATCCATCAAGTGTTAGAAGCCTTTGAGTTGGGAATTGTCAGTTACCATCGCTTTAGCTTTATTCTGGGTTTTATTTAAAAATGATGGAAAGCCAAACATATTTTTTTTTCTCTTTTTTAACCCTTTCATGCCTAAGCCCATTTCTGACATTTGTTGCTTACAAGCTCAAATCCATATTTTTTGCTAGAAAATTGCTAAAATGTATATAATGTTTGGTGATTCTAAGTAGAGACTCTGGGGCTTGTAGTTCTGCAATAGCTGGAGGGCCACCAGTTTGTCACCCTTGCAATGCCTCTAGAGCAGGGGGTCTCAGTTACAAACATGACTCTCTAACACTTCTCTAATGTCACACAGCATTTGCGCAGCGGTCTTTCAAATGCAATTTTTTGGGGAAAAAATACATTTTCATGAATAAAAAAAAACAAACATAAATATATAAATAAAAAAATAAAAAAAACATTCTTATTTAGCGTCGCACTTTTTTTATTTATTTTTTTGTTTTTTTTACAAAAAAATTGGGCTAACAGTATTAAGCTACATAAAAATTACTAATATTTAATCAAAGCATGTGCTAACATACTTAAATGTACACAGAAATTAAAAGTGCAAAGTTAATGACATTGAAAGTCCACACTGTGAAAAGTGATTGCAAACATTAAAATATAGTCCAAAAAATAAGTGAAAAAGTAACAAAAGTGTTGATCCCGGTGAATAGATATCAATCTCCAGATATAAAGACCCCAGATGATATCCTCTTAGATGAAACGCGTTGGGTCGAGTCTACTGATTCCATTGCGTTATTATTCCAGTTATACAAGCGCTTGTTGTTTCTACTCAAATGTGAGTGTTTTCTATTACATTTTTTTAAATAAATTTCCTGTTAAAAATTCCACATGGTGTGAATCTGCTTATTTCATTTATGGCTAATAGAGGTAAAATCTGTTGCATGGGTTCACAGATGAGTTTTGCTCTTGTGACGTGTGTTCCCTGGACTACCAACTTCCGGTGCTAAAACATCTCCAAACGTTGACGTTCTCAAACATTAGTGCATCGTCACCACAAAGCTTTGACGACTCATTTGGCATATGCCTTGTTGAGTTAATATGTTCCGGTAAGCCTCAATTTTAATCGGTGGTGGTTTCTCCTATTACTTTATTTCCAAGCATTATTGTCTTTATAACTGGGAGGTTGATATCTACTCACGGGGATCAACACTTTTGTTACTTTTTCACTTGCTTTTTGGACTATATTTTAATCTTTCCAATCACTTTTCACAGTGTGGACTTTCAAATGTCATTAACGTTGCACTTTTTATTTCTGTGTACATTTAGGTATGTTTGCACATGCTTTGAATGTTTAAAATATTAGTAAATTTTATATGGTTTAATACCATTCTTATTTAGCGCCGCACTTTTTTATATTTATTTTGTTATTTGCAATTGTCATTTGTTGTGCTGGCGAATGTCTTTCGTTTCGCTGAAAGCGTGGTATTTACAAAAATGCCCACAGTTTTGTATAATGTGAAAGATGATGTTACGCAGAGTAAATAGATACCCAACATGTCATTCTTTGAAAGTGCGCACGCTCGTGGAATGGCCACAAACTACAGCACCTGAAAAACTCCATAGGGGACGCTTTAAAAAACATTGCAACTCTAACCTGGTAACTGTTAAGAGTAGGTCTGGTGCTAGAATTCTTGCCCTCACTCGGACGATTGTGCCGATACCTCGCATGTGTGATTTGAACACTGTTTATATTTGCGGACGTGACCTACATATATGCATTTCTTTGCTGCGCGAGCACTCGGGGACAGGGGGCGCTGTAAAAAAAATATTTTACATTGTCCCTTATAAAAAAAAATAAAAATAAAAATAAAAATAAAAACTTTTATTGCTGTCACAAGGAATGTAAACATCCCTTGTGACAGTAATAGGTGGTGACAAGTACTCTTTATGGAGGGATCGGGGGTCTAAAAGACTCAAAATCCCTCCTTTGCACTTAAAAAGTGTTCAGATCGCAAAAAGCGATGAATGCTCTAAATTTTTTAAAAATCTGAGTCATTGGCAGCCCAGTAAACTGGAAGCGTCACCGTGACGTCTCTTCCGGGATTTTACATCGGAGACCCGATCAAAGATGTCCCTCCCGCTCCTTTAGTATAACAGCCGAGCGACTTTTAGCCGCATCGGTTGTTATCACTAAAAAGCCAACCGCTGGGTGATGCCTGCAGCTAACATCCCCAGTTTAACCCCTTCAAGCCATGAACGCAAATTTGTGTATGGTCGGCACGAAGGGTTAATCGTTGGTAAAGTAGGGAATGGTTATATTTTCTGCCATTGAGAATTTCCTTCACTTTATAATAGCAATTGAGGGGGGAAAAAAATCTCCCCCCAAACTGAGTAAATATTATCCCTGGAATAGGTACCCACTGGAGGATTTGTACTCTATTCCTGTTCTGGGGAGAATTACAATTTTGGATTTCTCCATCACTTTCAGTCACAATGGTTGCCAGAAGAAATACACAGGGGGATTGATTTATTAAAACTGGTTGCTATGCAGAGCGGCTCCAGATTTTGCGCACTCCAATCAGCTTTCGCCCATGTTCACATCGGGCCGATCTGACATGTCAAGTCGCCGGCAACAGCACCGTCTGAATCGGTGCGATGCTGACTTTGCGGCGTCGCACCGATTCCAAAAAATTGTTTCTGTACTACTTTTGGCGACTTCGAGGGCAATTTGTATAGACATCTGTCAAATCGCTCTCAAAGACGGACTGCATTGCTGGTTTGAAACCGTGCCAGTTCAGCTAAACTCAGAAAATTTCAAACCCGTCCTCAATGTGAACCCGGGCTCCAGGTTTTTTTTTTTTTTTGTCAAAGCTTAATTGATTAAGCTGAAGTTAGAGGCCGAGTGGCTTCCATGCACAGCTGGACCAGATTTTGCACTCTCCAGGTTTAGTAAACCTCTACCTTTTTGTTAACAGAACAATGGGAGTAAAAGTTGCAAATGAGACTTACGGTGGGGATGCTCATGGTCAACCATATACAGCTCATCCTCATCTCCCTCCACATCTCCCAGCAGATAGTCAGCAGGAACATCACTGCCCTCAGTCTCTTCATTCTCTGCCAGGAAAGAATAATTGAGAATTAGACTTACACTGAAAGAAAATATACCTAAACAGTGTATAAAATAACAGAAAAATAATAAAATAGCCATAAACATCAATTTAGGTTAGCCCTATATAGAAAATGGGGAGCGAGTCACAGAATCAAGAACATTATAGGAGGCCTGTTTAGAAGTTAAAGTGATTTGTGTTATTTAAAAAAAAAAAATAAAAAAAAAAACACACCACCTTTACAAACATATCATTACTTACCTCCACTGTGCAGCTAGTTTTGCACAGAGTGGTCCCTAACCTGCTCTTCTGGGGTCCCTTGGCAGCTCCTCCCCACATCAGATAACCCCCTAGAACAGGGGTGGCCAACCAGACAAAGACCAAGAGCCACATTTTTTACCAAGTTACCGCAAAGAGCCACATCGTACTCATGGGCACACATGAACATCACCCCATCCCTTCCTCATACACACATACTTTTGCTCAGCTGGATTTATTGTAAATGTCACACACTGTTTTAACACTACAAAGACCACAGGCCAGTCATTTTCAACAATGAACACTGTGTGCACTCTCACACAAACAAACAATCGTTTGACACAGACCATACAAATATTGCCAATTGAGCCTTGTCTTGTATGTCACAACTCTCATCCAATGCGACACTAAAATACTCACAAGCTTGAAGATCAGAGTGCAACTTTGACTGAATAGACGTGTTAATGTCTGATATTCTGTGCTCAACAGTGTGGCGGGACAGTTGGAGGTCTGATACCATTCGTTTTAGTTTGTCGTTTTCAGGAGACAAGATTTCAACAACGTCACAGAGGCATTTTTTAATGAACTCCCCTTCATTGTATGGCTTTTTGGCCCGTGCAATGTTCCAAGCCAGTTGATACGATGCAAGCGTTACAGTCTCTGTGTGCTTTGTACGTTTTTGGAAAAACTTTGCCTGCTTTTCTGTTTGACTTTTCAAAGTAGCCAACTTGTGCTTGCGAAAGTTCAGTCCCTTTTGGAAATTCCCGGTCGATGTTAGCATGGAGTGAGCTGAAGTGGCGCTGAAGGTTTGAAGATTTGAAATGCGACAAGGACACCTGACATATAAGGCAGAATGGCTTTCCATTACGTTCAACAAAAAAATATAAACTCTCCCACTCTGTTAAAAACGTCCTGTGTTCTTCTTCATATTTTCGTTTTGCTGTACATTTTTTCCCTGCCATTTTGAGCACGAAAGGTTTACTCAAATGATTTTGCTCTTACTGAAAAACTGCCCACATGCGCATTTGACGAAAATACAGAGCGAGGGGGCGGGGGAGTGAGAGTGAGGGGAGAGCGGAGGTGTGTGTGTGAGAGCGGATGGCGAACGACTGTAAAAGAGTAAGGAAGAGAAACGAAGATTGTTGAAACGAAGATTGTTGAAACGAAGATTGTTGAAACGAAGATTGTTTTTTGTTTGTGCTGTTGAACGTAAGAGCCGCATGGAACCGGGCAAAGAGCCGCATGCGGCTCGGGAGCCGCAGGTTGGCCACCCCTGCCCTAGAAGAAGCGCTCTCTCGAGGTCAGCCCCCAAATGTATGACTCCGTCCCACCCCCCGCGTCATCCAATCAAGAGCCGACAACCCAGGGCAGAGACACAGCGCGTCCCCGTCAGGTCAAGTTCCAGGGCTCAGGTAAGTAAAATGGGGGTGCCGGTCACTGCCAGGTGTTTTTTCGCATAGGATGCATTAAAGGTGAAAAAAAAAAAAACCCTTTAAAGTGACCCTGTCACGAGACCTCACTATTTAAAAGAAAACCTTACAGTATTAGAGGATAATAAAGATTTGAATGTTCCTCATTGTGACCGTGTAGGAACCTGACCATTTCCTGGAATTGTCAATTCCTGTCTCTGCAAGCTTCCACCACTGCAATAACATTTGCTGAATATAAAAAAGGAGGAAAAAAAACACACACACACACACACACAACAGAAGTGAATCCTGTTTGTATCACGAAAAAAAGTAAATTATGGAAAGATTGGGTAAGTTTGTTGCCGATATTGATAGTATGGGGACTATGATTTGATTGATGCAGTATTACAGGGGTTAGCCATAAACTGAGAAAAAAAAAAAAGTCAGGTATTCATTACATAAAACTACAATAAGCAAAGTGGGATATTTTCCCCATGGACACGACCTCCCAAGGAAATTTGTATATAGTTCCTCTCTCCTTACCATCATTATTAATGGCTGCCGAGTCAATGAGAACACTGTCCGCTCGGCTGTCTCCCTTGCTGTGCTCCAGTCTGGCTTCACTGCCCATCCCAGAGGGCATTTCCTTTATGCTGAAGCTGAGGGAAGAAGGTGCCAGTTACAGATTGGAAGCCAGGAAATAGAAGTCACACAAAGCATACATAAACCAAAACTCTGTATAAGCTTTATTATGCGAATGTCATTCAAAGAATAACTTTCAATTTTTTTTTTTTTAATTGGCACCTTCTACCCCTCTGTGTTTACCAGAGAAGACAGGTGGCAGTGGTGCCAGGATTGCACCAGAGAGCCAGGGAACAGGGTCGGGGGCCCTTCCATGACCTGTAGAAGTGATTGGGAGACTGTAGAACCTCTTAGATCACCTCTATATTAAAGGCCATTTCATACTGGGATCACAGCTCCTGGTTTATCCACTTCAACTTGAGGATGTACAGTATGTCCTAAGAGTGTGAAGTGGTTAAAATACCGGCTAGTGATCCTGCCATAAAGGCCCCTCCCTGTACAGACACCTCCTGTTATAGGCTGCCAGCGTTCTGTTCCTGACTCCCAACTGTGAGAGATTTTACAAGCCAAATGTAATTTGGTTATGGTTTAACCAGTTCAGCTCCCACACCTGTACACCCCTTATGGAGGCTGCCACTTTGCTGAAATCCAGAGCCCTTGAGCAGCAGTAAATCTTTCGGCTGTCAGCAGATCAGCCTCTACATTTCCGTCAGTGCCAACAAATAGAGAGCAACTGAGCATGTGCAGAGCAGGGTGAGACAGTGTATTACAGGATTTTAAAAACAGAACAGGCACTTATTTTTAATGTTTTACATCGCTATACCGGCATGGGGCCAGCCTGAAGTCATCTAGCAGGACTTAAAGAGGGATTCCACCTAAAATAAAAATTTAAAAGCCAGCAGCTACAAATACTGCAGCTGCTGACTTTTAATAAATGGCGCCCGCGATGTTGGCAGCCGAAGCCAAGCTGCCGCTCATCTCTCGGCTGCCCCCGCTGCCATCCTTGGTGAGGGAATCGGGAAGTGAAGCGTTGCGGCCTCACTTCCCGGTTCCCTACTGCGCATGCCCGAGTTGCGCACTGCGTCCTCACTGGTCCCTGCTGTGTTCCCCAGAAAACAGCGGGGAGGGGGTGGCGAGAAGGGGTGTACCTCCCGCGGGAGTCTGCACCCACTTCTGGGCATAGAGATCTGTATTATACAGGTATCTGCACCCCTCTCCCCCCTGAAAGGTGACAAAAAGGGGGGGGGGGGGTTCCAAGAAGCGAAGGTTCACTTTTTGTGTAAACTTCCGCTTTATCGCTATTTAAAGGGGAACTTTAGTCAGAGAATTAGAGAAGAAAGAAAGAAAAAGGAAGAAAGAAGGAGGAAGAAAGGAGAAGAAGACTTTTTCAGGTTGGTTTAATTGACAATGTGCAGATTGAAGCTCGTCCATTTGATCTGCAGATGAATGAAATAGTACACACACTTTCTCTTTTAACCCCCCCCCCCCTCTTTTTTTTCCCCCTTCACATTATTCTTACTGGTGAAAAATCCTTATCTTTCTGTTGCTTTCCATTTTTGAAACATAGCAATCAGTAGGCTATACACTCTTGTCAGGTTGTATTTTCTTTTGACAAATATAAATAGGGTTCTGTAGAAATGAGATATAGGCTATTGGCATCTCCTCCCCCCACCCCCCGCTCTCGTATTGTACACATAACCCTGGCTCCTGCATATGCCTGACCCTGGGTTCTAGATGGGGGCGAAGAGAGACACGGTCCTGGCATCCAAACAACTCTGATGGAGTCTCCTAGTTCACAGTGTGAGCCCATAGGGGTGGCATCGAGATGACCCACAACGGGTCGGTGGGGCCTTAACCGTCTCCCAAATTACTCTTCTAAAGGGCATCTACCCCCCTTCATTTTAAATGTCATAGGGGAAGTTTGGCACCCTTGTTAAGTTCTTAGACGAAATTAGGTTTGTAATGTGTCTTGACAGGTACAGGGGGTCGCCGGGTTACAAACCCGTTAGGGATTTTCCTCCTGTTTGTAATCCGGAAATGTACGTAAGTCGGCCGCGCATGCGCAGAACAACAATTACGGACATTTCCAATGTTCCGTCGAATGCCGTTGGTAATTTGCCGCCAGCCGCCATAATTTGCCGGACATTTCCTTAACTTTACGAAGCTCCGTCTGGCCGCGCATGCGCAGAACGGCAGATGGTCCAGCCAGAGCGGCAGTCACAGCCACACTGTGAATCTCAGCGACAGCCTACTGGTTCCTGTAGCTGGCAATGGCAGCTGTGTGTGGATAGCTGCATCCATTGAGCCTGTACGGTGCAATGACAGGCTGTCAGTGGCTGCAGTTACTCATGACTGTGTGAACAGCCAGCAAGTACCTGGGGCGATTGTGAATGGACGCACACAAAGCTATCTCTACACAGCTGTCAATCCCAGCTGCAGCAATCAGATTTTTGCCTCTCAAAATCAAAACGTGGCTAAAAACATCTTCAGACAGGAGATGGAGAGATACAAACACTGTTAGCCCCTGTACACGCAGTCGGAGATTTCGACAACCAAATCCGTCGGATTTTGTCCATCGGATTTTGTCCGAAACTGTTGCATACACACGGTCGGACTAAGTTGTCGAAAAATCCGATCATTCAGAACGTGATGACGTAATTTCGTTACGATGGGACTAGGTTCAGGCTAGTAGCCAATAGCTTTGATGTAGGAATTTGATCTGAGCATGCGTGGTACTTTGTCTGATCGGAATTCTCTACACATGATCGGAGTATGTCCGATCGGACCAGTTGGTCGGGAAATATTTCCAACAAGTTGGAAAATTGGGTCCGACGGATATTCTGACAGAATCAGTCCGATGCATACCACACACAGTCGGATTATCCGACGTCACGGTGCGATAGGACACATTCCGACGGATTCTCCGACCGTGTGTACAAGGGCTAAGAGTTTTTTGACAGCAGACGCTTCTACGGTTGCTCCATTTACACAGCAACTGCAGGCTGTCATTTTGACAGACAGGAACTGCCAGCAAGTGAGGGGGGGGGGGGGGTAAGCAGGAGTGAAGAATAATCACAGGATGTACTCTACATGCCCTGTCTACTGAAGTTTTTTGGGGGGTTTTGTAGCAAACTCGGTGCCCACAACTGGTTAATCCTACAAGCTCACCTGTTGAGGAGTGGCAAGGCGTTTCCACTTTTGCTTAAGCTGTGGTTCAGATTGGTGGGCGGCACGGTGCCCTGGCTGCAGTAGATGATTCTGAGCATTGTCCAAGTCTGAGCAACCTAGAAATACAACAAACAGAAGTGATGAGGACTTCCTAGTCCCATAGACAGAGGTCTGAATACATTTGTATGGACCTCAAAAGCCAAAAAGCATCCAACCCAGACATCAACAAGAAATTGAATAAGGAAAAGCCATTGTATATTTTAGGAACATTCTGTATATTTTTAGCTTTACCTTGATGTCACTTTTTTTTTTTACATCAATTTAAAAACCAAACCCTGAGAGAATGGCTAAAAAACACAGCTAACATCATGTGATCAGCTGTGTCCAATCACAGCTGATCATGATGTCAACAGAAGCCGGTTACTGGCTCTCTTCACCGAAGAGAGGAGAAACAAGCCGATTAATCGGTTTCTGCAAAAGTGCTGCCAATCAGTGCCCACCAGTGCCGCAGAAAAATTACCCGTTTGCAAAATGTTATAACAAGCTATGAAAAAAGTTGTTTTTTTGCCCAGTCTATTTGTTTATTTAGCAAAAAAAAAAAAAAAAAAAACCCAGTGGTAATTAAATACCACTAAAAGAAAGCTCTATATGTGTGAAAAAAAAAATAATGCTGAAAATTGAGTTTGAATGACAATTGCACGATCATACAACACTGTACCCAAAGTGCGACAGCAACTGAAAGCTGAAAACTGGCCTGGGCAGGAAGGGGGTGAAAGTGCCAAATGGGCAAGTGGATAAACAAAGGCTGAGTAAATGGCCAATCCCCTGACGATTATCTGTGTACTGCTGCTACAGCATGTAAAGGTCTTTAATCTACATATTGCAGTTGGGAATCGGGTAAAGTTTCCCAGCATGACACCCTGTGATGAGGGAACGTTAAAACAAAAACATAATTTTCTCTTTTATTTAATTTACCCATCATTATTTACCTAGATGGATGCATAGGTTTGATGCTGCATCTGTCCGCCGCCGCTGCACTGAAAACCGAGCGATCGAACACCGCCGATAGCTCGGTTCTCACAGATCCCCAAGCGGAGAGCTGCTGACTGTCAGTCACAGTTCTCCTCTCTGCTCCTCCACGCTCACTGGAGCGCTGAGCTTTTGAGGGGCGGGGGGATCGGCCTTCTCAGGCTCTCAGCGGCTCGCTGAGAGACTGAGACGGTTGTCAGTCCAGGCACCCGGCGGATCCAGACATTGTCGGACCGATTCCTGTGACGTCAGCAGAGAGCAGACTTCAGTCCGCGCTCTTCTGAAAACGGGTCACAAGAGTGCAAAACAAAATTACACTCCTGTGACCCAGAGGAGAAACCCAGCCTAACGAGCTCAGGCTGGACTTCTCCTTTAACCACTTGCTGACCAGCCCCCATCATTATACTGCGGCAGGTCGGCACGATCCCATGAACAGCCATAGCTGTAGGTCGGTCCCTTTAAGCGGGATAGCAGGCACACATGCCCGCTGCACTGCGGGGGTGCCGATGCTCATGATCGGCGGTCACAATAACCGCTGGCCAGGAGCGATCGCGGGCACAAGAGGCAGAACAGAGACGTGAGTGTGAACACACACATCCCCCTCTTCTGCAAGGTAAGGAGAGCAAGATCGTAAGTTCCTAGGAACCACAATCTGTCATCTCCTATAGTCAGTCCCCTCCCCCTACAGTTAGAACACACACAACCCCTTGATTGCCCCCTAGTGTTAACCCCTTGGCCAGTGCCATTTACACAGTAATCAGTGCATTTTTATAGCACTGATCACTGTATAAATTCCCATGCTCCCAAAAACATGTCAAGTGTGTGCGATATGTCCACCACAGTGTCGCAGTCCCAATAAAAATCACAGATCACTGCCATTACTAGTAAAAAAAAAAAAAAAATAAGCTTATATTGATTGGTTTGTGCAAAAGTTATAGTGTCTACAAAGTAGGGGATAGTTTTATGGCATTTTTATTACCAAAAATATGTAGAATACAGCCTAAACTGAGGAAAAAAAATTGCCTTTTAAAAAAATAAATAAATAAAAGAAATGGGGATATTTATTATAGCAAAAAGTACAAAGTGTTGTATTTATTTCAAAATTGTCGCTCTTTTGTTGTTTATAGCGCAAAAAAAAAAAAAAAAAAAAAAAAAAAAAAAAAAACGCAGAGATGATCAAATGCCGCCAAAAGAAAGCTCTATTTGCAGAAAAAAAAAAAAAAAAAAAAAGACGTTGATTTTGTTTGGGTACAACATCATATGACCACGCAATTGTCAGTTAAAGCGTCGCAGTGCTGAATCGCAAAAAATGGCCTGGTCATTGAACAGCCAATTCTTCCGGGGCTGAAGTGGTTAATCTACGTCCTCTCCGACACCTGACTCTGTATCAGGCGAGGCTGGCGCTGATGATCCACCCGGCTGGTGGATTCATTCACAAAAAATAAGATTTAGGCCTGCAGATGCCATTGTAGTCTGTAGATGGCAGTGTGTAATTATCAAATGCAGTATTAAACATAAACAAAAAAAAAAAAAGGTAATCTTTTCCAAGATAAGCATTAAAACCCTGGGTGACATTACTCTTAGTGGGAGTAATGTCCCCCTAAGTTGAATGTAAATCTTATATCTACATCTTGAATCTTTTAAGAAGTTGAATTTGCGAGGTGAAGGCATGCTGCAGGTGCAAAAGATAGACATTTGGGAGAGCAGTTTGGTGCACTTAGATAATAGATAGTCAATAAGGAATGAGCAAGTATTTTCAATTATATGACGAATCCCTTAAGAAGCCCTTGTCTGTGATCTCTAACCTCTTATGCTCCGGAAGATTTTACCCCCTTCATGACCAGGCCATTTTTGCTATTCGGCACTGCCCTATGCGAACTGCTGGGAGTGTCAGTGAAAAGTTAACGACTCCTCCAAATCAATTCGCAAATCGCAGTGCGATCTGCAAACTCGGACAGGAATCGGATCGCATGGTGTGAACACCCATGCGATCAGATTCTGCTGCGGACCAAAAAAAAAGGGTCTTGTACGAGTTTGGGCCGGATGCGATGCGAATTCAGCCATACTATCTGTATGGCTGAAATCGCATCGCACAGAGATCACATGTGATTTGCACTGCAGTGCGGTGCGAATCACATCCGATCTGATACACCGCAGCAGTGTGAACCCGGCCTAAAACTGGAGAATTTAGAAGCTGTGTGTTTATTTCTCGGCACAAAAAAAAGAAGGAGAGCTTCATAGTGCACGAAAAATCTTTTGGTTTTTAAAATAAATACCAAAGATTTTTGTGCACTATGAAGCTCTCCTTGATTTTTAAAGAAATCATTTTAACATACACTGGAGGAATTGCTGGAAGAAAAAAAAAAAAAAAAAAAGGAAGATTATCAGATTTATCCTGCTATCCATTATGGGAGAAAGCCGCTCTCCCTTCTGATCAAATCAAGGGGAATCACCACAGCGGACTACTGAAGTTGCCAGAGTTTATGGAGCGAGTGCTTCAGCTTGTCCCTTTGGATGAGAGAGAGCCGCTGACCCAGCTCCGGGAGCCCATCGGGTTTATAATCACTACAGTGTGTTGCTGTCATGAGGAGATTTTGACCCTTATAATTTGGGGTCCATCAGATCTGGTAAGAGGCCATCTAGCTCCCTATGATTGTATGTTCATCCTCCAGAAATGTAATACAGGATTCTCCAGCAGAGTGTGAGGGGCGGCATCCTAAAAACTTTTTTGTTCCTTTTGCACTTTGTCATTTTTGTTACAATTTGGATTTTTTTGGACGCAATGTAACCAATATATTTATTTTGGGTTGTGTCTCTTGTATTCACTGTAATTCAAGGACTGGAGACTATTTTTAGCTCTATTATTACTGTACTAAGGAATTTTTTTTCTCATGTGATTTTTTTTTTGTTTTACACTTTTTCACATTATTTGTTTTATTAGTGTGCGCTATTTTTTTTTTTGTGTTGCATGCCTGCCTAGAGTGGGGTGCAGCTTGTGCATGAAAGGGGGGGGGGGGGTTCTTGGGGCGATTAATGTTATTTTGCATTGCTTCTGCACCACACTCTGCTGGTCGGGTGTATTGTTTTATGCCTTTTGTTTGATTTACAAAAAAAATATATATATATAAAAAAATAAAAATAAATTAAAGAATGTAAGGCTGTTATTTCTTAACTTCTAACAGTCTTCCGCCCGTCATATAGTAAAATGATGGTGGAGCGGGGCAGCTCTCTTTCCAGGCTGACGTCATAAGATGTTGCCCGGTCTCGGCACGCAGCGCGACAATCCCGTGTGAGCTCTGTCCCTGGGACATGGCGCGACCTCCATCTCAGTAAAGAGCCGTGGCTCTTTATATGTGATCAGCTGTGATTGGACTCAGCCCATCACATGGGTAAACAAGGAGATGCTGTTTATCGGCTTTCCTCATCTCACACTGGCTCTTCTCTTCTCACTCTGTCAATCAGCGGCATCTCCTCACAGGGGAGACCAGTATAGGTAATCGGTGCCCTGATTACAGTGCAGCCCCAACAGTGCCCACCAGTGCTGCCACTCTGAACCCATCTGTGATGGCAAACTGTACCCATCAGTGAGGCAAACCTGTGCCCATCAGTGCGTCATATCAGTGTCACCTCATCAGCGCAGATCAGTGGAGAAAAATTATTTATTTACAAAATTTTCTAAAAGAAACGAAGAAAAACTTTATTTTTTTTCTTTTTTTTTTTCCTTTTAGCAAAAAATAAAAAACCCAGAAGTGATTTCCTTCCCAGAAATTGAGATGTCTTTTGGTGGGATTTACTGATTAAAAAACTATTTTCAGTACAGTGTTGCATGACTGTGCAATTGTCATTGAAAATGTGACAGCACTGAAAGCTGAAAATTGGCCTGAGCAGGAAGGGGGTAAAAGTGCCTGGCATTGAAGGGGTTAAAGTTCTCAGTATTATGGTGGCTAATGAAATCCATGTCTATTTCTCAGCCCTCTATAAAATATATAGAAAGGCCTTAACATTAAACTCTGCAGGAAAGCAAAAATCTACCATAGCACTGGGGCTCCTCCCCTACACTACAAACGTTTTTGCCTAGGGTACCAGTAAAAAAAATAAAAATAAAAATAAAAAAAAAATGTACTTACCTTACCTCACCAATGAGATCTATCCCCTGAAGCCTCTTCTCTTGGTATTTAACACATCTGCTCCCCATTCACACCTGAGACCTTGTAACACTAACGAGTCACATGACACCGGGGAGGGAAAATGGCTAAGTGGGCCAAATTTGGACATTTTCACTTAGGGGTGTACGCACTTTTGTTGCCAGCGGTTTAGACATTAATGGCTGTGTGTTGAGTTGTTTTGAGGGGACAGCAAATTTACACTGTTATACAAGCTGTACACTCACTACTTTACATTGTAGACAAGTGTCATTTCTTCAGTGTTGTCATATGAAAAGTTAGAATAAAATATTTACAAAAAATGAAAAGGGGTGTACTCACTTTTGTGAGATAGTGTGTATAATTTATATATATATATATATATATATATATATATATATATATATATATATATATATATATATATATATATATATATATATATATACCGTGTTTCCCCGAAAGTAAGACAGTGTCTTACTTTTTATTCCCAAAAGCCCCACTATGTCTTACTTTCGGGGTATGTCTTATATTGGAAAAAAATCCCAGCATGCAGAGCTGCACTGCGCTACAGAAGAGGACTACAAGTCCCAGCAAGCAAGGCTGCACTGCATTACAGAGGACTACAAGTCCCAGCATGCAAGGCTGCACTGTACTACAGAGGAGGCCTACAAGTCCCAGCATGCAAGGCTGCACTATGGAGGACTACAAGTCCAAGCATACAAAGCTGCTATGCTCAGCAGAGGAGAACTGTAAGCCCACACAGCCCGGTATGTTGGGACTTGTAGTCCTCCTCAGCTGCATCTTGCGGTTACATAATAAGAGCTGCAGAGAATCTCTTCACACCCCCCCTCCCTATCCCCCTCCTTGGTCTCTCTCTGTATGACCAGCACTGACCTGTACCGGGAGGACACAGAGCCAGTGACACCTGTCGGCAGTGATCCGGGACCTGGCGCAATAATCCCCTTCTCTGTGGTTGCGTCGCGCCGTTCTGATCAGTCTCGGGCAGCGGCTGTCACTCACAGCCGAGCAGAGTGAAGCCACCTCCCCCTCCTCTTGTATGGCTACACAGTGCTGTGTATGGAGGAGGAGGAGGAGGAGGGGGAGGCGGCTTCAGTGAAGCCGCCTCCCCCTCCTTCTCCTTCATGGACAGCACTGTGTAGCCATACAAGAGGAGGGGGAGGCGGCTTCACTCTGCTCGGCTGTGAGTGACAGCCGCTGCCCGAGACTGATCAGAACGGCGCTGTCTCTTCAGTCGGAGGGGGAGGGCGCTGGCCTGGCACCCCCCCCAGGGTGTGGCACCCGGTGCGGCCCGCACCCCCCGCCCCACTCTTAGTACGCCACTGGAGGCGGCAATACCCCCGTGTTTCCCCAAAAGTAAGACATATGTCTTACTTTCGGGGTACGGCTTATATTAGCCGACCCCTCTGAAACTCCCGATACGTCTTACAATCGGGGGTGTCTTACTATCGGGGAAACACGGTATATATATATATATATATATATATATATATTATATATATATATATAATCTAAAGACGAACAAAAGGTCCACAGGATGTATCCCACCAGACCATTTCACGTGGCCCTTGCTCCTCTCCTGAAGTTGCGCCACCCCTCTCATCTCCACCCCCATTCCCTGACCCAGCAATCAAAGCAGAGAGGACAGAACTCCTCTACCAGATCCTGCACTTCTCCTTACAGCCGTGAAGAGGCTCTGATGCCTCAGCACTTAGGAGGAATTCTGTTCTCCTACAGATCCTGTTCCACTCTGTGCAGCAGCAACACTCCCTCATCTCCGCCTTCCCTGGTCTCAGCATTCAGATTCCGGCCCTCCTCCAGATCCTGAACAAAATAAATTGCCTAGAGCAGTGATGGCGAACCTTGGCACCCCAGATGTTTTGGAACTACATTTCCCATGATGCTCCACTACACTGCAGAGAGCATGAGCATCATGGGAAATGTAGTTCCAAAACATCTGGGGTGCCAAGGTTCGCCATCACTGGCCTAGAGCTTCAGAGGGAATCTTTCACCCCAAACTGGACAATCTCCTTTGCCTGTCATCCTAATTCCCCTTTCTGAAAATGACAAAAAGAAGTAAAGTTGCACTTTTTTAATAAAGCACCAACTTTGATTGGCTCCTCCCATACCAAGCCTTCATTTTAGGCACTGGTGATGTAGTCAGTGCCCCTTAAGCTCACCTGCCACCTGTTGAGTTCTCTGGCCACCTTGGCGTTGTGATCGCACAGTTCAGATAGCGGCCGCCCGGCCAAAGCGTAACGTTCAGCTGTGGCTACAAACCAGCCCATGTCTCCTCCGCCTGCTTCGAAAACACTTAACCCGCTGGATATGTTCTCAAACTGCTCCATGGGGTCCGGCTTCCTCAGGAAGAAGATGGGGTGCCGTCGGTCGTACGGTTTCCTATTAGAGTCATTGGATGATGATGACGAAGATATGAGGCTCTCCTTGGCCGCAAAGGCCAGGTCTCCGAATAGGCCATAGCAGAGGCCTTCAGGGTTAGCCCGGTCTATGGGCCTCTTGGCGTCTCTGAAGATGTGTTGGTACAAAGTGCTGTCCTTAGAGCCCGAGAGCAGGAAGTAGGGGTCGTGGCAGTGTCTCCAAACAATTCCCGTCGTCACATCCTTGTGCTCCTCAAAGGTGGCAAACGGGATGAAGGGTCTCCTAACGTCCCATACATATATGTTATGGTCCACCATCATGGAGCATGTCCCTATATGATACTTCCTCTCGGGCCGCCACTTTACCCGCGCCACGGAAGCAATGGTTTGAACGCAGTAGATCTCCTTGGCTCGGTTAGTGTTCATGTCCCACACCTTTACCATTTTGTCACGTCCACCAGTTGCCAACCAACCTCTGCAAGGAAATGAAAGTAACTATGTTACCATTTTTGTTTTAAATACCAAACCAATTTGTATAAATAAAATGTGTTTCTTATGTACATGGACATTGGCCACACAGCCCACGGACTGTACCCCATTCACTTCTCTGCTGACTGTCAATGTAGTACTGTATACCACACCAATGCTGGACCCCACTGACCACCATCACAGCACCCACACACTACTCCACTGACCACTGCCACATCAACCAGACACTTCTCCACTGACCACCGCCATACCAACCATACAATACTCCACTGACCGCCGCCATACCAACCATACAATACTCCACTGACCGCCGCCACAGCACCCATACACTACTCCACTGACCACCGCAACCATACACTACTCCACTGACCACCGCCACAGCGACCATACACTACTCCACTGACCACTGCAACCATACACTACTCCACTGACCACTGCAACCATACACTACTCCACTGACCACTGCAACCATACACTACTCCACTGACCACTGCAACCATACACTACTCCACTGACCACTGCAACCATACACTACTCCACTGACCACTGCAACCATACACTACTCCACTGACCACTGCAACCATACACTACTCCACTGACCGCTGCAACCATACACTACTCCACTGACCGCTGCAACCATACACTACTCCACTGACCGCTGCAACCATACACTACTCCACTGACCGCTGCAACCATACACTACTCCACTGACCGCTGCAACCATACACTACTCCACTGACCGCTGCCACAGCAACCATACACTACTCCACTGACCACTGCAACCATACACTACTCCACTGACCACCGCAACCATACACTACTCCACTGAACCCCGCGACATCAACCAGACACTTCTCCACTGACCACCGCCACAGCAACCAGACACTACTCCACTGACCACCGACACCGCACCCATACACTACTCCACTGACCACAGCACCCATACACTACTCCACTGACTGCCGCCACACCAACCCTACACTACTCCACTGACTGCCGCCACAGCAACCATACACTACTCCACTGACTGCCGCCACAGCAACCATAAATTACTCCCCTGACCACCGCACCCACACACTGCTCCACTGACCACCGCACCCACACACTGCTCCACTGACCACCGCACCCACACACTGCTCCACTGACCACCGCACCCACACACTGCTCCACTGACCACCGCACCCACACACTGCTCCACTGACCACCGCACCCACACACTGCTCCACTGACCACCGCACCCACACACTGCTCCACTGACCACCGCACCCACACACTGCTCCACTGACCACCGCACCCACACACTGCTCCACTGACCACCGCACCCACACACTGCTCCACTGACCACCACACCCACACACTGCTCCACTGACCACCACACCCACACACTGCTCCACTGACCACCGCACCCACACACTGCTCCACTGACCACCGCACCCACACACTACTCCACTGACCACCGCACCCACACACTACTCCACTGACCACCGCACCCACACACTACTCCACTGACCACCGCACCCACACACTACTCCACTGACCACCACCACAGCACCCATGCACATACATACTTCACTGACAACCAATACTCCATTGATGCTGTGCCCCCTGTATAAAAGCGATTCCGTATTCATCCCTTTCACTTGGATCCATTGCACCCACACATACTAACCCCACACTCAACCACAGGGGGATATTTCATAAAATTGGAGCACACAGAATCTTGTACAGCTGTGCATAGCAACCAGGTTCTAACCTTAGCTTGTTCAATCAAGCTTGACAATGAGCCTAGGTTCACATTTATGCGATTCGCCAATCGATTTGACATGTCAAATCACATGCCAAATCGGTGGGTATTACCGTACAATTGGGTGCAACGCCGACTTAGCAGCACCGTACCGATTCCCAAAAGTAGTTTCTGTACTACTTTTGGCAACTTGGGGGTGCGATTTGTATAGACTTCTGTGAAGGAACCCGCACAGATGTCTCTGAAATCGCTCCCGCAGTCATGACTGACATGTCAGGCATGAAATCATGCGAGTTCAGCTGAACTCGCATGATTTCAATCCCACTGTCAGTCTGAACCTAGGCTGAATCCTAGAAGCTGATTGGGTACCATGAACAGCTAGCACCAGATTGTGTGTGGCTCAGTTTTAGTAAATCTCCACCACAGAGTCCACAGGTACGTCTTCAGTCACCCACCTCTGCACAACACACTTTACCTAAACAGTATTCATGGCCTTCCATCAGGGTACTTGCCTGTCCTCAGGATGCCAGTCACAGCAGAAGACAGGTCCGTTATGAGCAGTAAACATGCGTTCAAAACGATCAGGCCTGCGGATGTCCCACAGCTGAACGTTTCCGTTTTCGAAGGTGGCCGCAAAAGTGAAATAATCCCGGATGCTGAACTGTACGTCTCTCACACTCTCAGATTGACCTGCAACAAGATTATCTGGTCAGCCATGATGTACTGCACTGGTCCTCACCACTTGCCGACCAGCCACCATCATTATACTGCAGTGGGTTGGCTCTATTGCGCAAATTGTCGTAGCTGTACGTCAGTTTGCGCAATAGATACAGTGGTGGCACGCGGCGCTGTAGCTGATGCGTGTGGCCGGCGGACACAATGTCCGCCTGCCTCCTGCGATTGCTCCACAGAGAGCCAGAACAGGGATCTGTCAATGTAAACCCATCCCCGTTTTGTCAGGGGACTAGAGAGGGAGATCGTCTGTTCCTAGTGATTAGGTACAGCGATCTCTCTCCTCCTTCAGTCAGTCTCCTCAGTTAGAAACACCTCCCAGGGAACACATTTAACCCCTCGATCGCCCCCTAATGTTAACCCCTTCCCTGCCAGTGACATTTATACAGTAGTCAGTGGATATTTGTAGCTATGATTGCTGTATAAAATGTCACTGGTCCCAAAAAAGTGTCAAAATTGTCCGATCTGTCCGCCGCTGTCCCACTAAAAAGCACACGAAGATCGCTGCCATTACTAGTAAAAAAAATGACATAAATCTATCACGTATTTTGTAGATGCAATAAGTGTTTATTGATTGCTATAACTTTTGTGCAAACCAATTTTTTTTAACCAAAAATATGTAGAAGAAATTATATATATATATATATATATATATATATATATATATATATATATATATATATATATATATATATATATATATATATTATATACACATACATACATACACACACACACATACATACATACATTTCTATATTTTTTTTTTTTTCTTGGGATATTTATTTTAGCAAAAATTAACAATATAGCTTTTTTTTCAAAATTGTCGCTTTTTTTTTGTTTTTAGCGCAAAAAAATGAAAGCCGCACAGGTGATCAAATACCACCAAAAGAAAGCTCTATTTGTGGGGGGGGAAAAAAGGACGTTAATTTTGTTTGGGTACAGCGTCGCACGATTGCGCAATTGTCAGTTAAAGCGTCGCAGTGTCGTACATTAAAAAATGGCCTGGTCATTAAGGGGGTAAATCCTTTCCGGTTCTTAAGTGGTTAAAGGATAAGTTTACCTTTGGCAGCATGTTACATGTTCAATATAGAACAAATTCCCCCACAATTTATTCTATTTTTTATGTCTGTTCGGGGTGAGCAGCACTCTCCAAGAGCTTTGGGCAGTGTGTTCTTTTCCATTGGCATGTTACATGTTCAATCCGATTTTAGGGTGGAACGTGTAGCATGTTCCTAGTGCTGCAGCTGCCGCCCGCTGCCCCCTCCCCGCGGCAGCAGTATGGGGAAGCGTTCCCCATACTAGCTGCCACTATTTGAAAGCAGCGTGGGGCTCCACCCTTATGGCCATGTCATTCATTCACACAGCTGTGTGTGAGAATGAACTACAAGCCCCGACATCCTTAGCGGTTTCCGGCTTGTAGTTATCAATGAACTATCAAGGCTCTGTGGAGCACAGTGGTAGTTCGAGACTTCCTGTCAGTGAGTATCGCTTAACCCATACGGGATGTACGGGCAACACAGATACACGAACAGTGTTCAGGAGACCACCATGGCATGGCAGGGATCTGCTGATCACTGGTGCAATGCTTTCCAGGCTCCTACTACAAAAATAATAAAATGCTATTTTTTTTACTTGCAAAAAGATGTGGATTTATTATTTTTTGTACAAAGCTGAACTTAACCTTTAAAAAGGAACCTGTATATCAAACGTATAGCTAAAGCCAATAAAAAAAAAATGGAATTTGCTGCAGCTCACCAGTCTTTTGTTGTGGTGGCTGCAATAGTTTTCTTTCTTCAGTACTTACAGAAAATGCACTTGGCTTGAAGTAGTATCTGTTGATCTTGCCAGAAATCCAGCATCCTTACAACTTTCTTTGTGGTGAACTGAAATCTTAAGCTTTTTAATCAGCTTTCCCCGCTATCCTCTGTGAAATACAGAACACCTCCATCTTATGTTAAGCTGATAAGATGAGGGAGAGGTGCTTGTAGTCCAAATCAGGGAAGAAGACTAGGCTGACAAAGCTGTTCTCCCAGAGATGCAGTACAATGAACGATGTCACCCTAATACAGGAAGTGTGTTTCTGGCAGGATTACCAGGTAAAATAAAGGAAAGAAGCCCGAAAACAGAAAACGAACGCAGCCATCACGTCTAGGGATAAAGTAAGCTGCATTATATTACCGCGTTCATTTGGGGTTTTATTGTTTTCTTTTACATCTCTATCTTTCCGAATGTGATCCATTTAATATAAATATACCGGATCTGCTACATACTGGGAGGTGCACCGTAGTACGTTCCTGCTATTTAAAGTGGGAGTAAACCCATGTATCATATTTACCTGTAGGTAAGGCCTATAATAAGGCTTACCTACAGGTACAGTAAACATCTCCTAAACTAGCACAGTTTAGCAGATATTTACTTTAGATGCAGCCGGTGACGTCACTGGAGCATGCACTCTGAAGGAATGGCATGCCTGTACCGTTCCTTCAGAGCTGTGCTGTAAAGAGCATCTCCAGCTCACATGAGCAGGAGTGACATCATCGCCGGCTCGGCCATTCGTATCACCGAAGCCCACGAACCCTGAAAGAAGGCCGGGTGAAGTTGGAAGTGCCAGCAGCTGTGACAGCGCACCGCTGGAGGGCTTTGTCCTCAGGCAAGTCTGTTATAATGTGCACTGCATGATAGTATGGGTGCACTGGGACAGGGCATTCTGGCAGGGGACACGAAAGAGGAGGATTTTACCTTTAAAACCACTTAAAAACTTCTGCCTTTACAACCACTTTAATCTTAATGCATTTTAGGCATTCAGAGAGAAGTAAATGTATACCCCCCCCCCCCCCATATTCATACTTACCTAGGTGGATGCAGCATCGGTCCAATGGTGCAGCTGTCCCCCAGTGCCTCCACTGAGAGGCTGAGCCGGATGTCAGCCCAGGCATAGGAGAAGTACAGCCAAACAAGCTTTGGCTGGACTTCTCCTTTAAGATAAAAAAAAAAAAACCTGTGTGCAGCAGCCTCCCTCCCTCAGCCCAATCTCAATCCAGTGATGTTGCACGAGAACCTCGGCTGCCCGGGACTCTCCCTGCTGATTGGCTAAGACACAGCAGTAAGAGTCAGCCAATTAGGAGGGGGGGGGGGGGTGCAGGGCAGCGGCTCATCTTGCTTTCCTCCATAGCGAGATGCTTGCTGTGGGGCCACTTGGTAGGAGGGAGGGGCCAAGAGCGCCAGCGAGGGACCTGAGGATTGGAGCTGCTCTGTGCAAACCCACTGCATAGAACAGGTAAGTATGACATATTTATTATTATTGTTATTTATTTTAGTTTTGTTTAAAAATAACAGAGACTTTAGTATCACTTCAAGGTAAAAAAAAACAAAAAAAAAAAAAAAAACAATCCCTCTATTTGTATTGACCCCTGACCCCCTAGTATACTTGCCTAAGCCCAGTCTCGGTCCAGTGCTGTGCTCATCTCAGAGGCTCTCTCCACACTCAGAGGCAGCAGCATCAGCCATTGGCTCCTACTGCTGTCAATCAAATTCTGTGAGCAGAGAATGAGGGGCAGGACCCACAGGTGGGCCAACTGAGAAAAGGAGGAGCGAAGAGTACTGGTGGGGAGCAGGGAAAAGGAGATTCAGGGAAGCTCTGTGCCATACCACTGCATACAGCAGGTAAGTATAAACAGGTTATTTTTTTCTTTTTTTTTTGAAGCCTTACAATCACTTTAAGACCAGGGGTGAACACAGAACAAAAAAAAAAAAAAAAAAAGTTAAGCAAAAAGGTAAGGGGATGACTTTGGAATGAGCAGTTCCTAGATCATTCTCAGGATCACCAAAGACATACCAAATAATTCCATCTATATAGCCTACGATATAACAGAGCCATACCTGAAAAGGTGCTGACAGAGTCCTTCTTACGAAGGTCGAAGCATTTCATGTAGCCATCTTGGGATCCACTGAGTAGCATGTAGACCTCCGTTGGGTGGAAGCAGACTTTATTCACCGTCCTTTTATGTTCTGTAAAGAGCTGGTCCTGCTTGTTCCTAGAGGGCTTTCCCAGGTTCCAGGTTACCACCACACCATTGGTGGCCGCCGTGGCCAATAGATTCTCATCCATCTGGTGCCACACCACGTCCGCGCAGCTAAAATTCAGAGAAGGCTTCCGGCCAACCCGCAGGTTCAACTTCTCCGCAAAGTGGTCCTCTTCCATGGAGTAGATTTTGAAGATGTTGCGGCCGGCCACGACCACTTGTGCAGCATCCCGGCAGACGCTTATGGCATTTGCCGGAGCGTCGAGGTGGCAGAACATGGTGCGGCCTGTCAGGGTGTTACCGCCCAGGGCCGTGGTGACTCGCGCCATTTTCTCCATGGCGGGCACCCGGCCGCTGGCCCCCTTCCAGACTCCGGTAAGGGTCTCCACAAGAGCGGTTGTATTGGACTATGCAGGGGGAAAGGGTGTGAGGATTCACATATTTAAAGGGGGGGGGGGGTTCCCGGGTCCTAAAGGTCTCGACACATGAAACGCTTCTTCAGTAGACCAGTTCAGTTAATCGGGACCTCCCTTGAGATTTCACAACATTTGACCAGTCAAGCCTAGGAGATACAAAAGACAAGAATTAGAGAAGCAATTTAACCTCGCTGCTACGGCAACAAATGTTCTCACACATGCGTAATGCAGTGCACACTGTGGGCTTGCAAGTTCTGAAACGTGAATTCGATTTTTTATTTTATGTGAAAGTATAACAACTAGAAGCAAACTTTTATTTTTTTTTAAGTGGACAGCGATCAGAGCACCAGTCAAGTTTTTATTGTGGTCTGTGCCCCAGTTAAGGAGATTCACCTTTATCAGGGTTATTAACCAAAATCGGAGCGTGCAAGATCTGGTACAGCTCTGCATAGAAACCAATCAGATTCCAGATTTTATTGCCAAAGCTTAATTGAACAAGCTGAAGTTAACCGATTGGCTACCGTGCACAGCTTCACCAGTTTTAGTACATCTTCTATGTGCCTTGTTTACCGTTACTTTGGGGAGATTTCCTCACTTCCTGTTTTGGCTATGTTGCATGAAATGAATGGAAATCTCCTCAATGGAAAAAAATAATCTGACAGGGGTTATAACCCTTCCTTACGTGATCCAAAAAACAAAAAAAAAAACAATAACGTTGGCCTTTAGTTCTACTTTAGAAAATAAAAAGGATCCGGAATCCACTGCACTTCTTTAACCTTTATTGCATATTCCATAAAATAATCACAGACAGTGTGGGGTACAGCTGAAAGTTAACGCGTTTCGCGCTACAATTAACTCTTACTCATAACCTCCTAGAGGTTCCTTTTCTATAGCTTGTAGCACCTTCACCTCAAGTTGCTAGTAGATGGACAGCTGAATACTCCCCTGGAGCAGTTTTGCTCATGTTTTTTTAGTTCTACTTTATCTTCTTCCCGCCAACCGTACGCACATATGTGCAAGAAAAAAAAAAAAAACACTAAAATTTCCAAGCTCAACTTACCAACCAGCCTGTAACCAAATGAGTTGCCCTGTCCAACAGTATGCGTTATAAAAAAAAAGTGGTTTAGTTGCACACATTTGCAAATACATGCATAAGCCACGAAACCCCCGGCAAGGCACCCAATTTTCTGTGGACTCAAAATCGAATTTCTGTGGGTCTCCAACAATGGAAGCACGTGCATTTAACACCCAGCCCAGAGCACTATGGGGGCAAAGGTGTCCGTGCGTTGCCTGACCAATAGAATTCATCATACAAACAAGTGATTACTGCCCTCACCTATAACTGGTCACTGCAGCAAGGAGCATTGGAAAGTAGGGCTGCAACTAACAATTATTTTCATAGTATAGTATAGAGCGCTCCTATAGCAAGGTAAAAAGAAACCTCTGTCTTTAGAACCACTCAGTTCCTGCCCAGGACTACATGTCCCATGAGGCATTGCTCCTCACACATTCACATTTATAATTTCTCAGGCACTTACTGACATGTATGGACGGTGTACTGAGCTGTGTGTGTGCTGCACTGTATTCCCCGATATGTAAACAAATAATGCATTCTGTATGTAGGCCACCTAATCGGCTGACCAACTACCGTATATACTCGAGTATAGGCCGACCCGAATATAAGCCGAGGCCCCCAATTTACCCCCAAAAAAACTGGCAAACTTATTGACTCGTGTATAAGCCGAGGGTAAGACATGCCTGTCCATCCCTGTGTGTGTGTCCGTCCATCCCTGTGTGTCCGTCCATCCCTGTGTGTCCGTCCATCCCTGTGTGTCCGTCCATCCATCCCTGTGTGTGTCTCCATCCATCCATCCGTGTGTGTGTGTGTCTCCATCCATCCATCCCTGTGTGTGTGTGTCTCCATCCATCCCTGTGTGTGTGTGTCTCCATCCATCCGTGTGTGTGTGTGTGTGTCTCCATCCATCCGTGTGTGTGTGTGTGTGTGTGTGTGTGTGTGTGTGTGTGTGTGTGTGTGTGTGTGTGTGTGTGTGTGTGTGTGTGTGTGTGTGTGTGTGTGTGTGTGTCCAGCCTTTGTCCCGAGCCTCCGTCCCGTGCCTTGCCTCCGTGCCTCGCCGCCGTGCCTTGCCTCCGTCCCGTCCCGTCCCGTCCCGTGCCTCCGTCCCGTGCCCTCTTCGTCGGCGCCTCGGCGGCCATTGTAAAATTCAAAAGCTGCGCCGCCGCCTTCGCCTGTGATAGGCGGAACACTGAATTTCCCAGCAGCCTGTGTTCCGCCTATCACGTACATCGTATCATCCTCGTCCGTAGTACGAGGATGATACGATGTCCGTGATAGGCGGAACACAGGCTGCTGGGAAATTCAGTGTTCCGCCTATCACAGGCGAAGGCGGAGCCGGAGGCGCGGCTTTTGAACTATAGAATGGCCGCTGTCTGTCTGCTCGACACGCTGATCGAGCGGGCAGACAGCGATGACTCGAGTATAAGCCGAGGGGGGCACTTTCAGCCTCAAAAAAGAGGCTGAAAATCTCGGCTTATACTCGAGTATATACGGTAGTTGATTATGAAAATAGCTGACAACTATTTTCATAATTGATTAGTTGTTAATTCAGCCCTACTGGAAAGGCAACGCATAGAGAAAAAAAAAAAAGAAGACATTCCCAAGCTCAACCTACCAACCAGCCTGCAACCAACTCAATCGACCTGCCCAACAGTATGCGTTAAAAACATATGTGAATGAATGAATGAATGAAATACTTGTATAGAGCAACAATGCGAACTGAATCGCCTCTAGGCGCTGTGGCGAGCTTTGATCATCTGCTAAAAGAGGAAGGTCTTGAGTTTTTTTCCTAAAAGCCAGGTGATTTTCTTCCTGGCGGATGTTGATTGGTAGAGCATTCCATAGCCGAGGCCCTTGGACAACGAATCTCCGATCCCCCTTGGATTTATACCGGGCTTTGGGCACGAGGAGGAGGTTTTTGTTGGCTGATCGAAGACTGCGGTTTGGTGTGTAATGATTTATGTGGCCTCGGTACCTGTGTTTGTACCGCTCAGCGCACTGCCACCGACAGCTCTGGGTCTCGTACTAACCAGTGGGAGCTGGGAACTGATTCTTGATTACCCGAAGGTGACCAGTCATTGTTAATCCCCCCCCCCCCCCCCCACCCCTCTACTCTTTACATCTCAACTTCTCCTTGCTAGGGGGAAAGACTGTAAACAAAAAAAACACGGATCTAACTGTTTTATCTTTATCTGGGTCAGAGGTCACTGTGGTCAGTGGTCGCCGTGGTCAGTCCTGTGTAGGTAGGATTATATAATCCTGCACCTAGCCAGTCTCCAGACCTTAATCCAGGGCTCGACAAAACCCGGTCGCCAGGTCGCATTGGCGACTAGAAATAGCGACCTCGCGCCTGGGGCAGCACAGCTGGGGGTATCCTGTGTCTGTGGACCCCCCCAGCGTGATCGCGTCGGGCCGTTCCGCCGACGGCCGAAAATTTAGGCCGCGGCTTTGAGGCCTTCTGCGGTCCTATGATTCCTTATGGAATCTGGCGCCCTCTTGTGGTCGCCGTTGGTATGACAAACCAGCAATGTTAATGAAGATTCCTCTGCCTGTATTAATTATATTACCTGCCTCTTCTTCCCTTTATTTAGAACCCCCTAAACATTATATATATTTTTTATTCTAACACCCTAGAGAATAAAATGGTGGTTGTTGCAATACTGTCTGTCACACCGTATTTGTGCAGCGGACTTACAAGCGCACTTTTGTTGGGAAAAATAATTTAGTTAATAAAAAAATAAGACAACAGTAAAGTTAGCCCAATTATTTTTTATATTGTGAAAGATAATGTTAGGCCGAGTAAATTGATACCCAACATGTCACGCTTCAAAATTGCACCCGCTCATGGAATGGCGACAAACTTTTACCCTTTAAAATCTGCATAGGCGACGTTTAAAAAAATTCTACAGGTTGCACGTTTTGAGTTACAGAGGAGGTCTGGGGTAGAATTATTGCTCTCGCTCTACCGATCACGGCGCTACCTCCTATGTGTGGTTCGAACACCGATTTTATATGCGGGCAGGACAGGGCGCGTTTAAAAATTATTTTTTTTTCTGCTTTATTTTAACTTTTTTTTTTCCACTGTTCTTTTAAAAAAAATGTTGTGTCACTTTTATTCTTATTACAAGGAATGTAAAAATCCCTTGTAATAGAAAAAGCATGACAGGTCCTCTTAAATATGAGATCTGGGGTCAGAGAGACCTCGGATCTCATATTTACACTAAAATGCAATTGAAAAAAAAATTGTCATTTGAAAAAAATAAATAAAATGTCCCTCTAAGAGCTATGGGCAATGACTTGGAGACGGGGGGGGGGGGGCGCGCGGCGACAGCGCTGCTATCTTCCCCTCACTCGTCTCCATGTCAGGCCAGGGACAGGTCCGGATCGTCGTCACGGACCTGGCTCCTAACTTTTTAAGCTGGCTCCTAGATTCCAAGCAAATTTGTCAACCCCTGCCTTAATCCCATAGAAAATATGTGGAGGGAGCTGAAGGTTCGAGCTATCAAACGTCAGCCTTCGAAACCTTAATGTCAATGTAAAAGGTTCATTTTTTTTTTTTTTTACAACCCCTTTAATGACTTGGAGAGGATCTGCAAACAGGAGTGAGACAAGATCCCTCCTGAGATGTGTGCAGATTTGGTGGCCACGTTCCAGCTAACACTTTAGAATCGGATACAGCAAACAATTGTTTTTTTCCTTTTGGAATAAAAGGTTTTACATGAATGAATAAAAGCTGATCATTGTAAGCACCCCAGTCAGTAATAAATGGTTTGTCTCATCCCTGTAAATGATACATTCTGCTGAGGAGCTTGTGCTTTTGGAAAAACAACAGATTTGGTGGATCACCAAGTGGAAAAAAAGCAAAGAAAGGCTAAAAAAAAAAAAAAGAAAACGAATGCAGCCATCACATCTAAGAATTGGTAAGCTGCGATAAAAATGTGAGCAACACACAGCTTTAGGGGCATTTTTTTAAGCAGCTTTTTTTCCTGCCAGGAGTAAAAGGTGTTCAAAAGAGAAAGTCAAAACTCCACTGTGTGCAGGAGGCCTAATAAGTCTGAACTGTGGACAGTGATGAATTTTGGTTTTGTGCTACCCTTAGACAAGGCTAAAATTGGGCGCATCCCCCCGCCCACCAATCTAAATTTGTCCCACCTCAGCTGCAGTATACCTTTTTATCTCAGGGCCTGATGGGGAAGCTGCAGCTGTTCGCAGTAAACAGTGGTGGCTTCCTCATCAGACCCTGAGACATGATTGGTCCATGTGTCACATATATGGTCAATGGAGGGGATGGGGACAGTGGGACATAGGATAGGCTCAGTAGGGCAGAGGATGAGGTGGCACTTATATGCAGCACTGAAGGCACTCACAGGCGGCAATGATCTGCAGCACTGTAGGGGCTGCACTGATGATTAGTGTCCCCTTTCACACTAGCCGGTTACCGGTGTTCTATTGAATAGGGCCCTCTGTGGAAAAGTGCATGCGCAGTACAATAGGGTACTCCAGCTGCTATCCGGGGGGTTTGCCCGTGTGTCGGGCAGGTTTGGTGTGTTGAATGGTGGGGGGTTTTGCCCATGTGTCGGGGCGGGTTTGGTGTGTTGAATGGCGGGGGGGTGTTTTGCCCGTGTTGGGCGGGTTTGGTGTGTTGAATGGCGGGGGGTGTTTTGCCCGTGTCGGGGCGGGTTTGGTGTGTTGAATGGCAGGGCGGGTTTGCCCATGTGTCGGGGTGGGTTTAGTGTGTTGAATGGCGGGGGGGTGTTTTGCCCGTGTCGGGGTGGGTTTGGTGTGTTGAATAGCGGGGCGGGTTTGCCCATGTGTCGGGGTGGGTTTGGTGTGTTGAATGGCGGGGGGGTGTTTTGCCCATGTGTCGGGGTGGGTTTGGTGTGTTGAATAGCGGGGCGGGTTTGCCCATGTGTCGGGGTGGGTTTGGTGTGTTGAATGGCGGGGGGGTGTTTTGCCCATGTGTCGGGGTGGGTTTGGTGTGTTGAATGGCGGGGGGGTGTTTTGCCCGTGTCGGGGCGGGTTTGGTGTGTTGAATGGCGGGGGGGTGTTTTGCCCGTGTCGGGGCGGGTCTGGTGTGTTGAATGGCGGGGGGGGTGTTTTGCCCGTGTCGGGGCGGGTCTGGTGTGTTGAATGGAGGGGGGTTTTGCCCGTGTGTCGGGTGGGGTGGTGTGTTGAATGGCAGGGGGGGGGGGGGGTTGCCCATGTCTAAGGCCAGGTTGCAGCACAGACAAAACCCGCCCTGCAACAGCGAGGCACAATCTGACATCTGCGGTGCCCCTCCACTCTTTGCATCGCTTTAGTTGTGCCCGTGAAATGGTTTCTCATGTCGAAAAAAGCCTCCTACGATGTGCGCATGCGCGGGCACTTTGATGGAACACCGGCGCTCCTCTCCTGGCACTGTGACAGTGTGGAGGAAAGGAGTGCCGATAACCGGCCAGTGTGTTTTCCACGTGATCGGCTGTGTCCAATCACAGCTGATCACGATGTAAAGAGCCGCTCTGATTGGCTCTGTACCCGTTTGTTTTCAAGATTAGAAGAGTTCACTTCTAAAAGGTGAACTGACCAAAACATTCACCGTTCTTCTGCCCCGGAAGTCACATTGGCCGGCTGTGACCGGAGAGATCAGGTCATCGGTGTGCGCTCACATAAACTCTCCCCCTAAATAACATCATCCACATCACTTCATAGCACTGGAATTGAGGGCTCAGGGGGCCCCCTTCTCTGGAAAGACCTGACCCAGGGACCCTCACCTCCCTCTCCAGTCCCTGCAGGCTCTTGTAGTGCCCCAGACTGACCAACTACAACCAGGACCCCCCTCCTCCCTCTATACACCACCCTGCACACTCTCCCATTCCCCACCAACCACATTCTCCACCCTTCTCACCGCCAACCCGCACAACTCACAGGCTCTCCTTCCTGACCGGAAACGGCTCTTCTTCTATGTGTTCCGTCACTCTATAGTTTTCCGCCCGCTCCGAGACACCGCGCACAAGGGTTCCGGAACAGCGGCGTTCTGCCCGGTCATGTGACCTCCACTGCATGAGACACTCCATAACAACTGGAGGCAGCATGTACAGGGGCTGCTGTGTGTCAGTATGGACGGTGTGTACAGGGGCTGCTGTGTGTCAGTATGGACGGTGTGTACAGGGGCTGCTGTGTGTCAGACATGAATGGTGTGTGCAGGGGCTGCTGTGTATCAGTATGGACGGTGTGTACAGGGGCTGGTGTGTGTTAGACATGAATGGTCTGTACAAGGGCTGGTGTGTATGTGTCATGTATGGACGGTGTGTACAGGGGAAGGTGTGTGTCATGTATATACAGTATATTACCAAAAGTATAGGGACGCCTGCCTTTACACACACATGACCTTTAATGGCATCCCAATCTTAGTCTGTAGGGTTCTATATTGAGTTGGCTCACCCTTTGCAGCTATAACAGCTTCAACTCTTCTGGGAAGGCCGTCCACAAGGTTTAGGAGTGTGTCTATGGGAATGTTTGACCATTCTTCCAGAAGCCCATTTGTGAGGTCAGACATTGATGTTGGACGTGAAGGCCTTGATCACAGTCTTAACTCTAATTCATCCCAAAGATGTTCTATCGGGTTGAGGTCAGGACTCTGTGCAGACCAGACAAGTTCCTTTGCCCCAAACTCGCTCATCCATGTATTTATGGACCTTGCTTTGTACACTGGTGGGCAGTCATGTTGGAACAGGAAGGGGCCATCCCCAAACTGTTCTCACAAAGTTGGGAGCATGAAATTGTCCAAAATGTCTTGGTATGCCAAATTCCCTTCAAACCCCTGAAAAACAACCCCACACCATAATCCCCCCTCTCCCCTAAATGATTTGCACTAGTGCACAAAGCAAGGTCCATAAAGACATGGATGAGTGAGTTTGGTGTGAAGGAACTTGACTGGCCTGCACAGAGTCCTGACCTCAACCTGATAGAACACCTTTGGGATGAATTAGCGCCCTCGCAATTTATAATTTTCTACAAGGTAGATCATTCACACCACGTAGGGGAACAGCTTTAGCCTTTTCCCGCCTGCCATATAGCAAAATGATGGCAGCAAAGTGGTTGTGTTATCCTGACCGGATGTCATATGACATCTTCAGGATATGAAACCCCCCCGGGGGGCGCATCATGGCAATCATTGTTGTGGTCTGTCAGTCTGACACCCCGCAACTCCGATCTAGGTAAAGGGCGTCTGATAGAGACTCTTTACCACGTGATCAGCCGGTGTTCTGTCCAAAAATGTCCACCTATCAAATAGTGTCCGCCCCGTACTGCACAGGACGGAGCACAAGGAGATTTGGAAAATCTCAGAAGATGAACGGTGCCTGCGCTGTGAGTCGAGTTGCAAGTCCCACCATCCAAGTGGACATAGGGCTGCACATATTAGAGGGCCCCTCGCCACGCTTCAGGCACGGACTCGCTGCGATCGGCTATTTTTTATTCTAAAGCCGCGTACACACGGACGGACTGTCTGGCCTACTTAGTCCGCCGAAACACATTTCAGCGGACAGTCCGCTCGTGTGTGGGCTTCAGCTGACTTTTTCAGCGTGCAGTCTGGCGTACTAAGTATTTCGGAATTTCCGTAATACTGTCCGTCGGAGTCGCATTTCGGCGGACAATCCGCCCGTGTGTGTGCCAGTCCGCCGTACTTTTGAAATGAGCGGACTTTTCCCGCCCGGAGAAAAGTCCGCTCATTTCGAGCGGGTATCCAGGTAGGCGGGGCCCGCGAAGGAGACGTCGCTGGCCCCGCCGCCTGGTATGGACTTAAAAGGGGAACCCCAACGCCGAAAAAAATCGGCGTGGGGGTCCCCCCCAAGTCCACAACAGACCCTTGTCCGAGCACGCTACCCGGCCGGCCAGGAAAGGGGGGCGAGCGAGCACCCCCCCTCCTGAGCCGTACCAGGCCGCGTGCCCTCAACATGGGGGGGTGCCTTGGGGAAGGGGGGGCCGCGCCTCCTCCTCCGGCCTGGTACGGCTCAGGAGGGGGGGGGCGCTCGCTCACCCCCCCTTTCCTGGCCGGCCGGGTAGCGTGCTCAGACAAGGGTCTGATGTGGACCTGGGGGGACCCCCACGCCGATTTTTTTTTTAAGTCCATACCAGGCGGCGGGGC
This sequence comes from Lithobates pipiens, assembly GCF_037356315.1. Lineage (NCBI taxonomy): Eukaryota > Metazoa > Chordata > Amphibia > Anura > Ranidae > Lithobates > Lithobates pipiens. The sequence continues at coordinate 325,745,742 of NW_027507784.1, forward strand.
CAGCAACGCCTCCTTCGTGGGCCCCGCCTACCTGGAGACGCGTTTGAAATGAGCGGACTTTCCTCCGCGTGTGTGGGCGAGTCCGTTCATTTCAAAAGTAGGGCGGATAGTATGGCGGACTTAGTACGCTGTATTAGTCCGCTCAAAAAGTGGTGTGTGGTCAAGTCCGTTCATTCGAAAGTATGATGGACTGTCCGTCGGATTGTATGACGGACTAAGTTGGCCAGACAGTCCGCCCCGTGTGTACGCGGCTTTACTCTGTGTCCGCTTGGATGGTGGGGCTGGAACCTGGACTCAGCCGAAGATGAACGGCGCCTGTGCAATATTTTCAGAATCTGCTTGTCATGTGTACTGCGCATGCACAGTACACAGCGGACACTATCCGACGGGGACAGTATTTGACAGGACACCGTGTCCAATCACAGCTGACCACGGTGTAAACAGGAAGAGCCGGTGATTGGCTCTCCTCTACTCACATCTGACAGACACAAGTGAGGAAAGACAATCGGCTGCTCCTCTGACAGGGGGGGTCTGCGCTGATTGATTATCAGCACAGCCCCCCTGAAGATGCCCACAGTGGACCACCAGAGATGCCAATCCGTGCCCACAATGGGCATCAGTGATTAGCAGGCATTGTTCTTTGGCACTGATTTGCATCCATCAGTACCATACATTACAGTACATCTGTGCCACCTCTCAGTGCCCATCCGTCCCACCTCTCAGTGCCCATCTGTGCCACCTATCAGTGCGGCATATTAGTGCCCATCAATGTCACCTCATCAGTGCCCATCAGTGAAGGAGAAAACTTACTTATTTGCAAAGTTTTGTACCTGAAACAAAAGCAAACAAAAAAATAAAACACTTTTGTTTTCAAAATTTTCAGTCTTTTTTTATTTGTTTAGCAGAAAATAAAAATCGCAGAGGCGATCGAATACCACCAGAAGAAATCTCTATTTGTGGGAACAAAATTATAAAAATGTAGTTTGGGTACAGTGTTGTACGACCGCGCAATTGTCATTCAAAGTGTGACAGCGCTGAAAATTGGTCTGGGCAGGAAGGGGGTTTAGGTGCCCAGTATTGAAGTGGTTAATTAACTTACTATTCATCTTTTTATGCAATTTGGCACGAGGTTCCCCCCTTTTTCCAAGTGGATTCTATCAGTAGAGAAGTGGATGGTGTCCGTTGTTTTTTTATTTTATTTTTTACAATTTATTTTTTATTTAATATTTTATATATATATATATAAACTTTTTTTGTTTGTTTTTACAATGCTCACTTTTTTGGGTGGGTCAGTGTTTTTGTTTTATTTTTTTCATTCAATTTTTAAATATTTATCTTTTACAATTCTTCATTTTTTTAAATTATCAGCCCTATTGGGGGAGGAGGCATTTTGGTGAGTAATCAGGAGTCTAAACAGACCCCTGACATCTCCCCTTTCAGACAGAGAAAGGGATTGAGGACACAGATTCCCCGCTCCCTTTCTCTGCAGCCTCAGCTGCATGGAAGATGAATGGAGAGGAGACAGGGGCACTCTGAGAGCTGGAGGAATGACTTGTATAGCGCTACCTATGCAAACTGAATCATCTCAGGGTGCTTTTTACTGTCGGTGTCCATCTGCGGTATAGCGTGGTCCTTGCCCCATGGGGTCCTGACATGCTTACAAACACATACACATATTTTGGCCAATTTTTGACAGGATTTAATTAACCTATCAGCATGTCTTTGGAGTGTGGGGGGAAACCAGAGTACCCGGAGGAAACCCACGTGGACACAGGGAGAACATGCAAACTCCAGGCAGATGGTGTCATGGTCAGGATTTGAACTAGTGACCCTATTGCTGCTAGGTGAAAGTGCTAACCGCTACACCACTGTGCTGCCCCACCAGGAACCAGAGGAGGACCCTGGGAGCTGGAGGAGGACACCAGGAACCAGAGGAGGACCCTGGGAGCCAGAGGAGGACACCGGGAGCCGGAGGAGGACCCTAGGAGCTGGAGGAGGACACCAGGAACCAGAGGAGGACCCTGGGAGCCAGAGGAGGACACCAGGAACCAGAGGAGGACCCTGGGAGCTGGAGGAGGACACCAGGAACCAGAGGAGGACCCTGGGAGCCGGAGGAGGACACCAGGAGCCGGAGGAGGACACCAGGAGTCGGAGGAGGACACCAGGAGTCGGAGGAGGACACCAGGAATCGGAGGAGGACACCAGGAGCCGGAGGAGGACACCAGGAGCCGGAGGAGGACACCAGGAGCCGGAGGAGGACCCTAGGAGCTGGAGGAGGATCCTAGGAGCTGGAGGAGGACCCTAGGAGCCAGAGGAGGACACCAGGAACCAGAGGAGGACCCTGGGGACAGTCGGGGATGATCGGTGAGGCAGGGGCAGTTACAAGCACCAATTTCCCTGTATAGCTTTCAATAAAGCAGCTGACAGCTGCGGGAGGGAGAGGAGGAGAAGCGGCTGTCAGCTGCTTTATTGAAAGCTATACAGGGAGATTGGTGCTTGTGACTCCCCCCATCGCCGCACCGATCATTAGACATGTGCGATTAGTTTTGTACGAAATCCGAAATACGAATTTTTATGCATAGGAATTACGAAATTTAGTTTTTAGGAATTTCGGATCCAAATTCATAACGAAAATTCGTATTTAATGAAAAGTTAAGGAACCTAAAAGTTAAAACCCCAGGAACTCAGCACAGGGATGGTGGGGACCCCTCATAATGGGTACAGCAGGTGTACACTCAGACCTGGGAACTCAGCACAGGGATGGTGGGAACCCCTTCTAATGGGTACAGCAGGTGTACACTCAGACCTGGGAACTCAGCACAGGGATGGTGGGAACCCCTTCTAATGGGCACAGCGGGTGTACACTCAGACCTGGGAACTCAGCACAGGGATGGTGGGAACCCCGTATAATGGGTACAGCGGGTGTACACTCAGACCTGGGAACTTGGCACAGGGATGGTGGGAACCCCTCATAATGGGCACAGAGGGTGTACACTCAGACCTGGGAACTGAGCACAGGGATGGTGGGAACCCCTCATAATGGGCACAGCGGGTGTACACTCGGACCTGGGAACTGAGCACAGGGATGGTGGGAACCCCTCATAATGGGCACAGAGGGTGTACACTCAGACCTGGGAACTGAGCACAGGGATGGTGGGAACCCCTCATAATGGGCACAGCGGGTGTACACTCAGACCTGGGAACTGAGCACAGGGATGGTGGGAACCCTATGGGAATTTCTATGCTTAGGAATTTCATACAAAATACCAAATTTGTTAACGAATTTCGGATCCAAATTAACAGAAACATGACTGGTGTTTTGTTCACCAATCAGAGGAAGTCAGCACAGCACAGGGATGGTGGGAACCTCTCATAATGATAAATTCATCGTTATTTAACTAAAAGTTTACGAATCCAACGTAAATTCACATTTTGTACGAATCCGAATTGAATTTCGTACACGAATTACGAAATATGATTTTTTTTACCCGTACGGAACGAAACGAAACACATTTTTTGATGGCGCCCGTGTCTACCGATCATCTGTGAGGCTGCCCGGTCCCTCCCTGCTATGCTGAGGACGCAGGGCCTAAAGTAGCCTAAGTAGGAATCCTCATCTTATTTCACTTTTATATTTTGTTGTATTTATTGTAGTATGTTTCCATTTCAAATTCATTTTCGAATTTGGATAATTTGTTTCATTATCATTTATTTTGGATTTGTTTAAAATTCTTTACTATGGTGATTTTAAAATTTAGATACAACCAAATCTCAAAATAATGAAAATTCAATCCGAAATTAAAATTCAGGAATACTGCTATATTCGTTCTATTTTATTTGATTCTAATCTGTTTAATTTTTTTTCTAGCCTATTCTTTTATAGTCTATTATTTTATAGTCTATTTTATTGTATTGTATTGTATTGTATTCTTTTATTTTCAATTCAAATCTATTCTATTTTTTTCTATTCTGTTGTATTCTATTCTTTTCTATTCGTTTATAGTCTATTGTATTGTATTCTTTTATTTTCAATTCAAATCTATTCTATTTTATTCTATTCGGTTGTATTCTATTCTTTTCTATTCTAAAGCAGCTTAAATAGGAATCATCATCTTATTTCACTTTTATACTTTAATGTATTTATTGCAGTATGTTTCCATTTCAAATTCATTTTCAAATTCAGATAATTCGTTTCGATATCATTTTATTTCAGATTTGTTGAAATTCCTTACTATTGCGATTTCAGAAATTTGGATACATCTGAATCTCAGATTAATGAAAATTTTGTTTAAATTTAAAGTTTGTAACACAATCAGTTGCACACATCTAGTGAGAATCCCTGCCTTTTTCTGGCCATTGTCCATTCACCTGAAGGTGGCGGCATAACCCAGGTAGTCATGAATATGAACTCCTCTGTGTCCTGTGCTGTTCTGTCTCTCTGGTCTTGGATATGAGAGACAGATGGAAGGAGGGTGGGATGGAGAGACGGCAGTTGTTATCTGTGTGTAGACAGATTTGTGGTACATGCGGTACTGGCATAAAACAGACTGGAGGGAAGCTTCAAGGAAAAGCACAGCAGCCTACGCGTTTCTCTGATTTTAGTATAATTCAAGCCTTATGTGGACTGGAAATTGAGCCGTGTATCAAAAACAGGCTTCTGTCTGCGCTCTCGTGTTTTGCTGTCCGTCTTTCTACTGTTTCTCAACCGCTTCATTCCAAACTAATGAGACGCTCATTAAGTTTTCAGTGTATTGCCAGCTTATTCATATGGGAGATGTTACAGGGGACCCCTTACCTTCTCCAGTGCCATTGCTCCCTCGTTGGATCAATCAACAAAACACCCATCCATGGTGGATCTTGGTTCTAAAGCCATTTAGCCTGGGAACAAACAATGTCGATTAGGGGATACGTCGGTTGCATGTTCGAGATCTCATCTGGCAGAGGTGTCAAATGGACAGTATCATGTGACCCAAAAGCAAAGATTTGGGGTCCATCTTTGGATAATTATGGCCTACCTGTTATATTGTCCAGGACAGACAACATATTGTTCTGGTCTGGTCTAGGTTTTCTCATTTGTTTTTCTTGTTTAGGTCCAACCTTCTCAACCATAGTTCCGTGATCTCCCTTAGGGTTCCTCCATAGGTTTCTAGAGGTCCTTGAGAAGATGTAAACTGATCTACCAGTTTCAGTGTATTGCCAGCTTATTCATATGGGAGATGTTACAGGGGATCCCTTACCTGCTCCAGTGCCATTGCTCCCTCATTGGATCAATCAACAAAACACCCATCCATGGTGGCTCTTGTCTCTAAGACCCCTTCACACTGGGGCGTTTTTCAGGTGCTTTAGTGTTAAAAAAAAGCGCCTGTAAAGCGCTTGAAAGAAGCCTCATCTGCAGTCCCAATGTGAAAGCCCAAGTGCTTTAAGAGCCCTTTCACAATGTCAGTGCCCGAAAAATGCTCGTAAAGCGCCGCTTAAACTAGCAGCGCTTTACCAGTATTTTTCGAGCGTTATTGGGCCGTTTTTAACCCCTGCTAGTGACCAAGTAAAGGGTTAAAAGCGCCCACAAAAAGCGCTGCAAAGAAGCTGCTTGCAGGACTTTTTTTGACGCCCTGCCAGCGCAGCGCCTCAGTGTGAAAGCACTCGGGCTTTTACATTGGGATTGCAGTTGCAGCTTCTTTCAGGCGCTTTTTTTTTTAACGCTAAAGCGCATGAAAAACGCCCCAGTGTGAAAGGGGTCTTAAGCTATTTAGCCTGGGAACAAAAAATGGCAATTAGGGGAAGCATCAGTTGCATGTTGGAGATCTAAACTGGCAGAGGTGTCAAATGGACAGTGTCACATGACCCAAATGCAACGATTTGGGGTCCATCTTTGGATAATTATGGCCTACCTGTTATATTGTCCAGGACAGACAACACATTGGTCTGGTCTAGTCTAGGTTTTCTCATTTTGTTCTCCTTGTTCAGGTTCAGCCTTTCTCAACCATAGTTCCGTGATCTCCCTTGGGGTTCCTTCAGAGGTTTCTAGAGGTGCTTGAGAAGATGTAAACTACTCTACCATCTGATGGTACCTGTATATTCCTGTTCCTGTTCCAGGACTGATGTTGCTCTGCAATGCCGATACTGTGGGCCCAGAGGAGTCTCTGATCTTGACTCTCAAAAAAGTCACCAATGATCTATTTAGCTGTCTCTGAGGGAGCAATTTTCCCCATCCACCCCAAATGTAAAAGAGGCTCCTCTCCATCTGACCACCAATGGAAGGGTAATAGTATGGTACGGCAGGGCTGTGTAGACTAGTTGTGCCACATCCAAAATTAATTGCATGAAACAGGAACCCCCTGGGGGTGGATTTTGATGGCACGTACAACTAAATTAGAAAACAATCAATTTACTTTATTAAATATAAAAAATAATGTACAGTATACATAAAATATCTGGATACAAATATTGAGGAGATATTTATAACAATGAAGAAAGCACAAGCCTATACATGATCAATGCAGGTATAATTACCCTACGCGTTTCGGAGCTAGTACAAAGTCTCCTTCTTCAGGGGTGTAGATACAACATATATACAAGGAATAGAGCTTGTGACAACAATTGGATGTATCCCGTGGTTCTTATTTTTTTAAAACAAAAGCAGTGGATGATCTCACATAAATAGCTGGTTTTGCCAGTATTCAGGGCTTCTCAAGGGAGGGAGAAAAAGGAATAGGGAACTTAGTACAGCACAGATGTACCATTAATCTTGTTGTTAGGACCAGGAGAGATCCCAAATGACCTCTCTGGAAAACCCTTGTAGTAACAGCTGTCAAAGTGTAGAAGGCAGGTCATCTGACTGGCGTCCCGCATGTGTAGTCTGCAGGATTTGTACTTTGTACTAGCTCTGAAACGCGTAGGGTGATTATACCTACATTGATCATGTATAGGCTTGTGCTTTCTTCATTGTTATAAATATCTCCTCAATATTTGTATCCAGATATTTTGTGTATACTGTACATTATTTTTTATATTTAATAAAGTAAATTGATTGTTTTCTAATTTAGTTGTACGTGCCATCAAAATCCACCCCCAGGGGGTTCCTGTTTTATGCAATCAATGGAAGGGTGATCAATATAAGGGGGCAAAAATAAGGGTCAATATCACACCGCAGGCCGAGGGTGTGCATGCCAGCCAGGCAAGCTACATTTTCCAAACAAGAGGGTAGTAGATGCTTATTGAATTCTCTTGCAACAGTTTTTTTATTTTTTTCATGAAATGGATAAATAGACTGAATGATTTCATTAGTGTCGTTCATCCACTAAACATGTGCACTGGCAAAAAATTTGTTAGTTTTTTGTTTCATTCGTTTTTTTGCTTTTTTCATAAATTCGGAAATCTGAAAGTTCTGATTTTTGAATTTCCCAATTTGCGAATTTCCAACTCTTTGACTATTCTAATTTCCAAATTTCGAATTTTCCAATCTCCGAATCTCCAAAAATTTGAATTTTTCGAATTTTCTTTAATCTTCAAAATTTTTGAAAATTTTAAAATTCGAATTTCCAAATTTTGAATTTTCAAATTTTTTCATGAAATGGGTAAATAGACTGATTTCATTAGTTCATCCACTAGACATGTGCACTGACAAAAAATTTGTTCATTTTCGTTTCATTCGTTTATTTGCTTTTTTTGAAAATTCTGAATTTCGAATTTCACAATTTTCAGATTTCTGAATCTCCAAATATTTGAAAATTAGAATTTCCCAATTTTTGAACTTCCCAATTTCGAATTTTTGAATTGCCGAAAATTCTAATTTCAAATTTTCGAATTTCAGAGTCTATGAATATTCAAATTTCTGAGTCTCTGAGAATTATAATTTTCAAATCTCCAAATTTTCAAAAATGTAAAAATTCTAATTTCCAAATTTTGAATTTTCGAATTTCCGAAATTTGGATTTTCGAATTTCCAAAATTAAGGAATTTGTCAAAATTCATTAAACAAAAATCGGAACTTAACGAATTGCACATGTCTATCATCCACTCTCTCTTCTCTTTGGCATAGGAACTCCCACTTACAGCCTGAAGGGAAATTTCATCTGGTGTGCAGAAGATGATGGACATTTGTTACAGAGAAGGGTTAAAGGTATATATATATATTTTTTTTAGTAAAACAAGTATTAAAATATGTTGGTGATACAGATAGATAGATAATACATGCATTTATAATAAATAGATAATATTATATTTTTTAAATTTTTTTATACTAATTGTATACATTTTTTCCTTTTTTTTTTACATCTTACACCCATAGGGGTCTGTTTATGCAAAACTTCGTGTGATAAAATCTCAACATTCTCACTGCCATCACAAATAATCCGTGTAATGAGTCTTCTATGTTTATTCCCTATGATCGCCAACTCCCTCTAGTGGCCATAATGCAGTGTTTTCCTGATTTCGGTATTTCAGAAAAAAAATTATTATGGCCACTAGATGGAGCCGGAGATATCATAGGAAATGTGCATATTAGACGCATTGTAGGGATTATTCACGACGGCCGTGCGAATGCTGAGACATTCACACAGCAGGTATTTTATAAACAGATCCCTAATAATATTTGGTCTCCATTTGTATATACTTTGTTTAAAGTAAACTCTGTTGTGTGAAAGGAGAAGACTCGGCAAATGCAGCATACATTATGATTTCTAAAAGCTTGTTTACATTAATCAACATCAATAAAGTGTGAGAGCCAACCTGATTGGATGTAAATTTAATGTATCAGTATACTTCCAGCCAATCCAAATAAGATTGTACAATCAGATTGTGGTGTGTGGCCAATGGAAGGCTGCAGGGTGGTGGCCAGTACCACAAGGTGTCAAAACGTAATGCTTAAAAACCTGATTTGGCTCAACCATCATTGAGCCAAATCATGTTTTTAAGCATTAGGTTTTGATATAATTGTTTTGCCTGTATGAGGTTTTATTAGGTAATATCTTGAGGATCTTTCTATAAGTGTTCCAGCACCACAAGTTGGCAGATCATAGGCGGAGCCTCATAGTTTCTATGCAAACGCTGACTTTTTGACGGTCGCTAGTTCCATAGACTTAGGCATGATGCCACTATGTTTCTGCTTTTGCCAGGTGATTGGTGGAGGAGGGAAGGGGCGGGACCTATTCTCAGGCTCAGGATTGGGGTGTTCCTCAGGGGTTCCAGCTACAGTTTGGGGTGGGTTGTCACACAGATTGCATGATCTGGCTTCTTATAGTCTGCCACCCTACAGTAGCTTTAAAGTGCATGTCAGGGCACAACACTCATAATGGGCACAGCAGGTGTACAGACCCAGGAACTCAGCACAGGGATGGTGATACTCCTCATAATGGTCACAACAGGTGTGCAAACCCGGGATCTCAGCACAGGGATGGTGGGAACCCCTCCTAATGGGCACAGCAGGTGTACAGACCCAGGATCTCGGCACAGGAATGGTGGGGTCCTCTCATAATGGGCACAGTGGATGTACAAAGCCGGGAACTCATCACAGGGATGGTGGGAACCCCTCCTAATGGGCACAGCAGGTGTACAGACCCAGGATCTCGGCACAGGAATGGTGGGGTCCTCTCATAATGGGCACAGTGGATGTACAAAGCCGGGAACTCATCACAGGGATGGTGGGAACCCCTCCTAATGGGCACAGCAGGTGTACAGACCCAGGATCTCGGCACAGGGATGGTGGGGACCTCTCATAATGGGCACAGTGGATGTACAAAGCCGGGAACTCATCACAGGGATAGTGGGAACCCCTCATAATGGGCACAGCGGGTGTACAGACATGGGACTTTATTGAAGTCTCAAATTTGTGTGCGCTGACCTTTTGGCTACACTTGCGCTCAGGCATTTAGCAGCAGATCTGGTCTTATGCCAGACACGGGTATGATGATTTATATTAATATTCTAGAAGATAAATAATTGCCAGGAAGTTTTGAGAAGAGAAAATCTCTGTACTTTTAGCTGCGGATTGGCGCTATCGTTAGTCACGCTTCACGGAGACATTGTCAGGTTCCGCCGGCGGTGAGTCACTCCTGTCGTGACGCATGACTCGTAGTCACGGCAAGGTTCCGGTGGGGGGGGGGGGGGGTGTAAAGGCTGTCACTTTCTCTCCATGTCCCCTAGACGTCTGTCACCTATGTAGGGAGCTCGGCCGTGGCAGATGGGATCGTTTCACACTGGAGAATCCCTGGGAGGCAGCAGAGGAGCAGAGTGTCATGCCAGAATTAAAGGAGATGTCCTCCTGTCACCAACGTCACATCAGTCTTTGTAAATCTGCACCTAGTTCCCACCCAGGCAGGTTCTAGCATTTTCTCTCCTACATGTAAAAATATGTATTTTTTTTTTTATTTTATTTTTTTGCTAGAATTAATCAGAACCCCCAAACATGATATCTAGAGAATAAAATGGTGTTTTTTTTTTATGTCAAGTGGGATATTTTAAACAACAATTTTTTGGGGAAAAAAAGTGCACATTAATGAGTTTTAAAGAACAAAACCACAATATATAACCACATTTTTTGGTTGAAATATAAAAGATGATGTTATGCCAAGTAAAGAGAATACCTATCGTGTCATGCTTTAAAAAAATTGTGCACGCTTGTGTAATGGCGCTAAACTACGGCATATAAAAATCTCCATAGGCGACGCTTTAAAAATATTGGAAGGTTACCGGTTTAGAGTTTTTACCAGAGGAGGTCTAATGCTAGAATTATTGCGCTCACTATACCGCTCACATCGATATCTCACGTGTGTGGTGCGAACACTGTCGTGCGCGTGTGGCGAATGCCTATGTAGGTCACGCCCGCATACGCAAAGGAGACGGAGGCGCTTTAACTGCTTAAGGACCGCCCGCCGCACTTTAAAAAAAAATAAAAGTCTCTAAATCTATCCCATAGTTTTTAGACACAATAACTTATGCGCAAACCAATGTACGCCTATTGTGATTTTATTTTTGATTATTTTTTTCATACCAAAAATATGTAGAAGAATATATATCGGCCTAAACTGATGAATAAATGGTGTGTGGGTGTGTGTGTGTGTGTGTATATATATATATATATATATAAAATATACATAATATACGTACATGTATTTTATTTTTTTTGGATATGTAGTATACAAAAAAGTTAAAAAAATTTTTTTTTTTCAAAACTGTCAATCTTTGTTTATAGCAAAAAACTTAAAAACAGCAGAGGTGATAAAATACCAAATTGCACATGTCTACAAATAAGGCATGAGAGGTGTTCTTTATGGAGATATCTGAGCGTCTATAAGACCCCAATGTGCAATCCGTTTTAGTTGCGAATTCATTTTTTAATGAATTTTGACAAATTCGTTAATTTCGAAGTTTCCAAATTTAGAATTTACGAATTTTTGGAAAATGATAAAATTTGAAAATTCTAATGTTCGAAATTTCGAAAATTTGAAAACTCCAAAAATTCAAATTTCCGAATTTTCAAATTTCAGAATTTGCGATTTTTCCGAATTTTAGAAATTTTAAAATTTCCGAAAAAAGCAAAAAAAATGAATGCCACGAAAACAAACACATTTTTGGTCAGTGCACAAAAAAGCAATGATCTCTGCTTCCCAGGAGAAAAAGGCAGTGCTTACATCTGCTAGAGCCAAAAGTGACATCATGCCGTTACTTCCGGCCTCCCAGGATCATAGAGATGGCTGGAGACCATTTGGTCTTCATCCAGCTCTGTGGTATCTCGCCCCGGGTTTGATCCTGGCGCTCTCTGATCTCATGCGAGATCCCAGATAGGTGCCCGCGGGCAGCAGAAGGGGAGCCTCCTGTCCCACTGTCTGTAGAAGCCATCCAGTGGCTAATTGGCCACTAGGATGGCTTTTACATTGTAGAAAATCGCTGGCTGAAAAGAAAGATATCTGGATGATTCCTGTAGCTGCAGGCATCATCCAGATATCTCCACTTCAAGTCCAGGATGTCATATGACGTCATACGGACAGGAAGTGGATAAAGTAATACACGGTGATCCTGCCATGAAGGTCCGTGTTTAGGCACTTGCTCTTCTGAGTGACCACACTCTGTTCCTGTCTACTAATTGTGCTCCTGAGTTGTCTCTTGTCACCCTGTCACATGCGACACTACAGTCGACCTCACCGATACACATCGCACAGGCATGGAATCCAGAAGCTGGTTCAGAGCAGTGATGTGCAGCTGACCGCGGATGTGTGTGGATGTCTGTGCCAAAACCTGGAACTTCCAGATGGGCAAGAATAGACAAAGGAATTATGAAAGATATAAAGATCGATCCACCTGGAAGATTTGAGGGTCTTTTGCGTGTTACGACTTCTCCTGTTACATTTTCCATAATATGAACTAAAGAACCCAGCAAGGATGGTGAGAACCCCTTATAATTGGCACAGCTGGTGTGTAGACCTGGGAACTCAGCATAGGGATGGTGGGAACCCCTCATAATGGGCACAGTGGGTGTACAGACCCGGGAACTCGGCACAGGTATGGTGGGAAACCCTCATAATGGGCACAGCGGATGTAAAAAGCCGGAAACATCCACACAGGGATGGTGGGAACCCCTCACAATGGGCATGGCGGGTGTACAGACCTGGAAACTCAGCACAGGGATGGTGGAAACCCCTCATAATGGGCACAGCGGGTGTACAGACCCGGGAACTCAGCACATAGATGGTGGGAACCCCTCATAATGGGCACAGCAGGTGTACAGACCTGGGAACTCAGCACAGGGATGGTGGAAACCCCTCATAATGGGCACAGTGGGTGTACAGACCCGAGAACTCAGCACAGGGATGGTGGGAACCCCTCATAATGGGCACAGCAGCTGTACAGACCCGGGAACTCAGCACAGGTATGGTGGGAACCCCTCATAATGGGCACAGCGGGTTTACAGACCCGGAAACTGTGCTGTAGCAACAACAGTAAGACTTAGTGTCAGGGAATGTCTCTGTATTAGTCCTGACAGATATACTATAAGCTCCCATGGATGATGCAGTGTCACTCCCGAACTGAAATATCAGTTCTGGTTGGAGTGACCATATAGTTGAATCTGCCTCTTTTAATTACCTATCATATTTCAGACCCTGGGTTGTCATCACTGGGTCTCTGTGCTTCTCTATGCAATGCAGGCAGATCATGGCTGATGGGGGGGAGGGGGGTACTGTTCATAGAAGACATCACAGCCCCCTGCCTCCGTATTCCTCTCCAGAGCCCTCAGCCCTGACGCAATCACTGTGCGGAGTCATGCAAATATGAAAAAGCTTTGATGGGTGGATGTGAATCTGGAGGAATGGGCATTCCTGGGCAGTCTATTTGCATTTTAAAGCTGATGCCGAGTCCCCGGTGATGGGAAGTAGTGATGGACGAACGTTTCGCCCGGCGGTCGTTTCGCGGCGAATTTCCGACTTTCGCCGTCCGCGGGTTCGAACGCCTTTTTCCGTCGTTCGCCCCGGCGGACTTACGTGTTTAATGTATACAAGAACTTTAACCTTTCGTGACACGTTTATCATGTGTTACAGGACAACCAATTGAGACATGACAGCTCATGGACACTTGGACATTCCCCCTAACCTATAAATACACCCGATCCGGTGGCCATTTTACATTCTTTCTTCTGTCACTGTAGGGAAAGGATCCTGTGTGGAGTAGGGACAGAGAAAACGCTAGCTATTTGGTACACAAAAGTTCTTTTCAGGACTGGTATAGGTGTTAGGTCAGCAGCCTGAGTTTCTTTTGTCAGTTTAGATAAAGGGACAGAGCGCTGTATGCTGCTATTTTAGGGACAGCTCAGCCAGATTAGTCTTTCTTCATCATCATCATCATCATCATCATTAGCTGTTACTATCAGGTCCACAAAAGAGCTGTTCCAGCTAATCGTTCCAGCCTACTCTTTTTTGCCAATTTGTATAGGGACAGGCAGGAAGCAGTGTGTCAGGCAGTGAGGATAATTTTAAAGACTTGCTGTTACTATTAGTTCCACAAAGGTTCTTTTCAGGACTGGTATCAGTGGTACAGTAATAGGCTTGTACACGTATAATATTCTTTCTTCCAAATATAGAAAGAATATTATACTTGACTGCTGCCCTTCTGCTGCAGTCTGCTAATCATTCACAACTCACTTGTTCCACAAAGCTCTTTATCAGGACTGGTAACTTGGTCTGTCTAGGGTGCTACGGTACATAGGCTTGGGTGCGGTACAGTCTGCTGTTCTGTAAGGACCGCTATCGGTCCACAATACATAGGGTTGCCGTGCACTACTGCTGACCGCTGCCCTATACTGCAGCAGTCCTTCAGCGGTATAGGGACTGACGCACAGTCTGCTAAACACTAATACACAACCTGCTTGGTCCACAAAAGTTCTTATAAGGACTGGTAACTTGGTATAGGGTGCTACGGTACATAGGCCTGAGTGCGTTACAGTCTGCTGTTCTGTAAGGACCGCTATCGGTCCACAATACATAGGGTTGCCGTGCACTACTGCTGACCGCTGCCCTATACTGCAGCAGTCCTTCATTGGTATAGGGACTGACGTACAGTCTGCTAATCACTAACACACAACCTGCTTGGTCCACAAAAGTTCTTATAAGGACTGGTAACTTGGTATAGGGTGCTACGGTACATAGGCCTGAGTGCGTTACAGTCTGCTGTTCTGTAAGGACCGCTATCGGTCCACAATACATAGGGTTGCCGTGCACTACTGCTGACCGCTGCCCTATACTGCAGCAGTCCTTCATTGGTATAGGGACTGACGTACAGTCTGCTAAACACTAACACACAACCTGCTTGGTCCACAAAAGTTCTTATAAGGACTGGTAACTTGGTATAGGGTGCTACGGTACATAGGCCTGAGTGCGTTACAGTCTGCTGTTCTGTAAGGACCGCTATCGGTCCACAATACATAGGGTTGCCGTGCACTACTGCTGACCGCTGCCCTATACTGCAGCAGTCCTTCATTGGTATAGGGACTGACGTACAGTCTGCTAATCACTAACACACAACCTGCTTGGTCCACAAAAGTTCTTATAAGGACTGGTAACTTGGTATAGGGTGCTACGGTACATAGGCCTGAGTGCGTTACAGTCTGCTGTTCTGTAAGGACCGCTATCGGTCCACAATACATAGGGTTGCCGTGCACTACTGCTGACCGCTGCCCTATACTGCAGCAGTCCTTCATTGGTATAGGGACTGACGTACAGTCTGCTAATCACTAACACACAACCTGCTTGGTCCACAAAAGTTCTTATAAGGACTGGTAACTTGGTATAGGGTGCTACGGTACATAGGCCTGAGTGCGTTACAGTCTGCTGTTCTGTAAGGACCGCTATCGGTCCACAATACATAGGGTTGCCGTGCACTACTGCTGACCGCTGCCCTATACTGCAGCAGTCCTTCAGCGGTATAGGGACTGACGCACAGTCTGCTAAACACTAACACACAACCTGCTTGGTCCACAAAAGTTTTTATAAGGACTGGTAACTTGGTATAGGGTGCTACGGTACATAGGCCTGAGTGCGTTACAGTCTGCTGTTCTGTAAGGACCGCTATCGGTCCACAATACATAGGGTTGCCGTGCACTACTGCTGACCGCTGCCCTATACTGCAGCAGTCCTTCATTGGTATAGGGACTGACGTACAGTCTGCTAATCACTAACACACAACCTGCTTGGTCCACAAAAGTTCTTATAAGGACTGGTAACTTGGTATAGGGTGCTACGGTACATAGGCCTGAGTGCGTTACAGTCTGCTGTTCTGTAAGGACCGCTA
Organism: Lithobates pipiens; assembly: GCF_037356315.1. Classification (NCBI taxonomy): domain Eukaryota; kingdom Metazoa; phylum Chordata; class Amphibia; order Anura; family Ranidae; genus Lithobates; species Lithobates pipiens. Next base: position 325,761,515 of record NW_027507784.1, read on the forward strand.
TCGGTCCACAATACATAGGGTTGCCGTGCACTACTGCTGACCGCTGCCCTATACTGCAGCAGTCCTTCATTGGTATAGGGACTGACGTACAGTCTGCTAATCACTAACACACAACCTGCTTGGTCCACAAAAGTTCTTATAAGGACTGGTAACTTGGTATAGGGTGCTACGGTACATAGGCCTGAGTGCGTTACAGTCTGCTGTTCTGTAAGGACCGCTATCGGTCCACAATACATAGGGTTGCCGTGCACTACTGCTGACCGCTGCCCTATACTGCAGCAGTCCTTCATTGGTATAGGGACTGACGTACAGTCTGCTAAACACTAACACACAACCTGCTTGGTCCACAAAAGTTCTTATAAGGACTGGTAACTTGGTATAGGGTGCTACGGTACATAGGCCTGAGTGCGTTACAGTCTGCTGTTCTGTAAGGACCGCTATCGGTCCACAATACATAGGGTTGCCGTGCACTACTGCTGACCGCTGCCCTATACTGCAGCAGTCCTTCATTGGTATAGGGACTGACGTACAGTCTGCTAATCACTAACACACAACCTGCTTGGTCCACAAAAGTTCTTATAAGGACTGGTAACTTGGTATAGGGTGCTACGGTACATAGGCCTGAGTGCGTTACAGTCTGCTGTTCTGTAAGGACCGCTATCGGTCCACAATACATAGGGTTGCCGTGCACTACTGCTGACCGCTGCCCTATACTGCAGCAGTCCTTCATTGGTATAGGGACTGACGTACAGTCTGCTAATCACTAACACACAACCTGCTTGGTCCACAAAAGTTCTTATAAGGACTGGTAACTTGGTATAGGGTGCTACGGTACATAGGCCTGAGTGCGTTACAGTCTGCTGTTCTGTAAGGACCGCTATCGGTCCACAATACATAGGGTTGCCGTGCACTACTGCTGACCGCTGCCCTATACTGCAGCAGTCCTTCATTGGTATAGGGACTGACGTACAGTCTGCTAATCACTAACACACAACCTGCTTGGTCCACAAAAGTTCTTATAAGGACTGGTAACTTGGTATAGGGTGCTACGGTACATAGGCCTGAGTGCGTTACAGTCTGCTGTTCTGTAAGGACCGCTATCGGTCCACAATACATAGGGTTGCCGTGCACTACTGCTGACCGCTGCCCTATACTGCAGCAGTCCTTCAGCGGTATAGGGACTGACGCACAGTCTGCTAAACACTAACACACAACCTGCTTGGTCCACAAAAGTTTTTATAAGGACTGGTAACTTGGTATAGGGTGCTACGGTACATAGGCCTGAGTGCAGTACAGTCTGCTGTTCTGTAAGGACCGCTATCGGTCCACAATACATAGGGTTGACGTGCACTACTGCTGACCGCTGCCCTATACTGCAGCAGTCCTTCAGCGGTATAGGGACTGACGCACAGTCTGCTAAACACTAACACACAACCTGCTTGGTCCACAAAAGTTTTTATAAGGGCTGGTAACTTGGTATAGGGTGCTACGGTACATAGGCCTGAGTGCAGTACAGTCTGCTGTTCTGTAAGGACCGCTATCGGTCCACAATACATAGGGTTGACGTGCACTACTGCTGACCGCTGCCCTATACTGCAGCAGTCCTTCAGCGGTATAGGGACTAAGAGTTTTGTCACAGGGTGATTTAAAAAATGACAGGCAGAGGAAGAGGCAGGCCCTTCCGCAGGGGTGGTAGGGGTAGGGCAGGAGCAACAGCCTTGAGCCAAAGTGGGAAGTTGCAGAAGGTGCGTTCAATTACTTTAAAGGACGCACCAGACTTGGTTGAGTGGCTCACTCAGCCTTATTCTTCTGCACCCTCCTCATCCTCTCGATCTGCACCCTCTTCTTCACTCTCTGCTATGTGCACCCCCAAAGACACTACCACCAACAACACCACCACCACCACATACCTTCCGCTTGAGTGCAAATGGGGGCCTTCATGCTCCAGTGTTTTAATAGGGACCCCCGTATAAAAAGCATGAGGGTCAAGGACCAGTACTGGGTGGCAACGTACTTAGATCCCCGGTACAAACACAAAATGGCGGAAATGTTACCGCCGTCGCAGAGGGCTGTCAGAATGCAGCACTTCCAGGCCTTGCTTCGAGAAATGCTGCATTCTGCTTTTGCGTGCGCTGGCAGAGGAGCAATTCCCACTCCCAGAGAAGGATTTGCGGGTACCAATCCAACAGCGCCTGCAAGAAGAGGCCGGTTTGAAGATGTGTTGGTGACTTCGGATATGAGGTCATTCTTTCAGCCGACCCATCGACAGGTGTCATCCGGATCCAGCATCAGGGAACGCCTAGACCGTCAGGTGTCCGACTACATTGGGTTAACGGCCGATGTGGACGCTCTGAGGAGTGATGAACCCCTAGACTACTGGGTGGGCAGGCTTGACCTCTGGCCAGAGCTTGCCCAATTTGCAATCGAACTGTTGGCTTGCCCCTCATCCAGTGTCCTGTCCGAAAGGACGTTCAGCGCAGCAGGGGGGATTGTGACCGATAAGCGTACTCGCCTAGCTCACGACAGTGTTAACTACCTCACATTTCTAAAAATGAATGAGGCATGGATCTCGGAGGAATTCAACACATGTGATCAGTAGACCATGTATATGTCTATAAACAATTTTTGGAATCAAGCACACAGACCTTCTTAATTCATTTGGCTCACTTCCCTGACCCAAAAAAGCACACCGTACTATATGCCCCTACCCTCCTCTTTGAAGAGGTTGAGCGGTGTCATATTTCTACTGGGGCTGCTTATTATGAGGGGTTCCCACCATCCCTGTGCTGTGCTGACTTCCTCCTGGGTGTTCTTATTATGAGGGGCTCCCACCATCCCTGTGCTGTGCTGACTTCCTCCTGGGGGTTCTTATTATGAGGGGATCACACCATCCCTGTGCTGTGCTGACTTCCTCCTGGGGCTGCTTACGGTGCTGCTGTCAGCGCTGTATGTCACGGAGCTGCTGTCAGCGCTGTATGTCACGGAGCTGCTGTCAGCGCTGTATGTCACGGAGCTGCTGTCAGCGCTGTATGTCACGGAGCTGCTGTCAGCGCTGTATGTCACGGAGCTGCTGTCAGCGCTGTATGTCACGGAGCTGCTGTCAGCGCTGTATGTCACGGAGCTGCTGTCAGCGCTGTATGTCACGGAGCTGCTGTCAGCGCTGTATGTCACGGTGCTGCTGTCAGCGCTGTATGTCACGGAGCTGCTGTCAGCGCTGTATGTCACGGAGCTGCTGTCAGTGCTGTATGTCACGGAGCTGCTGTCAGCGCTGTATGTCACGGAGCTGCTGTCAGCGCTGTATGTCACGGAGCTGCTGTCAGCGCTGTATGTCACGGTGCTGCTGTCAGCGCTGTATGTCACGGAGCTGCTGTCAGCGCTGTATGTCACGGAGCTGCTGTCAGCGCTGTATGTCACGGAGCTGCTGTCAGCGCTGTATGTCACGGAGCTGCTGTCAGCGCTGTATGTCACGGAGCTGCTGTCAGCGCTGTATGTCACGGAGCTGCTGTCAGCGCTGTATGTCACGGTGCTGATGTCAGTGCTCTGTATTACGGTGCTGCTGTCAGTGCTCTGTATCTCCTGCACCCTCTTGTTTGCCTACCCTGGTCCCTGACCTTCCCTCTCCTCCATTGCCTTCATTAGCTCCATAGTCCTGAATTGTCAGAACAATTTCCCAAATAAAAAAAAAATGCTTGTAGTTATCGATCCCAAATTCACCTCATACATGTATTATGCTATTGTCCAGGTGGTGGGACTACGTGCTACCCCCTAATAATTACCCCGTGGCCGCAAATTCGACCTAAAGGTTTGCGAAATTCGCCTCCCATTGAAGTCAATGGAGCCCGCGGCGAACGGTCGTTTTCGCGAACGTTTGTGTCCGTTCGCGTTTCGCGTTCGCGAAACGTCCCGTCGGAAGTTCGTCCATCACTAATGGGAAGACCTTAGAGTCCAATGAATGGAAGGGGTGGGTCAGGGACAGTCAGGCTGGGGGGGCTTGATGGTGTCGGTTGTCCTCCCGCCAGGAAATGGGGCGGGGCTCTATCTGATTTGCTGCAGCTTCTAATGCACATTGTGAGAAGCTCACAGTGTGCAGTGAAATCGGAGTAAGCCATTTCAGTCCAGGAGAGGAGCCTCTACAGCTGTGCAAGACTGAAGGGGTGGGGGGTTTGTAGGGAGAGAGGTAATAAGAAGAAATTACAACAATTAAATAGGACAATGAAGATTTTGGGGGTGTTTTTATGCTGAAGCCAAAATCCGGATCCTCATGTCGAGACGATCCGGTCCCTGGATGTCCGATCAGCCGACTACGTTCCTGCTTTCCAACACCAGCAGATATGAACACTGTGATTATTTTTTTTTTTTTTTTTTACGAGGTCTATGATTGGCTGGATGCCAGTGATGTCAGGCAGAGCCCGGGGTCTTGTTATTCTAGTCAGTGGTGCTCCTGCGTCACTGTGACGTCCACCCGTCACCTTCTATTCATAGAGGGGTCACCGAGCTGCCGGCACTACAGAGGGAGGTGAAGGGCAGACTCCTATTTTTAGCTCTTAATTGCCGCACCAGACGACCCCCTCGTGCCTTTAGGGCTGATGATGAACAGCAACGCTCAGCATGACCCGGGTGATTTCGGTTATTAGAGGGCCAATACATGTATATTATAAGGGGGCTTTGATATAGGAGAGCAACACTGTGATTGGCTGAATATGAAAGATATTTAAAGTGACGGTTACCCTGAGCCTTACTATTTTTATTATTATTATTATTATTATTATTATACTATTATTAACCACTTGCTTACTGGGCACCTAAACCCCCTTCCTGCCCAGACAAATTTCTAGCTTTTAGCACTGTCACTCTTTGAACGACAATTGCGCGGTCATACAACACTGTACTCAAATGAAATTTTTATAATTTTTTTCCCCACAAATAGAGCTTTCTTTTAGTAGTATTTGATCACCTCTGGGTTTTTTATTTTTTGTTAAATTTTTTTTAAAAGGACCAAAATTTAAAAGAAACAAATATCGTTTTATATTTTGTTAATACATTTTGTAAACAGATTAATTTTTCTCCTTCATTGATATGCGCTGATGAGGCTGCACTGATGGGCACCAATAGGCTGCATTGATGGGCACTAATAGGCGGCACTGATGAGGTGGCACTGAAGGGCATTGATAGCTGGCACTGATGGGTGACAGTGATGGGCACTGCTAGGTGGCACTGATTGGCACCACTGGTGGGCATTGATAGGTGGCACTTGGCATTGATACGTGCCACTGACTGCTAGCACTTATGCATTCATTTATGGCACTGCGTGAGCACTGATTCGTGGCACTATGTGGCCACTGGCAGCCGGTACTGGTGGGCACAGATAAGGCAGCTCCGCCTCTTCCTCTTCGGTCCCGATGTCCCTTGCACTGAAGCCGGTGATTGAGGAAAGGAGAAAAAAAAAAAACGAAAGATGCTGCTTGCAGGACTTTTTTGAAACGTCCCCCAAGCGCACAGCCCGGGTGTAAAAGCACCCATATCGCGTGAAAACTGCCTCCCATTCATCGCAATTTCTAGCGCTAAAACGCCTGAAAAACTGCCTCAGCGTGAAAGGGGTCAAACGATGAGAAAACAAACATTGGAAGTCTAAGGCTGGATTCATAGCTGAGTGTAACGGGAACCCAAATTTCCACTTTGTTTTTTTATTTTTATTATTTTTAGCACTGCCGCTGGTAGCGCACTTGAATGGGCTGCCCTACGTGTGACAAATACCCCAATGAAGTTCCAGAACCTTTTTTTGGAGTGGAGCGCGGTGTATCTTTTTCAGTGTGAGTTTTGGCACAATTTTCAAGATGAGCATCTGCTCCCCGCGCTTGGGCTCTCTTAACAATTAACAATTACCAGAGTACTGCGCCGCTTTAACTGACAATTGCGCGGTCCTGCGACGCTGTACCCAAACTAAATTTGCGTCCTTTTTTTTACCTCTGCGGTTTATATTTTTTGCGCTATAAACAAAAAAAGAGCAACGATTTTGAAAAAAAAATATATATTTTTAACTTTTTTCTTATAATAAATATCCCCCAAAAATGAAAAAAAAAATTTCTTCATCAGTTTAGGCCAATATGTATTCTACATATTTTTGGTAAAAAAAAATCGCAATAAGCGTAAATTGATTGGTGTGCGCAAAAGTTATAGCATCTACAAACTATGGGAAAGATTTATGGCATTTTTATGGCCTATTATTTTTTTTATTTTTTTTTTACTAGTAATGGCGGTGATTTGCGATCTTTAACGGTATTGCGACGGACACTTATGACAGATTTTTGGGACCATTGGCATTTATAAAGCGATCAGTGCTATAAATATGCACTGATTACTGTGTAAATGTCACTGGCAGGGAAGGGGTTAACACTAGGGGGCGATCAAGGGGTTAACTGTGTTACCTCGTGTGTGTTCTAACTGTGGGGGATGGAACTGACTAGAGGAGGAGATAGATCGTTGTTCCTACCAAGTAGGAACACACAATCTGTCTCTCCTCTCCTCACAGAACCGGGATGTGTGTGTTTACACGCACACGTCCCTGTTCTGGCTCTTGTGCCCGCAATCGCGTGTGGCAGCCGAACAAACAGCCGAACGCCCCCGACAATTCAGATGTTCGCTGTACGGGTGAACAGCCAATGTTAACCCATAATGAATATTCCCCAATGAATAGAAAATTGAATGTTCGGCCCGGACTCATGCTCGGGCCGAACTGTTTGCCCAACGCAAGTCATTAATGCAACACACATACACAATGCACAAATGAATTGAAGTGCACTGAAAAAAAATGCGCGAGCGCACTCTTTTGCGCATTAAGGTGCATTGCTGGTCTATTTAAAATAAATGATCCGCCTTAATGTAAGACAGGCAGTGAATGGGCCTTAAACATTATCACAGAGCACACAACTTTAAAATTTGTAACTCGCGCTTCTGAAATGACCCCATTAGCCAAGGCGCGCCATGCTCTTGGCCGCTCAGGGGTTAAACGGATTAGCCCTCTTAAAACCCCGCGCTGAAACTGCGGCTTCCCAAACAAAGCCGAGCGCTGAATTATTCATGCTCACAGCTGATTGTGGATGGACGTGAGCCCAAGAGCTTACACTTGTCAGCGCCTTTCAGCTTGCTCTTGGCAGCCCGCTATTGTACCAGTCGAAGCCCCCGCCATGGGCGACGCTTGGCACCTTCAAGTTTTTTTTTTTTTCCGCGCCTGTAAAAGCCGCCTCTGGTCTTGGACGGGCCACAAGCGACTCCACGCAGAGAGCAGACTGTAATCTCCTGCTAAAACAATCGCGCCTATCCCGGGATGGCGGTGTATGCGGTGACCGCCATTCCCCCAGGCTTAGATAATATTACAGCTTAGGAACATTGTGACAACTTGCATGTGACACTCTTATCTCTATTAAACTCCAATAGAATGGGTGTTTTGAGCAGACCCAGCAGGGAGGTTGAGGGGGTCAGTGGATACAGACACATCAGAACAAAGGCTCCCCGCCGTGGCACGCCATGGAAACGCCCGGATTAACGCTATGAATAATTAAATCGTGAAAAATTGCCAACAATCGCTCTATTCAGGCTGGCTGGCATCACCTGGGTTGCTGGTGACCGGCCCGCTGTTGGCTATTTACTGATGTCGCGGTGGCGGTGACAGGTTTTCATTAAGCCACTTATGCGTATCTGCGTATTGTGCGCTCGGGGCGGCCATGGATGGGCAGACAGGTGCGGGGTGAGCTGAAAAAGCAGAGCAGATCAGATTGGGCGCTGTAAACCCCAACTGAAGCATCTGATGGGGCTTATCCGGAGGTCCAAATAAAACTGAAGAGTGAAGATATGGGTGTCAATTTTTTATTTGGCTGCCATTTTCAGATATGAGTTGAGTCCTTATGCTGTAAAATTACATGGGATCCAAAAATGTAAAGCCTAGCCCTGGGCTAATCCTAGAAAATGTAATTGCACCTCCCCAGAAGATGGAGGATATAAAGCAAATGTTGTCTAATATTGTAGCGCAGGGGCATAGGAGTGCCTGATGTAGTTCCCCAGTGTAGCCATGAGGTGTCCTGTTAGTTATCCATGATGAGAGTAGGCTCAGGGATTTCTTGTAGTGAGTTGGCACTGTGGTATCCACTAGGGTTCCCCAGAGTAGTAGTGGGGTGTGACCATGGATATTCCTGCCCATGCCAGTGTGGGGCATCATGGGAAAAGGGCTCTGTATAAATAGTCTGGCAGCAATCAGCCCAGGGTGGTCATGGGAAGTGTCTGGAAGACTAAGCTACATCAAGTACGTAGGCTGTGAGGCTCTAGTATTGTAGGATAGGAGTGCCAGTTGTAATTCCCCAGTGTGGTCAAAAGGTGTTGCCCTAATTAGCCATGAGAGTAGGCTCAGGGATCCCTTGTAGTGAGTCGGCAATGTAGTATCCTAAGTTTCCACTAGGGGCCTCAAGAGTAGTAGTGGAGTGTGACCATCGCTTCTCGGCCTTTTGGCTAAGATCAAGTGTAGTATCTATTCTTATCAGTTGCCAGAGGAGGCGCTGTGCTACTCCCATAGGGGAGAGCTATGCAAATCCAATGGCGTAATTGTACCTGCTGAAACCGCCCTTCCAGGCACAAATACTGGGGACCAGTCATTTGTTGAGTCTGAGCCGTCTGGAAAGGTGCTCATGGTGTAGATGGGTGCTGCATTGGGTCTGGCCAGAGGGTCGGGTTCCTGGCCTTCTGGTCTAAATGTTGTAGTCCTAGCTCCAGTCAGTTTTTGGGAGAGAACATTACATCAGTATTTCCAGAATGTAATTAGATAGGAGTGATGGGAGCGACGGTTGAGCCTTAGGGGTCAAGGGCTCTCCCCAAGCTCTCAGAACTTCAGGCCTTCCTGGCTGGGTTGGGGGCTGCGCTGACTGGGCTGTTGGTCAGGGTTGGGACGAAAAGCCTGTGGTGAATGTGTCCCTGAAGTGGCAGTTCAGGGGTGCCGTACAGTCACTGTGAGTGAGGGTCACATTGATTTATGGCACCATGGTCACTTCACCATGCACACTTTTTTTTACACCTGCATCTAAGGCTGAGCCTTTTGGCCTAGACCAGAGGAATTTTTTTTATTCCTGGCCGAAGGGCCGGCCATTGTATTGCACAATGGTCACTTTTCACTTCTCCCACTTTCTATTCATTTACCCGTTGTCACTTTTTTGTATTTTTTTTGTTTTATGTTGCACGTTTGTCACAGTGTGATTAGTAGAGTGTGGGTCCTCGGGCCTACCCTGAAAGTCTTGGGAGGGGGTGGACATAGGCCTTCTGGCTTGGGTCGCCCTCTCTCATGAGGTCTCCCTTCGGGGGAGTCCCACCGATTACTTGGGTGGGTCTGTTTTGGCAAACCTTCCAGAGAAAGGGGGTCCGTCTGGTTTCGGCCAAATGGACCCAGTGAAGTACATAAGTCCCCATCTGGAGCCTAACGCTCCGGGGGATCAGGGTAAGGTCCTTCCTATAGAGGATCAGTGTAACACATGTTGCGAGTTTTGTGTCACCTCTTTATGTGTGTGCACTTTTTTTGGCACTGGGTGAAGTTTTTGGGTGTGTTACACATGCCACAGGTGGGGTGTGACTATAGATAATCCCACCCATACCATCGTGGGGCATCTTGGGAAGTAGGGTTCTGTTTAAATAGTCTGGTGGGAAGTCTGCCCAGGGAGACCCTGGGAAGTGTCTGGAGGACCAAGCTACATCCAGGATGTAGGCTGTGCAGCTCTGGTATTGCAGGGTAAGGGCGCAGGAGTGCCGATGCAGTTCCCCTGTGTGGCCACAAGGACAGTGTTGTCCTAGTTAGTAGGATCAGGGAGCCCTTATCGTTAGTAGATGGTGTAGGGTACTAAGTGGGAGTCCTTATGCTGTAAAATCCATGGGATCCAATGCTTTAAAGCCTAGCCCTGGGCTGATCCTAAAAAATGAATTGCACCTCCCCAGCAGATAAAGAATGCAAATTGTGTCTAGTATTGTAAAGAAATGCCTGGTGTAGTTTCCCAATGTAGCCATGAGGTGTCCCCCTGGTTAGCCATGAAAGTAGGCTAAGGGATGCCTTGTAGTATAGGTAGTGTAGTATTTTAAGTAGCCACTAGGAACCACAAGAATAGTAGTAGGGTGTGACCATAGACAGCCCTGCCCATGCCAGTGTTTGGCATCATGGGAATAAGGCTCTGTATAAATTGTCTGGCAGGAGTCCACCCAGGGTGGTCATGGGCAGTATGTGGAGAACCAAACTGCATGAAGGATGTAGGCTGTGTGATAATAATAATAATATAATAATAATATCGTAGGGAAGGGAGTGTAGTTCCATAGTGTGGCCAGGAGATGTCACCCCAGTTTAGACCTAAAAATAGGATCAGGGATTTCTTGTAGTGAGTAATATTCTAAGTAGCCACTAGGGCCCCCCAGGATAGTAGCCACTAGGGCCCCCCAGGATAGTAGGCCACTAGGGCCCCCAGGAAGGATAGTAGCCACTAGGGCCCCCCAGGGTAGTAGGCCAATTTTCAGCTTTCAGCACTCTCACACTTTGAATAACAATTGCACGGTCATGCAACACTGCACCCATATGACCTTTTTATAATTTTTTTCACACAAATAGATCTTTCTTTTCATGGTATTTAATTACCGCTGTTTTTTTTTGTTTTTTTTTTTGCAAACGAAACAAAAAAGGGCAAAAAGTATGAAAAAAAAGCGTTTTTCTTTGTTTCTGTTAACATTTTTGCAAATAATGAATCTTTCTGCATAAATTTAGGCCAAAATTTAACCTGCTACATTTCTTTGGTAAAAAATAACCCAAATCAGTGTATATTATTTAGTCTGTAGGAAAGTTAGGCTGTCAGTATCTGGATTGATTTTCAGATATATATCCTATAGTTTGTGGAATCTATCTCATTTCATGAGGCCTTAAAATTCCAGGATAGTACCAAATTACCCCTTTTTGGAAAGTAGACAGTCCAAGGTATTTAGTAAGAGGCATGGCAAATTTTTTAGAAGTGTAATTTTTTTGTCACGATTATTTGGAAAATTAAGAAAATAAAAAAATTGGGGTTTTTTCCCACAATTTTTTACTTACTGTCACCAGTGCAGTGCAGAGCCATCATACGTCTGGCATGGCAGTGATCAGGGACACTGACTGGTGATGATATGTAAAAAAAAAAATAAAGAAATATTAAAGAAATTAAAAAAAAAAACACTTTTTTTTTTTTGCTTTTTTTATTATATTATTATTATATATTTTTTTTTTACATACAGTGACCAGAGCAATACAGTGTTACCATAGTAAGACTGTACAGCTTTGGGAAGGTGATCAGGATTTTTTTTTACATTATGATTGCTTGAGGCGATTCAGTTCGTATAGGTAGCGCTATACAAGTCATTCATTCATTGCTTATAACTGCATTTTACAGTTATAAGCAATCACTTTTTTTTTCTGAATGAAAACGACTCAATGTTTACTATTGTGAAGAACTGTGATTGGCCACAGCTAATCATATGGTACAGATGGGCCGTGATTGGCCCTGTCTGTACCATGTAATGACTGTGACCAATCACAGAGCTCATCACAATAGTACACAATGAAACTGGCTACAGCGATTGCATGGTACCGGCAGAGGCCGATATAGTCATCCTGTGGACACGGCGGGTAAAAGATTACCCCGGAGAACGTGGCTTCATGTGACATACTCCTAGAACAACACTGCTCCCACCTGTCAGTCCTTTTAGGCTGGGCGGGAAGCAGTTAAAAGAACGTTCTGTTCAAGTTAGGATCGCCACCTTTTCTTTAAGTCAAACTCGAACACTTTAGCGGTACACAGCAATTTTTTTTATAGTATGAACTATGCATATATTTTGCAATCAAATAACATTTATAATCCAATGAAGTTTATCACAAGAGTCCCCCTTTACATCAGAGTCCACAGAGTTCCCCTTTTACTTCTGAACTCGCAGAGTTCCCTTTCACTGTAAGGGGGGGGACTCTGCAGACTCTGATGTAAGGGAGAACTCTGGGGACTCTAACATAAGGGATGCTCTGGGAACCCTGATGTAAGGGGGGACACTGAGAACTCTGATGTAGGGAGAGGACTCTGATATAAGGTGGAACTCTGAGAACGCTGATTTACCTTGGTGTACTCACTCAGAGGCAGGAGAGAGAAGGGAGGAGACTTCAGTCACAGACAGGGATGGATGGTGAGCTCACTCACCCTTTGGTAGTCAGCACCTCTCATCCAGCTGTAGCTGATGTTGCTGGAGTGTGGGCAGACACAGAGGGTTAGAGGTGGGAGGAGGAGAAGCAGATCAAGGCCTTTCTCCTCTCCCATCTGTGTGGGAGAGGGGTAATTGTTAGTGCTGGCTTTGGGCAGTGTGAAAGAGAGTGTAACAGACACTCTCGGCTTACACAACTGCAACCCCATAGTCTGGTCAGAATAATGTCCCCGGGTTTCAGGAGGTCTGAAACCCGAATGCATGATATGATACCCGAACTGTCCGGGTGAATCCCGGACAGGTGGTAACCATAGTTCATGTATGTATTCTTGACTCAAAAGTAGTCCCTTCTATTGTTCTCAGCCTCCTTATTTTCTTCCTGTTAAAGGGTGGCTGCATTTGTTCTTCATGGTCCCACTGTATGTAGGAATATAGCCACCCTGCCTTAGTCCCACTGCATAGCTTTCTACTGTCCCTGATTTCTAGGGACTGTCCCCGATTTGGAGCAATGTCCCTCTGTCCCTATTTCCTCCCCATTTGTCCCTCATTTTGGTCTGATCTAAAGAGTTGTATATAAAATGCTCTATTCGTCTATCAAAAAGTGTTTCCCAGTGCTAAACCTTTCATCTGATTTCTAAATTGCTTCATTTGTAAATTCCAAAAGCCAATATAAAGGAATAGTAGTGGTAAAAAAAAGCACTTGGGGGTTTAACCAATCTTGTTTTTGTACAATTCTCCTTTAAGGGGGCGTGGCAGGGGGTGTGTCCTATGCCTGCATACTTTTGCTGATAGGTGTCCCTCATTCCTATCTCAGAAAGTTGGGAGGTGTGCCACTGTATGTAGGAACGTAACCACCCTGCCTCAGTCCCACTGTATGTAGGAACGTAGCCACCTTGCCTTAGTCTCACTATATATAGGAATGTAGCCACCCTGCCTTAGTTCCACCTCATTTAGGAATGTAGCCCCCCCGCCTTAGTCCCACCTTATTTAGGAACATAGCCCCTCTGCCTTAGTCCCACTATATATAGGAACGTAGCCACCCTGCCTTAGTTCCACCTCATTTAGAAACGTAGCCCCCCCCCCCGCCTTTGTCCCACCTTATTTAGGAACATAGCCCCCCTGCCTTAGTCCCACTATATATAGGAACGTAGCCACCCTGCCTTAGTCCCACTATATATAGGAACGTAGCCACCCTGCCTTAGTCCCACCTCATTTAAGAACATAGCCCCCCTGCATCAGTCCCGCTGTATGTAGGAACATAGCCACCCTGCCTTAGTCCCACCTCATTTAGGAACGTAGCCACCCTGCCTTAGTCCCACTATATATAGGAACATAGCCACCCTGCCTTAGTCCCACTATATATAGGAACATAGCCACCCTGCCTTAGTCCCACTATATATAGGAACGTAGCCACCCTGCCTTAGTCCCACTATATATAGGAACATAGCCACCCTGCCTTAGTCCCACTATATATAGGAACATAGCCACCCTGCCTTAGTCCCACTATATATATAGGAACGTAGCCACCCTGCCTTAGTCCCACCTCATTTAATAACATAGCCCCCCTGCATCAGTCCCACTGTATGTAGGAACATAGCCACCCTGCCTTAGTTCCACCTCATTTAGGAACATAGCCACCCTGCCTTAGTCCCACTGTATGTACTGTAGGAACATAGCAACCCTGCCTTAGTCCCACTCCCCCCCCCCCCCATGTAGGAATGTAGCCACCCTGCCTTAGCCCCACATGTGGATTCAGAAAGACACAGTGGGTGTGTACGGATTATTTTTGGAGACTCCAGATACAGTTTTAGCACCCCTTGAACTTTGCAGCTTTCTCTGTTGATCCTGCCACTGAGGTTCCTGTTATGAGGTGACAACTGTCTCCCAATTGTGCTCCTGTGTTGTCATCCTGTCTACTGTGTCCTTGGTGGAAGAGGTCCCTGTGATGGTGGGGAATAGATGTAATGGATGTCAGAGACCACAGGGGCCGCTAGTTGGCCAGCTGCATGGCGGCGGTCCCATCTCTGTTGGTAAACATGTCACACGGACACCTGTTTTGGCATCTCCGGCGCTCCAGTCACTTCTCTGCGTATGAAAACATCCACCTGTCTGCCGTCAGTTAAATAAACAGGATTTTACCTTCCCGTCAACAGCGGCCTCCGCTAAAGAGTCCCGCCAGAGTCACAGAACAAGTTCTTCTTTAACCCCGTCTTCTCTCCTATCTTCATACCCCTTATGGACCAGAGTAATTTTTTACATTTCCTGTGGGTTTTTTTGGGGGGGCTCCAGGATCTAGATAACGGGATCATCTCTGATCCAGAATCTCAGTCCTGGGAGTAGACGGTGACCCTGGATGATGCCAGAACAAAGATGGTGCCGTCCTTCTGGAGGGGAACGTAGATGAAGGCATTGCCGTGAGAGGTAATAAATACCTAGAAGTGTTCCACTAACACATTACTGAGCGTGCAATGAATGTGAAAATATACAGTATCTCGTGAAAGTAAGTACACCCCTCACATTTTTGTAAATATTTTATTCTATCTTTTCATGTGACAACACGGAAGAAAGGACACTTGTCTACAATGTAAAGTAGTGAGTGTACAGCTTGTATAACAGTGTAAATGTGCTGTCCCCTCAAAATAATTAACATTCTCGAAAAAATATATTAAAAAAATGTGGAAAAAAAATAGTTTTTGCTTTCCACAAACCCTTGTTGCTAAGCAGTCTTCCTAATCTGCCTCTTCCTATTCCGCGGCGCTGTTCCTTCACTTCCTCCTCTTCGGCGAGCTGCCCGACGTGTGTGTCCCAGAAATTAACAGGGCCATTCACAAAAGGCTGCACGCCACGTGACTCGCGCATGCGCAGTAGGAAACAGGCAGTGGAGCTTTGCGGCTTTTGTTGCCCATTTTCATTCATTAAGATGGCAGCGCTGCCACCCGAACCAACGGACGGATCGACCTCGGGGGGGGGGGGGGGGCGACATCGTGGGCTCCCTGGACAGGTAAGTGCCCTTATTAAAAATCAGCAGCTACAGAGTTTGTAGCTGCTGACTTAAAAAAAAAAAAAATCACGCTTTAATGCATCCTATGATACCTGGCAGTGACCGCCCCCCCCCCCCCCAGCCCCCCGTTTTACTTACCTGAGCCCTGGAACTTGACCCGCCGATGTCACGCTGTCTCTCTGCCCCAGGGGTTCTCAGCTCTTGATTGGATAGATTGATAGCAGCGCATCCATTGGCTCCCACTGCCGTCAATCAAATCCAATGACCCGGGGGGCGGGGCTGAGTCATACATTCGGCGGCGATGGACTCGGGAGAACGCTTCTCCTAGGAGGTTATCTGATGTGAGGAGGAGCCCAGAGAGCCGCCGGGGGACCCCAGAAGACGAGGTGCGGAGCACAATGATCCCCAGAGAAAAGGAAACAAGTGGTCAAAAAGAAAACCATTTGGGCTCCAATGCTGGAAAAATGAATAAATCAGGTAGACTAGAGTATAGTGTATATAGTATAGAAGATGTATTATATTATTGAAAAGTATTGAACAGTATAATGGAGCCCAACACCAAGATAAAAAGTGAATACAAACTACCCTGTTTCCCCTAAAATAAGACCTAGTGTGATTGTCGGTGATGGCTGCAATAAAAGCCCTACCCCCCAAATAAGCCCTAGTTAACCACTTCAATACAGGGCACTTTCACCCCCTTCCTTCCCAGCCCAATTTTCAGCTTTCAGCGCTCTAGCGCTTTCAGTGACAATTGCACGGTCATGCTACACTGTACCCAAATAAAAATTGTTATCATTTTGTTCGCACAAATAGAGCTTTATTTTGGTGTTATTTATTCACGACTCCGTTTTTTTTTTTTTGCGATATAAGCGCAAAAAAAGCGGAAATTTGGGAAAAAAACAATATTTTCTTTTTTCTATTTGAAAAGAAATCCAATAAAATCAAATTTTGTCATAAATTTAAGCCAAAATGTATTCTGCTACATGTTTTTGGTAAAAAAAATTCCGTTAAGTGTATAATAATTGGTTTGTGTGATCACGGACATATGTACGCAAATGATCATGTACATATGTGTGCAGATAATCATTGGGACATGTGATTTTAGTGGGACATATGTGGGGGACATGTTTTTATTATTAGGGACATGTGTTTTTATTATTTGGGGACATGTATGTTTTGGGGACATGTGTGTTTTGGGGACATATGTGGGGACTGTGTTTTCACTGTGTGGTGTGTTGTGTGTTTACACTACACTGATGATCAGTGAGTAAAAAGCTGTGAAAAGCAGCCCATACTCACTGATCATCAGCCGGCTGCAGCGTTCTGCTCTCCTCTTCTCAGCGGTGACTTCCGTGTGAGGAGAGGAGAGCCGATTGCCTAGCAACCGGCTGTTTGTTTACATCACATGACGGCCGTGATTGGACACGGCCGTCATGTGATCAGGAGGGCCAATCACAGAGCCCTCCTGCCGATCTGAGATGTGCCGTGTCCGGGTGACACGAGCACATCGGGATCGCGCCGCTGCGCGGGCGCGCGCGCGCGCGATCCCGCTGCTCCTGAATGACGTTCCTGAACGTCCTATCAGGAGCAGGCGGCTCCCACCCGCCGTATATATACATTGGCCGGGTGGGAAGTGGTTAAAGTCCTTGTAGGTCTTCTTTTCAGGGTAGGGCTTATTTTTGAGGAAACAGAGTAGGGCTTATTTGGGTGGTAGGGCTTATATTGCAGCCAACTCCGACAATCACGCTAGGTCTTATTTTAGGGCAAACAGGGTAAGTGTGGAAATAATGAAAAAAAGTGGGGCATACCTGCTCAGAGGGAAAGGAAGAGTGCAGAGGATATAGGGAAAATGATGAAGGACAGCCAATGCTGTCTTCAATCAAACACTGAAAGACAGAAAGCCCAGCCAGGTGATTACCCAAAGCTGTGACGGAGAACCACGAGCCACAGATCTGTGCAGTGTGCTGCTGGAGGTGCTACCGAGAGAGCTAACAGAGTGCGCTTTTCTTTTTGCCCGCTTGTTTCCTTTTCTCTGGGAAAAATTGTGTGCGTCCGGCTCTCCCGCAGACCCCTTCCTCAGCTCCCGGGATGAACATTTCAAGCAGCCACCAGTTTTCATGTTCACATGGTCTAGACCAGCGATGGGGAACCTTGGCACCCCCAGATGTTTTGGAACTACGTTTCCCATGATGTTCATGCACCCTGCAGTGTAGTTGAGCATCATGGGAAATGTAGTTCCAAAACATCTGGGGGTGCCAAGGTTCACCATCACTGCTCTAGACTTAATTGACATGTAAGTTGGAAGGCTGGCCGCAGGCTAGCCTGAATTTGTAGGAGGAGTCTGAGGGCTTTAAATCCCTCCTCCTCCATCAGAGCCTTCGTGTGCTAGGAGGGGGAATTTTGGGTGTTGGTGCTAGTAAAGGTAATACAGTGGGGGGGATTTGTGCTAGGAGGGGACATTTTTTTTTTGAGGGGGAGTTATGCTAGTAGGAATGTTTGGGGGGCATCTGTCCTAGGAGAGGAAATTTGGGGGAGGGGATTTGTGCTAGGATGGAGGATTTGGGGGGTTTGTGCTAGAAAGGGTAATACGGTAGGTGGGAGGAGATGTGAGCTAGGAGGGGACATTTCTTTTGAGAGGGAGGTTTGTGCTAGTGGGAATGTTTGGGGGGCATTTATGCTCGGAGGGGAAATTTGGGGGATAGAGGATTTGTGCTAGGATGGGGGAATTTTTTTGGTGGGGGGGCAATTTTTGCTGGGAGCATATGTGGAATGAGTGGATTTGAGCAGGGGGTTTATTTGTACTGGGGGGAGGGGGAACTTATGCTTAGAGGGTTACAATTTTTTGTTTTTGCCCCAGGCTCTAGATGACCTTGTCCTGATACCGGTTGAGGGGAAGATGGAAAAACACGGAGGTATGATTGGTGCTGGATATGCGAGAGCTGACCGTCTATGTATGCCAGCGGAGGGGGCAGGGTTGGCCTATTAAAGGGAACAATGGCGTTTGGATTGGATTTTTCATCCGGCCCGCCAGTTCCTTGTCCAATCACAGGTTGCCGCTGCGACATCATCATAACGGTCAGAAAACATGGTGCATACAATAAGTCAAAGTACCATTGGCCATAATCCTGGGCAGCCAATCGGAATTCATAATTTCACAGATCTATTATCGCCATGCCTCCTGGCGCTGCCTCGCAAAACAAGCCCCTTTTTTTATAACACCATAATTCCCCTCCTCCACCCCCTGTGGATTAATTCTATATATTTCACCCATCTCATTCCCGTCACGTCGTGCGCCGAGCTCACCGCTCGGAAAGGAAATCACATGGACCGCGTCCAACACGCAGAAAGGGGGATCCGATTTTATGTTTATTTGATGGCACGCCGAGGAGCCGGGTATGAAAATAGAAACACGATTAGCATCATTACAGGGGAAACCTGCGAGCCAGAGTGCTGTCACCGTCCCCCGGCATGCGGAGGGTTAAACCCGGCAACGCGTTCCCGCTGGTGACCTGTATATTTTATATAGACACCCATTTTATTTATCCGAGAGAACGGCTAAAAATAGACACAGACTCCGCTCCCCTCCCCCTCCCTCCCTCCCTCCCGCTCTCCTTCATCCATCACGGGAGCCAGGGAAATATCCCGTTGCCAGGAGACCGCTGTTACTGGGGGAGACAGCCATCGCTAGGCGACAGTGGTTGCCTGGGTGACGGCAGGGGTCTGACTCATCCGCACTGCAGTTGGACGGAGCGTTGTGTACATCCAATGAGGAGGCCGTCCCCAGATAACGACGCCATCTTCCCTGGATGTACATCAGATATATATATATATATATATATATATATACTGTATACAAAGAGAGATCCTTCCCTGGATGTACATCTCACCCCCAATACCAGGAGGAGGCACAGGGATCATATATATATATATATATATATATATATATATATATATATATATATATATATATACTGTTATAATTATTTGTGTATCTATCTATTTATCCATCTATATCATAGGACGTTTGATAGATAGATAAATAAGTGGGGATGGGTAGATAATTATGAAATGGAGTAGATAAAACAAACGGATACACAGATAATTAATAGATAGAGAAAAAGATATACATATAATTAAGATAGATAGATAGATAGAGTGAAGGTGGGTAGATATCTAGACTAATAATATCTATCTTTTTTATGTAGCTATCTATCTAGCTATCTATTTATCTAGATAGAGTAGATAAAAAAAAAGATACACGGATAATTAATAAATAGAGAAAAGGATATACAGATAATTATGAGATAGTTAGATACATAGATAATTAAAAGACTAATAGATAGATAGATATTATTAGTCTAGATATCTATGCATCTTCACTATATCTATCTATCTATCTATCTATCTATCTATCTATCTATTAGTCTTTTAATTATCTATATATCTAACTATCTCACAATTATCTGTATATCCTTTTCTCTATTAATTATCCGTGTATCTTTTTTTTTATCTATAAAAAATCTAGATAGATAGATAGATATTATTAGTCATCTGTCATCTATCTATCTATCTATCTAGCTATCTATTTATCTAGATAGAGTAGATAAAAAAAAAGATGCACGGATAATTAATAAACAGAGAAGGATTTACAGATAATTATGAGATAGTTAGATACATAGATAATTAAAAGACTAATAGATAGATAAATAAATAAAAAAGATAGATAGATAATTAAGAGGCTCATGCGTGTACACGGTTGGACTTTCTGGTAGAAAAGGTAAGACGGAATCATACCATCGGATATTCCGATCGTGTGTGGGCTTCATCTGACTTTTTCTTTCGAAAATTCTGACGGACCTAGAAATAGAACATGTTTTAAATCTTTCCGACTGAATAACATCCTATGGGGAAAACTGTTCTTCTGAATGCTGTTCCAACGGAACAAAAGCGACGCAAGGGTGGCTATTGGCTACTGGCTATTTAACTTCCTATTTCTAGTCCCATCATACATGTTGTACGTCACTGTGTTCTAGACGGTCGGACTTTGGTGTGTATGCAAGTCCTTTTCAGCGGAACTCCATCAGAAAAACCGTCAGAGTTTATTCTGATGGAGAAAACGGTCGTGTGTACGCAGCAT
The DNA here is from genome assembly GCF_037356315.1 of Lithobates pipiens. NCBI lineage: Eukaryota > Metazoa > Chordata > Amphibia > Anura > Ranidae > Lithobates > Lithobates pipiens. Next base: position 325,781,881 of record NW_027507784.1, read on the forward strand.
GATAGATATATAGATAGATAGATAGATAGATAGATAGTGAGGATGGGTAGTTAATTATGAAATGGATAGAGCATTTTTTTTTATTATCAACATTTTTATTGATTTTATAACAATTCCATTAATATTCCACAGTATATCACATTTCCAAATCTTTAATATAAAATTAAATGTAATTAAAATATGAAATGGATAGAGTAGATACATAGAATAGATTAAAAAAGATACACAGATAATTATGGGATAGATAGATAGATAGATAGGTAGATAGATACGTAGATAGATAGATAGATAGATAGATACGTAGATAGATACGTAGATATATACGTAGATAGATACTAGATAGATACTAGATAGATACTAGATAGATACTAGATAGATACTAGATAGATAGATAGATAGATATGTAGATAGATAGATACGTAGATAGATAGATAGATACGTAGATAGATAGATAGATAGATACGTAGATAGATAGATAGATACGTAGATAGATACGTAGATAGATACGTAGATAGATAGATACGTAGATAGATAGATACGTAGATAGATAGATACGTAGATAGATAGATACGTAGATAGATAGATAAAAAGAATATACAGATAATTATGAGATAGTTAGATACATAGATAATTAAGAGATGAATGCCCCATTCACACGGTTGGACATTCCGATAACAAAATCCATGGATTTATTTCCGACGGATGTTGGCCCAAACTTGCCTTGCATACACACGGTCACACAAAGTTGTCGGAAAATCCGATCGTTGAGAGCGCGGTGACGTATAACACGTACGACGGGACTATAAAGAGGCCAGTAGCCAATCGCTTTCGTCTCTTAGTCTATTCTGAGCATGCGTGGCACTTTGTCCATCGGAATTGTCTACACACGATCGGAATTTATGCGATCGGATTTTGTTGTCGGGAAAATTTTAGATCCTGCTCTCAAACTTTGTGCGTCGGAAAATCAAGTCCGATGGAGCCCACACGCGATCGGATTTTCCGACAACGTGATCCGATCGCACATTTTCCATCGGAAAATCCAACTGTGTGTATGGGGCATGATAGATAATGAATATATAGATCAAGGATAGATAGATAGATAAAAAAAAGAAAGAAAAGAAAGCAAGATACACAGATAATTAATAGATAGAGTGAAGATGGGTAGATAATTATGAAATGGATAGAGTAGATACATAGATAAATAAATAAAATATATACAGATAATTATATGAAAGATACATACAGTAGATAATTGATTAACAGACTAATAGATAAAAAAAAGATACATAGAGCATTATAGATAGTTTGATACAGAGATAAAAAAAAGATGCACAGATAATTATTACATAGATAGACAGATAGATGGATGGATAGATGGAAAAGAAACACAGATAATTGTGAGAAAGTTTAATAGATGGAATGGGATAGATAGCTAGACAGATTATTATCATATAAATAAGTTAAAAAGATACATGGATAATTATGAGATAGCTTGATACATAGATTATTATGAGACTAATAGTTAGATACATAGATAATTATGAAATAGATAATTATGAAATAGATACAGAAGATACATAAATAGGTTTAAAAAAAAAAACAGATAATTATGAGAAAGAGAGAAAAATGCTAGTTTCCTGGCTATTATAGTGATGCTTTGGCCCCAGTACATGTTGAGTCAGTGACCGGAGACAGTTCTTCTGACTTTTCTCTGTTTTTTTTTTATCTGTACTCTTGTCCCGGGTCAATGACTCCGAAGAACAGAAGGTCCCCAGATGTCCCAGATCTCAGAGGTTTCATTGCTCCATGGAGACCCTTGTATTGTCCTCAGGCTGTAGGCGGGATCCATGGATGATTGACATCCACTGACACTTCCTGCCTGTAACAGCTTGGCTGGGGGGCATGACTCCAAGACTACATGAACACCGAGGACTGGCATGGTGCTTTGTAGCTCCAGTAGGAAGGAGGGACACACACAAGTGGTCAGTTAGAAACAGGAAGGGGTGGTATACAAGGACAACCGTCAGGATCATTGGCCAATGATCTCCTGGAATCCTTACCTACAGTCTTCTATCTTTCCTGAAGTACATCTGATTGCAACATTTTGGACAGATTTACCCTCACTTCCTGTCTCTGAGACACAAGAGAAAGTGAGAAGAAATCCCCCCATATTTGCAATCAGAGCAGGTGTATCCATTGGATGATTTCCCTTCTGTAAAAGAAAAATCTGTGTTTTTCACCTTCTGTCCCAGGGACAATGGTGACCAGGACAAATAGGGTAAATCTCACCAGAGGGGTCATGGAAAATGATAAAAAGCTGAAAATTCCTATATTTTTTTAAAAATAAAGTAGAATTCTGTGAATACTAATAAAGTTGTGAACTAAACCACAGTTACAGGACTCTCTACAGAAGGTGCTCCTCATACTGTCCCTAAGTTGGAACCACTATCCCACTTTTAGAGCCAAATCCCTCTATCCCTCATTCTTTCTCAGTGCTCCCTTTTAAGGATCAAAGTATAGACCTCTATAAATAAAATACAAGTTAAAGTGGAACCCCAGTTAAATTTTGTCCCCCCCAAAAAAAAAATTCAAAGTTCTACTTCTACCCTATCCACGCTTAAGCATTATCTCTGGCTTCCTCTTCAGTCAAGCTCTGGCAACCAGGGCTGGTTCAAGGATTTTTGATACCCAGCTATGAGTAAGCACTAGCCTTAGTGCGAAACGCGTCAGCTGTTAGCATCTTTCGCTATGATGTAATTTGCTGTGTCCTAAATATTATTTGAATAAAGCATCGTTTTAGCATTGGAGTGCGGCCGTCCAGAGTTCCGTCATTATTCACATTATCTGCATGTTGTGGCTCGCACCCGGATCCCTTCACCTGGAGCAATTATCTCTGAGTTCCCAGGACCTGCCTTTGAGCGGTGGTGTATATCTAATTTTTGATACCCTAGGTGAAGCCTAATTTTGCTGCCCCCCATTTGCTCCACTCCTGATTTTACCCCATTTGCCCTGCCCATGTATACCCCACCTTTTTAATGAAGCACCAATCAAATTCAGCCTCAACAGCGCCCGTCAAATGCAACCTCACCAGCACCCATCAATGCAGCCTACCAGTATACCAATATTTGTCTGTGTCCCGACTCCCGAATGAAGAGAAGCAAGCACAGTCCTTCACCACCGCTGCACCTCTGACACTATTTGCGAACAGAGCAGTGGCTGTGGGCCGACCATACAGCTGCACATGCACTGTACCGGAGCCTACCGGGCTCGGGAAAGCTTGTACACACTCAGCCAGGCGGTACATGTGCAGTAACGCTAATTTTGAATAGAAGGCACTCGTTTTCGGCAGTGCCGCAGCGGCTTCTCGCCAGTTGCCGCAGCAGAGGAGAAGCCAAAGAGCAGTGAGGACAGTGAAACTAGTGAGGGGATAATAAAAAAAGGGGCAGAGGAGGACATTACTGGGGGGGGTGAAGCCGACAGAGGAGGACACTGATGTGCCTGTGGACTGGAGAGGTGAAAGGGGCACAGGAGGAGGACACTGATGAAGGGGGACAGAGGAGGAAACTACTACTGTGAGAGGGTGAGGAGGACACTATCCTGTCCGTGCAGCCTCTAACCACCTCCTGTATCATGTCCACAGCCTCTGACCATCTCCTGTATCATGTCCACAGCCTCTGGCCATCTCCTGGATCATGTTTACAGTCTCTGATCTTCTCTTGTATCATGTCTGCAGCTTCTGTCCATCTCTTGTATCATGTCTGCAGTCTCTCTTCATCTCTTGTATCATGTCCACGCAGCCTCTGACCATCCCCTGTACCATGTCCGCAGTTTCTGACCATCTCTTGTCTTTTATCATGTCTGCAGTCTCTGAGGGGAGGCTGGAGAGGAGTCAAGAGTGGGAGTGCCACTGGAATGTGGGTCACTGGAGGAGCCAAACGTGTGTGGACTGTGGAGAGGAGACTATAGGATAAAACCAGAGCCACCAAGTTGGAGCCGACTGAGCACTGCACATTGCACCTGAGAGGAGGTCAGTGACAGCACCACCAGGCCAGTGTGAGGAGGGGGTTACTGATGTAAGGGGGAGGTAATACAAATAATGTAAGGGGGCACTGATATAAAGGTTCCCCCCTATTAGTAACCCCCATTCCTTACTTTAGTGTATTCATTCTGCGGAAGGTGGTCTCTAGTCACCAGAGTGCCCCCCACATCAGAGTTCCTGGCATTCCCCTTTACATTTCACGTGGGGGGGGGGGTTGTCAACACTGAAAGACTGAAAGAAGGACAGAGGGACTTTATTCCAAATCAAGGACAGTCCCTCGAAATCAGGGAAAGTGTCAGAGAGTTGCCCGTAGCGGACGTGTCACTGGGCGCGCTGCGGGGCGCCGGTGTGTGCTGGTGCGCGCTGGCGCTGCTGGGCGCGCGTCGGTGCGCGTTGGCGCCAATCGGCCTACTTAAGTGTTCCCCCGTGGTGTGCTCGGTGCTGTCCGATCTGCAGCTTCCTGTGCCCTGTTACCTGTGACTTTGCTTGTGTTCCTGAACTCCTGTTTACCCGGCTCGTCCCTTGGATTTTCCTGTCTGCTGCCTGCCTTTGACCTCGGCCTGTCTTTGACCTCGCATCTGCCTGCTTCTTGTACCACGCTGCCCGCCTGTTGCCAACCCTGCTTGTGACCCGGACTGGAACTTGCTTATCCCTTTTCTGCACTACCTGCCTGCTGTCATCTGTACCTGTGGCTGGACCTGCTCACCACCTTCTGCTTACATCTGCTCCTGCATCCAGCTGTGAGAGTCTGCCTACCTGTCTGAACCTTGCCATCGGATCCCTCCTTCAGCAACTAACCCGCCAGGCTCTCATACCCGTCTGCGCTCCCGTGCCTCCTGTCCATCCTATCAGGGGCCGTGAACCAGACCCGTAATGGAGACCTTCCCCTGCTATTTCGGGCTCACCTGTCAGGTACGTGGGTCTGACAGTATCGGACAGCCATGTCTGAGCCCGAGCAGGGAGCCTCCCCCATGGAGGAATTGTGCAGATACCTGGCGGGTCTCACTCAAGCCGTGAAGAGTCTGCAAGAAGGCTACACCAGACTGGAAGGCCAAATCCAGGTACTGTCATCTCCTGCACACCAACCAGGAGCTTCCGCTGCCGGACCAGCACCCTCCGTAGTAATGCTGCCTCCCGAACCCAGGGTACCAACTCCAGAGAGATTCTCTGGTGACCGCGGTAGGTTCCGGTCCTTCCGCAATGCTTGCGAGCTTTACTTCGCTTTACAACCTCGCACCTTCTCCCTGGAAGCGACTAAAGTGGGCTTCGTGATTTCTCTTCTGTCTGGTGAACCCCAGTCCTGGGCCCATCGTCTTCTAGAGCAGATGTCGCCCTCTCTTGACAGTCTGGATACCTTTTTCGCCACTATGTCCCAGCTCTATGAGGATCCCCAGCTGAGAGCAACTGCGGAGGCTGCCTTGCATGTCCTACAGCAGGGGCGCAGGGCGGTTGAGGACTATGTGGTGGACTTTAGACGTTGGAGTTCTGATACAGAATGGAATAACGTCGCCCTGCGCTACCAGTTCCGCATGGGTTTGTCTGACTCACTCAAGGACGAACTGGCACGGGTCGGTGTCCCTCAGTCTCTGGAAGAGCTCATCAACCTCTCCATCCAAATCGATCGACGCCTTAGGGAACGTCATTCTGAGAGGTCCTCCAGTCAGTTTCGGCCTACGTGGGTCCTCCCCAAGGTTCCTAGTGCTTCCAGCTTTTCTCGGCCGACCACCCTAGCTCCTCCGGCTCCGGGACCTGAACCCATGCAGCTGGGTCTCATCCGTCCCTCCCTCACTCTGGAGGAATGGCAACGTCGAAGAGCCAGTAACCTGTGTATGTACTGTGGGGAACCAGGTCACTACGTGAGATCTTGTCATAACAAGACGCGTAAGTCTCTTCCGATTCCTTTCAAGCATGCTCCTAATCTGCCTAAGTCTACCTCTCACCTTGCTCTCTCTGTTGTTCTACAGCTTCCCGACAAGGATATCCCAGTTCCAGTCATAATTGATTCCGGAGCCTGTAGTTGTTTTATTGACCAGACATTTGCTGCCAATCACCGCATTCCCCTCCGACCGAAGTCCCAGAGCCTGGCGGTGCACCTTGCCGATGGCTCCATCCTAAGTTCTGGTCCTGTCACCCAGGAAACCATCCCCTTGCTGGCCACCATGGGCCCTAACCATCGTGAACTCCTTTGCTTGGACGCCATCTCTTCCCCTCTTTTTCCCATTATCTTGGGAATGCCCTGGCTACAAGCCCACAACCCCAACATTGACTGGGCCTCAGGGAGGGTCAAGTTTCTTTCCGGCTACTGCCAACAGCACTGCTCTTTTGAAGTCCCTTCCACGTCCACTCAGCTTCTCAGTCTGGATTCTGATCCTGAGTCACTTCAAGCAATTCCTGAGCCCTATCGGGATTTTGCGGATGTGTTTAGCAAGAAAGGAGCAGAAACCTTACCCCCGCACAGATCTTACGACTGCCCGATAGAGCTTCTACCCGGAACTGAGGTCCCTTTTGGAAGGATTTTTCCGTTAACTGAGCAAGAGCTGGAAACTCTGAAGGGCTATTTGGATGAAAACCTCAAGAAAGGCTTCATTCGCCCATCTACTTCCCCAGCTGGGGCCGGCATCTTTTTTGTTGAAAAAAAAGACCACTCTCTTCGACCTTGTATTGATTATCGGGAGCTAAATAAAATTACCATCAAAAATCGCTACCCGCTACCCTTAGTGCCTGAACTCTTCCAGAGACTGGGATCCGCTGTTGTGTTCACCAAGTTAGACGTCCGCGGTGCCTACAACTTGATCCGCATTCGTGAGGGGGACGAGTGGAAGACTGCCTTCCGTACGCGGTTCGGGCACTTCGAATACCTTGTTATGCCCTTTGGTCTGTGTAATGCACCCGCCACTTTCCAACACTTTATAAACGATGTCTTCCGTGACCTGTTAGATTTATATGTGATCGTTTACTTGGATGACATCCTAATCTTCTCTTCCTCAGTCTCTGACCATCGCAGGCACGTCCGAAATGTGTTGACCCGCCTTAGGCATCATAGACTTTAGGTCAAGTTGGAAAAGTGCGAATTTGAGCTCGAAAGCATACAGTTCCTTGGCCTGGTTATCTCTGTTGATGGTATCAAGATGGATCCTCGGAAAGTGTCCGCTATTCTGGATTGGCCCACTCCTACCGATAAAAAGGGTGTCCAGCGTTTTATTGGCTTTGCCAATTTTTATCGGAAGTTCATTAGGGGCTTCTCAGCTATAATCGCCCCCATTACTGAATTAACCAAGCAAGGAAACCATTTCTGTTGGTCCCCTAAGGCCCAAGTTGCTTTCCAGAAACTGAAGGAACTTTTTACTTCTGCTTCCATCCTAAAGCACCCGGATCCTGCCCTGCCTTTTGTCCTTGAGGTGGACGCTTCGGAAATCGTGGTAGGGGCTGTACTCTCCCAGCGACAAGGTTCCAAGGCCCTTCTCTTCCCTGTGGCCTTTTACTCTCGCAAGCTTTCCGCAGCGGAGAGAAATTACGATGTGGGGAACCGGGAACTACTGGCTATAAAGGCAGCTTTGGAGGAGTGGCGTTACTTACTGGAGGGTGCTGCACATCCAATCCTGGTCTATACCGACCATAAGAATCTGGAGTATCTGAGAACGGCTAAGAGATTGAAACCACGGCAGGCGAGGTGGGCATTGTTCTTCTCCAGATTCCACTTCCACATAACGTACAGACCCGGCTCCAAGAACATCAAGCCAGATGCCCTCTCCCGCATGTTTCATAACTCCCAGGATACCTTGCTTCCAGATACCATCCTCCCTGCTGGAAATTTTTTGCTTCTTCAGGGGGACCTCCTGTCCCGGATTAGACAAGCTTCTGTGGGGTGGTCCCCGCCGGTTGAGAATGTTGTGAGATCACAAGATGGCATGTTCCGGTACAGGGACAAAATTCTAGTCCCGGATGATGTGAGGATGGCTGTTCTGGAGCTCTGCCACGACCACAAACTTGCCGGCCACTTTGGCACTTTGAAGACGGCGGACTTGGTACATCGTGCATTCTGATGGCCGCAGCTAAGTAGTGATTGCAGCAAGTACGTAGAGTCCTACACCACCTGTGCCCGGAACAAGACTAGCCGGACAAGATCCTGGGGTCTACTAAGACCCTTGCCAGTTCCAGAAAGACCTTGGAAGATGATTTCAATGGATTTCATCGTGGAGTTGCCCCTGGCGGAAGGTTTCTCTACCATCTTTGTGGTGGTCGACAGACTGTCTAAGATGGCCCATTTTCTGCCCATGAAAGGCACACCTTCGGCCTTGGAAACTGCAAAGGTGTTCATTAAAGAAGTGGTGAGGTTGCATGGAGTTCCCTCAAGCATTGTATCCGACCGGGGTGTCCAATTTACCTCCAAGTTTTGGAAGGCTCTGTGCAGTTCCCTTGAGATTGAGTTGGCGTTTTCTTCTGCCTATCATCCCCAGATGAATGGGCAGACGGAGAGGACCAATCAGACCTTGGAACAATACCTCCGCTGTTTTTCTGCCTTCTCACAAGACGACTGGGTCTCTCTTCTGCCTCTAGCCGAATTTGCCTATAATAACTCATTGCATTCTGCTATCAAACAGACGCCTTTCTTCGCAAATTATGGTTATATCCTTCTTGCCCAGTTCGGTTCCTGAGTGTGCCATTCCTGCAGTTTCAGAGACAATTGACTTTTTTATGACCAACAACAAATTGCTACAGGAGGCTATGGCCAAGACCCAGGATTATAACAAGAGGATGTGTGCTGGTGGGGGGCTCCGGTGTGTGCTGGGCGCGCGGCTGCGCTTGCGCGCGCGTCGGTGCGCGTTGGCGCCAATCGGCCTACTTAAGTGTTCCCCCGTGGTGTGCTCGGTGCTGTCCGATCTGCAGCTTCCTGTGCCCTGTTACCTGTGACTTTGCTTGTGTTCCTGAACTCCTGTTTACCCAGCTCGTCCCTTGGGTTTTCCTGTCTGCTGCCTGCCTTTGACCTCGCATCTGCCTTCTCCTTGTACCACGCTGCCCGCCTGTTGCCAACCCTGCTTGTGACCCGGACTTGAACTTGCTTATCCCTTTTCTGCACTACCTGCCTGCTGTCATCTGTGCCTGTGGCTGGACCTGCTCACCACCTTCTGCTTGCATCTGCTCCTGCATCCAGCTGTGAGAGTCTGCCTACCTGTCTGAACTTTGCCGTCGGATCCCTCCTTCAGCAACTAACCCGCCAGGCTCTCATACCCGTCTGCGCTCCCGTGCCTCCTGTCCATCCTATCAGGGGCCGTGAACCAGACCCGTAAGGGAGACCTTCCCCTGCTATTTCGGGCTCACCTGTCAGGTACGTGGGTCTGACAGAAATTTAGGAGCTATGCTTAAGAGTTCCCTTCACTGGAACTAAGGGGCCAAGCCCAACTCCTAAAAAGCAACCCCCCACCATAATCCCCCCTCCACCAAATGATTTGGACCAGTGCACTAACCTAGGTTCATAAAGACATGGATGAGCGAGTTTGGGATGGAGGAACTTGACTGGCCTGCACCGAGTCCTGACCTTAACCCGTGAGAACGCCTTTGGGGTGAATTTGAGTGGAGACTGCGAGCCAGGCCTTCTCGTCCAACATCAGTGCCTGACCTCACAAATGCGCTTCTGGAAGAATGGTCAAACATTCCCATAGACACACTCCTAAACCTTGTGGACAGCCTTCCCAGAAGAGGTGAACCCTACGGACAGAGACTGGGATGCCTTTGTGCGTGTAAAGGAAGACATCCCAATACTTTTTAACAATATAGTGTTACACAAACCAATACTCTGCCCCACTTTCGTGTATTTTTCATGTTTTGTATTGAATCGCATCAGGTTATTATTGTTCTGTAGTATGCTGACATCTAGTGGAGGTCTTGGGCCACTACAACATGTTTACTGTGTAATTAAGGTTTCTCCCTATGTCCTTCTCTCCTTTTTAGTGCTAGTTAGATCAGTCCTAGCTAGACCCTTACTGTTTCTTCCATGTTTCTTCAGTCAGTGTTAGTTATTCACTTGGGAATGCCATTGTCTTCTTACATTTCAAAAGATTGAAAAAACATCCACTGCACTGTAGTCATCTGAAGTAAATTTGCATTGGATTCAACATCTTTGTCTTATTAAAGACTTAAGCTGCCTGAGAATGGTGCCAAGTCAACAGGTGACCTGGTCAGACTGGGTCTAAGGAGGTATGTCAAGACATAAAGCAGCATTTGAAACAAAATATTCTGATTGGTGGTAGCTAAAGAAGATGAGCAGCGGAGGACCAATACATGGTCACAACACACCGCCACCACTAAGCCCCAAATTTTGAAGTCCGATCACCTCGCAAAACTGACAAGAAGTCATATATAGCCTTACCACACCAAGTAATACAAATCTGCCAGAGCGTTCAAGACTTCCCCCACTATATTCAAACGTTTTGTGTCTAAAGCCGCGTACACACGATCGGATTTTCCAACGGGAAATGTTGGATGTGAGCTTGTTGGCAGAAAGTCCGACCGTGTGTACGCTCCATCGGACAATTGTTGTTGGACTTTCCACCAACAAATGTTGGCTAGCAGGTTCTCAAATTTTCAGCCAACAAATGTCTGTTGTCAGATTTTCCGAGTGTGTGTACACAAGTCTGTCGGACAAAAGTCCAAAGTACAAACACGCATGCTCGGAAGCGGTCGGTCTTGTAAACTAGCGTTCGTAATGGAGAATTAACATTCGTGAAGCGGCAAATTATGAAATCTCGAAATGCAGCGCACAATTCTCTTCTTTATGGGATAATAATGAAGCTGCTTTGCTGGTGATACTGATGGAGTTATTGCAAACTAATTTTCAAAGGCTTTTTTTTTCTAGTGATATCAAGAATCATATTATTATGCTTTTTTTTTGGGCAAGTTACCTCAACACCATCATCCTGTAGTTTATAAGATCAAAGATACAACTATGTTGGGATGTCCCTTGTCGATTTTACATTGGGAGTGGGCAGTTATATAAAAAAAAAAATACAAACTGTCATTTGAAGTAAAACACACAGCCAAGTATTATTCTCCACAATTTTTTTATTGTGCATTAAAAAAAAGAAAACAAATAAAATTAGACATGCTATCTGCCAATAGAACTTAACAAAAAAGTGCATTCGATGCATCCAAAAATATAGAAAATATACCAAATCAAATCATTATTCAACCAAAAAATAAAATAAAAGCCTTATGTATGTTTCCTGCTTCTTAATATAGGGGGGTCAACAATGCCAAGAGTTGGTGAAAGCAGGGGTCCGTCATCTGGAAATCATCCGGATTATTCTCCTGGAGCTCCCGCAGCAAAGGCATATGACATAATTGGTCACGATTAATAAAGCAACCAATTTTTGGTCCAAGAAATCCTCCTCCTCCTGTACCTAGACTGGACTTGGGTCAAAACAATAACTCCAAGGCCAATAATAAATAACACGTTATCTCCTCCAATTCTGCAACATGGCTGGTTGACGAACGGCCGTTCAGAAACAAACTGAAAAGCACAAAATGAAAAGCTTGAATCAACACTCACCAAACTTCTACTAACACAAAATTAGCAGAAGGAGCCCAAAGGGTGGTGCTAAAGAGTTGGAAAACCCTATAGTACGTCACTACGTTCGTGTTTGTTGGCCGACAATAACTTGCCGTTTGTATGCAAGACAAAATCTGCACACACCTTCGGACAAAAGTCAGAGGTTTTGTCTGCGGAAAATCCCATCATGTGTGCAAGGCTTTAGGCCTCATTCTCAAAGTGGTCCTAACCATCTCTGAAAAGTGTTCTGCAATGGATCACCTTTCAGAGATGGTTTGCAGGCCTTCTGAAGATGATACTGCTACTTCCTGAATGTGTCCTATTTTCCTGAACCAAAGGGGAATGCATGCAGCAACCATATGCCAAGCATTTGACACGCGGTTGCTGTGCAGTGCTATGGACTTCAATGGACACCCTTGGTCAGGCTGCACTGCAGCAATGTGTAGGAATGCAAACGCCCACCATGTCTGCTGTAAGTAATCGGTCAGGGGCATAAAAATGTGAATCAGCCACCTGTTTTTACCCTCCTATGTGTAAATGAGGCCCATCATGGCTGGAACACTGACATCAATCTGGTCCCTGCCCGACCAGTTCTGTGCGATGATGGAGTCACCATCTTCCCAGAGTCCTCTGCTTCTGTTTGGTTCTCTGTGAATGTGGCTGCATACTGGATGGCAATAACAATACGGGAGGGAGGGAGGGGAGAGGCAGGCAGAGCGGGAAAGCGTGCCGTGTGAGTTTGTTGCTATTTTGGGATGCGCGCTCATTTCCCCCCTCCCATCACCTTACACCAGAGAAACCTGACCAGACTCTTAAATAATCGAGCAGGGAAGATCGGGAGACAGACAGCTACAAAGCAAAGGCTTTTAAAAGGTGTCTGCACAGCACGAGAGCAGATGATGCTGGGGTCATTATGACCTCCTGGCCGGTCCCAGATGGGATTTTGGGGAGACAGGGAATTGAAATAAAAAATATGTTTCAGGAGCCGGCACAACGAATTAAGGTGGCACAGGGAGAGGGGGAGCAGCACGCTGCTATTCTAGGAAACATAAACCATGCGTGAAACATTAATATGTGTTCTGCTAAAGAGAACCTGTTAGCAGGGCAAAAGAATGCATTGAAGAAAATGAGGTATAGGAATGACAAGATGGTGGCTGGATGGGCTGGGGTGATCCAACAGCCAAATGGATGGGCGAAACGATCCAACAGCCAAATGGATGAATGGGGGGCTATCCGACAGCTAAACGTATGGGCAGGGGTGATCCGACAGCCAAACGAATGGGCGGGGATGATCTGACAGCCAAATAGATGAATGGGGTGATCTGACAGCAAGATAGATGGGCAGGGGCGATCCAGCAGCCAAGTGGATGGGTGGAGGCGATCCGATAGTCAAATGGATGAATGGGGGCGATCCGATAGCCAAATGAATGGGTGGGGGCGATCCAACAGCCAAACGGATGGGCCGAGGGAGGCAATCCGCCAGCCAAATTAATGGACAAGGCCTTTCAACAGCCAAATGGATGGACGGGACGATCTGAAAGCCAAATGGATGGGCGGGGGCAATCGGACAGCCAAACTGATGAATAAGGGGCGATCCGCCAGCCAAATGAATGGACAAGGTTGATCCGACAGCCAAATAGATGGGTGGGGGGGGAGTTGAGCCGACAGCCAAATGAATGGGCGAGGCGTTTCAACAGCCAAATGAATGTGTGGGGGTGATCCAACAGCCAAATGAATGTGTGGGGGTGATCCAACAGCCAAATGAATGTGTGGGGGTGATCCAACAGCCAAATGGATGGAAGGGGGCGATTCGACAGCTAAATGGATGGGTGGGGCAGTCCAACAGCTAAATGGATGGGCAGGGCAATCCGACAGCTAAATGAATGGACAATCCAACGACCGAATGAATGGGCGGGGGGTATTTCGTCAGCCAAGTGGATGTGCGGGGGCGTTTCGAAAGCTAAATGGATGGGCGGGTGATTCGACAGCTAAATGGATAGGCGGGGATGATCCAACAGCTAAATGGATGGGTGGGGGCGATCCAACAGCCGAATGAATGGGCAGGGTGTTTCGTCAGTCAAGTGGATGCGCAGGGGCGTTTTCACAGCTAAATGGATGGGCGGGGCGATCCAACAGCCGAATGAATGGGCGGGGCATTTCGTCAGCCAAGTGGATGTGCGGGGGCGTTTTGACAGCTAAATGGATGGGCAGGGCGATCGGACAGCTAAATGGATGGGTGGGGGCGGTCCGACAGTTAAGAAATCTTCATAGCTGAAGATGACCAACGTTGGTTCTGATGAAGGGCACTCAGCAATCTCTGTTTAAGGAGGTAAGGCTACTTTCACACTGAGGTGCTTTTCAGGCCCTTTAGCACTAGGAATAGTCTCTGAAAATCGCATCCCATTCACTGCAGTGCGTCTTTTCATGCTGGGGCTGTGCCCTTTCCGGACGTCACGAAAATTCCTGCAAGCAGCAACTTTGGGGGGGGGGGGGGATGTAAATAGTACTCCCAAGACGCGCTGCCCATTGCAATGGCATTTTGTTGAGAAAGCACTATGATTGTCTGTATGCTTTACCTTTGAGTTCCATTGGTAGAATTGGAGAACGGATCTGTTCCCACCATGAATCCTAATGCTGATATGCTATTGTAATTTCAATGACGGGTCCACTTTAAAAGGTGTCTTTCTTTTCTGCCAGTAGCGGCGTCCCCACCTGAGGTGTGCGCGTTATCTCCCTAGGCCGGTTAATTATGCAATGTTTTTATTTTTAAGCCGCCCGCGTGATATTTTTCAATATCATTAAATTTTAATAGAGGTGTAGTCACCGGGAGGGGGATGGCTGCTGAGTTAAAATATAAATGAGTGTGGGGTTTAATTATGACTTCTCTATGATAGCGAGCGAGGAAACGGGAAATGTTCTCTATAAAACAAGCCTAATCACGTTTCATTAAAGGATTTGCTCATGTAGCGGTACCCTCGTGAGGGCTGCTGAGTGTGTTAGTCCACCTGTCACCCTGCACAGCCTGGCACACGATTTCCAGTCACTCTAATGCCGTGTACACATGATCGGACTTTCCGGCAGACTAGGTCCGACTGACTTTTCAGCAGAGTTCCGATGGACTTTCCGAACGAACGGACTTGGCCGCACACAATCACACCGATGGATTTAAACGTGATGACCAGCCTAGAATAAGGAAGTTCATAGCCAGTAGCCAATAGCTGCCCTAGTGTCAGTTTTCATCCGTCGGACTAGCACACACACAAACTGAGTTTTCGACCGGACTCGAGTCCGACTGAAAGATCTGAAACATGTTCTAAATCTAAAGTCCGTCTGATTTTTAGACAACAAAGGTCCGATGAAGCCCACACACGGTCGAATTGTCCGGCGGATTCGTTCAGTCGGACCTTTGCTGTTGAAAAGTCCAGTCGTGTATACACGCCATTAGAGAGAAAACAGTCCATGCACTTTGTCTTGTATGTTTGTTGAGGGGAATTAACTTGGATGGGGTAAGGGTATATGGGATGCCCACTTGATTGTAGAAAATTTACATGGGACCAACTATATGCACTTTCTTTATATACACTCCAGTCTTCACTCCAGCACAACACTTGCTTGCAGACTATTCCTCCTGAATACCTCCAGCACTTTACTGGCTTACGCTTCCAGGACCAGCTAGCACTGATTTTTAGGCCGGAAGTGACTCAACCAGGCCTAAGGTAGGTGCCCTTTTGCAGGCAGGGAACGTGGGCCCCTTGTAGTGACAAAATATGATAGTCTTTTAGAGCTAGCTGTCCACGTGGCTACTGAGCCCAGTACCACATCTTCAGGTCCCGCCAGCCCCCATGTCTGCAGCTGCCTCTTTCCACTGCTCATGTTTCCACAGTTCTCTCACCTGGTTTTGCATCCACCTCAGACTGCAATCTCCTAGTCCTCTCAGACATGTCTCCCCAGTCCTCTCTTCTGGTTCTACACCCATCTCATGTTGCTCTCTATCACTCCTCTCAGGCGTGTCTCCCCAGTCCTCTCTTCTGGTTCTACACCCATCTCATGTTGCTCTCTATCACTCCTCTCAGGCATGTCTCCCCAGTCCTCTCTTCTGGTTCTACACCCATCTCATGTTGCTCTCTATCACTCCTCTCAGGCGTGTCTCCCCAGTCCTCTCTTCTGGTTCTACACCCATCTCATGTTGCTCTCTATCAGTCCTCTCAGACATGTCTCCCCAGTCCTCTCTTCTGGTTCTACACCCATCTCATGTTGCTCTCTATCACTCCTCTCAGGCGTGTCTCCCCAGTCCTCTCTTCTGGCTCTACACCCATCTCATGTTGCTCTCTATCACTCCTCTCAGGCGTGTCTCCCCAGTCCTCTCTTCTGGTTCTACAGTCTACACCCATCTCAGGTTGCTCTCTATCACTCTTCTCAGGCGTGTCTCCCCAGTCCTCTCTTCTGGTTCTACACCCATCTCAGGTTGCTCTCTATCACTCTTCTCAGGCATGTCTCCCCAGTCCTCTCTTCTGGTTCTACACCCATCTCAGGCTGCTCTCTATCAGTCCTCTCAGACATGTCTCCCCAGTCCTCTCTTCTGGTTCTACACCCATCTCAGGTTGCTCTCTATCACTCCTCTCAGGCGTGTCTCCCCAGTCCTCTCTTCTGGTTCTACACCCATCTCAGGCTGCTCTCTATCAGTCCTCTCAGGCGTGTCTCCCCAGTCCTCTCTTCTGGTTCTACACCCATCTCAGGCTGCTCTCTATCAGTCCTCTCAGGCGTGTCTCCCCAGTCCTCTCTTCTGGTTCTACACCCATCTCATGTTGCTCTCTATCACTCCTCTCAGGCGTGTCTCCCCAGTCCTCTCTACTGGTTCTACACCCATCTCATGTTGCTCTCTATCACTCCTCTCAGGCGTGTCTCCCCAGTCCTCTCTTCTGGTTCTACACCCATCTCAGGCTGCTCTCTATTAGTCCTCTTAAGCTTGTCTCCCCAGTCCTCTCTTCTGGTTCTACACCCATCTCATGTTGCTCTCTATCACTCCTCTCAGGCGTGTCTCCCCAGTCCTCTCTTCTGGTTCTACACCCATCTCATGTTGCTCTCTATCACTCCTCTCAGACATGTCTCCCCAGTCCCCTCTTCTGGTTCTACACCCATCTCAGGCTGCTCTCTATTAGTCCTCTTAAGCTTGTCTCCCCAGTCCTATCTGCAGACGAGCACGGGAGCCATGAATTCTTAATGGCACCTTCACACATCTTGAGTGTTCACAACCACCAGCGGTTTGGTGTGGCATGGTTTTAAAAGTCAAATCTATTGTACTTTTTGCACATTCGGCAGCCCCATTGTTTGTTTCAGTGGGAGGAATTGTGCCCCATTGTTGGTTTCATTGGGAGGAATTGTGCCCCATTGTTGGTTTCATTGGGAGGAATTGTGCCCCATTGTTGGTTTCTTTGGGAGGAATTGTGCCCCTTTGTTGGTTTCTTTGGGAGGAATTGTGCCCCTTTGTTGGTTTCTTTGGGAGGAATTGTGCCCCTTTGTTGGTTTCTTTGGGAGGAATTGTGCCCCTTTGTTGGTTTCTTTGGGAGGAATTGTGCCCCTTTGTTGATTTCTTTGGGAGGAATTGTGCCCTGTTGCTGGTTTCATTGGGAGCAATTGTGTTCTATTGTTGGTATAAGTGGATGAAATGGTGCCCCAAGCAAGCAAGCAAAGGGCCGTATCTGGCCCCCAGGCTGCAGTTTAGAGACCACTGGACTAGGAGATGGGAAGTGACAAGCATTTCATCACTTCCAGTTAGGGCAAATATAAACAGAGCCTTTTTTTCTGGAAAGCATGAGATCAATGTTTTTTTTTTTTTTTTATCTAATGCTTTCAAGGGTAGAGGAGAGATCTGGGGTATTATAGACCCCAAATGTCTCCATAAAGAGGACCTGTCATGCTTTATTGATAACACAAGCATAGGTGTGCGCAGCCTAAAGCTCAAACAAACATGCGTTTGTATAAATACGCACACTCTTATTTTAAACTGTATTAAAACAGCCAGTAGGGCAGTGGACATGTCAGTAGGGAAGAGTTTGGTGTAAGTAGGGCAGTAGATGGTGTGAGTAGGGCAGAGGTCAGTGTCAGTAGAGCTGTGGACAGTGTCAGCAGTTTTTTTATTTTTATTATTTTATTATTTTTTAAATATTATTATTATTATTTTATTTTTTATTTATTTAGGAGCCCAGTTGGGGGTCTGGTAATATATCAGGGGTCTTAACCCCTGATGTCTCACTTTTGAGACAGAGAAAAGAACTGAAGACTCCAATCCCTTTCTCTGCAGCCTGAGCTGCATTGGAAAGTGAATGAATGGGAAGTGCTCTGTGTTGAACGGCTTCCTGTTCATTCAGAAACGGAAGCATAGTAGACACAAAGCTGCACTGTACTGCACAGGGTGATTAGGGTGTGCTCAGGCACATCCGGCACACCCTGTGCGTATGCCTATGATCACAAGGGAGGTTTACATTTCTGGTGATAGCAATAAACGTGATGAAAAAGGGATAGTGTAAAAAAACATTTTTAAACTTTAAAACGTGACATGTTAAGTTTCTATTTACTTGGCGTAAAATATCATCTTTTATATTTTACCAAAAAATTGGGGTATGTATTGTGTTTTTTTAAATTAACCACTTGCCTACTGGGCACTTTCACCCCCTTCCTGCCCAGGCTGGCGCACTTTGAATAATAGTGGCACGGTCATGCAACACTGTACCCATTTGAAATGTGTATCTTTTTTTCCCCACACAAATACCACCTTTTGCTGGTATGTATTCACCACTGCACATTTTATTTTTTGCTCAAAAAAATAATAATTTGGATTTTTTTTTTTCATAGTTTCTGTTATAACATTTTTTCTAAACAGGTTATTTTTCTCCTTCACTGATGTGCGCTGATTAGGCGGCACTGATAGGCAGAACTGATGAGGCGGCACTAATAGGCAGTACTGATGGGCAGCACTGATGAGGCAGCACTGATGAGGTGGCACTAATAGGCAGTACTAATAGGCACTGATAGGCTGCACTGATGAGCCTACACTAATGGGCACTGATAAGTGGCACTGATGAGGCTGCATTAATATGTGGCACTGATGGGCACTAATAGGCAGCACTGATGGGCACTGAGAGGCGACACTGATAGGCAGCACTGATGGTCACTGATAGGCTGCACTGATAGGCAGTACTGATGGTCACTGATAGGCTGCACTGATAGGCAGCACTGATGGTCACTGATAGGCTGCACTGATAGGCAGTACTGATGGGCACTAATAGACTGCACTGATGAGGCTGCACTAATATGCAGCACTAAAGGGCACTCATAGGCAGCACTAATGAGGCGACACTAACAGGCAGTACTGATGAGGCTGCACTAATATGTGGCACTTGTGGGCACTAGTAGGCAGCACTGAAGGGCACTGCTAGGCAACACTAATGAGGCACTGTTTGGCAGCACTGATGGGTACAGTTGGGTCTCCTTTCACACTTGCCAGTTACCAGCTCTCTCCTCTCCTCACGCTGTGACCGCGTGAAGAAAGGAATGCTGATAATCGGCAAGTGTGTTTACATGGTGATCAGCTGGGATTGGCCATAGCTGATCACCGTTGTGATTGGCTTTTTAGCCTGATCTGTGCTTAGCTGTATTTGAAGGACACCGCAATCACAGAGAGCATGAGTGCTTGCCGCTGAGGGTGCGCGGGGGGGGGGGGGGGGGTCGTCAATAGAGTCCCTCAAGGCTCTCCGTTGTCACCCGTTCTCTTCAACATTTACATTCGCCCACTCCTTCAAATCATCAGATGCTCAGATCTCAGCTTCCACTCTTACGCTGACGACACGCAACTTTATTTCCGGATCAATGGAAAAAAAGATCACCAACAACAACTTGAAAACTGCCTCAAATCAATAGAGGACTGGATGACCACCAACTCCCTCCAGCTGAACCAATCAAAGACAGAGCTTCTTATCTTACACCCAAATCATAAGCCCGCAACCAAAACCTCCTGGTCTCCACCAACCGTCTTTGGGCAGACTATCTCCCCAAAGACCAAAGCGAAGAGTCTCGGGGTTATTTTAGACGCACAAATGTCAATGGAGGCGCAAATAGGATCTGTAGTCAGTGGATCTCACCATCTGCTGCGCATGCTTCGCAGACTCATCCCTTTTATCCCAAAGAATGACAAAGCAGTGGTAGTTGGAACAATCATTAATTCACGACTGGACTACGCAAACTCGCTTTACATAGGATTACCACAATATCAACTTGCGCGATTACAACTGATCCAAAACACGGCGGCAAGGCTGATAACAGGAAAAAAAACCTGGGAATCCATCTCTCCTTCACTGAGGAGCTTACATTGGCTAACCGTAAAAAATCGGATCACGTTCAAGACCCTTTGCCTCACCCACAAATGCGTGCATAGAGAAGCTCCGCAATACCTAATGGAGAAAATAAATCATTACACACCAAACCGCAGTCTTCGATCAGCCAACAAAAACCTCCTCCTCGTGTCCAAAGCCCGGTATAAATCCAAGGGGGATCGGAGATTCGCTGTCCAAGGGCCTCGGCTATGGAATGGTCTTCCAATCAACATCCGCCTTGAAGAAAATCACCTGGCTTTTAGGAAAAAACTCAAGACCTTCCTCTTTTAGCAGATGATCAAAGCTCGCCACAGTGCCTAGAGGCGATTCAGTGCGCATTGTGCGCTATATAAGTATTTCATTCATTCATTCATGCAATAGATGCCCTCTCAGAAGTTTAATCCTCCCTCCCCTCTCATCAACACGCTAATAACATTTACAATAAAAATAACTTTCCATGTTCACACCTTATGTGATATCATCACTGGGTCTCTGTGCTTCTGTATGCAACGCGGGCAGATCATGGCTGGCGGGAGGAGTCAGCAGGGTGATGTACATAGCTTCTTGAGAAAAAAATCACAGCCCCCTGCCTTAGTACTCCTACCATGAGACTTCAGCCCTGATGCAAGCAGTGGGAGGAGTTATGCCACAGTTCCCAACTTTTTGAGATGGGAATGAGGGACACCTATCAGCAAAAGTATGCAGGCATAGGACACACCCCCTTGCCACGCCCCCTTAAAGGAGAATTGTATAAAAAAAACAAGATTGGTTAAACCCACAAGTGCTTTTTTTTTTACCACTACTATTCCTTTTATATTGGCTTTTGGAATTTACAAATGCAGCAATTTAGAAATCAGATGAAAGGTTTAGTGCTGGGAATCACTTTTTGATAGATAAAAAGTGCATTTTATATACAACTATATAGATCAGACCAAAATGAGGGGGAAATAGGGACAGAGGGACATTGCTCCAAATCAGGGACAGTCCTTCCAAATCAGGGACAGTTGGGATCTCTGGTTATGCAGATATAAAAATGCCGTGGTGGGCAGATGCCAGCCTGGAGGAGTGGGCGTTCCTAGGCAGGCCGCGTGTGATTCTGAGCCTCCATGATTGAAAGAACAGAAATCCAATGGATTAAAGGGGCGGGGTTTGTCAGGATGGGGAGAAAAGTCCTAAAATGATGCCGGACGTCCTCCAGCCAGGAAATAAGGCGGACTGTGTCTGCTGCAGCTTCTAATGCACATTGTGAGAAGCTCGCAGTGTGCTGTGAAATCAGAGTTAGTAACAGGAGAGGAGTCGGTATGACTGTGCAAGACTGAAAGGGAGGCTGGAGGTCAGCTGGAGCTCTCACTTCCTGTTGTGTCTAGAGGACAGGAAGTAAGGGTATTCTTTCCAATGGGACACAGGTGGGCAGAACAAAAAAAAAAGTTCTGCCTTTAGATATACATTAGAGGGGAAGGTGTGCGTCTGTCTTCCTTCCTGTCCTAAAATGTGAAATGTTCCAGAGCGGCCCCAGAGTCATTTATACGTCATTAAGGGAATTAGGATCCAATTATTATCTGCACATTAGGAAGCAGTAATTATCCTGAGCGGGGGGTAGGGAGGTGGGTATACATCCCATTAATTCTAACCACCTTGGTATCTGTGACAGCCGTAAATCTTGGAGTGTTTTAGTAGGCATTTTACAAGCAGCGGGGCCTCGTCCCAGTGATATGACCTCATATCTGTCATCAATCATCCACACTGTGTCTTCTCTGATCTGTAAGCTGAATGCTGGGCACAAAAACCATCATTTATGATCTATTCCTGGGCCACAAAGTATAGAAATCCGCTCTGGGCGCACCAAATTCCTTTACAAACCCAGTTATTCCCGCGTGAAAGCAGCGGTGACATCATTACTGCGCTGTATGTAGCCTGTGCAAAGAGGAGAGCTGTGGGAGGGACCTATCAGGCCACACCCACTACAGGCTGCCTGCAGAAAATGACAGGAGAGGGCGGAGACAAGACCAGTCCCCCTGCACAAGGAGAGAGGGCAGCAGTGAGAGGTCTTTATTACAGGAAGTCTCGCATTGGATTACTGCACAGACCTGGAAGAAATACACAAAGCACACCGAGACTTATCTTGGCGTTCAGTGATTTTGTTAGCGATTGGTCAATATACAAAAGGAAGAAATATCTCCCAACGGAGCGGCACACATAAAGGATGCAGGGGGGCAGGGGGGGCTTATTCACACACAATCACAGCAGTGTGCAATCTAGAGCTGGGCACACACGGGCGATTTTTGGCTTCGCCCATGATCGCCCAACGAGTAATCACTGACAACTGCTATATACAGTGGGGAAAATAATGATTTTATGATATAATATTTGAAGGCACAATATTTTCAAAAAAAAAAAAAGAAGAATTTATTTCATAAAAACAGTGTAACGGTCAGAGATAACAACAATGCACAAAGTAATACATACTATCCATATATAGTATATAAGAAAAGAGCACTTCTAGAGCACTTCTCCTATAGACTGACGCGTTTCGGGAGATTCAAGATAAATCCCTTCTTCAGGGACATGAAGGAGACAATGGTTGGAGATGCTCAATACTACATTCATGGAATAAAGTATTTATTAAAAAGGATTATAAGGATGGTGCAGAACAGAAGTGGAGACACATATCCAGATTGAAAAGGAGGTCACCCAATGAAGGACGCTGCTGTTCTGGGGTTCTGTATGAGACAAACGCCGTCATTCCTCCCTTTTTGTTGATCCGTGTGAGGGATCTCCCGAGCTTTGAGGATTTATACTTCTTTGGGGGACCTCCTTTTCAATCTGGATATGTGTCCCAACTTCTGTTCAGCACCATCCTTATAATCCTTTTTAATATTTTATTCCATGAATGTAGTATTGAGCCTCTCCAACTGTTGTCTCCTTCATGTCTGTCATGAAGATCCTGCCAGAAATCTGCGCTCCAGGCTCTCTGGCGTGCATTCGCGTGCGCCATCGTGCATGCGCGTGGGAGTGCGTACACGCATGCGCGGCAGCGCGCACGTGCACCTCTGTTGGCACCAGACGGGCTATTTAAGCCTGTCTGTCACAGACGGTCCCCGCTGTCTGCTTTACGGCGTTTTGTGTACCCAAACCTGAACTGACCTGTGATTACCAGTTTAAAGACCCGGCTATCTGTTGTGCCCCTTCCTGCCATCTGCCTGCACCTGACCATCGGCACGATTCTGCTCAAAATGAGAATCACGATTTTTTTGCTTAGAGTAAAAAGATCACGGTTCTCTCACAATTCTCGTGTTGTAAAATGTTTCACATTATACAAAAAAAATAATGGGCTAACTTTACTGGTTAGTTTTTTTTTTTTGTTCTGTTTTTTTTTTTTTTTTATTAATCATTAAAGTCATTTTTTCCCAAAAAAATTGCACTTGAAAGACCGTGCACAAATACAGCGTGACATAAAATATTGCAACAACCACCATTTTATTCTCTAAGGTGTCTACTAAAAAAATAAATATAAATATTTATGTATATATATATATATAAAATAATGTTTGTGGGTTCTAAGTAATTTTCTATAATAAAAAAAAATGGTTTTATCTTGAAACCAACAAATGTCAGAAAAAGGTTTAGTGTTTAAGTGGTTAAACTTTTTTCATTTACACATAACCTCTATTCCATTGACAAATCCTTACAATGTTTATACTTAAAGTGGTTCTGCACCTAAAAAAAAATATTAAAAGCCAGCAGCTACTAATATTGCAGCTGCTGACTTTTAATAAAATCACACTTACCTGTCCCGGGGTCCAGCGATGTCGGCGGCAGATGATGAGCGATCGCTCGTCTCGCTGCTGCCCCCGCCGCCATCCTCTGTCAGGGAATCGGTTAGTGAAGCGTTGCGGCTTCACTGCCCGGTTCCCTACTGCGCATGCGCGAGTCGCGCTGCACGTCTCTGCTGGTCCCTGCTGTGTCCTGGGAACTGTGTGTTTCCCAGAACACAACGGGGGGGAGGGGGGGGGGGCGTCTGCGGCGGTCTGCCCGGAAGTGGGTGCAGATACCTGGATTATCCAGGTAACTGCACCCCCTCCCCCCTGAAAGGTGCCGATTGTGGCACCGGAGGGGGGGGGGAGGGATCAGATTAGCGGAACTTCCCCTTTAGGGTGGAGAACCGCTTTAAGTTCAACTGATAAAGAATGTTTTGATTCTTGGCAGACTCTTCCTTTCTTTTTGAGGGCTGTGTCTTCAGAAGAGCAGAGAATTCTTTGCATAGAAAGAATTGTGAAACACTTTAGTCAAGATCGCGATAACGATTCTTGACGATTAATTGTGCGGCTCTAATATATATATATAAAAAATGTTGGGGGGGGGGGGGGTTATAAGTAATTTTCTAGCAAGAAAAAAGTCTATTTTTACATGTTGGAGCGAAGTGTCAGAATTGACCCAGAATTGATATAAATGTTATAAATTGAGTTGCAGTTCATTGAGTGAAATAAGTATTTGATCCCCAAGCAAAACATGACTTGGTGGAGAAACCCTTGTTGGCGAGCACAGAGGTCAGATGTTTCTTGTAGTTGGTTTCCAGGTTTGCACATCTCAGGAGGGATTTTGGTCCACTCTTCTTTACAGATCTTCTCTAAATCCTTAAGGTTTCTTTGCAACTGGAAGTCTCAGCTCCCTCCATACATTTTCTATAGGATTAAGGTCTGGAGACTGGCTAGGCCACTCCATGGGATCAGAAAAGATGTTAGCGTGAAACACCTCACCTCCATCCTTGTCTGTGTCCCTGTCCTGGTGGAAGTCCATCACATATTCAAAAAATGTGTTGGATCGGCGAAGGTGTGCAGCCAATTCCTTCTTTTATGATCCCATGCTCACAGACGCGGGTAGGGGCTAGCACTCAGTCCATCCAGACTTGTGGATTACAATACTTACTTGGAGCAGTGGCTTGTTTTTTGTTCCTATAGGCCACTCCATGACTTTAATGTGCTTCTTCTTGAGCCACTCCTTTGTTGCCTTGGCGGTATGTTTTGGGTCACTGTCATGCTGGAAGACCCATCCACGACCCATTTTCAGTGTTCTGGCTGATGGAAGAAGGTTCTCATCCAAGATTTTACAACTGGCCCCTCAATGCTGCAAAGTCGACCTGTACCTTTTAGCAGAGAAACGCTAAAAGCATAATGTTTCTACCTCCGTGCTGGACTGTAGGGATGGTGTTCTTGGGGGTCATAGTCAGAATTTTTCTTCCTCCAAACACGGCGAGTGGAGTTGATGCCAAAGACCTCAATTTTGGTCTCCTCTGACCTCAGCACTTTCTCCCAATCCTTCTCTGAATCATTTAGATGTTCAAAATCAAACTCAAAGAAACTTCATACGGGCCTGTACATGTGCCTTCTTGAGGAGGGGGACCTTGCGGGCGATGCAGGTTTTCAATCCACGGTGGTGTATTGTGTTACCAATGGCTTGTTTGGTGACTGTGGTCACAACTGCCTTGAGATCATTCACAAGCTCCTCCCGTGTAGTTCCGGGCTGATCCCTCACTTTTCTCACGATCGTCCTCACCCCATGAGGTGAAATCTTGCATGGAGCTCCAGGCTGAGCGATTGATGGTTATTTTGTATTTCTTCCATTTGCAAATAATCGTTCCAACAGTTGTCTCCTTCTCACCAAGCTTCTCTCTGATGGTCATGTAGCCCATTCCAGCCTTGTGCTGGTCTACAGCAGGTCAAGTGGGTAATCCAATAATAAATGTAAACAATTTGTGCGATTTAAAATTAAATAAAAAGACGTCAGGGAAATTCATATATGTAATTAAACAGCCCTAACATAATAAATCAAGGGGAAATTCTTTTTAATTCTTCTTTCTTCCACCACATGTACTAAACTCACCAGAGACTAATGCTGGTAATATTATAAACCGGCTAACAGCACATTCCCCTCCGGGAGTAATGATCTGCAGACTCCCATTTCCATGTGTCTCCACTCACACAAATATAACTGCCCTAAACTAGAACGGGGCTCTCTTTGACCACGATTCCTGGCCACGAGCGCAAACCCAGTGTGTGATGATGTCATGTCCATGCCCCGCCCTACGGGTTTCGTCCTCCAGGGGCTATCAGTTTGTATAATGTAGTGATTTCTACATTGTATTGGTTTGTAAAATGTAGCTTTTTTAAGATGTATCAATCATCATTTGACTGATGTATCTTTATTTTTTTTTTCAATGCATCAATCTTTACGAAATATCAGTTGGTGTGGTGTATCTTTTTTTTACTGACCAGAAACCAAACATGCAACCGTATCTATCAATTTGTCTGATTGATTGTTTTCTATGATGTATCGGTTTGTTCGATGTATTGATTTCTATGATGTATCGGTTTGTTCGATGTATTGATCTCTATGATGTATCGGTTTGTACGATTTATTGATTTCTATGATGTATCGGTTTGTACGATGTATTGATTTCTATTATGTATCGGTTTGTACAATGTATTGATTTCTATGATGTATCGGTTTGTACGATGTATTGATTTCTATGATGTATCGGGTTGTACGATGTATTGATTTCTATGATGTATCAGTTTGTACGATGTATTGATTTCTATGATGTATTAGTTTGTACGATGTATTGATTTCTATGATGTATTAGTTTGTACGATGTATTGATTTCTATGATGTATCGGGTTGTACGATGTATTGATTTCTATGATGTATCGGTTTGTACGATGTATTGATTTCTATTATGTATCGGTTTGTACAATGTATTGATTTCTATGATGTATCAGTTTGTACGATGTATTGATTTCTATGATGTATCGGGTTGTACGATGTATTGATTTCTATGATGTATCGGTTTGTACGATGTATTGATTTCTATGATGTATCGGTTTGTACGATTTATTGATTTCTATGATGTATCGGTTTGTACGATGTATTGATTTCTATGATGTATCGGGTTGTACGATGTATTGATTTCTATGATGTATCAGTTTGTACGATGTATTGATTTCAATGATGTATCAGTTTGTATGATGTATTGGTTTGTATGATGTATTGACTTTTATTATATATTGATTTGTACGATGTATCAGATTGGGCAATGTATACATTTTGTATGATGTATCGATTTTATGATGTATTCATTTTTATTATGTAGTAGTTTGTGCGATGTCTCTTTTTTTTTTCTTTTTCACTGTCCAAAAAGCAAATATGCAACCAAATTTAACAATTTGTCCGATGTATTTTTGTATATCTTTTTCACCCACTAGTTGCAAAGATTCTCCGCCACCATGCAAAATTTCCACATCTGAACGCGAACGCTCATTCTCGCTCGCCCTGACACACAATGCCAGCGCCGTTTTCCATCGTTTGCAAATATTGGGCTCCACACAGAAGCTGCCCATGTATCCATTTGTACGATGTATTGATTTTTCTGATGTATCCGTTTGTGTGATGTATTGATTTCTATGATATATCGATTTGTACAACGTTTTTATTTCTATACATGTATCGGTTTCTATGATGTACCAGTTTGTATGATGTATTGATTTCTATGATTTATCAGTACGATGTATTGATGTATTGATTTCTATGATGTATCAGTTTGTACGATGTATTGATTTCTATGATGTATCAGTTTGTACGATGTATTGATTTCTATGATGTATCAAACTGATACATCATAGAAATCAATACATCGCACAAACCATTACATCATAGAAATCAATACATTGTACAAACCGATACATCATAGAAATCAATACACCGTACAAACTGATACATCATAGAAACCGATACATGTATTAATTTCTATGATGTATCAGTTTGTACGATGTATTGATTTCTATAATGTATCGGTTTGTACGATGTATTGATTTCTATGATGTATCGGTTTGTGCAATGTATTGATTTCTATGATGTATCAGTTTGTGCAATGTATTGATTTCTATGATGTATCGGTTTGTATCATATATTGATTTCTATGATGTATCGGTTTGTGCAATGTATTGATTTCTATGATGTATCTGTTTGCACAAACTGATACATCATAAAAATCAATACATCGTACAAACTGATACATCATAGAAATCAATACATTGCACAAACTGATACATCATAAAAATCAATACATCGTACAATGTATTGATTTCTATGATGTATCGGTTTGTATCATATATTGATTTCTATGATGTATCGGTTTGTGCAATGTATTTATTTCTATGATGTATTGGTTTGTACAATGTATTGATTTCTATGATGTATTGGTTTGTACAATGTATTTATTTCTATGATGTATTGGTTTGTACAATGTATTGATTTCTATGATGTATTGGCTTTGTGGTGTATTGATTTCTATGATGTATCGGTTTGTGCGATGTATTGATTTCTATGATGTATCGGTTTGTACGATGTATTGATTTCTATGATGTATTGGTTTGTACAATGTATTGATTTCTATGATGTATTGGCTTTGTGGTGTATTGATTTCTATGATGTATCGGTTTGTGCGATGTATTGATTTCTATGATGTATCGGTTTGTACGATGTATTGATTTCCATGATGTATCAGTTTGTATGGTGTATTTATTTCTATGATGTATCGGTTTGTGCGATGTATTGATTTCGATGATGTATCGGTTTGTACGATGTATTGAATTCTATACATGTATCAGTTTGTATGATGTATCAGTTTGTATGATGTATCAGTTTGTATGATGTATTGGTTTGTACAATGTATTGATTTCTATGATGTATCGGCTTTGTGGTGTATTGATTTCTATGCTGTATCGGTTTGTGCGATGTATTGATTTTGTATGATGTATCGATATTATGATGTATTCATTTTTATTATATAGCAGTTTGTGCGATGTCTCTTTTTTTTTTTTTTTCACTGTCCAAAAACCAAATATGCAACCAAATTTAACAATTTGTCCGATGTATTTTTGTTTATCTTTTTCATCCACCAGTTGCAGAAATTCTCCGCCACCATGCAAAATTTCCGCATCTGAATGCAAGCGCTCATTCTCGCTCGCCCCGACATGCAATACTAGCGCCGTTTCCCATCGCTTGCAAATATTGGGCTCCACACAGGCGCTGCCCATGGTTGCTCTATGTGCTGCCTTATTAAATAAACCTCTGATTTGTTTTATTTCTAAGGAGCAATCCTCTTTCCGTCTGCCTCTCTGGAGGAGAAGGGGGGGGGGGGGGGCGCAGATCGGCATGTAATAGGCACCTTACTTTCCGATTTCTGTATTGCTAAGGAGGAGGAGGAGGGACAGTGACAGAGGAGAGGAGGGGGTGGAGGGGAATGACAGAAAGGGAGGAGGCCAGCCTGGAGTCATGTATTATTGATAATGATGGTGATGTCTCTTTAACCAGAGCGCTGTTTGACACCCTGTGTGTGTATGTGTGTGCGTGTGTGACAGAGGGTGGGGAGTCCTCGGCTTTTCATGTCGGCTTTTTACCCATCGCTGTCCGTGACGCCACCGCTGCCTGCTGGGTGAGGAGATCTGGTTCCCCTCCAAGCCATTATTTAAAGGATTCTGTTTTTTTTATCCTCCTCTTCCTTGGATTGGCTCCATCTTGTGTCTTTGCACCTGCAAGTATCTCCAGCTGTCGCCCCCCTCCCCCCCCCCTCCTCCTCCTACGTTTGGGTGAATGGGACCCCCGGGCTGAGCCGGGATCCCTGTGGATTTCCAGCGTCTCGGGCTGTCATCTCTGCCGGCTGCAAGGCGTTCTGGGATTCGGGATGTTGGCGTGACCTATTTCGGAGGCTGATGGTCTAGTGTGGAGATCGGGGGAATTGTCGTCTTCGGACCCCCCTCCTTCTTCTTCTTACAAGGCCGGGACCCCCCTCTTTATACAAGGCTGGGGGGGGGGCTTCCAGGAAGGAAGGTGTGTGCGGCCCCCATCGGTACCTGGTGACCCCCCCTAGGAGTCCGCAGAGGAATGATGCCGTGAGCTGAGCCGGCGCTGTTGACGGTAAGATTTGGTGATTGTACGTGCCATCCATATTGTCTGATGTCTTCACTCCTCTGCCTTATATACAGGCCATACACCTCCCTACTTACAGCTAGACCTATCCCTAATCTACAGAGTCACCTACCACTAGACCTATCCCTAATCTACAGAGTCACCTACCACTAGACCTATCCCTGATATACAGAGTCGCCTACCACTAGACCTATCCCTGATATACAGAGTCGCCTACCACTAGACCTATCCATAATTTACAGAGTCACCTACCACTAGACCTATCCCTGATATACAGAGTCGCCTACCACTACACCTATCCCTGATATACAGCGTCACCTACCACTAGACCTATCCCTGATATACAGAGTCGCCTACCACTAGACCTATCCCTGATATACAGAGTCGCCTACCACTAGACCTATCCATAATTTACAGAGTCACCTACCACTAGACCTATCCCTGATATACAGAGTCGCCTACCACTACACCTATCCCTGATATACAGAGTCACCTACCACTAGACCTATCCCTGATATACAGAGTCACCTACCACTAGACCTATCCCTGATATAGAGTCACCTACCACTAGACCTATCCCTAATCTACAGAGTCACCTACCACTAGACCTATCCCTGATATACAGCGTCATCTACCACTAGACCTATCCCTGATATACAGAGTCACCTACCACTAGACCTATCCCTGATATACAGCGTCACCTACCACTAGACCTATCCCTGATATACAGCGTCACCTACCACTAGACCTATCCCTGATATACAGCGTCACCTACCACTAGACCTATCCCTGATATACAGAGTCACCTACCACTAGACCTATCCCTGATATACAGAGTCACCTACCACTAGACCTATCCCTGATATACAGAGTCACCTACCACTAGACCTATCCCTAATCTACAGAGTCACCTACCCCTACACCTATCCCTGATATACAGTCACCTACCACTAGACCTATCCCTAATATACAGAGTCACCTACCACTAGACCTATCCCTGATATACGGAGTCACCTACCACTAGACTTATCCCTGATATACGGAGTCACCTACCACTAGACCTATCCCTGATATACAGAGTCACCTACCACTAGACCTATCCCTGATATACAGAGTCACCTACCACTAGACCTATCCCTAATCTACAGAGTCACCTACCACTACACCTATCCCTGATATACAGAGTCACCTACCACTGGACCTATCCCTGATATACAGAGTCACCTACCACTAGACCTATCCATAATTTAAAGAGTCGCCTACCACTAGCCCTATCCCTAATCTACAGAGTCACCTACCACTAGACCTATCCCTGATATACAGAGTCGCCTACCACTAGACCTATCCATAATTTACAGAGTCGCCTACCACTAGCCCTATCCCTAATCTACAGAGTCACCTACCACTAGACCTATCCCTGATATACAGCGTCATCTACCACTAGACCTATCCCTGATATACAGCGTCACCTACCACTAGACCTATCCCTGATATACAGAGTCACCTACCACTAGACATATCCCTAATCTACAGAGTCACCTACCACTAGACCTATTCCTGATATACAGAGTCACCTACCACTAGACCTATCCCTAATCTACAGAGTCACCTACCACTAGACCTATCCCTGATATACAGAGTCACCTACCACTAGACCTATCCCTAATCTACAGAGTCACCTACCACTAGACCTCTCCCTGATATACAGAGTCACCTACCATTAGACCTCTCCCTGATATACAGAGTCACCTACCACTAGACCTATCCCTGATATACAGAGTCACCTACCACTAGACCTATCCCTGATATACAGAGTCACCTACCACTAGACCTATCCCTGATATACAGCGTCACCTACCACTAGACCTATCCCTGATATACAGAGCCACCTACCACTAGACCTATCCCTGATATATAGAGTCACCTACCATTAGACCTATTCCTGATATACAGAGTCACCTACCACTAGACATATCCCTAATCTACAGAGTCACCTACCACTAGACCTATTCCTGATATACAGAGTCACCTACCACTAGACATATCCCTAATCTACAGAGTCACCTACCACTAGACCTATCCCTGAGATACAGAGTCACCTACCATTAGACCTCTCCCTGATATACAGAGTCACCTACCACTAGACCTATCCCTGATATACAGAGTCACTTACCACTAGACCTATCCCTGATATACAGAGTCACCTACCACTAGACCTATCCCTGATATACAGAGTCACCTACCACTAGACCTATCCCTAATCTACAGAGTCACCTACCACTAGACCTATCCCTGATATACAGAGTCACCTACCACTAGACCTATCTCTGATGTACAGAGTCACCTACCACTAGACCTATCCCTAATCTACAGAGTCACCACCTACACACCTATCCTATTATGCACAGTCACCTACCTACACACCAATATCCATTATACAGAGTCGCCTACCATCACACCTATTCCTGATATACAGAGTCACCTATCTACACACTGATATCCATTATACAAAATCACCTACCTCTAGACCTGTCCCTAATATACAACTACCACTAGACCTATACCTAATATCCAGTCACCTACCTAGAGAGCTATCCCCATTATACAGAATCACCTAGCTCTAGACCTATCCCTGATATACAGAGTCGCCTACCACTAGCCCTATCCCTAATCTACAGAGTCACCTACCACTAGACCTATCCCTGATATACAGCGTCATCTACCACTAGACCTATCCCTGATATACAGCGTCACCTACCACTAGACCTATCCCTGATATACAGAGTCACCTACCACTAGACATATCCCTAATCTACAGAGTCACCTACCACTAGACCTATTCCTGATATACAGAGTCACCTACCACTAGACATATCCCTAATCTACAGAGTCACCTACCACTAGACCTATCCCTAATCTACAGAGTCACCTACCACTAGACCTCTCCCTGATATACAGAGTCACCTACCATTAGACCTCTCCCTGATATACAGAGTCACCTACCACTAGACCTATCCCTGATATACAGAGTCACCTACCACTAGACCTATCCCTGATATACAGAGTCACCTACCACTAGACCTATCCCTGATATACAGCGTCACCTACCACTAGACCTATCCCTGATATACAGAGCCACCTACCACTAGACCTATCCCTGATATATAGAGTCACCTACCATTAGACCTATTCCTGATATACAGAGTCACCTACCACTAGACATATCCCTAATCTACAGAGTCACCTACCACTAGACCTATTCCTGATATACAGAGTCACCTACCACTAGACATATCCCTAATCTACAGAGTCACCTACCACTAGACCTATCCCTGAGATACAGAGTCACCTACCATTAGACCTCTCCCTGATATACAGAGTCACCTACCACTAGACCTATCCCTGATATACAGAGTCACTTACCACTAGACCTATCCCTGATATACAGAGTCACCTACCACTAGACCTATCCCTGATATACAGAGTCACCTACCACTAGACCTATCCCTAATCTACAGAGTCACCTACCACTAGACCTATCCCTGATATACAGAGTCACCTACCACTAGACCTATCTCTGATGTACAGAGTCACCTACCACTAGACCTATCCCTAATCTACAGAGTCACCACCTACACACCTATCCTATTATGCACAGTCACCTACCTACACACCAATATCCATTATACAGAGTCGCCTACCATCACACCTATTCCTGATATACAGAGTCACCTATCTACACACTGATATCCATTATACAAAATCACCTACCTCTAGACCTGTCCCTAATATACAACTACCACTAGACCTATACCTAATATACAGTCACCTACCTAGAGAGCTATCCCCATTATACAGAATCACCTAGCTCTAGACCTATCCCTGATATACAGAGTCGCCTACCACTAGACCTATCCCTAATCTACAGAGCCACCACCTACACACCTATCCTATTATACAGAGTCAACTACTTGTATGACTTATAGACTTATATGAGATCTTTTCCAGCCTTGAGACACAGTACTATAGACTTTTTTGGGATTGTCTTTATTCTTCTCTAGCCTTGTAACACAGTATTACAGACTTCTATGGAATCTTGTTTGATCATCTACATCTTTAGAACACATTCCTATAGAGTTCTATGCGATCATATCTGACTTTAGGACACAGACCTATAAACTTCTATGGGATTGTTTCCGATCACCTCTGGCCTTTGGACTCAGTACTGTAGAGGCTTGTTTCTTGCCTTCAGACACAGTCCGTTAGACTTCTATTGACCGTCTATGATCATCTCTGGCCTTTGGACACAGTCCTGTAGACTTCTATGGATTGTTTCTGATCATCTCTGGCCTTGGGACATAGAACTGAAGACTTGTATGGGATCCTCTTTAATCATATTCAGCCTTTGGACACAGTCTTATAAACTTCTATTGACTGTCTCTGATCATCTCTATCTTTGGGACACAGTAATATAATCTTTGGGGTCCTCTTTGAACTTCTTCGGTCTTGGGGACAAAGCAATTTTAGACTTCTATGGGTTCACCTCAGGCCTTGGGTCACAGTCCTATAGGCTTCTGTGGGATCATCTTTGATCATCTCCTACCTTCACAATACTATAGACTATTATAGGATTGTCTCCAGCCTTTGAACACAATCCTATAGACTTCTATGGGATTGTTTCTGGCCTTGGGGCGCAGTCCTATAAACTTCTGTGGGGTTGTCTCTGATCATCTTGGGCCTTGGGACACAGTACTTTAGACTTCTAGAGGGTTGTTTCCTACCTTCGGACACAGTCCTGTAGACTTCTATGAGATATTTCTCAGCCTTGGGACACAATCTTATAGAGTTCTATGGGATCGACTTTGGCCTTGGGACATAGACCTATAAACTTCTATGGGATTGTTTCCAATCATCTCTAGCCTTGGGGCACATTACTATAGACTTCTAGAGGATTGTCTCCTGCCTTCAGACACAGTCCTGTAGACTTCTATGGATGGTTTCTGATCATCTCTGGCCTTGGGACATAGTATTGAAGACTTGTATGGGATCGTCTTTGACCGTCTCCAGCCTTGGGACAGTCATATACTTCCATGGGATTGTTTCCTGCCTTGGGACATAGTCCGGTAGACTTCAAGGGGATAGTCTTTGATTGTCTCCGGCTTCGGAACACAATCCTATAGATTTCTATGGGACTGTCTTTGCCTTGGTACACAGGTGTGGCCAGGACAGTGAAGACTTGCGACGATGGATGTAAACAAACAGTGGAGTTGCAGCTGTCGGAAGGAGGTAAGTGTGCATCTATGGTGGGGGAGGGGGGGGATACGTTAGGTCAGGGGAAGGGGGCAAAACAGATCAATGCACCTTGTTTTAAAGCTCACTTGTCCTTGAAGGTGATCATTTTAATTGAAAAATACAGTCAATACAATTGATTCACTTACAGGAGACCTGTACTATATCATCCCCACCATCTGCTGGTTTTGAATAGAGTGGGGAAGACTTAATTTTTTTTTTTTTTTAACTGCCTGTGGCCACTTTTGGCATTTCATCCCTCATTTCCTGTCTCTGTGACACCGATACAAGAACTAAGGAAAGCAAAAAGTCCCAGACACGGCCTACAGTAAACACAAAGTTCTAACTCCTTCCCGCTGTAGCTAACTTTCTTCTGATTGTATCTCTGTTAAGGAGATTTTAAATAACTTCCTGTCTAGATGGGAAACAAGGTGAAATCTCCCAACTGGTAAATGTAGAGGTAGAGGTATTCGGAACACTACATACAAAGTAAAGACACACATTGATGTGAGTGCTAAAGCATGTAGATAGACAGCTCCATCCTATACCATGCCTCCCAACTTTCTGAGATGAGAAAAAGCGACACCTTTTAGACAAAGTATGTAGGTAAAGGAAACACCCGGCTGTTCCTCCAGTTACATTTCCATGGACCATTGTCATGTACCTGGTAGAAGAGCCTGACACGATGAGGAAGGCCTCTCTTACACTCTAACTCGTGAGGTGAGTGGACAGTTGGCGCAGGAGTACAGAGTGGCACGAGTGCCTGTGGGTCTTGTTAGCAGCAGGGTTGGGCGGAATATCCAGATCGAGCAGAGACAGACCATCGGTGGACCACAGTAGGAATGCCGGATGGACACCAGAGAGCAGGAGGAAGGTGCAAGCTTGCACTGGTAACAGCAGACAGGCACAGGCAGGTAGAAGACAGACGATGAGTAGGCACCAGTGGACTGTAGGCAAGGGCTTGCAGCTGGCAGTCTAGCAACATTTGGAACAGAGTCAGACAAGCTGGGTCATACACCGGCAGAAGGATCAGGTGCAGAAATGAAGGCAGGAGTGAAGTCAGGATACAGACCGAGTCCGTAAGGCCCTATTCACACTTGTGCAACCTAAAAATTGTGCAATTTCCATTGCAACGTTACCATGATAGGACTTTAATGCAACGTTGGTGCGTTTTTGATGCGACTTGTGTAGATTGGAAAATTGATTTGAATTCTGTGTGAAGAATAGCTGGTTGTTAAAGCGGAGGTCCACCCTAAAGTGGACCTTCCGCTCATTGGAACCCTCCCCCCCCCCTCCGGCGCCACAATTGGCACCTTTCAGGGGGGAGGGGGGTGCAGGTACCTGTACAGTACAGGTATCTGCACCCACTTCCGGCGTAGATTCTGCAGAAGGTACGCCCCTTTCCGCAGAATCTACGCCCCTTTCCGAAGGTCCCCCCGCTGCATGCTGGAAAACACACGGATCCCAGAGACAGCGGGGACCATCCTTATTGCGCAGCGTGACTCGCGCATGCGCAGTAGGGAACCAGGAAATGAAGCCGAAAGGCTCCACTTCCTGATTCCCATACCCAAGATGGCGGCGGCAGCACCCGAGAGACGATCGAAAAATCGGCTTCGGGTGCCGAAATCGCGGGCGCGCTGGGCGGGTAAGTGTCATTATTTTAAAAATCAGCAGCTGCAGTATTTGTAGCTGCTGGCTTTTAAAAAAAAAAAAAACGGCGGACTCCCGCTTTAAGGAGCGGGGCCGGGAAGCCAGAAGATGTGTCCTTAGCAACTGATGACTCGTCAGCTGTCAGCGGGTTTCCACACTGACAGCTGAATGTAAAAAAAGAATGCCCTCAACATGGGGGGGGGGGTGTTTAGGACAGGGGGTGCCTCTTCCCCACAACCCTAGGCAAAAAACACAAATCGCTATAAAATTAAGGCTAAAAACACGACATACTTTTCTACAGCTTCTCCATTGAAGTCTATTGAACCAAAAATGCACAGTTTTGTTTTCAAAAAAGTCTTTGACCCTTTCCAAAAATGCAGCGGCTGAAATAAGCATAGATATGAATGTGTCCCATAGGAAACCATGTTAAATTAATTGTAGTGCGTTTCTGCAAAAAGCAATAAAAAATGCATAGGTGTGAGTCAAATAGAGAGGGTGAATCTCCAGGAAGTGAAGGCAAATTCCTGTAATAGAACTATGGGCTACAGATAGCAGTAAACCCGGACAGGGGTCCTAATCCTTTCGGACTTCATTTAACACAAAAAAAAAAGGTTTTGGCTGTAGAAAAATGTAAGGAAACCTTTGAAGTTTTGAACTGCCTCTCTACAGCTCCATACTTACATAGTTCTTGCACTGAATCCATCCAAGTCCTGCCTCAAAGTCCCTACACTTGTAGTAGAACCCCATATAGCCAAAGTAGCCAGTGGCGGCTGGTGCTCAATATTTTTTTGGAGGGCGGCAAACAACCCCCCCCCCCCACTCCTCGCTCGCACCTTCATCAAACCCCCCCCCCCCCAGCCCGACGGCAGTGATCAGAGGCCTTACTGTTAGGAGGCTGCAACTGTAGGTGCTCCAGAAGAAGAGCCAGGGCTTCTCCTACCGGCCGAACCTACCGGAGTGTTTCCTGACGGATGGGCTATGGGCATAGGGGATGTCCAATGCATCATTCGTTGTTGATGCTCAGCCTCAGTGACCTCTGCTCCTTGGGCTTCTTGCTGCCGAGATTGCCCTCGTCATTCTTACTCTCTTCATAGCCTTCCTCTTCAACCTGGTCTGCTCTAAGATTCCCGGCCAAACGGGTCGCAGGACCCACATCCTGATTGGCTGGGAGAAAAAACAGGAAGACAATATTGTCACACAACTGAATGGGCTCTCTGCACCCTGAGCCCACCCTTTTTTGAAGCCAATTAGAGCTTCATGTGCTTAAAAAAAAAAAAAAAACTCCATTGAAATCCATGCGTCCAGCACCCTGCATGTAGATTAGAGGCTGGGCGCTTGGATTGGGCTGGGTACGGTGCCCCTGCACCTGATATGGATTGGCCGCCACTGTGCATAGCAGAACTCCATAGACTCAAAGTCCCTACATATGTAGTAGAACCCCATAGACTCAAAGTCCCTACATGCATAGAAGACTACTATGTGTCTAATGGTACCCCGTAGACTCAAAGTGCCAACATGTGTAGTACTAGTAGAACCCTATAGACCCAAAGGCCTTACATGCATAGCAAAATCCCATAGACTCAAAGTCTCTATGTGCATAGTAGAACCCCATAGACTCAAAGTCCTGACATGTGTAGTAGACTCCCATAGACCCAATGTCCCTACATGTACAGTATAATCCCATAGGCTGAAAGTCCATACGTGCATAGTAAACTACTACTGTATGTGCGTAATGACACCTCATAGACTCAAAGACCCTACATGCATAGTAGAACCCCAGAGTCTCAAAGTGACATGTGCAGCAGAACCCCACAGGCTGAAAGTCCATACATGCACAGTAGAAGCTTGTAGACTGCAAGAGGGCTGAGAGATGGCTTGAAAGACAGCCCCCGTTGAAATCTGTGGGATTCTACAGCACCTACTTTGGCTTTAGGGAAAAAGAGGCTGGTAGCAGAGTGTGAACGATGCGGTGGGCTCTTATGGCAAGAAAGTGGTAAATATGGATTAGTAGAAGGGGGCGGTGGGTTAGAGCAGTGATGGCGCACCTTGTCACCCCAGATGTTTTGGAACTACATTTCCCATGGTGCTCACCTACACTGCAGAGTGCATGAGCATCATGGGTAATGTAGTTCCAAAACATCTGGGGTGCCAAGGTTCACCATCACTGGGTTAGAGAATCTCAGTTGGGAAGGAGGGGAAGCAAAAGGGGTAGGGCTAAAGATAATGCCATGTCAACAAAAATTAATTCAGTCAGGGAGCTTTAGATATACAAGCATTAAATCAGGGGTGCCCAACCTTTTGAAGAGCAAGGGCCACTTAAGCTGCTTGGCAACCTGGTCGCGGGCCACAATGAGCGGAGTGGGTGGATGGCGGATTGGATTGGATATAGGCGTTTGTAAACGGACACATCTTCCACTCCTTAGAGGTGAATGGAGGGTCCGATTGGGTTGGACTGATCATGTGAAAGGGGCCTAAGGTTGCATTCACACTGCTGCACTGTTGTTTACCCATATCACGGGTGCAGCACAGTTCACCTATGGCTTTCCTGCAGGTTATCTGCACTTTGCCATAAACTTCTATTATAGCCTGTAGGTGTGGTGCACTTTCAGAAAGCTCACCAAACTTGCAGGTAATAGAAGTCTATGGCTCAGTGCAGGTAACCTACAGGTGCACTTCTCTGCACCTGTGGATCAGTTTGAAAGCCGCCCAGTAGCTACTGCAGAACAGAAATGCCCAAATATACACTGTGATTTTAGTAATAAACCTTCTTCTAATAACAGTATTCTATTTTATTCCATCCCAGAGCAGGGGGTCGCGGGCCACATGTGGCCCCCGGGCCACTGGTCGGGCACCCCTGCATTAAATGAAGAGCTTCTTGTTACAATGTGGCAGAATCATGTTCTGCTGCACTGTTTACGTTCACATCTTCTCCCCACAGAAGGCGCTCAATGCCAGGCGGGTGTCAAGCCGGAAGCAATTGAGGCAATGCCCATACTGCAGTCATGACAGGTTCTCTTTACATCGCCCCTAATGGCAGTTTTGGACGGGAGCAGAACCTGCTCCCTCCGACCTTTCCACCGCAGACTATTTACCTTACACCATACATATTGTATAAGAGGTTATGTACTTCAGGCATTCTTTGAATAATTTAAAGCACAAAAATCCCCTGAAGAATATCAGAATGTGGTTTTCCCACCTACCAGATGTGTTCCACAAGTGTCGTATTTACTAGAATCACCCCATAGGTGTCTGGAGGAGGATATATAAATCCTTAGGCCCCTTTCACAAGGACGGATAGAATGGTGCTTTTAGCTGTGGTTTTTCTAGTTTTCTACCGCAGCTAAAAGCACACAATGCTTTTCTATGGTCCCATTCACACACAGCGTTTTCATTACATGCGGTTCGGTGCGAATAGAAAAAATAGAATTGAATGCGTCCAGGTGCGATGTAGCGCAGCTATATGCATATAACCGCAGGTAATCGCAGTCTTTTGTGTCAACTGCGGATAGCAGCGTGAGAAGGGATTCAAGGGACCAAAAAAATAAATTTAAAAAAAGGGTTGCTATGGGAATGACTATATTAGATAACTGCAGCTGAACGCAACTGCACAGAAACGCACATAAACGCAGGTAATTGCACTGTGCAAATGCAGCTGATCGCTGTGCATGGAGTCTTGAATTTCACTGAAAAAAATAAACATGCTACACTGCGGCAGAACAGCCGTCCATGTGAAAGGGGCCTAACAATGATCTTCTATTATTTGCGCCTTTATGGTCACACCATGGAAGCATTTTTTTTCTTTTGCACTTTTGGAGCAGATAAAACAAAAACATGTTGATTACTTTCTGTGCTTTCTGCCTGTCCTGACTTTTTATCAGTTGCATTGTTCCCAGTTCTCTCCTGAGATTATAAACCCCTACCCCATGTTATGGAGCAGAGGATTGGGGGAGGTGTTCTGTAGTCCTGTCCTAAGGTAGAAACACCGCTTCTTGTTTAGCCAAGTGGGTTGAACAATGTCCCGGAGGAGGAACCCCCCTCACCTGGAAATTATATTCTGACATCAGCCCCCGGGTGCTGCCGGAATACACAGATCAGCGGCTGTAGCTGCTTGCTGGCAGCACAGGGAAACGGCATGCTGTCAGTTAATTTAATTATCTTTTTATAGGTGGCATGGTTAACAAGGTGGTATTACCTGAATGTGCGAGTTAGTGCCCTTCATAGCTGGAGCCCAAATGACTGCACCGGGCCGCACAGTGCTAGGATAACATCTTTTTACTTGCCAGTGACCAAACACTCAGTCATTTTGAGGGGAATAGCGTTGAACATTGATCTCCCTTCACCAGTTCTTTAAACATGTTACACTTTACTTGCTTCAGTTGGAAGACATAAAGGGAAGCTGCTGCATACTTTGTGAGTCTTCGCACACCTGTGGTCCAGGCTCAGTCCATAGGAAGGTTCTGTTAGACAGCAGACCCTAACATAGGGTCCCTGACACTTAGAAGGTTAGACCATACAGCCCCCATTTCACCCTCATGAGAGAGCCTCCATCACCAGCTCCTCTCCCAAACTGGCTGCTCCTCCCTCCTTTTACTATTCATCAGACATGATCCAGTCCATAGTTTTCCTGCCACATTGACAGGTAGACCTTACATCCTCCCAAGAGTCCCAACAGAATCTCCTCCTCAACGTAAAAATATAAACTTAGCTTACCTTAGTGGACAGAGTCAGTCAGTAGAGCTGTGGGCAGTATCAGTAGGGCAATGGAAGGTGTGTGGATGGTGTCAGAAGAGCCAAGAACGGTGTCAGTAGGGCAGTAGATGTGTCAGTAGAGAAGAGAATGGAATCAGTAGGGAAGGGGTTGTTGTCAGTAGAGCAGAGTTGGTGTCAGTAGAGCAGTGGATGAGCCAGTAGGGCAAGAGGTTGGTGTCATTAGGGCAGTGGATGTGTCAGTAGAGCAGTGGATGTGTCAGTAGGGCGGTGGATGGTGTCAGAAGGGCAGAGGATGGTGTCAGTAGAGCAGTGGACAATTATCAATAGAGAAGTGGATGGTGTCAGTAGAGCAGTGGACAATTATCAATAGAGAAGTGGATGGTGTCAGTAGAGCAGTGGATGGTATCAGTAGGGCAGTGGAGGTGTCAGTAGAGCAGTGGAGGTGTCAATAGGGCAGTGGAGGTGTCAGTAGAGCAGTGGACAGTGTCAGTAGGGCAGTGGAGGTGTCAGTAGAGCAGTGGACAGTGTCAGTGGGGCAGTGGAGGTGTCAGTAGAGCAGTGGACAGTGTCAGTAGGGCAGTGGAGGTGTCAGTAGAGCAGTGGACAGTGTAGGTAGGGCAGTGGAGGTGTCAGTAGAGCAGTGGACAGTGTCAGTGGGGCAGTGGAGGTGTCAGTAGAGCAGTGGACAGTGTCAGTGGGGCAGTGGAGGTGTCAGTAGAGCAGTGGAGGGGTCAGTAGAGCAGTGGAGGTGTCAATAGGGCAGTGGAGGTGTCAGTAGAGCAGTGGACAGT
This sequence comes from Lithobates pipiens, assembly GCF_037356315.1. NCBI lineage: Eukaryota > Metazoa > Chordata > Amphibia > Anura > Ranidae > Lithobates > Lithobates pipiens. The sequence goes on from NW_027507784.1 coordinate 325,824,259, forward strand.
GTCAGTAGGGCAGTGGAGGTGTCAGTAGAGCAGTGGACAGTGTCAGTGGGGCAGTGGACAGTGTCAGTAGGGCAGTGGAGGTGTCAGTAGAGCAGTGGACAGTGTCAGTAGGGCAGTGGAGGTGTCAGTAGAGCAGTGGATGGTATCAGTAGAGAAGTGGACAGTGTCAGTAGGGCAGTGGAGATGTCAGTAGGACAGTGGATGTGTCAGTAGAGAAGTGGAAGGTGTCAGTAGAGCAGTGGATGTCTCAATAGAGCAGTGGATGTGGACATGTCAGTAGGGCAGAGGTTGGTGTCAGTAGGGCAGTGGACAATGTAAGTCAGTAGGGCAGTAAACGTTGTCAGCAGTTTTTATTTTTATTATTTTTAACAGCCTTGTTGGGGGGCTTTGGTGAAATATCAGGGACCTCTGATGTCTTACTTTTGAGACAAAGAACGTGATTGAGGACACAGTCCCAGTCCCAGTGGCGGCTGGTGCTCCATTTGTTGGGGGGGGGCCGTCAAACAAACCACCGGTTATCAGATCTCTATGTCCCTATCCCTATTATAGTGTTCATGTGGGTCAGTGGGTGGTACTCACGCAGTTGGGCTCTGGCTTGTTGTGGCTGGCTAGGTTGCCGGTGATGCAGAGCAGAGAGATTGCTCCGTTGAGGACGGACATCTCCCGGATCTCCCCATACATCCTCCCCGGTGCCAGCCAATACGGTCGCTTCTCCTCTCGGCCAATCGGGTCTCAGGATCCGCTTCCTGATTGACCGAAGGAGAAGCAGGAAGACAATATTAATATTAAATATTAATTTGCTATCATCACACAACTGGGTGGGCTCAGGGTGCAGTGCTCTGCTCCCGCAGCCCACCCTTTTTTGAAGCCAATTATCAAGTTCTAATCATGTGCTTAAAAAAAAAACAAAAAAAAAAAAACACCCATTGAAGTCCATGCGTTCGGTGCCCTGCATGGGGATTAGGGGCCAGGCGCATGGATTAGGGGCCAGGCGCTACCACTTCGCTCCTAATGGAGCCGCCGCCACTGCACAGTCCTCACTCTCCATCTCTGGATCCTCAACTGCACAGAATGAACGAGTGGAAAGAGCTCTGCAAAGTCTCTCTGTTCATTCAAAAAAAGAAGCATAGCAAACATATAGTATATCTGAACACAGCAGCATGTCTGAATGACGCCCTAGTGGCCTGTTCACACTATTGTGCTACAGTAACGCACATGTTACTGAAACACATAGGGGGTTATTTACGAAAGGCAAATCCACTTTGCACTTGTAGTTTGCACTTGTATTGCAAAGTGCACTTGAAATTTCACTGCAAGTGCACTTGGAAGTGCAGTCGCTGTAGATCCGAGGGGGACATGCAAGGAAAATAAAAAACAGCATTTTAGCTTGCACATGATTGGATGATACAATCAGCAGAGCTTCCCCTCATTTCAGATCTACCTCTCAGATTTACAGCAACTGCACTTCCAAGTACACTTGCAGTGCAATTTCAAGTGCACTTTGCACTTGTAGTGCAAAGTGGATTTGCCTTTTATAAATAACCCCCATAATATCACACATTGGTATGATGGGATGCCTTTCATTATGAATGGAACCCCAGTGCACCTTCTCAATGCACCTGCGTTATGTTGCACTGCCAAAAAAGGTTGCATGCACCTTTTTTAGTGCATTGCACAATTCATTCAATTGAATATGTTGCCTTAACACAACGCACTTTAATGTGCACTTCAACATGGGGCAACAGTGCAATTGACACTCTGATGGGCTGGAGGGGGGGGGGGGGTGCTGTCCCATTTCTCTGATGGGCCGGAGAGTGCTGTCCCTTCCTCTGAATGGCTGAGTGTTGTCTCTTCCTCTGATTGGCTGGGGAGTGATGTCCCTTCCTCTGAGCAGCTGAGTGCTGTCCCTTACTCTGATTGGCTGGGGAGTGCTGTCCCTTACTCTGATTGGCTGGGGAGTGCTATCCCTTCCTTTTGGATGTCTGGGGATGGCTGTCCCTTCCTCTGATTGGTTTGGGAGTGCTGACCATTCATTTGATTAGCTGGGGAGTGCTGTCCCTTTCTCTGATGGGCTTGGGAGTGCTGTCCTGTCCTCTGATTGGCTAGGGAGTGCTATCCCTTCCTCTGATTGGCTGGGGAGTGCCATCCCTTCCTCTAATTGGCTAGGGAGTGCTGTCCCTTCCTCTGATTGGCTGGGGAGTGCTGTCCCTTCCTCTGATTGGCTGGGGAGTGCTCTTCCTTTCTCTGATAGGCTGGTGAATGCTCTTCCTTTCTTTGATGGGCTTGGGAGTGCTGTCCTGTCCTCTGATTGGCTAGGGAGTGCTATCCCTTCCTCTGATTGGCTGGGGAGTGCTATCCCTTCCTCTAATTGGCTGGGGAGTGCTGTCCCTTCCTCTGATTGGCTGGGGAGTGCTGTCCCTTCCTATGATTGGCTGGGGAGTGCTGTCCCTTCCTATGATTGGCTGGGGAGTGCTTTCCCTTCCTCTGATTGGCTGGGAAGTGCTGTCCCTTCCTTCCCAGTCCCAGTGTTGTTGTGCTTGATGTTACAGCTGAGATCCAGGCATGTTTAGGTACTTATACTAAATATATGCAAAAACAGATTACTTTTTTTTTTAACCACTTGAGGATTTTAAACAGAGATGTGTCTTAAAAAAACTTACATATCCTAAAAGTCCAGCTCCTATTTCTCTGCCTTCACTTCTTCTGCTCATACTACCAGCAACTACTGGCTGTCAAAGTGGCAGCCAGTAATTTATTTATTCTACACAGTAGAGGCCCGTACACACGATCGATCAGAAAATCGGAAGTAAAATTTCATCCAACTAATGATCTGTCGATTTTCGGATCGTTAGTATAGTGCTTTCGACAACTGATTCCGAATTTTCAGACGACAAAAACTGGATGTGCACGGTATAAAATGTAGTCATATGTGAACACAGCGTCCAATTTAATTAGCACAGTTTTTGTCGGGAAAAAATCATAGGAGCAAGACTACGCATGCTCAGAAAAGAAAGCACACATACAAAACAGTTTAACACATTGCATTACTCCTGAAGTTGAATTTTGTTGTACGAGAATTTTCGCATGTTGCGTAACCTCTTCGCTTTCGATATGATACTAGCATGCAACAAAAAAATGGACAAAAAGTCCTATAATCTGATTGTGTGTATCAGGCTTTAGGTTGTCAAAACACAACCACTCCTGTGTAAAATGGCACTTGCAGATAGTCTACAAGTGTCATTGAATAAATACAATGAATTTGTGTATTTTTACATTGTAATTACTATTTCAGTTATACTGTTTGCACACCGATCAGGCATAACATGATCACCCACCTAATACTGAGTCGGTCCTTTTTGCTGCCAAAACAGCCTTGACCCATCGAGGCATGGATACCACTAGACCTCAGAAGGTATGTGATATCTGGCACCAAACCATCAGTAGCATTAAAGTGGAAGTAAACCCTACTATTGTTTTCAGCCAAGGAAGCTGGCATCTTGGCCTCTATTTAGTATACAACTGCCATGATGCTACACATGCGATTAGTTATGACACCAGACATTGGATGGTTTGACAGTCTGATTGAGAGTACAACCAATGGGAGTGTTACATTCCCAGCACATGCCGGAAATTTTACTTATTTGAAATGGTTAAATGGATGGGTTTACTTCCACTTTAGGTTCTGTAAGTTGTGAGGTGGGGCCTTTGATTTTTCAGCACATCCCAAAGATATTCTATTGGATTGAGATCTGGAGAATTTGGAACTGGACCAATGGTTTGTTGACTTGGCCTCCAATGTTCACGTGCCCATTGTAGGTGCATTTGCAGGGAAACAAAATCCAGCACATCCCCATTGACAGGGGGGAGCTCTGCCTTGTTCACATAGGCAGAGTTCCGCCCAGTGTGTCTCCTCGCAGAGCAGTGGGTGCCGTCCGACATCCATTGGCCCGCACCCGCTAATCGGCTTCTGCTGTGACTAATCACAGCACAGTTGGTCGAGGCCCCTACCCGGAAGTGCTGGATCACGTATCTACTATGTGATCCAGTGCAGGAGAACTGCTTTGCTGTCCTACTCCCACGTGAGGCAGTCGGCAAGCGGTTAACTCCACTGGAGAACAGGAATCTGGAAATGCTGTTTGGCAGATTTGTCTGGGTCGCAAAGCTAGCTGAGCAGAATTACAAATCTTTTGGCAGCTCAAACACTTCCGATGTGCATTTTGAATGTGTATTTAGCCGTTCCCCCAGCGATGAGCTGTAAGTTCCCCAGCAATGTAATTAGATTGCCCTTTTCTATTTCCTCCCTTTTAGTCCCAGGACAATACTCCGGCATGGAGGCAGCGGGGCGCCGTAGTGTATCGGAATGGCATGGCCCTGTTCAGGGATTAGGAATGATGGAGGTATACTATGACCTCACCTCCGCTCTCTGCTCACTGCCGTCACTCCATTCATCTCAGCACAGGAAGTGTGTCATTACCATAAAACATGGCTCTGTCAGGTCCTTCTCATTTAAAATGACTAATTATAAGGCAGGCTCACTCAATCCACCCTCCTGGGGAAAGGCAGGATGGATGGTAAACCATCACTAGACGAAGCCTCTCTGGATGGAGACTCGTCCCCATCCATCCCCTTGGCTCTTTACATCGGCTCGATATCTCCATCAATTTATTTTCAGCTATTGCTTTTTATTGTTTTACATCTGATGTCGTGTTGTATCTACGGGGTGGAGGCCCACATAGCGATGAGCGAAATCATCTCAGCTGAATTGATTTTTCAGCGAAATTGCAGAGTCTGCTGAAGTGGACTGGAATTAGAAATGCAGGGTAGAGCTTAGGCCTGAGGTCGGGGAGGTTGAGCCTCTAGTGGATTAGCAATTCCAACTGTCATGGACTGTGGTCCATATCTACTGAGAGATGGACAGTCCAAGCGATTGCAGGAGTGTTCCACAGGCTGTGTCAAGACACAGGTGTCATGGAGATGCGCAGGGGAGTGCTGGAGGCACAGGGGTTCACAGAGAAACATTTGGAGGCACAGGGCCACACAGGGGTACATTTGGAGGCACAGGGCCACACATGGTGCATTTGGAGACATAGGGATGCACAGAGATAAAAGGGCACACTTGAAGGCACAGTGGGGGTGCACAGAAACACACTGGAGACATGGGCACGCACTTGAAGATACAGGGTCACAAAGGGGTGGACTTGAAGGCACTGGGGTCAAAGGGCATACTTGGCGATACAGGGGTGCACAGGGACACACTGGACACAAGGGGACACACTTTGAGGTACAGGGTTACCCAGGGGTGCATTTGGAGGAACAGTGGTGCACAGGGCACATTTGGAAACACAGGGGCACATTGGAAACATGGGGGCACACTTTGAGGTACAGGGCTACCCAGGGGGGAGAAATGGAGAAACGGTGGTGCACAGGGCACATTTGGAGACACAGGGGCACACTGGAGACATGGGGGCACACTTTAAGGTACAGGGCTACTCAGGGGTGCATTTGGAGAAACGGTGGTGCACAGGGCACATTTGGAGACACAGGGGCACACTGGAGACATGCAAATTGCACTTGGAGGCATAGGGTAACACAGGGAACACAGAAGACATGGGGGCTTACTGGAGACATAAGGGTGCGTTTTGAAACATCCCTTGGGAACCAGAAGATTATAAATGAATACAGGAATATATCTATAACAGAGGATAGTGTGCCGGACTACATTAGTTGTTACACTCAACAGGAGAATGGACGCAACACAGCCTCATGGTACCAACAAAAAACTGTAGTCCAAGAGACACACTAGTCGCCACCATCAATTGTCCCTCCCCAGAGGGTATTTATATGAAAAGGGCACAACCAAAAATGTAAAAAAAAGGGAGAAGAAGATGTGGCAATAGTAATACTAAATAAAATTAAAACTTTTTTGGTCTAGGTGTAGCAGTGTGGTGCTTAAACGCTGAGCCGTGCGTTGCTTCTCCAGTTGCCAATCAGCAGAGCTGTTTCCCGATTGGCAGTGGCACCGCCACACTGGGTGAAACTGGGAAGTGCAAGCAGCCATGTACTGCAAAGAAAACCCAGTGTCGGATCCCAGCAAAAGTCAGTGTTACACTATCTGTCTGAAATTTACTGACATGACTGGTAAAAATGGTGTAGCCATGGTGTTAGTACTAATGAAAAACAATCCACCAAATCACTCCACTGCCAGACTTCATACATCCTTTCCAGAGACAATGAACAGTCTTTTGCAAGCTTTGTTTTTGTTGTTTTATGGAGGGGGTACAACTTGGATAGGGGTTGGGATATGGGATGCCCATAGAATTAATCATTGCCATCATATTTACAGATTTCTTTATACTTTGATTATAGTTAGAGCCTGAAGATTGAATGTGCACAAGTAGAATTCTTCTCCTGCAGCTCTCTGCAGTCTGTTACTCCCTCTGCATCTCCATGCAGACGACTGTTCATAAGAGTTCTCCATCCATTACCGTGTGAAGGATAGGAACGTCACTTTTGACCGTGTAAAAGTTATGGTCTTAGATCTCTTCACCTCCTGCCCAAAACTTGCTTCCTCTTGCACAACTGGTTTCCTCCTGCACAACTTATAATTACATTTGAGATATATCGCACATCCTCTTCTAATGAGTATGAAGAACTCACTCTGAATAAGCCCCTCTACTGGCTCTGGTGACTCGCTGCTACTAGGCCTGAGGCCTGCAGAACCTCTCCCTAGAGGCCTGGTAGGTTAAAGTCTATCTTCTAGGAAATGGACTACTGCTCCCAGCCAGTCCAACTTGCAAACCATGTGCTAGCCGACCACACTGATTTGATCCCCACAGTCTCTTCTCTGATCCAGGACTCTTCACCATCCACTGTGTGCATGATAAAGACTCTGCTTCTACACGGTCACTAGCAGGGTTCCCTAAGCCCTTGTGCACACGGTTGGACATTCCGACAACCAAATCCGTTGGGTTTTGTCCGAAACTGGTGTTGCATACACACGGTCGGACAAAGTTTTTGGAAAATCCGATCGTTCAGAAAGTGATGGCGTTATTTCATTACGACGGGACTATGTTCAGGCTAGTAGCCAATAGCTTTGGTCTAGGAATTTGATCTGAGCATGCGTGGCACTTTGTCCGATCGGAATTCTCTGCAAACGATCGGACAAGGTCCGATCGGATCATGTTGTCGGAAAATGTTATAGCCCAGCTCTAAAACTTTGTCAGTCGGATATTCCGACGGAAACAGTTAGATGGAGCCCATACACGGTTGGATTATCTGACAACACGGTGTGTGTACAAGGGCTTACAGATTCCCTGGCACCTCCAGCCATCCACTGTGGTACCACTCACCGACCTTCCAGTCTTGAGTCCTCGATGAGGAACTTGTCTGGACCATGCGTTCCAACAGCTTCACCTGCCCCTCTGCTCCAGTTCCCTGCCACCGACAGTGTGGTGACATACAGGGCCGCTGATAGAAATCATGGGGCCCCGTACAGCCTACCTGATGGGGCCCCCTTCAGCTCCACCCTGGCCTCGCCCCTGGTCCCTCCTTCAGCCCCACCCCTGCCCCCACCCATTGCCCCTCCCCAGACCCCGCCTTGAAACAATTGGCGGGGTATGTATTGCAGAGTATTGGCGGGGTATGTATTGCAGAGTATTGGCGGGGTAAGTATTGCAGAGTATTGGCAGGGTAAGTATTGCAGAGTATTGGCAGGGTAAGTATTGCAGAGTATTGGCAGGGTAAGTATTGCAGAGTATTGGCAGAGTATTGGCAGGATAAGTATTGCAGAGTATTGGCAGGGTATGTATTGCAGAGTATTGGCAGGGTATGTATTGCAGAGTATTGGGTATTGGCAGGTTATGTATTGCAGAGTATTGGCAGGGTAAGTATTGCTGAGTATTGGCAGGGTAAGTATTGCAGAGTATTGGCAGGGTAAGTATTGCCGAGTATTGCAGAGTATTGGCAGGGTATGTATTGCAGAGTATTGGCAGGGTATGTATTGCAGAGTATTGGGTATTGGCAGGGTATGTATTGCATTTGCAGATGTTGAACTTCAAACCCCCCCCCCCAAGCAAGCATACACCTCACCTTGTCACCTGTAATTGTCCACAAGATCTCGACTCGATCGATTCGCCCGGCCCCTGCTTTCTCTGCTCGCCTGAGTCGCCTCTCACTCTGCTACTAAGTTCTTGTCACGCGGAGACACCACCATAAAATGTAAAAACACCCACTGTGTCCCCTGCATACCTCTGCATCCTTCAATATCTTTTTGTCACTACTGTGTACCCCCCTCTCCACAACTGCACCTCTGGACCCCTTTAAATTACACAGCACCCTGCACCTCTGGACCCCTTTACATTACACAGCACCCTGTACCTCTGGACCCCTTTACATTACACAGGACCTTGCGCCTAAGGACCTCTTTACATTATACAGCACCCTGCACCTCTGGACCCCTTTACATTACACAGCACCCTGCACCTCTGGACCCCTTTACATTACACAGGACCTTGCGCCTAAGGACCTCTTTACATTACACAGCACCCTGCCCCTCTGGACCCTTTTACATTACACAGGACCTTGCACCTAAGGACCTCTTTACATTACACAGCAGCCTGCACCTCTGGACCCCTTTACATTACACAGCTCTTGTACCTCTGGACCCCTTTACATAACACAGCACCCTGAACCTCCTGACCCCTTTACATTACACAGCCCTTGTACCTCTGGACCCCTTTACATTACACAGCACCCTGAACCTCTGGACCCCTTTACATTACACAGCCCTTGTACCTCTGGACCCCTTTACATTACACAGCACCCTGCACCTCTGCACTCATTTACATTACACAGCCCCTCACAGCTCTGGACCTCCTGCATGTTACACAGACCCCCTACAGTGCAGACCCCCCTCCCTACCATACAGACCCCCATCTACAGTGTAGACCCCCCTACAGTACAGAATCCTCCCCTACAGTGCAGACCCTTCTACAGTACAGGCCCCTCCACCCTACAGCGCAGACTCCCCTAAAGTACAGACTCCCCTACAGTGCAGAATCCTCACCTACAGTACAGACCCCTCCCCCTACAGTGCAGGACCCCCCTACAGTGCAGGACCCCTTCTACAGTGCAAGACCCCCCTACAGTGCAGGACCCCCCTACAGTGCAGGACCCCCCTACAGTGCAGGACCCCTTCTACAGTGCAGGACCCCCCTACAGTGCAGAACCCCCATACAGTTCAGACCCCCATACAGTTCAGACCCCCCACAGTGCAGACCCCCCCCACAGTGCACAGACCCCCCACAGTAAAGAACCCCCCTACAGTGCACAGACTCCCCTAAGGACCCATAATGTACCTCGATTCCAAGGCAGCGGCATTGCAGGGGGGAGGTGCGAGCAGCACCCGAGTGGAGTGACACCTGTCGGCTCAGTGATCCGGGACCCGGCGCAATAATCCCCTTGTCTCTGTGGTCGCGTGACTCACGTCGCGCCGTTCTGATCAGTCTCGGCAGTGGCTGTCACTCACAGCCGAGCAGAGTGAAGCCGCCTCCCCCTCCTCCTTTATGTCTACACAGTGCTGTGCATGGAGGAGGGGGAGGCGGCTTCACTCTGCTCGGCTGTGAGTGACAGCCGATACCGAGACTGATCAGAACGGCCGCGCGACGCGACCACAGAGAGAAGGGGATTATTGCGCCGGGTCCCGGATCACTGAGCCGGCAGATGTCACTCCACTCGGGGGCTGCTCGCACCTCCCCCCTGAAATGCTGCCCACTGCCAGTGCCTCGGGCTCTCTCTGTGTGGGCTGCGAAGGCACGGCGCTGTCTCCTCTTCAGTTGTGGAGGGGGGCGCTGGGGGGGGGGGGGGGTTGTATAGCACTGATCGGTGGAGGAGGAACTTTTTTTTTTTTTTAAACATAAAATTTTGCCGTTCAGGTTGCCCGGGCCCCCCTGCTGGTCAGGCCCGGTACCGCAGGGCCAGTTGTACTGGCCTATCAGCGGCCCTGGTGACAGAGACATTGCCAATGACCGTGTAGAGACAACGTTCCTTCACAGCTCTCCTTGAGCCTCCTTTTGCAATCAATACTTCCCCCCCCCCCAGACGGGGGTGGGCTCCTGCGGCTGTCTAGCACTCCATTCCTCACATCACCCAGTCGACTACTCCTCCCCAGCAGCATGTCACCTCAGCATATATAGGACGCCCGCCCCCTGCCAACACCAGTTAGGGATTGGTCAGGGCTCCCACATGTGCTGCCTGCCACTCCAGCTCTAGGCCCAGCCTCCTCTTCCAGAACATTCTCCCTGGAAGCAGGAGGGGGCCCCTCAGAACTGTGCAGGTGGTCACACCCACTGCTACTCTAACAACTCCCAGCCCCAAGATCAAAACATATGGGCCTAGCTTGCAGCATAGGCCTGCCTAAATTTGCCTGTGCTGAACAAACCTAGTAAAACAACCCTTACTAGCACCTACCTTCTGGTAGAGGGTGCTACAATGGGACCGATTGCCATTATTAGTACAACATAAAAAAATTCTTGAAGATAATTATTATTGTACAGTGCCAACAGTTTGCACAGCACTTTACAATATAAGATGTTATTCCCAGAAGAGGGGGCAGGCTTTGAAGTGCATACTGGGTGGTGTAATGAGAAAGCCCATCATTAGCTCCTCCTGCGAACACTGGCATTGTCTCTACAAACGAGGAGGAGGTTGGTGTGTTCATCCTCTGAGTCATCCAGCTGTGTGAGTGTTTAACCGGAAATCCTGCTATTGAGTCATTTCATAGTAAGAAAGTGAAACCAGTATCAGGGGGCTGCACGGAAGAGGCTTTTCTGTTTAATAACAGTCTTCTGATGGCTTCCATAGCTCCCAACTGTCCCTGATTTGGAGGGACTGTCCCTGATTTGGAGCAATGTCCCTCTGTCCCTCATTCCTCCTCATTTGTCCCTCATTTTGGTCTGATCTATATAGATGTATATAAAATGCACTTTTTATCTTTGAAAAAGTGTTTCCCAGTGCTAAACCTTTCATCCATATTCTAAATTGCTGCATTTGTACATTTTGAAAACCAATATAAATGAATAGTAGTGGTAAAAAAAAGCCCTTGTGGATTTAATTAACCTTTTTTTGGTTATTTCTCCTTTAAGAGGGTGTGGCAGGGGGCGTGTCCTATGCCTACATACGTTTGCTAGTAGGTGTCCTTCATTCCCATCTCAGAATGTTGGGAGGTATGGGCTTCTGCTTTCTGGTGAACCTTTATTTCCTGAAAACGCTTAAAATGGGCGATTGGGATACACTTTAGAGCAGGATGGGTGCCGCCGCAGTTTAGAAAGTGAGTCGAATTGCTGATTAGCAGACTTTCCAGGTCCAGATCTGGATTTAGAACTGCTAAAGCCGCGTACACACGGGCGGACTGTATGGCCTACTTAGTCCGTCAGACAATCCGACGGACAGTCCGTCCTACTTTCGAATGAACGGACTTGACCACACACGGATGCACAAACAGTCCGTCGAAAGTTTGCGCGATGACGTGTACAGCACGTACGACGGGACTAGAAATAGGAAGTCCAATACACTGCAATGCAACCTTTCGCCGTGTAAATCCTTTCTGAGCATGCGCCATACTTAGTCCATCGAACTAGCCTACTCACGAGCGGACTGTCCGCTGAAACCAAAGTACGACGGACAATATTACGGAAATTCCGAAATACTTAGTACGCCAGACTGCACGCTGAAAAAGTCAGCTGAAGCCCACACACGAGCGGACTGTCCGCTGAAATGTGTTTCGACGGACTAAGTTGGCCAGACAGTCCGCCCGTGTGTACGCAGCTTAAGAGGTTATAGTCAGAAAACTGAACAGCTCCACCATTAGAAGCTATTGAAATGTTTTGGTGTAGACTGGAGTTCTTTCCTTTAACCACTTCAGCCCCAGAAGGATTTACCCCCTTCTTGACCAGAGCACTTTTTGCGATTCGGCACTGCGCCAGTTTAACTGACAATTACGCGGTCGTGCGACGTTGCACCTCAACAAAATTGACGTTCTTTTTCCCCAAAAATAGAGCTTTCTTTTGGTGGTATTTGATCACCTCTGTATTTTTGTTTATATAGCGCAAAAAATAAAAACCAAAGTGACAATTTAAAAAAAAAAAAAGCAATATTTTTTACTTTTTTTTTCTATAATAAATATCCCTCAAAAATATATAAAAAAAAACTAATTTCTTTCTCAGTTTAGGCTGATATGTATCCTTCTACATATTTTTGTTAAAAAAAAATAATAAATTGCGTACATTTATTGGTTTTGTACAAAATTTATAGCATCTACAAAATAGGGGATAGGTTTATGTAATTTTTATGATCATTTATTTTTATTTTTATTAGTAATGGCAGCGATCTGCAATTTTTATCATGATTGCGTCATTTTAGCGGACACATCGGACACTTTTGACACTATTTTGGGACCATTGTCATTTATACAGCAATCAGTGCTATACAAATGCACTGATTACTGTGTAAATGACACTGGCAGGAAAGGGGTTAAACACTAGGGGGCAATCAGGGGGTTAAGTGTGTCCTAGGGATTGATTCTAATGCCCTGTACACACGGCCGGAAATTCCGATGGAAAAAGTCAGATCGGATTATGTTGTTGGAAAATCGCGTGTGGGCTCTATCGGACTTTTTCTGTCGGATTTTCCGACGCACAAAGTTTGAGAGCAGGATCTAAAATTTTCCAACAACAAAATCCGATCGCATTAATTCTGCTCGTGTGTAGACAATTCCGACGGACAAAGTGGCACGCACGCTCAGAATAAACTAAGAGACGAAAGCTATTGGCTACTGGCCCATTTATAGTCCCGACGTACGTGTTTGACATCACCTCGTTCAGAACGATCGGATTTTCCGACAACGTTGTGCGACCGTGTGTATGCAACACAAGTTTCAGCCAAAATCCGTCAGAAAAAATCTGACGGATTTTGTGGTCCAAATGTCCGACCGTGTGTACAGGGCTTAACTGTTGGGGGGATGGGCTACCACTGACATGACAGCGATCACTGTTCCCGATGACAGGGAGCAGTAGATCCCTATCATGTCACTCGGCAGAACGGGGAAATGTGTTGTTTACATAGGCATCTCCCCCGTTCTGTCGCTCCGTGACACGATCGCGGGCCCCTGGCGGACATCGAGTTTGCGGGACCCGCGAGCAGGGTTGTGGAGTATGCGACGGGTGCGCGCCCACAATGCCGCAATTGTAAAGGGGACGTACCCGTACGCCCATTTGCCCAGCATCGTCGCGCACTGGTCGGCATGTGGTAAAAAAAAGTTCTAATAATAATGATATATTTATGGTAATGTCTCCAGTGTCAGTAAAATTGCAGCGGGGAGCTGTTATTTATATAATGTGACACTGTAGGTGAGGGCATAGCTCCCAGCTGTCCCTGATTTCAAGGAACTGTCCCTGATTTGGATCCCTCTGTCCCTCTTTCCTCCTTTTTTGTCCCTCATTTCGGTCTGATGCATATAGTTGTATATAAAATGTACTGTTTATCTTTCAAAAAATGTTTCCAGTGCTAAAGCTTTCATCCGATTTTTGTAAATTTCTAAAACCAGTATAAAGGATTAGTAGTGGTGAAAAAAGAAGCACTTGTGGGTTTAACTTATCATTTTTTTTTGTATAATTCTCCTTGAAGGGGGCGTGGCAGGGGGGTGTGTCTATGCCTACATACTTTTGTTAAAAGGTTTTTTCTTGTTCCCATCTCAAAAAGTTGGGAGGTGTGGGTGAGGGCTGTTGTGTGGTCCCCGGGTTGCTCTCACAGCGAACATTTTAATAGTGGACATTGAAAAGCCCATTTTTCCATTTTCGTGGAAGGAAGACGTAATTCCATCCAAATAATTATTTTGTGAATAGCCGATGCACAGGAAGTGCCGGCGTATCGATGTAAGTGGTTCTGTCAACAGAATGGGATTTATGGCAGCTCAGGCCTTATGGGGGCTGTAACAGCTGTTGCCGGGCAACAAGCATCACATAAGGCCTGACAGCAAGCGGGGCCTATAATTTTGGAGGCTTAACTGCTAATGTTGCGGGCAAGCAGAGGTATAAAATAAAGGAGAAGGAGAAAAACAAAATTATATAGATACACCGGCTACAAGCATCATGTTGTCCTCCAAAATTATAGGCCGCACTCGCTGCTGCTAATGTTGCAGGCAGGCAGAGGTAAAAAAAAAAATAAAATTATATATATATATATATATATATATATATATATATATATATATATATATATAATTTTTCCCAGGGACCAGATTGTTTCGGGTCTTGGTGGACTGGAGCGACGTCACTTCCAGTCTAGGGCCGAAGTAAAACATTTTTAGGGACACTTTGTTGTATGTAGGTGGAGTCTTATTATAATTAGGGGGCTGGGCCTTCATTTATAGGCATCACTTGCGAGTGGGAACAAAAATGTGATGCGCTCAGTGGCCCACGGTGAATAATGGCCGTGGTTTAAACAAAATTTTGAGCGTGGCTTAAAGGGGGCGTGGTTCGAGTCTGAGATGAACGAGGGATGGAGGGAGAAAGAGAGAGAGAGAAATAAAGAAAGAGGGATGGAGGGACAGCAGGCGCAGATCTTACACCACAATAGCGATATGTGTATTCCAGAAAGTTTAACAATCAGCAGATAAAAATACTCCAAACACCTGGTGTTGGCACTTCAATCATCACAGCACCATGGTTGTTATGGTGTCAGGATTATTTAAGCGTATTATTTCTATTATTACATTGTAATATAAAATGAAATCGTTCAACTAACCATAATGAATCAGTGGGAGCCCTGAGCGTGTCACTTGTCACATCACCTGCCACCAGATGCCATCAGGTGTCCACAGCAGAGTCCCTCCTTACACCAGGCATTCCCATCAGAGTCCCTCCTTGCATCGGGTGCCCCAGTAGAGTCCTTCCTTACACCAGGCATTCCCAGCAGAGTCCCTCCTTATATTAGCTGCCCAAGTAGAGTCCCGCCTTACATCAGGTGTACCCAGCAGAGTCTCTCCTTATATTAGGTGCCCCCAGTAGAATCCCTCCTTACATCAGGTGCCCCCAGAAGAGTCCCTCCTTACATCAGGTGCCCCCAGAAGAGTCCCTCCTTACATAAAGGTGCCCCCAGAAGAGTCCCTCCTTACATCATGTGCCCCCAGTAGAGTCCCTCCTTACACCAGGCGTTTCCAGCAGAGTCCCTCCTTATATTAGGTGCCCCAGTATTGTCCCTCCTTACATCAGGTGTGCCCTGCAGACTCCCTCCTTACATCAGGTGTCCCCAGCGGATTCCTCCTTACATCAAGTGTCCTGAGGAGAGTCCCTCTTTACATCAGGTGTCCCTAGTGGAGTCCCTCCTTACATCAGGTGTCCCCAGTGGAGTCCCTCCTTACATAAGGTGTCTCTCTGCGGAGTCCCTCCTTACATCAGGTGTCCCTCTGCGGAGTCCCTCCTTACATCAGGTGTCCCTCATCGATGTCCCCCTTACATCAGGTGTGCCTCAGTGTTATCTCCTTTACACTAGGTGCCCCAGCAGAGTCCCTCCTTATATCAGGTTCCCCCAGCGGAATCCCTCCTTACATCAGGTGTCCCCAGAGGAGCCCCTCCTTACATCAGCGGCACCCGTGACGCCACTGGTGATTTGGTCTCCGTGCCGGCGGAGACAATTCACCAGTGCTGGCCACGTACCTCTAGCGGCATTGAAAAAAAAATTGAGAAAACTCAGATTGCCTGGGACAAATCCCCGGGATACAGTAAGACCAGGACAAAGGTCTAAATACCGGGAATGTCCTGGGAAATACGTGACAGTTGGCAATTATGCTGTTATCTCTTATTTCTATTATAAGAGGTGTTTACATTTCATGTAATGGGAATAAAAGTGATTAAAAAAAAAAAAGGACATTGTAATAAGATATTTTTTAAAGCGCCCCATCCCTCCGTGCTCGCACACAGAAGTGAATACATACATAAGTCATGCACGCATATGTCTTGGTCATCAAGAAATCCTGTACTAAAAGACGTGTTAGCTGTCATTGCTGACCTCCCTCTAACATTACTAAATTCCTGACTATCTCAGACCTAAATATTTTCTGAGACATCATCTAAAAAGAAGCATGCCCATCAGGAAATTCAGAGGAAAGTGAAAGTTCCTAATCTACCTATCCACAGTCAAAGCTCCAGAAAGTACTAAACCCACTAGATCAGAATAACAGCCAGGGGAGGTCAGCATCCATACTTCCACTGTACAGGATTCCATTAAATTATATAGTTTATGCCCTTAGAGGAGAGGAGGGGTGAATGTCTCCCCTCTGGGTAATCCAGACAAGCATGTTACCTTTGCATTGCACACTAGCAATACTTTTGAAGGAGGGTGGTTTCCTTCTTCTCATCATCCTGTTGTATGTGTGTGTGCTTAATTTGAGATACTAATAATGAGTCTGTCATGCCATTGCAACCCCTCAACCCGAAGAAAGCTCCTTATGGCCCTAGCAGACACACTGGAACTACTAGGAGGTCTCAACTCCCATCCCGAGCAGTCAGAGGATTTCAAGGTTCTCTGATTTCCTTGTTTGGAGCAAAACAACCACAGACTAGAGCAAGACTGTCATAAATGTCAAGGTGCTATAATGCTTTAGTTTGCGAAGTGCCAATATATCTTAGGCTGTCTAATAAGAAAGTCCAGCACTAGCCCTGTATTTTGCATTCTAACACCACCTTTAAAGGTGGGTGGTTTGCACCTTTGCATCATCTGGTTGTGTGTGCATGTTTAATCTGAGATATTGAAAATGGGTCTCTGGTGACATAAGCAATTTATAAACCAGAGGGAAGCCACCTGTGGCCACTATTAAGCCCCATACACACTATCAGATTTTCTGCTGATTTTTTTCCATCAGATTTACCAAAACCATATAATATGAGGTCAAACCTTAGGAGTTTCAATGTGTATGCAATCAGGCAGGCCCTTGTACTACATGGTTTTGGTAAACCTGAAGGAAAAATTCAGCAGACAATCTGATAGTGTGTATGGGGCTTTAGATACACTGGGACTACTAGTAGGCTGCCATAAACGTTAAGGTGCTTCAATGCTTCAGTGTGTTCAGGACCAGTGATTGTCTAATAAGAAAGCCCAGCACTAGCTCTGTACTTGCACACTGGCATCACCTTTTAAAGAAAGGTGGTTTGTTCGTCAATCGTCAGCATCATACATTTGTGTGTGTATGGTTAACCTCAGATACTGATAATAAGATAGATAAGATAAAGATGACATAAGCAACCTATAAACCAGAGGAAAGCTACCTGTGGCCACTATCAGACACACTGGAACTACTAGTAGGTCTTAACTCTTGACCAGTCTGAACATTTTAAAGTTTTCCGTTGTCCTTTTCTGGAGTCAGAACAGCCGCAGACAAGAGTAAGACTGCAATTAACATCAAGATGTTTGAGTGTTCACAGTACCATTGTATACTTGGCTGCTTAGTAAGAAAGCCCAGCACTAGTTCTGCATATGTACACTAGCACCACCTAAAAGGAGGGTGGTTTTGACCTCTGCGTCATCCAATTGTTTGTCTATGTTTAACCAAAGATACTAATAGATCGGTCACAAGGAAAGCTACATATAGCCCTAGCAGACACTCTGGGACCGGTAGGTCCCTACTCTTGAGCAGTCCGAACATTTTCATATTCTCGGTTGTCCTTGTCTGGAGCCAGAACAGCCATAGACTGTTTTCAGTTCATTTTCAGTTGTTCTTTTCTGGAGTCAGAACAGCCACAGACAAGAGTAAGACTGCAATTAACATCAAGGTGGTTCTATGTTTCAGTGTTCACAGTACCATTGTATACTTGGCTGCTTAGTAAGAAAGCCCAGCACTAGTTCCACACTTTTACACTAGCACCACCTAAAAGGAGGGTGGTTTTGACCTCTATCTCATCCAATTGTGTGTCTATGTTTAACTAAAGATACTAATTGACCGGTCACGAGGCAAGCTACATATAGCCCTAGCAGACACAATGGGACTTGTAGGTCCCTACTCTTGAGCAGTCCGAACATTTTCAAGTTCTCAGCTGTCCTTGTCTGGAGCCAGAACAGCCATAGACAAGAATAAGACTGCAATAAATGTTAAGGTGCTCCTATGCTTCAGTGTTCACAGTACCAATGTATAACTGGCTGTCTAATAGGAAAGCCCAGCACTAGTTCTGAACTTGCGCACTAACACCATCTAAAAGGAGATGGTTTTGTCCTCTGCATCATCCAGTTGTGTGTCTATGTTTAAGCCAAGGTACTAACTGATCGATCAACGAAGAAAGCTACCTATAGCCCTAGCAGACACGCTGACACTAGGTCCCAACTCTTGAGCAGACAGAACATTTTAAAGTTCTCAGTTGTACTTGTCTAGAGCCAGAACAGCCACAGACAAGAATAAAACTACAATAAACATAAAGGTGCTTCTACTGTATGTTTTATTGTTCACAGTACCAATGTATAATTGTCAGTCTAAGCCCTTGTACACACGGTCGGACATTCCGATGGAAAATGTCCGATCGGACTGTGTTGTCAGATAATCCGACCGTGTGTGGGCTTCATCTGACTTTTTCCGTCGGAATGTCCGACCAACAAAGTTTGAGAGCTGGATATAAAAAATTTCCGGCAACATTATCCAATCGGACTTTGTCCCATCGGAATTCTCTACAAACGATCGGACAAAGTGCCACGCATGCTCAGATCAAATTCCAAGACCAAAGCTATTGACTACTAGCCTGAACGTAGTCCCGTCGTAACTAAATTATGCCATCACGTTCTGAACGATCAGATTTTCCGACAGCTTTGTCCGACCGTGTGTATGCAACACCAGTTTTGGACAAAATCCGTCGGACAAAACCGACGGATTTTGTTGTCGGAATGTCCGACCGTGTGTACAAAGGCTAATAAGAAAGCCCAGCACTAGTTCTGCACTTGAACACTAGCACCACCTATAAGGAGGGTGGTTTTGTCTTCTGCGTCACCAAGATATTAATTGGTCTATCATGAGGAAAGCTACCTATAGCCCTAGCAGACACGCTGGGACTAGTATGTCCCAACTTTTGACCAGACAGAACATTTCAAAGTTCTCAGTTGTCCTTGTCTTCGTCCCGAAACAACTGCTAATAAAAACAGGACTGCCATAATCTTCTCCAGCCAATCACTGCTACAGCAGTCACCCAACATCGACCCAAAGGATTCTTTTATTGCTTTCAGTAAAGTTCCTTGTCCATTGAACTGTCTGCATCCGTAACTCCTTTCCATTTTTATTACCACTCTTTGGCTCTTTACTTAGCTCAGGGTGGAAAAAAAAAACTTGCAGACTCCAGTCTATAGTTGTATATTTATTTTATTCGTTAAAGAGGTCATTTATTTGCACCGTAGCGTGCGGCTAATTCTGACTTTTGTCTCCTGCAAGTTAAAAGAGTCCACGTTATGGAAAAAACAGTTCGATGCTTCATTAAAAATGAATTTGGAGAGAGCCTAACAGCCATCGGGGGCGGGTGAATAGCAACAATTAGACGGTAACCTTTACCCTTCCTGCCGCTAAAAAGGTATCGACATTAAGAGGCTTTAAAAATGGAAAAGTGAACTGTGGTTTGGCGAGGTAACTTTAGCGTCGAATGCTATGGATCGGATGTGTACATTTGTGTGCAGTATCATACCCAGTATAAGAATAAATTTGAAGAACAGAGATATCAGGGCTCCTAGAAAAGCTACATAATGTAATATATAATGCTACGTTAGTGGCCATCATAGGCTAAAGAAGACTAAAAAGTGACAGTTGTCAGTTTTCTTCTATTGGGTTACTGAACAGGAAATCAGTTTGCATAGATAAAGGATTTCCTCTCATCATACTACCTTAAAGCTAAATTCCAGGTATGCAGCTCCTTTTTAAAAATTGAAGACACACCATGAGTTAAGTCTAAGGAAGTGCATGAAATCTCCTGAACTTATCTCTATTATTTACATATGACATTTTTATTGCACTTCCAGAAGATGGGTATCACTGAATTTCTTGGAGCCTGACGCTGATGCTTCAGGTCTACGCAATGTTCAACATTAGAGTTGGTGCACCTGCTATGCCTGTCTCTCTCCTCCTCTTGCCCATCACAGAGGCCTTTGTATTATGTGAAGTCCTTCACAAAATAAAAAGGCTTCTCTGAATGAGCAGCAGAGGGAAAGGGCAGGCATTGTGTCTCTGTCTCACAGCCCCAGTGTATGCTCAGGCAGAGCCATAAACCCGTTAGATATAAATAATAGAGCAGTTCAGGAGATGTCATGTACCTCTTTGGACTTGTCTCATGGTGTGCCTTCACCTTTTACAAAGTGCCTGGAATCCTGGAATTCATTTTTAATTGTAAAGTTTGTATAATTTAAATAGATAAGAAGAAATGTGATTAAAGCCACCAGAATCAAAGCCATCAGAATTAAAGCCATCAGAATCATATTAGCCCTGAACGTTGGAATCCAATTGATACCTAAAGGTTCTATAGGTCTTATATACATGGGCATTTTGGGAATGCAGGAGGACCACCAGTGTGTAATATAATAAGTTGGACCCCTTTCTTCAAGATTTCAATGCCCTATGCTTTGGGCACATACACAATGGACGCTTACAGCAATTCTCATACAGGATAGTGACCGTAGCATGACTCTTTCCGATGAGGACCTGTCATAGCATATTATGGTTGTGAGGACATAGATGTAACCCAGTGTTGCATTTCATACCCTGTGTAATGCATCAATTCACTGTTAGGCCTGCAGCAGGGGAAGGAGCCCTACAAATAGAAAGCTAAGCTACGGTTTTACTGCCCCCTGACCATCCACTTTAAACTAAGATGGCCGCTGAAGTAGGTGGTACACATGCTGCCTTGATACTTTACTTTGCAGCAAAAAGTAAACCCTGTGTCGTGTTTTATGGACCCATTTCAATGATAGGAGGCATTCTGCAACCAGAGTGCAACAACGTGTAATGCGGTTGTGGTTATTCAAGCTTTAAAAGGTTAAAACAGGCATCCGGTAGACAACATATCACCACCCAGGTGCCCTCTGAAAACATCTAACTGCAGATCACTTTTGAGAGTGTTAATGAGCCCCTAGAGAATTTGCTCCCTGGGAGCTGCCTCCTACCCCAGCGCAAGCATCAGACGGAACTTTCTTAATTTCACTGGGAGCATTTGTGCTTCCGGGTGAATATTCCTCACAACTCTTGGGACACAAGCCAGGCCAATAACACCACAGGCCCTGGCTTGGTCCTCTAGCTAGGAAAGGTGCTTCACAGAGGCCAGGCTAATCTGATGGCCTTCAGAGCACCACAGCTGGAGGACAGAAGCTTTTCCCAAAACTAATATGGCGGCCGCAATCACTTCAAGCAAAATCACTTAGTGGAGGAGCACTTTTGGTATGGAATCCCCAATGTGGTCCCCTTCCCCTTGGGGCCCATGTGCACTGCATGCACTACACCTGTGCTTATATACATAGGCATTTGTTTGCATCCACTAAATGGAAAAATGGAAAAAAAAAACAGTTCAGATAAAAAACACAACTCAGAGACAGCTCAAAAGCAAGAAAAAGTTGTTCAAATGTGGAAAAAAAGTATCCATTTATTGAATATACTTCTGAAGATGATGTCCATGGACATACTGTAGTCCTAAAGGACATCTCTATAAAGCCGCAATGATGTGCTACTTATTTGTAGCCTAAACCCTTTTGGATATTTTGTCACCACTATGCATTTAAGGATGACGTTCACCTGCATATGTTCTACATTGGTCACATTGTCTCCCTGGTGGGGATGACAGAATAGGTTATGTGTTTCCTATACAGGAAACCTGATGCTTTGTCAACTATTGGTAGAGTGTAGGCTTGCTTTAAAGATACGTTAACATTATTGCTGAGTTGAATAAAAAGAAGGGCTAACATACTTACCTTTCCTGGAGAAAATGCTGACATGGGCTCCTTCTAGTACTGGTTGTATAATCAAAAGCCTAGGCACTGTGATTGGTGCTGAAGGGAAATAATCAAAAAAATTCTCCATTCAGTAGGGATCATGTGACCAAATGTCAGAAGTTTTTGTTGGAGGGTGACCTATGGCTGGAGGATGTTGAGCCTGTGGCAGGAGGTGGGTGACCTGTGGATGGAGGAGGCTGGGCCTGTTGCTGGAGAAGGATGAATTGTGACTGAAGGAGGGTGAACTTTGGCTGGAAGAGGGTGGGCCTGTGGCAGGAGGAGAGTGACCAGTGACTGGAGGAAGGCGGGTCTGCGGTTGGAGGAGGGTGACCTGTGGCGGGAGGTGGGTGACCTGTGGCTGGAGGAGGGTGGGCCTGTTGCTGGAGGAGGGTGGCCCTTTGCTGGAGCAGGGTGACTTGTGGCTGGAGGAGGGCGGGCCTGAGGTTGGAATAAAGTGACCTGTGACTGGAGGAAGTTGAGCCTGTGGCAGGAGGTGGGTGACCTGTGGATGGAGGAGGCTGGGCCTGTTGCTGGAGAAGGATGAATTGTGACTGAAGGAGGGTGAACTTTGGCTGGAAGAGGGTGGGCCTGTGGCAGGAGGAGAGTGACCAGTGACTGGAGGAAGGCGGGCCTGAGGCTGGAGGAGGGTGACCTGTGGCAGGAAGTGGGTGACCTGTGAATGGAGGAGGGTGGGCCTGTTGCTGGAGAAGGATGACCTGTGGCTGGAGGAGGGTGGGCCTGTGGTGGGAGGAGAGTGACCTGTGGATGGAGGAGGTTGTGCCTGTTGCTAGAGAAGGGTGGCCTGTTGCTGGAGGGGGGTGACCTGCGGCTCAAGGAGGGCGGGCCTGTGGTGGGAAGAGAGTGACCTGCGACTGGAGGAAGGTGGGCTTGAGGCTTGAGGAGGGTGACCTGTGACTGGAGGAAGGTGGGCCTGTGGCTGGAGGAGGGTGACCTGTAGCAGGAAGTGGGTGACCTGTGGATGGAGGAGGGTGGCCTTTTTGCTGGAAAACAGCAGACCTTTAGCTGGAGGAAAGCAGGCCTGTGGCTGGAGCAGAGCGACCTGCAGCTATAGAAGTGTGGCCCTGTGGCTGGAGGAGAGTTGAACTGATGGCTTGTCATATGGAGGCATGGGACCTAGTTTGTGGAGATGGATCACAGATGGACAATTCTAGATTCCTTGTGCACGTGAATATGTTATTTGATTATAGGCAAGTGAAAAGGGTAAGAGGGGGTTAAAAGCAAAATTAACCCCTTTGTGAAGTTCCTCTTCACAAAGCCCAAAGATAACACATACGTATAGTTCTACTTAAAAGTCACACTTTATCACATTTCAGATGCAAGGTAGTTGTTGCAATCCTTCTCACTCCAGAACTTTTCCGAAAACTCCAAAAAATAGTGATTGGGTAACGCGTTTCGCTGCACATTTAACACTGTATGTGAAGTGTGAACGAGCACAGTGTGTTACATAAGGGGGGGCATGTTTAATAATCTGTGAGAGAAGTTGACAAAATGAAAAAAAACAACAACTTTGCAGTCTTAGCTTGCCGTGATCACAAGGAACGGCCACGGGTTAAATAGTGTGATTTCAATTTTCGTTGTTACCGTAACACCGTGTGACACGGGGAAGGTGAACAAAGGTATACTACATTTGTGCCACAGAATAATAAGTCGATTTTAAAGGGAACACTTCTAATCAAATTATATATATATATATATTAGATACTGTAATATATGTATATAGAAAGAGAGAGGGAGAAAGAGGGAATACTAAGGTCACACGGCTGGATCTCTGCTGTTATAAAATTCTGATCTCACTGCAAAATCTATCCTTTAAATGTAAACCGTGAGAGCCGTCTCTATGGCTGCTAAGCTCCTACCTTGTCCCTCACTGTTTTACATTTCTGGAACACATGAATCGCATGCAAAAAAAAAAATCAAAAACAGGCTGGTTGTCCTGAAGTTGATCGATGGATCTTCTCGGGTTTTGAATCAGGTGTCCGGGTTTCATTCTGCCTGAAACCTGGACACATTATTCAGACCAGGCTGTGGCTCCCCAAGTAACCGAGATAGTCATACACAAATCTGTTGCAGCTGCAGGTGGCTGTTTGGGTTCAGGTTTGGCAGCACTGAAGGGTGGGAAAGAGCAATTTGGCCACACCCATTGGCGCGCTCTGTGCACTATGTTACTATTCCCCTTGTCCCAGATCTTTTATAATCCTATAGTGTTTCCTGCAGGAAAAAAAAAATGCCCTGTGCCGCAAAAGTGTTCGGGTTTGGCTTGAAGAAAAGGTACAAAAGAAGACCCACCACTGCTGCCCACCACGGTAAAATGGTAACAAGGGCAGTAGGACTCTCTCTTGTCTCTACCACAATGCAGCAGGTGCTCCGATCTGTGGCTCCTTGGTCTACACCAGAGCACACAACTCAAAGGGGATGGGCTGGTGTACCTAATGGCAACAGGGCTACTTTGCCACTTTTTCCCTTTGTTTTCACCTGGCAAAGTACGAATAACAGACTTCTCTTTCTAATGCAGCTACGCTCACTCACTCTGCTGTATCTATGGAGGTAGCACTGGCTGTCACCTGTGGCACCTTAGTCTTCACCAGAGCACCTCCAAAGGGGAAAGGCCATCGCCCTTAGTAGTATTAGGGCTACTTTGCTGCTTTTCCCCTTTATTTTACCTGGTAAAGTGCGAAAAGCAGACCTCTTGTTCTAAGGTGGCTACGCTGACTCACTCAATTGTATCTATGGCGGGAGCACTGGTGGTCATCTATGACACCTTGGTTTTCACCTGAGCACCCAACAAGGGGAATGGGTCAGTGACTCTAATGGCAACAAGGCTACCTTGCACATTTTCCCTTTTTTTCACCTGCTAATGAGCAAATAACATACTTCTCATTTTAAGGTGGCTACGCTCATTCACTCCACTGTATCCATGAAGGGAGCAATAGTTGTTGCCTGTGGCACCTTGGTCTTCACCAGAGCACCTCCAAGGGGGATAGGCTATCACCCTTAGTAGTAATAGGGCTACTTTGCCGCTTTTCACCTTTGTTTTACCTGGTAAAGTATGAATAACAGACTTCTTGTTCTAAGGTGGCTACGCTCACTCACTCCATTGTATCTATGGAGGGAGCAATGGTTGTTATCTGTGGCACCTTGGTTTTCACCTGAGCACGCAACAAGAGAAATGAGTCAGTGACCCTAATGGCAACAGGGATACTTTGCCACATTTTCCCTTTTTATTTCACCTGGTAAAGATCAAATAACAGACTTCTCATTCTAAGGTGGCTACGCTCATTCACTCCACTGTATCCATGGAGGGAGCAATGGTTGTTGCCTGAGGCACCTTGTTCTTCACCAGAGCACCTCCAAGGGGGATAGGCCATCACCTTTAGTAGTAATAGGGCTACTTTGCCACTTTTTCCCTTAGTTTTCACCTGGCAAAATGCATATAACAGACTTCTCGTTCTAAGGTGGCTACGCTCACTTACTCCACTGTATCTATGGAGGGAGCATTGGTTCTAGCCTGTGGCACCTTGGTCTTCACCAGAGGACCCCACAAGTGGTAGCCGGGCTACGTGGTAATTTATTTTTATTTTTTCACCTGGTAGAGCACAAATAACAAACCTCCTGTCTGGCTATTTCTATTATTATGCAGGATTTATAAAGCGCAAACAGTTTGCGCAGCGCTTTACAACATGGGGAATATGTTCATTCACTCTACTGCATCTATGGAGGGAGAAATGGGTGTGACCAAGGCTAAAATGTATGCTTGCCTTTCTTCATCTCCATTACATGGGGAATGGGAAGATTAGTAGTTTACAAAAGAAATATAACATTGTTTGTGCCTTCAGTTCCACTCACACAAAATGACACAGACTGTGCATTTCTGGCAGGATCAACAGGCACTTTTTGTACTTGCTGAAATTGTCCTTGGCTTAAAAAAAAAAAAAAAAGTAGGAATGCCGCCACCACATGTAAGGAGCAGCACGCTGCAATATATCGCATTTTTGTTCTTGGGTTTAGTTAACCTTTAACCGCTTCCCGACCGGCTCACGCATATATACGTCGGCAGAATGGCTCTCCTGCGCAAACCAATGTACCTGTACGTCAGTCCGTAAAAGCAGGATAGTGGGCGTGCGCGCCCACCACACGCGATGTGGGAGCGTGCCCGCAGGTCTAGTGAACTCTATGTCCACCGGCGGCGCACGATCGTGGCGAGGAGAGTCAGAACGTGGGAACTGCCAATGTAAACAAAGCATTTTCCCATTCTGCCCAGTGACATGACAGGGATTTACTGCTCCTGGTGATGTCATGTTTTAGTAAGCCCACCCCCCTTTACAGTTAGAACACGCTGAGGGAACACACTTAACCCCTTGATCGCCCCCTAGTGTTCACCCCTTCCTTGTCAGTGAAATTTTTACATTGATCAGTGCATTTTTATAGCACTGATCAATGTATTAAAGCGGATGTACACACAAAAATGGAACCTCTGCTTTTTGGAACCCTCCCCCCCTCCGGTGTCACATTTGGCACCTTTCAGGGGGGAGGGGGTGCAGATACCCGTATAATACAGGTATTTGCACCCACTTCCAGGCACAGACTCCGAGAGTCTACGCCTCTGCCCCCCTCTCCCCCCCCCGCTATCTGCTGGAAAACACACAGATCCCAGAGACAGCAGAGACCATCCGGATTGCACAGTGCTACTCGCTCATGTGCAGTAGGGATACCGAGAAGTGAAGACGCGAGGCTTGATTTCCCGATTCCCTTGTGAAGATGGCGGTGGCAGCATCTGAGAGCTGAGCGATAGATCGGCTTCGGGTGCCGACATCATGGGCACCCTGGACATGTAAGTGTTCATATTTTAAAAGTCAGCAGCTGCAATTTTGGAATTTTTGTAGCTGCTGACTTTTAAAAAATAAAAATTTCGTCGGACCTCCACTTTAATGTCACTGGTCACCAAAAAGTGTAATTTCGAGTCAGATTTGTCCGTCGCAATGTCGCAGTCCAGCTAAAAAATCGCAGATCGCCGCCATTACCAGTATAACCTAACCTATAACCTAAATCGATCCCGTAGTTTGTAGACACGATAACTATTGCGCAAAGCAATCAATATACGCCTATTGCGATTTTTTTTTTTTTACCAAAAATATGTAGAAGAATATATCGGCCTAAACTGATGAATAAATTTGTTTTTTTATATTTTTTCTTTGGATGTGTATTATAGCAGAAAGTAAAAAAAAAAAAGTTTCAAATTGTCGCTCTTTTTTTGTTTATAGCGCAAAAAATAAAAACCGCAGAGGTGATCAAATACCACCAATAGAAAGCTCTATTTGTGTGAAAAAAAGGACGTCAGTTTTGTTTGGGTGCAACATCGCACGGCCGCGCAATTGTCAGTTAAAGTGACTCAGTGCCGTATCGCAAAAAAAAGGCTCTGGTCATTAGGGGTTAAAACCTTTCCGGGGCTGAAGTGGAGTAAATGGCAGAAAGGCGATTGGCCGGTATGTGCTGTAAACTGATATGTGATTGGTGGACACAGGATCCCGTACCCGGGCGTCGCTCTTTGCGCTGCGTTGTTCAATAATCCAGTTTGCTTCGATTTTGTTCCAATCCATTCTCCTTCTCTGCCTCCCACGCCGTCTATTTTCAGTGCTGCATTCATCTCTTTCCTGCTCTCCTCCCACCTCTTCCTCTCCACTGACAGTCCACCATCTTCTTTCCGAGGGATGTCCCCCCCCCCCCCCCCCACACCTCACACATTATCGTTCGTGAAGCAGCGAGTCACGCCACAGTGAATAATTGCTCAGTGGGGATTCGCAGGCTGTGGATTAGCTCGGAGTCGATCGACTCTAAACACTCCGTGATGTCATTCTATTCACAGCCTCGTCTCGCTGACCCCGGAGAAACGCTCCGGCTTATGTAAAGGGGAGCTGCGGACTCATCATAGCCTTATGTATGAATGGGATAGGTTGAGTGTCCGGGGATAGCAAAAAAATCCTCCCTTGCAGTGGGGCTGCCCCGGTGCTGCAAGGGTCGAACGCTCGATTGCTCTGCGTTCACACCTATGCGCTTTTTAGTGCGTTTTGCAGAAACATGAGATGAGTCATCAGCTGCCAGCGGGGTTCTCTGCTGACAGCTGAATGTAAAAAAGGAATTGCCGGCAAAATACATTTGTGAAAATAAACCCCAAAAAACAGCGTGGGTACCCTCCCAAATCCTCCTATGCGCTTTTTGGTGCATTTTTGCAGAAACACACTACAATCCATTTAACATGGTTTCCTATGGGTGTAGTTCACATCTGTGCGTTTTGCGGCGCTGTGTTTATTTGAAAAGGGTCAGGGACTTTTTTTTTCCCATCGCAGATTGCGTTTTGCCTGTAATAGACTTTCATGGAGTCGCGCCAAAAACGCACTTATTTTACGCGTTTTGTTTTTTTCCCCTTTAAAAACACTGTACATAGCTGGTCACTAAGGAAAGCCTGTCGCAGCGTCCTTAACAACTAATAAGCCATCAGCTGCCAGCGGGGATCTCCGCCGACAGCTGAATGTAAAAAAAAGAATTGCCGGCAAAAAAAAATATATAAGTGCGTTTTTGTTATTTCTTTCTCATATTATGCATTTTTTTCCCCTTTAAAAACACTGTACATAGCTGGTCGCTAAGCAAAGCCGGTCGCAGCGTCCTTAACAACCGAGGAGTCATCAGCTGCCAGCGGGGTTCTCCGCTGACAGCTGAATGTAAAAAAAAAAAAAATTGGCAGCACAAAAAAACAAAAAGTGTGAAAAAAACGCTCCTTAGACCTAAGTCTAGGTTCACATCTATGCGGTTGCAGTTGATGCGTCTTTCAGGTGCCTTTTGCATTTTTAAACCCGTGTTTTTGATGCGTTTTTGCATACAGTTTTCATGTATTTTGCGTTTCGCTTTTTTTTTTTCTCTTTAAACACACTGTATATAGCTGGTTGCTATGGAGCGGGCGCCTGCGTCCTTGACAACTGATGTATGTTGGATTTGAGGGGGGGGGGGAGGACCACGACATTTTAAATTTTTTTTTCTCAATTTTTTTGCCAGCAATTCCTTTTTTACATTCAGCTGTCAGCAGAGAACCCCACTGGCAGCTGACGACTCATCAGTTGTTAAGGATGCTGCGGCCAGCTTCCCGGCCCGCTCCTTAGCGACCAGCTATGTACATTGTTTTTAAAGGGAAAAAAAAACACAAAACACATTAAAAAAAACGCAACACTTGCGTTTTTGGTGCGAATCCATTGAAGTCTATTACAGGCAAAACGTAATCTGTGGTGGGGAAAAAGTCCCCGACCCTTTAAAAAAAAAAAACGCAGCACCGCAAAACATATAGAAGCAAAGCGTCTAGGAGCGGGCCGCTGCATCCTTAACAACTGATGTTGGATTTGGGGTAGGGGGGGAGCCCACACTGTTTTTTTCCCACAAATTTATTTTGCCAGCAATTCCTTTTTTACATTCAGCTGTCAGCAGAGAACCTCGCTGCCAGCAGATGACCGATCGGTTGTTAATCACTTCCTGACCAGAGCACTTTTTGCGATTCGGCACTGCGTCGCTTTAACTGACAAGTGCGCGGTCATGCAACATTGTACCCAAACAAAACAGACGTTTTTTTTCCCACAAATAGAGTTTTCTTTTGGTGGTATTTGAACACCTCTGCTTTTTTTCTTTTTTGCTCTATAAACAAAAAAAGAGCGACAATTTTGAAAAAAAAAAAAGCAATATTTTTTACTTTTTGCTCTAATAAATATCCCCCCAAAAAATATATATATAAAAAAAAAATTATTTCCTCCGTTTAGGCCGATACGTATTCTTCTACATATTTTTGATTTAAAAAAATCGCAATAAGCGTTTATTGATTGGTTTGCACAAAAGTTATAGCATCTACAAAATAGGGGATAGATATATAGCATTTTTATTATTATTTTTTTTTACTAGTAATGGTGGCGATGTGAGATTTTTATCAGGACTGCTACATTATGGAGGACACATCGGACACTTTTGACACCATTTTGGGACCATTGTCATTTATACAGCGATCAGCGCTATACAAATGCATTGATTACTGTGTAAATGACACTGGCAGTGAAGGGGTTAACCACTAGGGGGCGATGAAGGGGATACGTGTGTCCTAGGGAGTGATTCTAACTGAGGGGCGGTGGGCTTCAAATCCCATGATAGCGATCACTGCTGTCGATGATGGGGTGCGGTGATCTCTGTCATGACACAAGCCAGAACAGCGAAATGCCTTGTTTACATAGGCACTTCCCCGTTCTGAGGCTCTGTGACATGATCACCGGGAGACCGGCGGACTCTATGTGGGGCAGGGTCACGCTGTACGTGGCAGGTGCGTGTGCGCCTGCTATCCCCGGCTCCTAAAGGAGATGTACAGGTACGCCCATTTGCCCACCGCTACCATTGTGCCGACGTATATTGGCGTGCGGCGGTAGGCAAGTGGGTTAAACACTAGGGGGCAATCAAGGGGTTAAGAGTGTCCTAGGGAGTGATTCTAACTATGAAGGGATGGGCTACTACTGATATGACAGCGAGCGATCACAGGGAGCAGTAGATCCCTGTCATGTCACTAGGCAGAGTGGGGAAATGCCTTGTTTACATAGGCATCTCTCCGTTCTACGTCACGATCTGCGACATCGAGTCCGCGGACATGGAGCATGCGGCAGACGACCACAATGCCGCGATTTAAAGGGGACATACCTGTATGCCCATTTGCCCAGCCGTGCCATTGTGCTGACGTATATCATCGTGCGCTGGTCAGCTAGTGGTCAAGGATGCGGCGGCCGGCTTTCCGGCCCGCTCAGTAGTAACCAACTATATTCAGTGTGTTTAAAGAGGAAAAAAAAAAAGCAAAACACGAAATGCATGAAAACTGCGGGTTTAAAAATGCAAAAAGATTCTGAAAAATGCATCAATCGCAACTGCATGGATGTGAACCTAGACTTACAGTAGGTCTAAGGAGCCCAGGGGCGGACTGACAACTCATGGGGCCCCCGGGCAATAGGAAATTTTGGGGCCCCCAGGCAATCAGAGATTATGGGGCCACACAGTATGCACAAACACAGTATATAATTACACAGTATACACATACATGTACACACAGTATACACCGACATGTTTCTATTGGCTGAGAAGGTACTGGAGAGGTGGGGCAGCTATAATCTCAGGATTTTTACACCAAAAGGATGTCGGTAAGGGACATTTCAGAGACAGATGTAAAAAAACAACAGAGATTTTTACATACTGTCCCTGGTTTTACTGAGGCTGGCAACCCTGATGGGGCCCCTTAGTGGCCGTGCCCGAGCGGCCAAATGGTCAGTCCGCCCCTGAAGGGGCCTTGAGCCCACAGATTGTAAGACTAGTCCCCACCGTAGCCTCTTCTCTCCTACTCTCCGATGGTCGCAACTCCTACAACACCCTCAAGACCCATGCAGAGCGCCATCTGCTGGAGGAGTGATGAATATGGTAAGTAAGCTTTTTTGCGGCACCCTAGATTTTTGGTAATGTATAAAAGACGAGGTAGCACCGAGTAATTCGATACCCAACATGCCAAACTGTAAATTTTTGCGCGCCCGTGAAATGGCGTCAAACTTCAGTACCGTATATTTTCTATAGGCGGCGCTTCAAAAGCCCCCTATAGGTATAGGTTTAGTGTTACCAAGGGGGTCTTGTGTTAGAATTATTGCTCTCACTCCGGCACACGCAGTGATATACAACACTTGTATCGCAATCAACGTTTTCACATGTTGGTGCCCGGATGAATGCATTTACATTTGTGCGTGTGTATATGTGGGGGTGTGGCCTCAAAAACATTTGGGGGGGGGGATTTTATGTGCATGGGTGTAACCTTATTTTATTTTTTTTGCAAAAACAAATTTGTTTTACATAATTTTTTAACGTAAGGGGATAAACTCTCCCCTGTGTGATGATTTGTAGGTGACAGGTTCTCTTTATTGAGATATGTAGGGTCTAAAAGACCCCCAATGCCTCCCCTGTGCTCCACTAAGGCTGCTTTCACACTGGGGCAGTGGGTCCATTAGCGGGAAAGCACTGCTAATTTAACCTGAGCTAGCCGGGGACACCCGAGAGCTTGACCCGGAAGTGACGTCTCTGACGTCACTTCCGGGTCAAGAAGAAGGGGAGAAGAATGGACATATGTCTGCTCTTCGCCTTCCCCTCCAACCCTCGGCACCCACCATGGAGAAATAACAAAACCAGCTTCTGCTGCTTCAGCTTTAATCCAGATTTTTTTTTCTGCAGTACCTTTTTTTGCCACTAGGTGTCCTCAGTTTGATGTTCAGTATCATTCAACTCAGGTAATCCTGTACCAGCCCCCAACCTGTTACTGGACAGTGAATAGAGAAGTAGCACAGTGATGAGCTTGTCACTCTGCTCTCTCCTCCAATTACCATGATTCTTGTCAGCGCAAGATCTTATTGGCTGCTTGTGCTGCTTCTTCCTCTCACACTCCAGCCCTGCTCTACAGGGATTGCAAGACACTGATATCCGGTCATATTTAGGTGCTGACACTGTGTGAATTTAATATTCATTTTTAATAATGTATGAGGCTGGGTTCACACCGCAGCATGGAGCGGCTCACAGCGGGGGTCCAGTTCGCCTCCGTTCACCGCATCAGGTCCGATTTCAGCCCCAAGTTTTGGCTGAATTGGGACCTGAAATGGACCAGAAAACGCACAAGACTCCTAAGCAATTCCCTATACCTCCTGTGCTAATCCCTGTGCTCCCTATGGAGCCGCTCCGGAGATGTGTGAACCGGCTCCATAGAGAGGTGGTCACAATCTCCTGACATGCGTTTGAGGTGCCATTAACAATTTACTGGCATTTTCAAGGGCAGCGCATTCACCTTTCCCACACATTCACCTTTCCCGCACTTCACCTTTCCCGCACTTCACCTTTCCCGCACATTCACCTTTCCCGCACTTCACCTTTCCCACACATTCACCTTTCCCGCACTTCACCTTTCCCGCACTTCACCTTTCCTGCATGTTCACCTTTCCCGCACTTCACCTTTCCCGCACATTCACCTTTCCCGCACTTAACCTTTCCCGCACATTCACCTTTCCCGCACATTCACCTTTCCCGCACATTCACCTTTCCTGCATGTTCACCTTTCCCACACTTCACCTTTCCCGCACGTTCACCTTTCCCGCACATTCACCTTTCCCGCACATTCACCTTTCCCGCACTTCACCTTTCCTGCATGTTCACCTTTCCCACACTTCACCTTTCCCGCACATTCACCTTTCCCGCACATTCACCTTTCCCGCACATTCACCTTTCCCGCACATTCACCTTTCCCGCACATTCACCTTTCCTGCATGTTCACCTTTCCCACACTTCACCTTTCCCGCACATTCACCTTTCCCGCACATTCACCTTTCCCGCACATTCACCTTTCCTGCATGTTCACCTTTCCCACACTTCACCTTTCCCGCACGTTCACCTTTCCCGCACTTCACCTTTCCCGCACTTCACCTTTCCCGCACATTCACCTTTCCTGCATGTTCACCTTTCCCACACTTCACCTTTCCCGCACTTCACCTTTCCCGCACGTTCACCTTTCCCGCACGTTCACCTTTCCCGCACCGCGTTTTGGTCTGCATGGGCCACAAACATATTTTCAAGCAAACCTTTCACGAGGGAAACTGACGGACGGAAAATGGAGTTTCAGCACCTTGGACAGCAGCTTTAGAACTGTGAATGGACAGAGCTCGGTTATCCAACATTTTCAAGACGAATCAGTAATAGCGTTCTTCACAGTACACCGGCCCTTTAAGTTTATTATTTAAAGCTCCCTGGAGATATTAAGGACAAATTAATGCAATTAATTCATGTAATCACGAATACACCATTAAGTGCATTTTTAAATACAAGCAGTAAGTACCTGAATGTGACCCGGTATCAGCTCCTGCAATCCTTCTACAGCATGGCTGCAGTGTGAGAGGAAGAAGCAGCACAAGGAGAAAATAAGCTCATGTTCCGGAATGCGGCATGCTGATAGGAGGAGAGTGCTGAGTGACAGAGCTCATTACTGTGCTGTTTCTCCTTTCACTGTCTTGAATGCCCTTTTTTCATTGGAGTGATTTGTTAATAGCTCCCCAAGCCCATCCCGCAAAGGCAGCTTGTTTGCAGGCACCATATCTCGTAGTATTGCAATACCACGTAGTTTGGTGCAGTACGTTCTGAAAAAAGTAATGCTTGCATTGCACCACTTTTTCTGCATTCCAGTGCATTTTGCAGCCTATTCAAATAAATGGGCTGCAAAACCTGACCGCATGGGAACACATGGGAGCAGAGGGGGACTGACAACTCATGGGGCCCCCGGGCAATAGGAGATTATGGGCCCCCCAGACAATCAGAGATTATGGCTCCACACAGTATACACACACACAGTATACACACACAGTATACAATCACACAGTATACAATCACACAGTATACACACACAGTATACAATCACACAGTATACAATCACACAGTATACAATCACACAGTATACACACACAGTATACAATCACACAGTATACAATCACACAGTATACACACACAGTATACAATCACACAGTATACAATCACACAGTATACAATCACACAGTATACACACACAGTATACAATCACACAGTATACAATCACACATGTGCACACAGTATACACAGACATGTACACACAGTATACACAGACATGTTTCTATTGGCTGAGAAGGTACTGGAGAGGTGGGGTAGCTATAATCTCAGAATTTTTAGACCAAAAGGATGTCGGTAAGGGACATTTCAGAGACAGATGTAAAAAAAAAACACAGATTTTTACATACTGTCCCTGGTTTTACTGAGGCTGGTAACCCTGATGGGGCCCCCTAGTGGCCCGGGGCCCTTGGGCAGTGCCCGAGTAGCCAAATGGTCAGTCCGCCCCTGCATGGGAGCATGCGCATTTGAACCTGTGCATTCCACTGTGGGCTATTAACTATTTTTTTAATTATTTTTGGATGGAATTTTGTTTTAATGGAGCTGGCCAAAAATGAAAACTAGCCACACACAGTTAGATTTTTATGTAACAATGCAGAAGGACAAGTGGGAGACATGGACAGAGCTTTGTCACCCTGTATACAACAGGAAGGGCCTGAACAAGGCACCTCATAGCAAGATCACCAGGTATTATTTTAATATTTTATCTTAAGATGTTCCTTTAAAAATATTGAAAATTACATTTATATACACTGTACATTAACATTTTAAAGTATATATGAAATTCTAGGTTTTGATATACAGTATATAATATACACTAATATCTATGTATTTTCCGTTGCTTCTCCACAGCTGTCAACATGTCTAACTCAAATAACGGAGACACCAAGGCCCAGTGCTTGCCCCGTAACGGGCTGGTGAAGATCCCCAGCCCCACCAATGGCCTGGGCTCTGCCAGCATCACCAAAGGAACACCAGCTGTCAAGAACCGAATTTGCCAGCCCGCCTCAGTGCCATCCATTTTAAGTCAAGCCTTCCCCAAGCACACAGAGCATGTCAATCCTTCAGTGTTACCCATTTTGCCACCACCTCCGACCCACACCATCCCGCTGGGTCTCAGCCCTGGAGAAGAAAATCCCCCCTTCCCTTGTGGCCTCTCCATGGAGAGGGTTCAGAACCAGGGCATGGACTGTCACCTGGCCTTCGACGAAAAGATCCTCAACCGGCTCTTTTGTTACTTCTCGGCCTGCGAGAAATGCATTCTTGCGCAGGTCAGCAAGACGTGGAGGCGGGTGCTGTACCAGCCGAAGTTCTGGGTTGGAATGACCCCAGTTCTGCACGCCAAGGAACTTTACAACGTGCTGCCCTCGGGGGAGAAGGAGTTTGTCAGTCTGCAGGGGTTTGCGGTGCGTGGGTTTGACTCATTTTGTTTGGTTGGGGTTTCAGACCTGGACATCTGTGAGTTCATTGACAACTATCCCCTGTCTAAGAAAGGGGTCAAGTCTATAAGTCTGAAGAGGTCAACAATCACCGACGCTGGCTTGGAGGTAAGCAACCCTTTACATAATATGTTCATTCCTTGAGAATCAGAAATTTGAGGACATTAGCAAAAATCTTAAGAAGTCTACCATGTATGGTTACTTTCTTTGGTCAGCAGACCATTGGTGGGCATTTGTTATGTACTAATTGGTCTTTAGCTTTAAGTTGTGTTAATCAAGTAATGTGACGCAATGGTTGGAGAAACAGACACAAAATGGTTTTCACTAACTCCCTTTTAAAGCAGGGTACTTAAAATGGACAGATTAAACAGTCATTCTCAACCAGGGTTCAATGGAACTGTTAGGTGCCTTCAGAGGTTGCTAAGGGTTCCTTGACCTGTGGTTGATTGTCCCCCCATTTGACGGTGTCTTCATAGTTCCTGGGCCAACACCACTTGACAAAGCCAGCAGCATGAAAACTAACTGACTTTAAGCTTGTTGTCATGCTGCTGGCTTTGGTAAGTGGTGTCAGCCTAGAAACTATGGAGACACCATCAAATAAAAGGGACAATTAACCAGTAGGAAGAATGCAACCCTTACAGTGATGGTCGTAATGCTACCATTACAGACCAGCTGTCTGTAATGGTTACATTCTGACCCTCACTGTAAGCCCTTGTACACACATTCAGACAACAAAATCTGTTGGCTTTTGTCCGACGGATTTTGTCCGAAACTGGTGTTGCATACACACGGTCGGACAAAGTTGTCGGAAAATCCGATCGTTCGTAACGTGACGACGTTATTTCCTTACGACGGAACTACGTTCAGGCTAGTAGCCAATAGCTTTGGTCTTGTAATTTGATCTGAGCATGCGTGGAACTTTGTCCGATCGGAATTCTCTACTAACGATCGGACAAAGTCCGATTGGACCATGTTGTCGTAAAATTTTATAGCCCAGTTCTAAAACTTTGTCGGTCATATATTCAGACAGAAACAGTCCGATGGAGCCCACACACGGTCGGATTATCTGACAACACAGTCCGATCGGACATTTTCCGCCGGAATGTTCCGACCGTGTGTACTAGGGCTAAGGGTTGCATTCGTCCTACTGACCACCAATGTAAAGGACATTTTTACCATTGCCCCCCAATTAATTGGTTTTAGTAAGGGTTTCTGGAGACCTGAAAGTTATTTTAGGGGTTCCTCTGGGGAGAAAAATGTTGAGAAAAACTGGATTAAAGTGTAGCAGTACCCCCGTAGGGGCTGCTAAGTGATGTGGCCCACCTGTCACCCTGCCCAGCCAGGTGTTCACTCCTTAGTCACTCTCTGGCAGAAAACAGTCCATGTGCTTGTTTTTGTTATTTTTATAAGGGAATTTTACTTGGATGGGGTAAGGGAATTATGAGATGTCCAGCAGATTGTATCTCAATCAATTAGGTGGATTGTATATCAATCAATAGGAGGATTGTATATCAATCATTTGGGACAACTATGTACACAAAACTTCTCCACAACTATTGCTTGCAGACTATTGTTCTCTCTCTCGCGCTTCCTCCTGCACAACTCTTGCTTCTCAGAAACAGCTAGCACATGTGAGGTTAGGCCTGACACTAGGTCAGCCAGGCCTTAGCAACTGCCTTTTGCAGGCAGGGACCACACGCCCCTATGGTGTAGCAGAAAATAGGAAGTCTTTTTGTGCTAGTTGTCCTTTTTGTGCTATTGGTGGACTACTGCTTCCAGACAGCCCTCTACAGGCCCTACCAGTTCTCCTGCCTGCATCGGCCCAACTCCACTGCCCATGACATTGCAGTCCTCACTACTGGCTCTGCACCCATCTCTGACTGCAATCTTCCAGTCCTCTCAGGCGTACCTCCCTCCTGACTGCACGTCACTCACCAGCCCTCCTGGCTGCAACGAGTGGTTCCCTCCTGAAGACTTGCCCAGCAGTACTAGCTCCTGCTGACCTCTCTTGCTTCTCCTGTGCCTCCTGTTCAGAGCCTCCATGATTTCCTGGAGGGCTCTGTGCTGCATCCAAGGTCACCCCCCCCAGACTGCGGAGCTTCCTCAAAGGCCTTGACAGCCTAGTCCTTCATCCTCAGTTCTTCCACCCGACAACTCCTCCCCAGCTGGGCTGTCCCTTGGTATTTAAGGAGGCCTGCCCCTGCCAATCCAGGTTGGGGATTGGTGAACACACCAGGCAGCTCCACCTCTCCTCTCCTTCTAGAATCCTCTAGAAGGAAGAGGGAGGTCTCAGTGACACTGGCTGTGAGTCACCAGCTGCTAACTGTGCCACTCCCAGCCCACAGAAACTAAAACAATTAGGTGCTAGATTTCTTTTTTGTGTGAGTGTAGGCATATTTAGCAGGCCTAGCTTCCTATCAATGTAGAGGGTGCTACAAAAGTATATCTAAAGACTTTTCAATAAAGTAGGGAATAAACAAAACCTTTGTCAAGCAATTTTTTTTTTTTTGCCGTCTCCATTGAGATTTCCTTGGACTTCTTTGTAAAATAAAAAAAAACAGCATTAAGAGTCTACAATTATTTATTGCTGATAAACTTGAGGTGATAAAAAGGTAGCCAACGTGTTTCTGGCGCCAAAAAAATCCCCCTTTATCAGAGCTTGAATGAGCAGTAACACAACTTTCTGCAGAACTCTAAAAAAAACTCCTGTGCCCCATAAAGGACATAAATCATACTAGTGGACTGTTGTAAAATGCAATTACCACAGCCGTTTCATCTGAGGGAAATCCTGAAAACATGACCTGTTGGGGGGGGCCTGAGGACTGGATTTGAGAAACACTGTCCTAGACCATTGTCACCAGAACAGGTGTGCCCATTGGAAGATTTCTCCTCTGTTTCTGTTATGGTGACATTTCCAACATTTTGGGTTTCACACCACTTTCTGTTCCAGTGACAATTTTCACCAGACAAGCAAAGTGGGCAAATTTACCCAAGGGGAACACAGACAGCCATCGAAACCCTGCAGAGGTTCTCCTAACCACTATCCAAAACTAAAGATAAATCTTTAGCCTAGGTTCACACTTGTGCAATGCGGGAACCAGCGCAATTCCAGCGCCAGTCCCCACATTGCATCTCTCCCACGGGACCGCAGGCAGTTCGCACTCCCCTCTGCGAACCACTGCGGGTGTCAATACGTTGTTAATGACACCCCCAGATCGGTTCATAAATCGCAGTGTGAACTGTGAGCTCGTACAGCAGTCGGATTGCATAAGTGAGAACACTCATGCGATCCGATTTCAATGCGGGGGGGGGGGGGGGTCCCTGCACTATGTTTTCTGAGAATCTAATGTGAGTTCAGCCATACAATAGTATGGCTGAACTTGCATCAAACAGACATTGCATGTGATCGGCACCTGCAGTGTGGGTGTGAATCACATGCGATGTCTGAGATCGCATATGTGTGAACCTAGGCTCCAGGGTTTAGTATACCATATAATATAATATAACAAAGAAGGGAACAAAACGTAAAAAAGAATGAAAAGTAATGCTTTTCATTGTAGAGTTAAAGGGGTTGTAAACCTTTGTGTTTTTTTCACCTTAACGCATCCTATGCATTAAGGTGAACAAAACACCTGGCAGTGACTGGCCCCCGAGCCCCCCCGTTTTACTTACCTGAGCCCTGGAATTTGACCCGGCGGGGACGTGCTGTCTCTCTGCTTGGGTTTCTTCGCTCTTGATAAGATAGATTGATAGCAGCGCAGCCATTGGTTCCCGCTGCTGTCAATCAAATCCAATGACGCAGGCACCAGAGGGCGGTGGCGAGTCATACATTCGGCGGCTATGGCCGCAGAATGCTGGACTCCTAGGGGTAACCACCAGCGAGAGCGCTTCTCCTAGGGGGTTATCTGATGTGGGGAGGAGCCGAGAGAGCTGCCGGGGGACCCAGAAGAGGACGATCGGGGCCACTCTGTGCAAAGCATGCTGCACAGTGGAGGTAAGTGTGATATGTTTGTTACTTAAAAAAATGAAAAATGAAAAAAAAAATGAACCCTTACAATCACTTTACACACACATGTTTTTCAGGCACATTTTGCAGTGCATTTTTAAACCCTTAACAAGGGGATATAAATTGAAACAAAACCAGATTGAATGACTGACCTACCTTAAAGTAGAAGTTCAGCTTAAAACGAAATCTAATGCCGCGTACACACGACCAGACTTTCCGGCAGACTAGGTCCGGACTATCCGATTGTGTGTGGGCTAGTCCAATCGTTTTTCAAAAAATAAATCAGACAGACCTAGAAATAGAACATTTTTCAAATCTATCCGACGGACTCAATTGCGACAGACTAAAATCGGGAAAACCATTCGTCTGTGTGCTGGTCCGACGGATGAAATACAACGCAAGGGAAGCTTTTGGCTACTGGCTATTGAACTTCCTTGTTTAGTCTCGTTTACATCATCACGTTCAAAACTAACAGACTTTCGAATGGACTTAGTCCGTTTGTGTGTGGCCAAGTCCGTTAGTTCGGAAAGTCAGTCAGAACTCCGCCGAAAGTCCGTCGGGAAGACCGTCACACCTAGTCAGCCGGAAAGTCTGGTCGGACACGGTCGGACATTCCGACAACAAAACCTGTCGGATTTTGTCCAATGGATTTTGCCCGAAACTGGTGTTGCATACACGCGGTCGGACAAAGTTGTCGGAAAATCCGATCGTTCATAACGTGATGACGTTTTTTAGTTACGACGGGACTACGTGCAGGCAAGTAACCAATAGCTTTGGTCTAGGAATTTGATCTGAGCATGCGTGGCACTTTGTCTGATCGGAATTCTCTACAAACGATCGGACAAAGTCCGATCGGATCATGTTGTCGGAAAAATGTTATATCCAGGTCTCAAACTTTGTTGGT
This sequence comes from Lithobates pipiens, assembly GCF_037356315.1. Classification (NCBI taxonomy): domain Eukaryota; kingdom Metazoa; phylum Chordata; class Amphibia; order Anura; family Ranidae; genus Lithobates; species Lithobates pipiens. The sequence continues at coordinate 325,865,111 of NW_027507784.1, forward strand.
CGGACATTCCGACGGAAAAAGTCAGATGAAGCCCACACACGGTCTGATTATCCGACAACATGTTCCGATCGGACATTTTCCGTCAGAATGTCCGACCGTGTGTACAAGGGCTAAGACTAACCTATCTACCGCTGTAAAAATGAAATCCCTATGCACTTCTTTTGTGCAGCCGCTCCGGTCCGGTTTCCATGGCTTCAGTGTGTAAGCGTGTGCAGAAGAGGCAGCCAACAACGGGAAGCCTCATAGTAACTATGGGTGATGTCTCTTCCCAGGCATTTCACAACCGTTGTTGGTTGTCTCTTCTACACAGCATCTGCTGCAGGACACCAGACCGGATCGGCTGCAGAAATGGTATGTATAGTGGTTTTTACTTTACTGGGTTAGATAGGTTAGTCTTAGAATGTGGCACAGAGTAGATTTATGCCGCGTACACACGACCGGACTTTTTCCGGCAGACTAGGTCCGACGGGATCAGTCCATCGGACAATCCGATCGTGTGTGGTATAATCAGATTTTTTTTATTTAAAAAAAATCAGATGGATCTAGAAATAGAACATGTTTCAAATCTGTCGGGAAAACCATTCGTCTCTATGCTGGTTCAACGGACCAAATACGACGCAAGGGAAGCTATTGTCTACTGGCTATTGAACTTTCTTTTTTTAGTCCCGTCTTACGTCATCACGTTCAAAATGAACGGACTTTCGAACGGACTTAGTCCGTTCGTGTGTGGCCAAGTCAGTTTGTCTGGAAAGTCCGTCGGAACTCTGCTGAAAAGTCAGTCAGGAAGACCGTCGGACCTAGTCTGCCGGAAAGTCCAGTCGTGTGTACGCGGTTTAGAAACAGTTTTAGGCTGAACTGCTACTTTAACTCCAATGCATTTCAACCAATGGAAAATACAGATTTTTCGAGAATTTTACCAAAGCAGAAACTCACAATTTCATTCATCCCTACTGGTTGAAAGTGGCTGAAATGATCTTCAAATGACCATGTGCATGGCCACCATTAGACAAAAATTTCTCAAAACTGTTTCCACCTCATGGTTCCTCCAGGCAGTTTGATTGCTTGACCTGGGACATGCCCATCTAAGTTAGAATTATTGGTGGGAGCTACCATATTCTTGTTGGTTAGCAGATTGCATTGGCTAGCAAGTGTGTGTACTACTGAGCAGTGGCGGCACTAGGGTTGGTGTAACCCGGTGTGTTAAAGCATGGTATCACCCCCCCCCCCCCCCCCCGGGCACCAAGCAGACTAGTGCATTGGAGCTGCTTAACCTGCCACAATGGATGGACCATGGATGGATAGATGGAGCCAGGATGGGATCCAGGGGGTGGGTGGAGCCGGGATGGGATCGGGGGGAGCTGTATGGAGACAGGGTGGTGGAGATGGAGCAGGGATGGGATCTGGGAGTGGATGGAGGTGGGGTGGGATTGGGGGGAGGTGGATGGAGCCGAATGGGATTGAGGGAGGTGGATGGAGCCAGGATAGGATCGAGGGTGTGGGTGGACCCGGGATGGGATCGGGGGGAGCTGTATGGAGCCGGGGTGGGGGAGATGGAGCAGGGATGGGATCTGGGAGTGGATGGAGGTGGGGTGGGATTGGAGGGAGGTGGATGGAGCTGAATGGGGTTGAGGGAGGTGGATGGAGCCAGGATGGGATCAGGGGGATAGATGGAGCCGGGATGGTATCAAGGGTGGGTGGATGGAGCAAGGATGGCATCAAGGGGTGGATGGAGCTGGGATGGGATGGGAGGAGGTGTATGGAGCTGGGATCTGGGGTGGGGGGATGGAGCAGGGATGGGATCTGGGAGTGGATGGAGGCGGGGTGGGATTCGGGGGGAGGTGGATGGAGCCCAAATGGGATTGGGGGAAGGTGGATGAAGCCAGGAGGGGATCAGGGGGGTAGATGGAGCAGGGATGGTATTGGGCTGGATGGATAGAGCCGGGATGGGATCTTTGATTTGTTGGGGGGGGTAGAGAATATGTGCTAGGGGTGTATTGTAAGGGGAGAGGAATTGTGCTGAGGGGTCAAACTTCAAATCTGCCCCCCTTCTACTTCTAGCACAAGTTCTGTTTAACCCCCAAAAAGCACCCCCTAGCCCCCATCCTCTAACTCTTCCCCTCTAAAATCATTCTTGGCAGAATAATTGTTACCTGCCAATGCCCCCTCCCAATTACCCTGTCCCCCTCCTCAGCATAATACTCCTGTAATTACATACCTTAAGGCAGGTGCTGTAGTGTGGTGCCCCTCTTCCTCGGCTCTTCCCAGCCTGTGTACTTGAAATGTTAGAGCCAAGGAGGAGGGGGCTACAGTCTGGTCTGCAGTGAGTTCAGCCAGGGGGGACAGACATGTGATTGCGCCCGCGGCATGTGGGCGTGTGATGGACGATCAAAGTTGGACCAGGGCACCCTGTCTCTCTGCCACGAGGGTTTACAACTCCTTTAAACTCACAGTTCACAGCAGTCAGTGGAGTGGCCCACCCCCATTGAGGGGTACTTTCTTAGGCTGGAGATAGGCTGCATTTTATGTCCAAGCACCCTAGTGGTGCAGCTAGTGATGCTTTTTAAAGTTAACCTGTTAATAACACAGTTTCGATGGGCACAACTCAGGATCACCAAATCACAGTATTGAACAATAAGCTGGTGCTCAAGTGGAGTCCGCCATCAATATGCTTCAACCTCACACACATTCGGGTGCTAGCCCAGCTCACATAGCTGCATACATGAGAAATCTTCAAAAATCCGGACAGCTGCACTCTAATAATACATCCATGTTTATTAAATCATAAAATCACTGGATGCAGCACGGACACTGTGCAAGCCAGGAAAATCTTTAAACGAGTTTCAGCACTTACTGAAACGCGTTGACCCTTTTTCCTGGCTCTCACTGTCTCTATGTGGTCTCCCTGACAAAGGTCTTATTGCTTAATCTCTGCAGAAGTCCAACACGCCACCCTGGTGAGTCAGTGCTACTGTTCTACAATCAGCAAAACACATGCTCCCTGCTGATTGGAGAGCTCTAGTGACTAGCAGGGGATGTGTTAGACCTCGGGAGAGGGTACAGCATGAAGACCTTTGGAGGGAGATCACTGCTTACAAAAAACACTTGCATAGGTGCATACATGAGAAATCTCCAAAGATCCAGACAACTGCACTCTAATAAGACATCCAACTTTTTTTTATAATAAAAGCAGCTGGATACAGCACATTGACACTGTGGGAACCAGGGAAAAGGGTCAACATGTTTTGCGCATCTCAGCACTTACTCATGACAAAACACATTGACTCTTTTCCCTGGCTCCCAAAGTGTCTATGTGCTGTATTCGGGTGATCCTTCATCTACAGCATGCTGGTAGGGGACTTTTCTGCTCAGGCTGTGACTGCTTTATAAAGAAAACCAATAATAGGACTTTGAGCACCTCCTCAAGCTTCAGACTAGCAGGGGACGGGCTTTTCTACTCAGGCTGTGGTTGCTTTCTAAAGAAAACCAATTGTAAGACTTTCGCACCTCCTCAAGCTTCACACTGGCAGGGGACTGGCTTTTCTACTCAGGCTGTGGTTGCTTTCTAAAAAAAAAAAAAAAAAAAAAGTAAAACTTTTCATACCTTTTGGTTTGAAGAATCTAGAACAGATACAACCAAATTAATCTGAAAATTCAGCAAGTCTTTAACTCTGTCTTTGTTTCCCACCAGGTGATGCTGGAGCAGATGCAGGGCGTGGTAAGATTAGAGCTCTCGGGATGCAACGATTTCACGGAAGCTGGCCTGTGGTCCAGCCTACACGGACGCATCACCTCCCTGAGCGTTAGTGACTGCATCAACGTGGCGGACGATGCAGTGGCAGCCATCTCTCAGCTCCTCCCCAACCTGGGCGAGCTCAACCTCCAGGCTTACCACGTAACGGACACCGCCTTGGCTTACTTTACTGCCAAACAGGGCCGGGCCACGCACACGCTGCGCCTTCACTCCTGCTGGGAGATCACCAACCACGGCGTGGTCAACGTGGTCCACAGCCTGCCCAACCTCACTGTCCTAAGCCTCTCCGGCTGCTCCAAAGTGACCGATGATGGGGTGGAGCTGGTGGCCGAGAACCTGAGAAGGCTCCGAGGACTGGACCTGTCGTGGTGCCCCAGGCTGACGGACACGGCACTAGAGTACATCGCCTGCGACCTGCACAAGCTGGAGGAACTGGTTCTCGACAGGTAGGTGTGGAAGGGCACAGGGTGGCCATGAAAGTTACTTGTCACCCTGATATTCTAAATCTGATGGAAGGCAGAGAACTGAGCTCCATTCTTTGTATCGTAATGTAGATGTAAGCCCTTGTACACACGGTCGGAAATTCCGACGGAAAATGTCCGATCGGACCGCGTTGTCGGATAATCCGACCGTGTGTGGGCTCCATCGGACTGTTTCCGTCGGAATATCTGACCGACAAAGTTTTAGAGCTGGGCTATAAAATTTTCCAACAACATGATCCGATCGGACTTTGTCCGATCGTTTGTAGAGAATTCCGATCGGACAAAGTGCCACGCATGCTCAGATCAAATTCCTAGACCAAAGCTATTGGCTACTAGCCTGAACGTAGTCCCGTCGCAACGAAATAACGTCATCACGTTCTGAACGATCGGATTTTCTGACAACTTTGTCCGACCGTGTGTTTGCAACACCAGTTTCGGACAAAATCCGACGGATTTTGTTGTCGGAATGTCCGACCGTGTGTACAAGGGCTAAGCTTATATTGAAGGAAATGTATCTGCTAATGCTCCGTGTGCCATAAAACAATTCAACATAAGCAAATGCAACCTCTAGTCCTCCAAACTGACATTCACCCGTTAAGACATTTTGATAATTGCACAAAAAGATCCAACCCATATCTTGCGTCAGCTGAGGGCTAGGAACAGAGGTACTGAGGCAGGGAGTTGTGGTGTCTTCAGGAAGCTATGTACACCGTCCTGTCAGCCTCTCCAACCAGCCATGATCTACCTGCATTGCATAGAGAAGCACAGGGACTAAGTGACCCCTTCAAGACAAAGTAGGGACATAGGGGAACGCGGATTTTAAAATGAGCACCAGGTATTGAAATTAACCGTGTCCAATTATGAAGATTCATCAGGCAGCTGTATCTCTGTAGTACGGGGCACTGGGCAGACAGCAGGAGAAATAAGCAGGAACGTTCTTCTTTTGCAGAGGGTAGGGGAATTTTGGTTTACAGTTCTCTTCTAGCAAATAAGTCATTTTAAAGTGTAAGCTCGGCTTTTCAGAAAAGATGAACAAACACCGTACACCCCCCCCCCGGTCCCCACTGTACTTACCTCGGTGGGCGATGAGCTGTCAGTAGCCACACACACAGCCAGTGTAGCAGTCCAGGGATTTGAAATCTCTGCTCTTCTCCCTCTGCAGCGCTTCCAGGACAGATCAGAGTGATTCTGATTGGTCTGTACCGGCACAGAGGAGGACTCTGATCCATAGCTCCCAACTGTCCCTGATTTCGAGGGACTGTCCCTGACTTGGAGCCATGTCCCTCTGTCCCTCATTCCTCATTTGTCCCTCATTTTGGACTGATCTATACAGATGTATATAAAATGCACTTTTTATCTATCAAAAAGTGTTTTCCAGCGCTAAACCTTTCACCTGATTTCTAAATGGCTGCATTTGTAAATTCCAAAAGCCAATATAAAGGAATATTAGTGGTAAAAAGAGCACTTGTGGGTTCAACAAATCTTTTTTTTGTACAATTCTCCTTTAAGGAGGCGTGACAAGGGGCGTGTCCTATGCCTGCATACTTTTGCTGATAGGTGTCCCTCATTCCCATCTCAAAAAGTTGGGAGATATGCTGGTCCATTCCAGAAGCCCTGCAGTCAGACGCACATGCATGGGTAAGGCCTCGTGCACATAGAATGTTTTTTCTTCCTCCCCTGGATGACTTTGCTCCAGAAGAGGAGAAGGCAACTTAAAAAAACGAACCTCAAGACGTATTTTGCAAATGTTTGGGTATTAAGTTAAGCCTGGTACACACGGCCCAAATGTCAGCCGGCATTGGCCGGTTCAATAGAAACCAGCCAACATTCGGCCTGTGTGTATGACAGCCGATCCGAAAGAAGCCAGGCTCATAGCCAAAAATGGTCTGCTGACCGGCATCAACGCTCTCAGCCAATGGAGTGTTCTGGCTGGGGGGGAGGGGAGCACCTGATTAGAGCCATAGGCTTTAAAATAGGGTAGACTCGGAGCACAGAGCATTGCACTCGGAGCCCACCCAGGTGTGTTAGAAAAGCAAATTAATATTAGCTTTTCTAACACTGAATCACCTCTCCGCCAATCAGGAAGCACGGGCCTGAAATCCGTTTTTACCGATTGGCTGAAAGGTCAGGCAATCCTATTGGACACCTAGGAGGAAGAGGAGGAGGATGCAAGGCAGAAGGTGCTGTGATCCACACCACAGGAGGAGGAAGAAAGCCACCAGACATGTTGCCCGGCCGCTTCCTAGATGTGGTAAGTGCAGGGCTTTGATACATTCAGCCTGCCCAGGCATGGTTAGACTCTCGTCCGGTTCCTGCTAAACCTGCCGAGATTTTCACAGTCTATGGTCGGGCCTTATTCCATTGGCAAAGACACTCATTAATTCTGGTCAACAGAATGAAGTGAACGTGTGTTTAACCACTTGCCTACCGCCGCACGCCGATATACGTCGGCACAATGACAGCGGTGGGCAAATGGGCGTACCTGTACATCTCCTTTAAGAGCCGGGAATAGCAGGCGCACACACACCTGCCACATACAGCGTGACCCTGCCCTCGGGACCGGCAGACTCTATGTCCGCCAGTCTCCCGGTGATCATGTCACGGAGCCTCAGAACGGGGAAGTGCCTATGTAAACAAGGCATTTCGCTGTTCTGGCTTGTGTCATGACAGAGATCACCACTCCCTGTCATCGAGAGCAGTGATCGCTGTCATGGGAATTGAAGCCCACAGTTAGAATCACTCCCTAGGACACACTTATCCCCGTCATCGCCCCCTAGTGGTTAACCCCTTCACTGCCAGTGTCATTTACACAGTAATCAATGCATTTATATAGCACTGATCGCTGTATAAATGACAATGGTCCCAAAATAGTGTCAAAAGTTTCCGATGTGTCCGTCATAATGTCGCAGTCCCAATAAAAATCGCACATCACCGCCATTACTAATAAAAAAAAATTTAAAATAAAAATGCCATAAAACTATCCCCTAATTTGTAGACGCTAAAACTTTTGCGCAAACCAAATCTTCTGGGGCTGAAGCGGTTAAGCTGTTAGATGCATTTAGGCACATCAGTCATTTTTTTCTGCTCAAACGCTGCTCTCCTGAATGAGCTGGAGGAGGCGTTTTTTTTTTCCAGCCTCTAAACGCTCCTCCTCTAATATGCCTGTAAACGTGTGTATATATAGGCTAACATGGAGGTGCATTTAGAGGCTGAGAAAAAAACATCAGGGATCTGTAAAAGCGGCGTAAATGCTGATACACCAAAGCATTGGTGTTTACAAGAGCGTTGCCACGTACAGCCATTCACCTTTGTGGTAGGCTATACGTGTGGCATCTCAGGCCCGCATGGCATATAATTGCCATGCTGGGCACATGCTATGCCTATAAAATCCCGGTATGTATGAACCCTAAGCCCTTGTACACACGGTCGGAGATTCCGACAACCAAATCCGTTGGAGTAATTCCAACGGATTAATTCCGGAAGAGGTCCGGAAGTGATGTTGCATACACACGGTCGGACTAAGTTGTTGGAAAATCCGATTGTACATTTCGTTACGACAGGACTACGTTCAGGCTAGTAGCCAATAGCTTTGGTCTAGGAATTTGATCTGAGCATGCATGGCACCTTGTCCGTCGGAGTAGGCTACACATGATCGGAGTATGTCCGATCGGAGCATTTTGTTGGAAAATATTTCCGGCAAGTTGGAAAAGTTGGTCCTACGGATATTCCGACGGAAACAGTCCGATGCAGACCACACACAGTCGGAATATCCGACAAAAGCTCCGATCGGAAACATTCCGACGGAATCTCCGACCGTGTGTACAAGGGCTTAAAGTCCAGTAGGGAGATGGTGACCCATTTATTATGGTGTACAGACCTGGGAAGGAAAAATTTTAAGAAAGTCAAAGAAAGCCTATACTGAAAGAAATACTTAGACTAACATTGCTGGCTTTCTTTCTGAAAATGCCAACTGCCTGACTCTCTCTAGCCTCACTAACCCAGAACCGTGCTGGATATCTGAGTGAGCTCAAACCTCCCAATCTACATACGTGTCCCCTGCCAATCACTCTGAACATACTAGACTCAGCGGATCAACATAACAGTCAGGTAGGTCAGGCAACCAGCATTTTCGGTAAGATTGGTCAACAGTGGCAGTATCCATAACTCTTGTAAAGTGTAGCTGCGGGGGGGGGGGGGGGGGGAGAAAAGCACAGGGACTTCTCTTGCTGGCCTTCATCTGGAAATGCTAGTTGCCTCGTCTGGTTTCATATAGTTCGGCACCACTGTTCTTGAACATGGTGGCAGCTAATGGAAATCAGGGAGAAGCCAGAACTACTTACCTTTATCCTTCTGACTCACAAAGTACCATCAGCAACTGCTCTGGCAGGAAAGTCGTCCCCGGCATTGGAAAGTATGGCATGTCCAGGACAATTACTCCTCTGTGTTATCCTCTCCGCAGGTGTGTCCGGATTACAGATACAGGACTGAGCTACCTGTCCACTATGACATCACTCCGCAGCTTGTACCTCCGATGGTGCTGCCAGGTGAGGAGACGGACACAAGAGGACAGAACTCCCACCACCCTATGCAGGAAGGATGCTGTATATATGAGAGATGGTGGGAGGGATGGAGAAATTGCAGGAATGGATGGAGAGATTGCATGAATGGATGGATGGATGGAGAGAGGGAGAGATTGGAGGGATGGATGGATGGATTGTATGAATGAATGGATGGATGGAGGGAGGGAGGGAGGGAGAGAGAGATTGGAGGGATAGAGAGACTGGAAGGATGGAGGGAGGGAGAGATTGGATGGAGGAAGAAATTGGATGGATGGATGTATGGAGAGAGAGAATGGATGGAGGGAGGGAGAGGATGAATAGGGAGAGGAGAGAGATTGGATGAGTGGATGGATGCATGGGTGGAGAGATTGCATGGATGGATGCATGGAAAGGGGAGGGGGTTTGGATGGATACAGGAAGGGAGAGATCAAATTGATGGATAGAGAGAGAGAGAGATTAGTTGGGTGCATGGATGGATAGATGGAGGGAGGGGGGCATTGGATGGATGGATAGAAAGAGGGGGTGAAGGAAGGAGAGAGAAATTGCATGGATGGGTGGATGGATGGAGAGAGAGATTGGATGGATGGGAAGAGGGGGTGAGGGAATGAGAAAGAGATTGGATGGATGGAGATATTGGATGGATGGATGGGGAGAGGAGCAAGATTGGATAGATGGAGAGAGGGAGAGATTGGATGGATGGATGGATTGATTGTTTCGGAGAGCGAGAGATTGGATGGATGGATGGGGAGAGGAGAGAAGAGAGATTGGGTGAATGGATGGATGGATGGGGAGAGGAGAGAGATTGTGTGGATGGATGGATGGATGGATGGATGGGGAGAGGAGAGAGATTGTGTGGATGGATGGATGGGGAGAGGAGACAGATTGGATGGATTGATGGATGGATGGGGAGAGGAGAGAGATTGAATGGATGGATGGATGGATGAATGAGGAGAGAGAATGGATGGATGGATGGGGAGAGGAGAGAGATTGGAGAGAGGAAAAGATTGGATGGATGAATGGAGGAGGAGAGGAGAGAGATTGGGTTGATGGATGGATGGATATATGGGGAGTGGTGAGAGATTGGATGTATGGAGAGAGGGAGAGGAGAGAGCGTGGGTGGATGGATGGATGGATGGATGGGGAGAGGAGAGATTGGATGAATGGAGGAGGAGAGGAGAGACATTGGATGGATGAATGGAGGAGGAGAGGAGAGACATTGGATGGATGAATGGATGGGGAGAGGAGATTGGATGGATGGATGGAGGAGGAGAGGAGCGAGATTGGATGGATGGATGAGGAGGGGAGAGAGATTGAAGAGAGGAAGAGATTGGATGGATAAATGGATGGGGAGAGGAGAGATTGGATGTATGGAGGAGGAAAGAAGAGATTGGATGGATGGATGGAGGAGGAGAGGAGCGAGATTGGATGGATGGAGGAGGAGAAGAGAGAGATTGGATGGATGGAGGAGAGGAGAGATTGGATGGATGGATGGAGGAGGAGAGGAGCGAGATTGGATGGATGGAGGAGGAGAAGAGAGAGATTGGATGGATGGATGGAGGAGAGGAGAGATTGGATGGATGGATGGATGGATGGAGGAAAGGAGAGATTGGATGATGGATGGAGGAGGAGAGAGATCGGATGGATGGATGGAGGAGAGATTGGATGGATGGATGGATGGAGGAGGAGATGAGAGAGATTGGGGGGATGGATGGATGGATGGATGGGGGAGGAGAGAGATTGGATGGATGGAGGAGGAGAGGAAATTGGGTGGATGGATGGATGGATGGATGGGGAGAGGAGAGAGATTGGATAGATGGAGAGAGGGAGAGGATGGATGGATGGGGAGAGGAGAGAGATTGTATAGATGGGGAGAGGATGGATGGATGGGGAGAGGAGAGATTGGATGGATGGGGAGAGGAGAGAGATTGGGTGGATGGATGGAGGGATGGATGGATGGATGGGGAGCGGAGAGAGATTGTATAGATGGAGAGGGGAGAGGATGGATGGATGGGGAGAGGAGAGATTGTATAGATGGAGAGAGGGAGAGGATGGATGGATGGGGAGAGGAGAGAGATTGGGTGGATGGATGGATGGATGGATGGGGAGAGGAGAGAGATTGGATAGATGGGAGAGGGAGAGGATGGATGGATGGGGAGAGGAGAGAGATTGGGGGGATGGATGGATGGATGGGGGAGGAGAGAGATTGGATAGATGGAGAGAGGGAGAGGATGGATGGAGGGGAGGAGAGATTGTATAGATGGGAGAGGGAGAGGATGGATGGATGGGAGGGAGAGAGATTGGGTGGATGGATGGATGGGGAGAGGAGAGAGATTGGATAGATGGAGAGAGGGAGAGGATGGATGGATGGGGAGAGGAGAGAGATTGGGTGGATGGATGGATGGATGGATGGAGAGAGGAGAGAGATTGGATAGATGGAGAGAGGGAGAGGATGGATGGATGGGGAGAGGAGTGATTGTATAGATGGAGAGAGGGAGAGGATGGATGGATGGGGAGAGGAGAGAGATTGGGTGGATGGATGGATGGATGGATGGGGAGAGGAGAGAGTTGGATAGATGGAGAGAGGGAGAGGATGGGATGGATGGGGAAAGGAGAGAGATTGGGTGGATGGATGGATGGGGAGAGGAGAGAGATTGGATAGATGGAGAGAGGGAGAGGATGGGTGGATGGGGAGAGGAGAGAGATTGGGTGGATGGATGGATGGGGAGAGGAGAGAGATTGTATAGATGGAGAGAGGGAGAGGATGGATGGATGGGGAGAGGGAGAGAGATTGGGTGGATGGATGGATGGATGGATGGATGGGGAGAGGAGAGAGATTGGATAGATGGAGAGAGGGAGAGGATGGATGGATGGATGGATGGGGAGAGGAGAGATTGTATAGATGGAGAGAGGGGAGGATGGATGGATGGGGAGAGGAGAGAGATTGGGTGGATGGATGGATGGATGGATGGATGGGGAGAGGAGAGAGATTGGATAGATGGAGAGAGGGGGATGGATGGATGGATGGATGGGGAGAGGAGAGATTGTATAGATGGAGAGAGGGAGAGGATGGATGGATGGGGAGAGGAGAGAGATTGGGTGGATGGATGGATGGGAGAGGAGAGAGATTGGATAGATGGAGAGAGGGAGAGGATGGATGGATGGGGAGAGGAGAGAGATTGGGTGGATGGATGGATGGATGGATGGGGAGAGGAGAGAGATTGGATAGGATGGAGAGAGGGAGAGGATGGATGGATGGGGAGAGGAGAGAGATTGGGTGGATGGATGGATGGATGGATGGGGAGAGGAGAGAGATTGGATAGATGGAGAGAGGGAGAGGATGGATGGATGGATGGGGAGAGGAGAGATTGGATAGATGGAGAGAGGGAGAGGATGGATGGATGGGGAGAGGAGAGAGATTGGGTGGATGGATGGGGAGAGGAGAGATTGTATAGATGGAGAGAGGGAGAGGATGGATGGATGGGGAGAGGAGAGAGATTGGGTGGATGGATGGATGGATGGGGAGAGGAGAGAGATTGGGTGGATGGATGGATGGATGGATGGGGAGAGGAGAGAGATTGTATAGATGGAGAGAGGGAGAGGATGGATGGATGGGGAGAGGAGAGAGATTGGGTGGATGGATGGATGGATGGATAGGGAGAGGAGAGAGATTGGATAGATGGAGAGAGGGAGAGGATGGATGGATGGGGAGAGGAGAGATTGTATAGATGGAGAGAGGGAGAGGATGGATGGATGGGGAGAGGAGAGAGATTGGATAGATGGAGAGAGGGAGAGGATGGATGGATGGATGGGGAAAGGAGAGAGATTGGGTGGATGGATGGATGGATGGATGGATGGGGAGAGGAGAGAGATTGGATAGATGGAGAGAGGGAGAGGATGGATGGATGGATGGGGAAAGGAGAGAGATTGGGTGGATGGATGGATGGATGGATGGATGGGGAGAGGAGAGAGATTGGATAGATGGAGAGAGGGAGAGGATGGATGGATGGGGAGAGGAGAGAGATTGGGTGGATGGATGGATGGATGGGGAGAGGAGAGAGATTGTATAGATGGAGAGAGGGAGAGGATGGATGGATGGATGGGGAAAGGAGAGAGATTGGGTGGATGGATGGATGGATGGATGGATGGGGAGAGGAGAGAGATTGGATAGATGGAGAGAGGGAGAGGATGGATGGATGGGGAGAGGAGAGAGATTGGATAGATGGAGAGAGGGAGAGGATGGATGGATGGGGAGAGGAGAGATTGGATAGATGGAGAGAGGGAGAGGATGGATGGATGGGGAGAGGAGAGATTGTATAGATGGAGAGAGGGAGAGGATGGATGGATGGATGGGGAGAGGAGAGAGATTGGATAGATGGAGAGAGGGAGAGGATGGATGGATGGATGGGGAGAGGAGAGAGATTGGATAGATGGAGAGAGGGAGAGGATGGATGGATGGGGAGAGGAGAGAGATTGGATAGATGGAGAGAGGGAGAGGATGGATGGATGGAGGGATGGATGGGGAGAGGAGAGAGATTGTATAGATGGGGAGAGGATGGATGGATGGATGGATGGATGGATGGGGGAGAGGAGAGATTGTATAGATGGAGAGAGGGAGAGGATGGATGGATGGGGAGAGGAGAGAGATTGGATAGATGGAGAGAGGGAGAGGATGGATGGATGGGGAGAGGAGAGAGATTGGGTGGATGGATGGATGGATGGATGGATGGATGGGGAGAGGAGAGAGATTGGATAGATGGAGAGAGGGAGAGGATGGATGGTTTTGGACATTCATAAAAATAAAATGAAAGTACATCCATGATCCCGTGTTTTTCTTCATCCCCAGGTGCAGGATTTTGGTTTGAAGCATTTACTGTGTATGAAAAGTTTACGACTCTTATCTTTGGCCGGTGAGTAGCATCCGATGTTGTGTTGAATAAAGCAGATCTTTAGGTAATGGTTCATATAGATCATATATATGTGCCCCCCGTGTCTGTAGTTCTGTGTTACATCATAAACAGTACTGTGCAAATGTTTTAGGCAGGTGTGAAGAAATGCTGTAAATGAAGAATGCTTTCAGAAATAAGAAGTGTTAAATCGGAGTTCCACCCATTTAAAAGCAGCTACAAAAAGTGTAGCTGCTGACTTTTAACAATCAGACAGTCACCTGCCCCACGGTCCAGTGATGCGGGTGCAGGAAGCCTCACTCGTCTCCCCCTCCTCTCCGTGGCACCGGTGTGGCTTCACAGCCTGGCGCGCACTGTGCATGTGAGAGCCACGCTATGAATGGCCGGGCAATCCCCTAGGACCCGGGACATGTCCCAGAAGATTGCAGGGAGGGAGGGGTGAGAGGTGAACTTTCTTCTGGTGCTACAGAGTCCCGGGAGGAAGTGGGAGCTGGGTGCCCATAAAAACTGGGTACCCCCCCCCCACAAAAAAAATGACATGCCAAACGTGGCATGTCAGGGGGTCACCATCACCGGAAGTTCAATTTTTGGGTGGAACTCCGCTTTATTTGTTTGTTTTTATCAAGTAACAAAATGGAAAGTATGTGAACAGAAGAGAAATCCAAATCTAATCGATGTTTGGTGTGACCCCCCTTTGTGTTCAAGTCTACCTAGAAGAATTTATTTATTTTTTAAAGACAGTTTTTGAAGGAACTCAACAAGTACGTTGTTCCAAACTTCTTGGGGAACTAACCACGGATCTTCTGTAGATGTCGGCTGCCATAAATCCTCCTGTCTCTTCATGTAATCCCAGACAGACTCCATGATGTTGAGATCAAGGGTCTGTGGGGGCCAAACCATCACTTCCAGGATCGCCGTGCTGCGGGCACACACCGGCTTGTTATACTGACCACGTAATTTGAGCTCCGGGCAGAATAACACAACCACTTTGCGCACGTCATATGGCTAGATGGCGGGCAGGAAGTGGTTAATGACATTGGCTGTATGTTTGGGGTTGTTGTCCTGCTGCAAAATAAATTAGGGCCAATCACGCACCTCCCTTATGGATAAGTATCTGCCTGTATTTCTCATCATTGAGGACAACATTGATCCAAACGCAGCCCCAAACTTGCTAGGAACCTCCATCATGATTCACTGTTGCCGGATTCATTATTGTAGCGCGCTCCAGTCCTTCACCTCCAGTCTCCTGCTATCAGACCAGAGCGCCTGCTGCCATTTTTCTGGACCCCAGTTATTATGCTTTCATACATAGTTGAGTCACTTGGCCTTGTTTGCACATCGGAGTTATGGCTTTCTGGCTGCAATTCTTTCATGAAGACCACATCTGGCCAGATCTTTCCATATAGTAGATTGATGTACCTGGGTCCCATTGGTTTTCACCAGTTCTGTGCTGACGGCATTGCTGGACATCTTCTGATGACCAGCAATGGGAAGTAAGCATGATGTGTCTTTCATCTGCTACATTAGGTTTGCTTGGCCGACCACTGCGTCCACGGTCACTGCGTCCACGGTCACTGCGTCCACGGTCACTGCGTCCACGGTCACTGCGTCTACGGTCCTCAACGTTCCTGGATTCTTTGTGCTTCTTCAAAAGAGCTTGAACAACACACATCTTGAAATCCCAGTCTGCTTTGAACTCTTTAACAAGCAAAAGATTTCCCAGCACACTTACCACCAGCCTGTAAAACAACCAAATTGGCTCTAACAGTTTGCAATAAAACCAAAGCGTTTTTTTTTTCTTTTTGCACACATTTGCAAATATATGCATAAGCGGCAGTGCCCACGCCAAGGAACCTCTGTATATACTGCGGTCCTAATTCTAAGAGCCCTTTGCCCTCTTACACTGAGCAGCCCCGAGCGGCGGCGGTAAAATGCTGCTATTTTTAGCGGTGCTTTACTGTTGTTTTTGCGGCGCTTTTCGGCCGCTAGCGGGGTGCTTTTAACCCCCGCTAGCAGCCAAAAAAGGATTAAAACTGCCCGCAAAGTGCTTCTACAGGGGCGCTTTGCCGGCGGCTCGGTGGCACTGCCCATTGATCTCAATGGGCAGGGGCGCTTTAGGGGTGGTGAGTTCACCGCTCCTAATGCACTCCAAAGAAGCTGCTGGCAGGACTTTTTCTGATGCCCTGCCAGCGCACCTCGGGCTCTCACACTGGAGTGAATGGAGCCGCTGTTTTAGGGTGCTTTGTAGGCGCTATTTTTAATGCTAAAGGCTGCAAAGCGCCTCGGTGTGAAAGGGGTCTTAATTTCCAGAACCTCCACAATAGAAACACGTATAACAATAGAACCACTTCAGCCCTGGAAGGTCCTTAATGACCAGGCCATTTTATCGGCACTTCTACACATACAAAAATGTATGTTCTTTTTTTTACCGCAAATAGAGCTTTCTTTTGGTGGTATTTGATCACCTTGTACACAGTGTACACACAAACAGTATACAATCACACAGTACACTATTGGCTAAGAAGGTACTGGAGAGGTAGGGCAGCTATAATCTCAGGATTTTTAGACCAAAAGGATGTCGGCAAGGGACATTTCAGAAACACATGTAAAAAAAACACCGATTTTTTACATACTGTCCCTGGTTTTACTGAGGCTGGCAACCCTGATGGGGGCCCTCGGGTAGTGCCCGAGTGGCTGAATGGTCAGTCCGCCCCTGCTGACCTGTGACATGAAACTTTCTTCCACAATCTCACTACAGTGGTAGAGTTTGGCTGTTTCTCACCCAGTTTTAAGCCTCCTACACAGATTTTTCTGTTAATGACTGTGTTTCAAACTCCATACCTGCTTGGTATAATTGGTTAATCACACACCTGACTCCAGTCCTACAAAATCCCTGACAAGTGTGCAAGTTGTAAGAATTAATGCTGGTTGGAAGCCAAAGGGTGGTCACACCAAATCTTGAGTTGATTTAGATTTTTCTTCTGTTCACTCACTTTGCATTTTGTAAATTGATAAAATGAAACGATTAAAATATATATTTTTGAAAGCATTCTTACTTTACAGCATTTCTTCACACCTGCCAACATTTTTAGAGTGCTGTTAGAACCTTTTTTGCTATCTGTCACGTTGGGAAGGTTGTCCTTCAATTCCTGGCTCAAGATACAGCAGGAAGTAAGAGGAAATCTATCCTTTTTTGATGTTGCTAAAACAAGTCTCCTCATTGGAAGATTCCATTCACTTCCTGTTCTGGTGACAACCATAATATTTTGGGTTGCCTTTGACTCTCTGGTGATAATGGTCGCCAGTGTAAGTAGAGAGGGCAAATCTCCCCAGCAAGGAAAAAAACTGCAATAAATAATTGCCATTGGTTCTAAAAAAAATCTTGTGATTGCATAGCAATTGTGCCCTTTCCGCATGGATCAGGGAATGTTTCATAGTTAGTAAGGTTGAATAAAGACACCAGTCCATCCAATTCAACCTGAGTGAGTGTCTACCCATATCCCTGTACATTGCACACTCACATTGGTCCCTACCCTCAAGGAGCTCACAATCTTAGGTCCCCATTCATATACTAGGGCCAATGTTACTTTCACCAAGAATGCACTGCATCTGAGCATCAGGAAAATAGGGACTAAAACTAATGGTGGGTCCTTCCAATCAAGCATGGGCAAATTTCCAATCATCCATTATTCTTTGGGTGAAATCTGCTTGTTTCTGACTTAAAGGGGTTGTAAAGGTATTTCTTTTGTGCAGCTCGTTTTGCACAGAGTGGCCCCAAACCTGGTCTTCTGGGGTCCCTTGGCAGCTGTCTTCGCTCCCCCCGCAAGGAGTTCTTTCATTCATGCAAGCTCCCTTGCATGGTGAGAAGTGCTTGCGGGTGCGCTCCTGTGATACAGCCGGAGGCCATAGCCGCTCGCTGTATCACTCGGCCCCGCCCCCCCGGAGCGCCGCGTCATTGGATGTGATTGAAAGCAGCGCAGCCATTGGCTCGCGCTGCTGTCAATCCATCCACTGTAACCAATCAGCGGCCAGGCTGATCAGCGAAGAGGATGTCGGGTGCGAGCGCGGGATTTTCGAGGGGTCAGGTAAGTAAAAGAGGGGGGGGGCTGGGGGGCCGGCATTGTCTGATGTTTTTTTCACCTTAATGCATAGAATGCATTAAGGTGAAAACATTTTTACCTTTACAACCCCTTTAAGCAGACCATACATAGATCGGAATCCATGTATTGGTAGGCTGATTGTACCCAAGTATGGGCATGCTAACTGTACCCAAGACTGGCCAAATTTCAATCCATGTATGGGCAGGCTGATTGTACACAAGCATGGGCATGCTGATTGTACCCAAACCTGGCCAAATTTCGATTCCATTATGAGCAGGCTGATTGTACCCCACCAATCAACTTGGGTACAACCAGAATGTCAGATCTTTCATGTACTTTCTACCAGCAGCTATAGCCACTATTAGTAATCAATGTAACCTGACGGCCGAGAAGGTTCCCTGTGCCACCCCCCCCCCCGCTGGTAGAATACAATAGCCCTGCGGGAGGCTTTCCCCCATCAACACTGACTGACTGTGCTGATAGGGGAAATCGATCCATCAATGGATTGTCTCATTTTAGGGACAACCCTACACTTGAAAGTCTACAAAATAACAAAGAAAGTAGGAAGCACCAGCCTAGTGCTGCACTATCCCACGCACCATTTAGTACTTGACAAACAAATATACTCACAAACCATGTAAGAAATACAGAGTATCAATGCATGCATCAACTTCCAGCTCACTCTGTCCACTCAGCGCATCCCAGACCTTGGGAAAACACCACCAGTATCCTAGTTGGCTTACGCGTTTCAAGGGAAGGGTTTGGCACTGAGGAAGAGGGCACTTCCCTCGAAACACATAAGCCAGCTAGCATCCTGGTGGTGTTCTCCCATGGTCAGGAGTGTGTTGATTGGACAGAGCAACCTGGAAGATGTTTGCTTTGATACACTGTGAGTATATTTATTTGTGGATTACTAATAAATGGTGTGTGGGACAATGCACTAGGCGGGTGCACCCTCCTTTGTTTATTTGTAGAGTGCTATCGGGACTTGCCCAGTCCCAGGAGGGCAGCAAGGCGGTGTCGGTGTGACTTTGACCTGTGTGGTGAAGCAGATGCTCATGAAGAACTGGCACCCAATTATCACACTCATGCACAGGAGTTGTTTTGTTTTGGCTACACTTGGACAGTTCTAGGAGCCATGCTAACATAAAAAATACTCTGCTGTTGTTTCAGGTTGCCCATTGTTGACAACCACTGGCCTTTCGGGCCTCGTTCAGCTACAAGATCTGGAAGAATTGGAACTCACCAACTGCCCAGGTGCCACACCTGAACTCTTCAAGTATTTCTCCCAGCACCTGCCCCGCTGTGTTGTGATCGAATAAGATGCAGGAGCTGAAATTTCGAACCGTATCCTCCGAACCATTCCCAGCACTGACCATCTGATCGGAGACTTTGGCAGTAGGGGTGGTGGGCTAACACAGCCGAACCATCGAATTGTTGACAAGCAGGGAGAGCAAGATCCTGGGAGATACTTTAAACTCCGGTTTGTGAAGACCTCATTCCATGTTCTGAAGAAAAAAAAGGGTTGTATATTTCCCACGCCTCATCTCTTGTCTTCTCTGTCGTGGACTGTTATGAAACTCACAAGTAGAGCCGACTCCCATCTGATAAAAAAAAAAAAAAAACATCAGCGTACTCTACAAGGATTCTATGGTGTGAGGTTGAGTCCAGCGCATTGTGGAATGTTGCTTCAAGTTCAGTGGTGGTCCTTCATGTTTTGGTTCCTAATGCTTCAGAAGATTATTATCTTAGATAGTCTGTTCCAGAGCATTCATTGATTCTGGTTTTTGTTGATGTCCTAAGTTTGGAGCCATTACAGGTGACAAGATTTAAAGAAGAAGAACAAGGAAATATATGAAGAAGAGGCACTGGCATTTATGGATGTGTTTCTTAGAAAGTAGGAAAAGGTTGAAGAGGGTTTTGCATGGCTGTAGAAAAAGTCTTATGGCTTGTATCAAGATGGAGGGATTAAGTCGATTCATAGAAACCCATCCTATAACACAGTCCCGTTTAGACTGTTTTACACCTTTGTCAACCCATTCTCCCTTACGGTGTAAACATTTCAGCATTTGACCATTGCTTCTAGCTCAGAATTTCTATATTTTTCCTATAGGCGTAAACCTCACAATAGCTTTCTTGGCATGAGTGCAGTCATGCTGTTTATAAGGTGGTGGTAGGCAACTTGAGAACGCTGGTTTGTTGTGGCCAACATGAGGAAAGATGAAGAAATGCATTGTTGCATCACGTTCAGGTACAGATTACCTACCATGACACTGGTCAGTCATGAGTTGCCTTGGATGGTCATCCTTTAGTAGATGGATCAAAAATGAAGCCATCAAGCCTGAAACAAAGAGTAGGGTGGATTGAAAGACATGGTGGGACCATTGACCAGAACATCTCCAGGAGGAAACCGCCTTGTACATACCTTTGCTTCGACAGAGAGGATTCCTTCCTCTCTTGTACATCTTCCCGGCTTGCCCTAGTGCCTGTACATTACTGCTTGTGCTCACTTCACTGCGACCAGAAGATGGAGGACATTTTGAATTGCATTACGTCCATCCATGGCCTGTGCCCTCAGCTTACCAGGGAGAAGCAGTGTGGTTTCTTTCTTTTTTTCTTTTTTTTACGGCGTTTGTGATTTTGACGCCATTTGTCCCAGTTTTACAGGAACTGTGAGATGTCACACAACGATGTGATAGTTTTAAGGATGCTTCAGGGGTAAAAGGCTGTCTTCAACCAAATCTGATATGTCAGTTTTGTGTAGTTGCTGGCAAGGTGAACCCTTTCTATCTCTGAGGGACTCCAACGTTGAGATATTTTCTCAACTTAAGCAACTATTACAAAGCCAAATAATGACATGTGCCCTCGGTAGATTTTCAGTAATAAAGAAAGAACGATAATTGGTGGATTCAACTGTGAGAAATTGACACCTTTATTGTGGGAGGGCATTGAGACCCAAACACCTGCGAGGGATCTCTTGCTATTGGAGTCTCCAGGAGATCTAAGACACGAGTGAACAACTCCATGAACCAATGTCTACACAAAACTAAGAAGTCAGCTTTGGGTGATGGCCTTCAAGATACAATCAGATCATCCTTCATTGTCCCTTCTTGTATACCTATTTCTGTCCATCTCTTCCAGAAGGTCTCTTTTATCTATTGATCTTCTCCTCTCCTTTTCTCTCTCATGTAACATGATGAATCTCTATGTACGTGTCCCATGATCTCTCTACCTTGCATGTTTCTTTCCTTTTGTCTCTTTTTCAACTCTTTCCACTTCTGGAGAGCACCGTCTTTGGAACAATTTTGTGCTGTTTTCTCACCATGCTTTAAATATAATAAAATATATCACTCTTTAAAGTTTTCATCCAGAGAAAAAAAAAACTGTTTTTGCTTCAGTGTATTGTTTCTTCCCAACTCTAGGGACAACAGAAATGTGGGCAGATATGGGAGGATCAGTCAATGAAATGCCATTATTCCAGCAAAGTGTAATTAACTATTTGTATTTATTATCTAGAGCAATGGTCTCCAAACTGTGTCTCAGGGCCAGATCTGACTCTTTGCTTGCTTTTATCCGACCCTTGGGGCATTATTCCCTCAACTGTCTGCAACAGTGGGGCATAGTTCCTTACACTTACACTAACAATGGGGCACTTTTCCTCCCACTGATACCAACAATGGGGCACTGTTCCTCCACTGACACCATCTTTGGGGCACTATTCCTCCTACTGACACCATCTTTGGGGCACTATTCCTCCCACTGACACCAATGATGGAGCACTATTCCTCCCACTGACACCAACGATTGGGGTACTACCACACCCACTGACACCAACGATGGGGTACTACCACACCCACTGACACCAACGATGGGGTACTACCACACCCACTGACACCAACGATGGGGTACTACCACACCCACTGACACCAATGATGGAGCACTATTCCTCCCACTGACACCAACGATTGGGTACTACCACACCCACTGACACCAATGATGGGGCACTAATCCTCCCACCAATATCAATGATGGGGCATTATTCCTTCCACAGACACCAACTATGGGGCACTATTACACGCACTGGCAACAATGATGGGGCACTGTTCCTCCCACTGACACCAACAATGGGGCACTGTGCCTCCCACTGACACCAATGACGGGGCACAGTTCCTCCCACTGACACCAACGCTGGGGCACTGTTTTCCACACTGACAACAATGATGGAGCACAGTTTCTCCCACCGACACCAACCATAGGGCAATTTTCCTCCCACTGACTCCAATGATGGGGCGCCGTTCCTCCCATTGGCACCAATGATGGGGCACTACTATACCCACTAACACAAATGATGGGGCATTATTCCTCCCACTGATACCAACAATGAGAGGGGGGCTATTACAACCACTGATACCAATGATGATGCACTATTCCTCCTACTGACATCAATGGTGGGGCACTACTAAGCCCACTGACACCAATGATGGGGCACTATTCCTCCCACTAATACCAACAATGGGGCATTGTATACTACCACTGATGCCAGGACATTTTCTTCTTCCACTGGTCACAGTCCGGTCCCTCCAAAGTTTGGAGAACAGTAAACTAGCCCTTTGTTTAGAATGTTTGGAGGCCTCTGATCTAGAGAAGAGGTTCTCTATGAATGCAAAGGAATATTGTGATTGTGCCTGGTTTAATTGGAACATGTTCTTTGAGGATTTGCATATGTGGTACTATAAGGTCTATATCTGGGCACACTTGACCTTCATAAAGCCCATTTTGTAGCTATACTACCAGCCTCCACTCTTTTGAGAAGGCTTTCCACAAGATTTTTGAGGGTGTCTCTGGAAATTTGTGCCCAAAAGAGCTAATGTGAGCTCAGAAGACCTGGCTCACAATCTGAATTCAAATGATTTCCAGAGTTATTCAATGGGGTGTTCAATATGGTTGAAACATAAAATAATTAAGCTACCAAGAGACATTTTTATTTTATTTTTTTGCTACAAGAATAGGTCCAGGACATTTGAAAGAGCCTCCATAACCTTCAGGCACTATTTAAAGTCCATTGCAACTATCAAAAATACCCAAACCTTCTTGTTTATATAATCTTGGATTTTTTAAATACAAAAACTTTACATAAACCTGCCACTGCCAACATAGCATGTGCTCAACGACTAAGAACAATACAAAAAGAAAGTAATCCGGGGGTATAAAACCACCTTCATTTTGCCTTCCAAACATTTTGCCAAAATGGCAACATTTCACTGAATTCTCCTAATTATCTGTGCTATTTTGGGTAAATAAACATCATCCCTACCATACAGCAATAAAAGGGTCTCACATTGTATTTGAGCATAGCTTGTCCGTTGCGGGCCCTAGAACAGCCATTCTTAACCAGGGTTTCATGGAGCCCTAGGTTTCCTCCAGACGTTGCTACGGTTTCCTTGAGCTGTAGCTGACTGACCTCTGATTTGGGGGTGCCTGCAAAGTTTCAGGTCCAATGTCACTTGGCAGAGCCAGCTGAAAGACATCAATGATCTTTTCAGCTGTTTGGAAGGGCGGTATACTGACCATTAATGCAAGACGGGCATTCTTCCCACTGACCAGCAATGTAAAGTACATTCTTCCCACTGACAATCAATGTAAGGGGAATTCTTCCCACCGATCACCAATGTAAGGAGCATTCTTCCCACTGATCACCAATGTAAGGACCATTCTTCCCACTGATCACCAATGTAAGGACCATTCTTCCCACTGATCACCAATGTAAGGACCATTCTTCCCACTGATCACCAATGTAAGGACCATTCTTCCCACTGATCACCAATGTAAGGGGCATTCATCCCACTGATCACCAATGTAAGGGGCATTCATCCCACTGATCACCAATGTAGAGGGCATTCATCCCACTGATCACCAATGTAAGGGGCATTCATCCCACTGATCACCAATGTAAGGGGCATTCTTCCCACTGATCACCAATGTAAGGGGCATTCCTCCCACTGATCACCAATGTAAGGAGCATTCTTCCCACTGATCACCAATGTAAGGAGCATTCTTCCCACTGATCACCAATGTAAGGGGCATTCTTCCCACTGATCACCAATGTAAGGACCATTCTTCCCACTGATCACCAATGTAAGGGGCATTCATCCCACTGATCACCAATGTAAGGGGCATTCATCCCACTGATCACCAATGTAGAGGGCATTCATCCCACTGATCACCAATGTAAGGGGCATTCTTCCCACTGATCACCAATGTAAGGGGCATTCTTCCCACTGATAACCAATGTAAGGGGCATTCATCCCACTGATCACCAATGTAAGGAGCATTCTTCCCACTGATCACCAATGTAAGGGGTATTCTTCCCACTGATCACCAATGTAAGGGGCATTCATCCCACTGATCACCAATGTAAGGGGCATTCTTCCCACTGATCACCAATGTAAGGGGCATTCTTCCCACTGATCACCAATGTAAGGGGCATTCTTCCCACTGATCACCAATGTAAGGGGCATTCATCCCACTGATCACCAATGTAAGGGGCATTCATCCCACTGATCACCAATGTAGAGGGCATTCATCCCACTGATCACCAATGTAAGGGGCATTCTTCCCACTGATCACCAATGTAAGGGGCATTCTTCCCACTGATCACCAATGTAAGGGGCATTCATCCCACTGATCACCAATGTAAGGAGCATTCTTCCCACTGATCACCAATGTAATGGGCATTCATCCCACTGATCACCAATGTAGAGGGCATTCATCCCACTGATCACCAATGTAAGGGGCATTCTTCCCACTGATCACCAATGTAAGGGGCATTCTTCCCACTGATCACCAATGTAAGGGGCATTCTTCCTACTGACCACCAATGTAAGGGGCATTCTTCCTACTGACCCTCAATAAATTATATTTAGCAGGGGTTCTCTGAGACCTGAAAACTATTCCAAGGGTTCCTCTGGGGTTGAGAAAAGAAGCCCTAGAACAGCGATGGTGAAACTTGGCACTCCAGATGTTTTGGAACTACATTTCCCATGATGCTCAACTACACTGCGGAGTGCAAGAACATCATGGGAAATGTAGTTCAAAAACATCTGGGGTGCCAAGGTGCGCCATCACTGCCCTAGAAGATGCCATATAATGCGGCGATCTGTATAGGGAGCCATTTAGCATTTTACTTGTTTTTGGTTGCAGCAATCCTGTAGCAAAGAGAATTCTACTGTGAACTCTATGTTTTGGTCATGGCTAGTGGGAGGCAAATGTTCCTAACAAGCCGGTGTTCTGATATATATCGTCCGGCCATCTAGAAGTGTCGCCCCATACTGCGCAGGCGCAGTGCTTACGCAGTACGGAGCAGGAGATTCATAAAATCTCTGAAGATGAACGGCGCCTGCACCGTGAGTCGAGGTGCAAGCCCCACCATCCAAGTGGACATAGGGCTGCACATAATAGAGGGCCCCTCGCGGGCTCACTTCACTCGCCACGCTTCGGGCACGGCCTCGCTGCGCTCGGCTCTTTTTATTCTAACTCTATATCCACTTGGATGGTGGGGCTAGAACCTGGATTCACGGCGCAGGCACCGTTCATCTTCGGCTATTTTTGGAATGTGGGTGTCCTGTGTACTGCGCATGCGCAGTACACAGCGGACACTATCCAATGGGGGACATTATATGATAGGACACCGGCAAGGGTGGTGTCTGAACGGACTTCATTACAGCATGAACATGCCAGAAACAGGAGTGAAAATGCTCCAGTACTCCTCTAACTGTATCACTTACCATAGGTGCAAATTAAAACCTTGCACAACATTGGTAAAAATATCACAACCTCCCACATCATGTATGCTGAGCTGAGAAAAAGGTAGAATTTTCAGTTATGTAACAACAGCTATCATGATATATATGTCTGAAGTGTGGAACTCAGTTATGTGGAAAGAAAAAAAGTCACCAGCACGCCGATGAGATTCTCACACATTTATTTGTGGAACGTCACATTAGTCAAATAGAGCGTCAACACCCCTTTGTGTGCCTTCTGCAGACCTCCTGATATCCGGTACTTCCTGGTATAAGTGGACCTTGTAACCTTCTCCCCTTATTACCAACGTTTCTAAGTCCCTGACCCAGAACAACTATGCAGATCAGGAGTTTTCGCTTCTCTGGTGAAACTAATTTACTGCATTAGCATCATTGCTGTGCAAGTAACATTTTCAGAATTTGGTCTTCAATGGCAGCCTGCATATACACTATATTGCCAAAAGTATTGGGACAACCCTCCAAATCATTAGATTCAGGTGTTCCAATCACCCCCATGTCCACAGGTGTATAAAAAAAATAAAAAGCAAGTGCCTAGGCATGCAGACTGCTTCTACAAACATTTGTGAAAGAATGGGCTGCGCTCAGGAGCTCAATGAGTTCAAGTGTGGTACCGTGATAGGTTGCCACCTGTGCAATAAGTCAGTCCATCTGTGAAATTTCCTTGCTACTAAATATTCCATGGTCAACTGTTAGCCCTTGTACACACGGTCGGAGAATCTGTCGGAATGAGTCTTATCGGACCGTGTCGTCAGATAATCCGACTGTGTGTGGTATGCATCGGACTGATTCTGTCCGAATCTCTGTCCGATCCAATTTTCCAACATGTTGGAAATATTTCCCGACCAACTGGGCCGGACGGACCTAATCCGATCATGTGTAGAGCATTTTCATCGGACCAAGTGCCACGCATGCTCAGATCAAATTCCTACATCAAAGCTATTGGCTACTAGCCTGAATGTAGTCCCATCGTAACGAAATTACGTCATCACGTTCTGAAAGATCGGATTTTTCGCCAACTTGGCCCAACCGTGTGTATGCAACAGTTTCGGATAAGATCCGACGGACAAAATCCGATGGGCAAAATCCGACGGATTTGGTTGGCAAAATCTCCAACCGTGTGTACAGGGGCTTAGTGGTATTATGACAAGGTGGACGCAACTGGGAACAACTGCAACCCAGCCACAATTTGTTGTAGGCCACATAAAATGGGGTCAGCGCATGCTGAAGCTCACAGTGCGCAGAGGTCGCCAATTATCTGCAGAGTCAATAGCTACAGACCTCCAAACTTGTGCTAATCTGAAGGCCACACAAACAGTGCTTAGAGATCTTCATGGAATGGGATTCCATGGCTAAGCAGCTCCATCCAAGCCTTACATCACCAAGTGCAATGCAAAGTGTCAGATGAAGTGGTGTAAAGCACATCGCCACTGGACTCTAGAGCAGTGGAGACGTGTTCCCTGGAGTGATGAATCATGTTTCTCTGTCTGGCAATCTGATGGATGTGTCTGGGTTCGGCAGTTGCCAGGAGAACGGTACTTGCCTGAATGCATTGTGCCATATGTTTGGTGGAGGGGGGATTATGGTGTGGGGGTTGTTTTTCAGGGGTTGGTCTTGGCCTCTTAGTTCCAGTGAAGGGAACTCTTAAAGCGGCAGCATACCAAGACATTTTGGACAATTTCATTTTCCCAACTTTGTGGGAACAGTTTGGGGATGGCCCCTTCCTGTTCCAACATGACTGCACACCAGTGCACAAAGGGGCCATCCCCAAATGGATCCCACAAAGTTGGGAGCATGAAATTGTCCAAAATGTCTTGGTATGCTGATCCCCTTAATGCCGCGTACACACGATCGGACTTTCCGCTGGACAATTCGATCATGTGTGGGCTCTTGCGGACTTTTTCTTCCCAAAAAGTCCAGCGGACCTAGAAATAAGACTTGCTTCAAAATTGTCCACTGGGCTTGCGTTTTAGCGGACAATTGGTTCATCTGTGTGCTAGTCCGACGGACTAAAACCATGGTGGTAGCTAAACTCACTTGGTGCCTTATCTGTGCTAAATTAGCCTCAGAACCTGTGTAATTCATATGTGTTCGGGTTTAAAGGAATGATGTGGCAACCTTAGGGATGGCCCCTTCCTGTTCCAACATGACTGCACACCAGTGCACAAAGTAAGGTCCATAAAGACATGGATGTGCGAGTTTGGTGGAGGAACTTGACTGGCCTGCACAAAGTCCTGACCTCAACCCAATAGAACACCTTTGGGATGACTTGGGTGAGAAGGCCTGGCTTGCAGTCTTCACTCTAACATCAGTCCCTGACCTCACAAATGTGCTTCTGTAAGAATGGTCAAATATTTCCATAGACACACTCCTAAACATTCTGGACAGCCTTCCACAGAGTTGAAGCCATTATAGCTGCAAAGAGTGGGCCAACTCAATATTGAACCCTACGGACCAAGGCTGGGATTCCATTAAAGTTCATGTGCATGTAAAGGAATGCGTCCCGATACTTTTGATAATATTGTGTTTATGCATGGACCTTTTTTGGTGTGTTTTGGCAGCCTAGTCAAATGAATGTGCTACCTTAACAATGCACGTTAATGCACACTAACATGCATTTGTTAATGCACCAGAAAGGTGTGAACCCAGCCTAAAGAGAACTGATCTGGAAGGTTATTACGTGACACAGCCTAGGCTTCGTCCACCGATGACGGTGACTAGGAAAAAATGAAGTTCCTAAACATGCCCACCAGAGGTCACTGGAGTACAGACATTCCTCAGCCCTTGGCAGGCTTGGGGTCCCTGCTGGGCTCAGCTGCTGTTATGTCTGTGGCTGGACTGCATCAGCCTGGGAGCTGAGCACACCATCACTGAACTGATTTTCCACTTACTGGATGCTGGGAAAAGCTCAAGGAGGAAAATGCTGAGCAACAGAATGGGAATGCATGTCAGTGAGGAAGTTTAATTAACCCCTCCCGACATATTTTACAAATCTGTTTCTTCAGGGGCCGAAATGGCTTTGAGCAGAACCTTAAACAAGAATGGGTTTTCACCATTGTATATTTATGTCTATGCCACTAGAAGAAACATTCACTCTGAATTGAAAAGATTGATTGGACAGATTTGAAAACGTCTGATCGTTATAAGCTAGTGCTGTAGACATGGGCAAATATACCATTTGTGGAGACTGTGCAGCTGCACAAGGGCCCTCTGAAACGTAAGGGTCCATTTTTACTTTATATGGGCCAGATGGGTTTCTATGACCCTTTCCACTGTTATGTAGATCTGAATATGGTTCACATCCATCTAGCTGCCATTGAATAGATGTTGTTACTTGGCCAGGAGTTGCATTAGTGACTCTGTCCACCACTGTTTGGGACTGTAGTCCTTACTTTGACCTTCCTCCCTACATTGCATAACTGGAATGCTAGAATAACCATTCTCTACTTGGGTTCCAGTGGACCTTAGGGATCCTCCAGAGGTTGATAATGGTTCCTTTAGCTGTGAATGATTGACCTCCTATTTGAAGGTACCTGTGTAGTTCAAAGGCCAAACTACTTGTCTGAGCCAGCTGCAGGATACCAATGATCATTTTAACTTCCTGTAAGGTTCCCACCGACCACCAATGTAAGGGGCATTCTTCTCACTGATCACCAATGTAAGGGACATTCTTCTCACTGATCACCAATGTAAGGGACATTCTTCTCACTGATCACCAATGTAAGGGACATTCTTCTCACTGATCACCAATGTAAGGGACATTCTTCTCACTGATCACCAATGTAAGGGACATTCTTCTCACTGATCACCAATGCAAGGAACATTTTTCCCACTGACCACCAATGTAAGGATCATTGTTCTCCTTGTCCACCAATGTTAGAAGCATTCTTCCCACTGATCACCAACACCAATGTAAGGAGCATTCTTCCCACTGACCACCAATGTAAGGAGCATTCTCCCCACTGACCACCAATGTAAGGAGAATTCTTCCCTCTGATCACCAATGTAAGTAGAATTCTTCCCACTGACCACCAATGTAAGGAGAATTCTTCTCACTGATTACCAATGTAAGGGGCATTCTTCTCATTGTCCACCAATGTAAGAAGCATTCTACCCACTGTACATGGATACACTTGGAGACACAGAAGCTCACGGAGGCATGCTTGTGGTACAAGGGCACATTTTAAGACATGGAGGCTCACGGGGGCATGCTAGTGGCGCATGGGTACACTTGGAAACATCGAGGCTCACAGAAGCATGTTGGTGCCACGTGGGTACACTTGAAGACCTGTAGATGCTCAGAGGCATGCTGGTGATACATGGGTACAGTTGGAGACGTGGCGGCACACAGAGACATGCTGGTAGCACAGGGATACACTTGAAGACTCTGAAATGTTCAGAGGTTCACTGGTGGCACAGGGGTACACCTGAAGTCCGGGAGATGCTCAGAGGTGTGCTGGTAGCACAGGGGTACATATGGAGAGACAGAGGTTCACAGAGGCATGCTGATGGCATGGGGTACACTTGGAGAGTGGAGACATGGAAACTTACAGAAGCATGCTGGTGGCACATGGGTACACTTGAAGACCTTGAGATGCTCCTAGGTTTTGTTGGTGGCACATGGGAACACTTGAAGACCCTGAGATGCTCAAATGTTTCATTAGTGATACATGGGCACACTTGAAGACCTTGAAATTCTCAAAGGTTTCATTGGGGGCACATGGGGTTCACTTGAAGTCCAGGGGATGCTGGTAGCACAGGGGTACATATGGAGACACAGAGGTTCACAGAGGCATGCTTATGGCACGGGGTACACTTGGAGAGCGAAGACATGGAAACTTACAGAAGCATGCTGGTGGCACATGGGTACACTTGAAGACCTTGAGATGCTCCGAGGTTTCGTTGGTGGGACATGGGAACACTTGAAGACCCTGAGATGCTCAAAGGTTTCGTTAGTGGCACATGGGCACACTTGAAGACCTTGAAATTCTCAAAGGTTTTGTTGGGGGCACATGGGGTTCACTTGAAGTCCAGGGGATGCTGGTAGCACGGGGGTACATATGGAGACACAGAAGTTCACAGAGGCATGCTTGAGACATAGGGGTACACTTGGAGATTCAGATATGTCCAGAGGTGCAATGGAGACACAGGGACAGAATTTGGAGACCCAAAGGGGTGTTTGTGGCAAAGGGTTACACTTATGCCGTATACACACGACCGGACTTTTCGACAGCAAAGGTCCAATGGAACGAATCCGTCGGACAATTAGATCGTGTGTGGGCTTCATCGGACCTTTTCTGTCGACTTTAGAAATAGAACATGTTTCAAATCTTTCCGCCAGAACCAGTTCTTATCGAGAAAACCGCTCGTCTGTATGCAGGTCCAATGGACCAACAATGACGCAAGGGCAGCTATTGACTACTGGCTATTGAACTTCCTTTTTCTAGTCCCGTTGTACGTCATCGCGTTAAACGATCGGACTTTGGTGTGATCGTGTGTAGGCAAGTCCGTTTCAGTGGAACTCCATCGGAACTCCACCGAAAAGTCCGTCAGAGTTCATTCCGACGGAAAGTCCGGTCATGTGTACGTGGCATTAGAGACATGGATCCACGTGCTGGAGCCAAAGGAGAAGAGGAGAAGGATCGGAAGAAGGGTTTTCAAGACATTGGAAGTATGGAGCAACATGTTGCTTGAATTCCGAGTCATGTGTCATTAGGGATCCTGGAAGTGCTGGTGGCTGCTTGTTGGAGAGAAGACCTGACACTGGACTCTAATGCCCCGTACACACGATTGGACTTTCCGACAACAAAACCGTGGATTTTTGTTCGAAGGATGTTGGCTCCAACTTGTCTTGCATACACACGGTCCCACAAACGGCCAACAATTACGAAGGTGGTGACGTACAAGACGTACGTGATATCTCCATTACAAACGCTAGTTTTACAAGACCGAGCGCTTCCGGCTCGTACTTGATTCCGAGCATGCGTGGACTTTTGTCCCACGGACTTGTGTACACAGGATCGGAGAGCCCGACAACAAACATTTGTTGGTGGAATATTTGAGAACCTGATAGCCAACATTTGTTGGCGGAAAGCCTGCCAACAAATGTTCGATGGAGCGTACACACAGTTGGACTTTCCGCCAACAAGCTCACATCCAACATTTGTTTTCGGAAAATCCGATCGTGTGTACGGGACATATAAGTATTGTAGTAACCATCAGGAAAACCCCACTAAGAAATGTCATCAGGCATTGCTGGAGTGCTTGTAGATGGGAAGTGGCTGCAAAGAGGCTGCAGGAGATTGACAACAAAAAGTTACGACAATTGAAAAAAAAGAACTTTATTAACACAGTAAAAGACAATTGTTGCTGATACTCAGGTAAGGTTTACATGTATTTTAAACCATGCCTATTGGTGCTGAGTGTTAACGATGGACTTTATTTTTGTACAGGCATGGTTTTTTTTCATCCTGGCTATACAGTATAACTCCCCGGATAGCGTTACATACATCAGAAAGAAGGAGCTGTCATCTATACATTGTCTGTTTTGACAGACAGACAGAAGAAATAATAGAGAAAACATCCAATATCTCCCTATTGTACTCCGCCATGGTCAGCACAAGAGCAACTCCGGCAGAACCCTTTATTTAATGGATTGTCCCCCCTCCCCCTCCTATTCTCCTCTCCCAGCTGTGTTTGTGCCCCTGGGGACTGTGGACTCATAATGTCTGGGGACAGGCGGGTCACAGCTGGACTGACCACGCCACCATCTTGTTCTGGAGGACACTGGGTGTCTCCTAGGCAACAAAACTGCATGGGGACACCGCTGAAAGGAAATGAGGACCTTCAACGTCTTGCCAAAATCCCCTTCCTGGGCCCAATCAAGACCTGCTGGACATTGCCTGCAAAACAGTCCGTATACAGACAATCCATGTACAAGATAGATAGATAGATAGATAGATAGATAGATAGATAGATAGATAGATAGATAGATAGATAGATAGATAGGTCCGGGATAGATACATTGATGATGGATAGTCCCAGTGGTAGGCACACTTCATCTTATATATAGAATTTTGTACTGTTTCCGGTTTACAAATCAGAGCACACACCATTCAATCTCTGGTGCTTCCTGTAGAATGTAAACTATTGTCTATCCCCCCTGTATACAGTTGGGTATATACACTCAACAGCCACTTTATTAGGTACACTTGCTAGTCACGGGTTGGACCCCCTTTTGCCTTCATTCTTCGTGGCGTAGATTCAACAAGGTGTTGAAAACATTCCTCAGATATTTTGGTCCATAGTGACATGATGGCATCACACAGTTGCAGATTTGTCAGCTGCACATCCATGATGCCAATCTTTTATTCCACCACATCCCAAAGGTTCTCTATTGTATTGAGATCTGGTGACTGTGGAGGCCATTGGAGTACAGGGACCTCATTGTCCAGTGGTGAGATGATTGGAGCTTTGTGACATGGGGCATTATCCTGCTGGAAGGAGCCATCAGAAGATGGGGACACTGTAGTCATAAAGGGATGGACATGGTCAGCAACAA
Organism: Lithobates pipiens; assembly: GCF_037356315.1. Classification (NCBI taxonomy): domain Eukaryota; kingdom Metazoa; phylum Chordata; class Amphibia; order Anura; family Ranidae; genus Lithobates; species Lithobates pipiens. Next base: position 325,898,285 of record NW_027507784.1, read on the forward strand.
TACTCAGGTAGGCCGTGTTGTTTAACCACTTTCAGACCGGACCATTTTGCTGGTCAATGACCAGAGGTCTTTTTACAATTTGGCACTGCGCTGCTTTAACTGGTAATTGCGCGGTCATGCAATGTTGTACCCAAACAAAATTTGCGTCCTTTTCTTCCCACAAATAGAGCTTTCTTTTGATGGTATTTGATTGCCTCTGCGATTTTTATTTTTTGCGATATAAATGGAAAAAGACCGCAAATTTTGAAAAAAAATGATATTTTCTACTTTTTGTTATTAGAAAAATCCAATAAACTCAATTTTAGTCATACATTTAGGCCAAAATGTATTCAGCCACATGTCTTTGGTAAAAAAAAGTCAATAATTGTATATTTATTGGTTTGCGCAAAAGTTGTCACATCTACAAACTAAGGTACGTTTTCTGGAATTTACGCAGCTTTTAGTTTACGACTGCCTATCTCATTTCTTGAGGTGCTAAAATGGCAGGGCAGTACAAAACCCCCCCAAATGACCCCATTTTGGAAAGTAGACCCCCTAAGGAAATTGATAAGTGGCATGTTGAGCCCATTGAATATTTTATTTTTTTGCCTCAAGCAATTGAATAATGCCAAAAAAAAAATGTATTTATTTTTTTTACACAAAGTTGTCACTAAATGATATATTGCTCACACATGCTATGGGTATATGTGAAATGACACCCCAAAATAAATTATGCTGCTTCTCCTGAGTACGGGGATACCACATGTGTGGGATTTTTTGGGAGCCTAGCCGCGTACGGGGCCCCGAAAGCCAAGCACCGCCTTCAGGTTTTCTAAGGGCGTAAATATTTGACTTCACTCCTCACTACCTATTACAGTTTTGAAGGCCATAAAATGCCAAGATGGCACAAAACCCCCACAAATGACCCCATTTTAGAAAGTAGACACCCCAAGCTATTTGCTGAGAGGCATGTTGAGTCCATGGAATATTTTATATTTTGCCACAAGTTGCGGGAAAATTACAAACTTTTTTTTTTTATTTATTTTTTTCACAAAGTTGTCACTAAATGATATATTGCTCACGCATGCCATGGGCATATGTGAAATGACACCCCAAAATAAATTCTGCTGCTTCTCCTGAGTACGGGGATACCACATATGTGGGACTTTTTGGGAGCCTAGCCGCGCACGGGGCCCCGAAAACCAAGCACCGCCTTCAGGCTTTCTAAGGGCGTTACAGTTTTGAAGGCCATAAAATGCCAAGATGGCACAAACGCCCCCCAAATGACCCCATTTTGGAAAGTAGACACCCCTAAATTTAGGGGTACACTAGTGAGACTAGGTAATAAATGGCGGGTGCCCTGAAACTATAAAAAAATAACTAACCAACCAGCGTCACCTGTAACCGTTATATGGTGATCACTGGTGAAAGGGTTAACTAGGGGGCAATCAGGGGGCTTTATGCGGTAGTATATGGGGGTCCCTGGCGCTATAAAAAGCTGCGGCGAACCTAAATACCTACCTGCCTAACTAGCATCACCTGTGACACTAATACAGCGATCAGAAAAACGATCGCTTATTAGGCTGGGTTCACACTGGAGCGATGCGGGAACGCCACGAATCCGCGGCGGGTTCCCGCATCGCATGCCTCCTGGCGGCAGTTCACACTGCCCTATGCGAACTGCTGGGAGGGTCAGTGAAATGTTAATGACACCCCCAGATCAGTTCGCATATCGCAGTGCGATCTGCAAACTCGGATCGCATCGTGTGAACACCCATGCGATCCGATTCTGCTGCGGACCAAAAAAAGGGTCCCGTGCGAGTTTGCGGCGGGTGCGACACAAATTCAGCCATACTATCTGTATGGCTGAACTCGAATCGCACAGAGATCGGATGTGATTTGCACTGCAGTGCGGTGCGAATCACATCCGTTCTCAAACCGCTGCAATGTGAACCCAGCCTTAGTGACACTGGCGACGGGGGGTGATTACGGGGTTAAACCTTTATTGGGGGGGTTAGGGGGGTACCTTAGAACTAAAGGGGGCTAACCCTAACTGCCCTAACAGTTATTACAGTCACAAATGACACCCGCCGGGTGATCAGGGGGTTAAACCTTTATTAGGTAATAAATGGCGGGTGCCCTGAAACTATAAAAAAATAACTAACCAACCAGCGTCACCTGTAACAGTTATATGGTGATCACTGGTGAAAGGGTTAACTAGGGGGCAATCAGGGGGCTTTATGCGGTAGTATATGGGGGTCCCTGGCGCTATAAAAAGTTGCGGCGAACCTAAATACCTACCTGCCTAACTAGCGTCACCTGTGACACTAATACAGCGATCAGAAAAACGATCGCTTATTAGGCTGGGTTCACACTGGAGCGATGCGGGAACGCCACGAATCCGCGGCGGGTTCCCGCATCGCATGCCTCCCGGCGGCAGTTCACACTGCCCTATGCGAACTGCTGGGAGTGTCAGTGAAATGTTAATGACACCCCCAGATCAGTTCGCATATCGCAGTGCGATCTGCAAACTCGGATTGCATGGTGTGAACACCCATGAGATCCGATTCTGCTGCGGACCAAAAAAAGGGTCCCGTGCGAATTTGCGGCGGGTGCGGCGCGAATTCAGCCATACTATCTGTATGGCTGAACTCGAATCGCACAGAGATCGGATGTGATTTGCACTGCAGTGCGGTGCGAATCACATTCGTTCTCATAAACCGCTGCAATGTGAACCCAGCCTTAGTGACACTGGCGACGGGGGGTGATCACGGGGTTAAACCTTTATTGGGGGGGGTTAGGGGGGCACATTAGAACTAAAGGGGGCTAACCCTAACTGCCCTAACAGTTATTACAGTCACAAATGACACCAATGCAAAAAAAAAAAAAAATGCAATTGGTGTCACTGTGACTGGGGGGGGGGGGCAGGGTTAATTGGGGGGTTATCGGGGGGTAAAGGGGGGGTGTGAGTATGCCTGGCATGTTCTACTGTACGTGTGGTGTGTTGGTGCAACTCACCGATCCTCTCTCCTCGGTGCCGGAACGAAAAATACCGACACGGAGGAGAGATTACATCACTTCCTCTCCTGTGTTTACATTACAGGAGAGGAAGTGATGTCACGGAGCATTTCTATTCGTCGGGAGCGATCGCGAGGGGGTGGCCATGAATGAATGGCCGCCCCCTCATCCCGGATCGCTCCCGAACGAATACCGACCGCCGCAGGCACCGGGGGGGGGGCCCGATCGGGCCCCCCACCCGCGGGAAGGCAGGGACTTATATATACGCCCATATGCCTGCCCGTGCCATTCTGCCGGTCGGCAAGTGGTTAAACAATGCCCAATTGGTACTAAGGGGCCCAAAGTGTGCCAAGAAAATATCCCCCACACCATTATACCACCACCAGCCTGAACCGGTGATACAAGGCAGGATGGATCCATGCTTTCATGTTTACGCTAAATATCTGACCCGACCATCTGAATGTCGCCGCTGAAATCGAGACTCGTCAGACCAGGCCAGTGATTCTCAACTAGGGTTCCTCCAGAGGTTGCTAGGGGTTCCTTCAGCATTGGGCAATTTCTGCCTCTCAGATAAGTTCCCACCGACACCATTGATCTTTTTAACTATCTGTAAGGGGGGAATTCTTCCCAATGACCACAAGTGTAAGGACCATTCTTCCCACTGACCATCACACTAATGTATCATGAGTTGTAGATCTCTAATTTTTAGCAGGGGTTCCCCGAGACCGGAGAACTATTTCAAGGGTTCCTCTGTGTTGAAAAGGTTGAGAAAGGCTGGACCAGGCAATGTTTTTCCAATCTTCTATTGTCGAGTTTCGGTGAGCGAATTGTAGCCTCATTTCCTGTTCTTAGCAGACAGTAGTGGCACCCGATGTGGTCTTCTTCTGCTGTAGTCCATCTGCTTCATGGTTGGGTGTGTTGTACTCATGGTGTATTCACAGATGGTATTCTGCATACCTTGGGTGTAACGAGAGGTTATTTGAGTTACTGTTGCCTTTCTCTCATCTGGAACCAGTCTGTCCATTCTCCTCTGACATCAGCAAGGCATTTTCCTCCACACAACTGCTGCTCACTGGATATTTTTTCTTTTTGGGACCATTCTCTGTAAACCCGAGAGATGGTTGTGTGTGAAAATCCCAGTAGATCAGCAGTTTTTTAAATACTCAGACCAGGCCATCTGGCACCAACAACCATGCAACGTTCAAAGTCACTTAAATCCCCTTTCTTCCCCATTCTGAACTTCAGCAAGTTGTCTTCACCAAGTCTAGATGCCTAAATGCATTGAGTTGCTGCCATGTGATTGGCTGATTAGCAATTTGTGTTACCAAGCAATTGAACAGGTGTACCTAATAAAGTGGTCGGTGTGTGTATATATACTGTACATAGCTCCATATATCTATATTTCATTTCCAGTGTCCCATGCATCCATGTTGAGCATCGAGCGGCGAAGCTCCCAAAACAATTTTCATAGAAATGTCTACAAACATTTTTTTTCCCCCCAATTAAAATTCCATGGTGTGATCTGTGTGATCGTTTCCTGTATGTGAAAATCATAATCAGACGTTCACATGGCGGCCGGTGCGGCGTTGCTCCCGGGAGGGGCTGGTCTGTCAATATTGATACAATCCCTCTTGTGAGTGTAATTGGGATTCCATCACTGGAGAGACTGAATGATGGTAACCGGCTCCCCTGGCCCCCTCCCCCCTCCTCGTCTTTTGTCTTCGCTGCGCATAACGTCATCGCTCAGCAATGCAGGGATATACAAACGGCCACATGAAAAGGACAGGATTTGACCGTTCATTCACTGTCACCGCCACTGGGAAAAAAAAAAAAACGTATGAATGAAATGCGAACGCAAATCAGATTGCATGCCATTATGTTATAGTGTTTATATGGAGAGCGAGAGAAGAAAAAAGGCACAGTGTGGGAAACGAGGGCTGGATATGTTCCAATCTGACGGTCATACAATCTTATTTTCAATTGATGGGCACATCTACTGGGGAAGGATGAACCCCATATACCCAATATACCAGGAAAAGACTGGCCCATATACTGGGGAAGGATGGACCCCATATATCCAATATACCGGGAAAAGACAGGCCCATATACTGGGAAAGGATGAGCTCCATATACTGGGAAAAGACAGGCCCATATACTGGGGAAGGATGGGCTCCATATGCTGGGAAAAGACAGGCGCATATACTGAGGAAGGATGGGCTCCATATACCGGGAAAAGAAGGGCCCATATACTAGGGAAGGATGGGCTCCATATACCGGGAAGAGAAGGGCCCATATACTGGGGAAGGATGGGCTCCATATACCGGGAAAAAACAGGCCCATATACTGGGGAAGGATGGGGTCCATATACTGGGAAAAGACAGGCTCATATACTGGGGAAGGATTGTCTCCATATACCCCATATACCGGAAAAAGACAGGCCCATATACCGGGGAAGGATGGGCTCTATAAACCGGGAAAAGACAGGCCCATATACTGGTGGGGAAGGATTGGCTCAATATACCAGAAAAATACGGGCCCATATACTGGGAAAAGTTGGACACATATGCTGGCGAAAGATGGGCTCTATATCCCGGGAAAAGATGGGCCCATATACTGAGGAAGGATGGCTCCATATACCAGGAAAAGACGGGCCCATAAACTGGGGAAGGATGGGCTCCATATACTGGGAAAAGAAGGGCCCATATACTGAGGAAGGTTGGGAACCATATACCGGGAAAAGATGGGCCCATATACTGGCAAAAGACGGGCCCATATACTGGGGAAGGATGGGCTCTATATACTGGGGAAGGATGAACTCCATATACTGGGGAAGGATGGACTCCATATACTGGGGAAGGATGGACTCCATATACTGACAAAAGACAGGCCCATATACTGGGGAAAGATGGACTCTACAGTATATCCCGGGAAAAGATGGGCTCATATACTGGGGAAAGATGGGCTCCATATACTGGAAAATGATGGGTCTATATACTGGGGAAGGACAGGCCTATATACTGAAGAAGTATAGGCTCCATATACTGGGGAAGGATGGGCTCCATATACTGGGAAAAGACAAGCCCATACACTGGGGAAGAATGGGCTCCATATACAGGGAAAAGATGGGTCTATATACTGGTGAAGGATGGGCTCCATATACTGCGAAAAGACGGGTACATATACTGGAGAAGGATGGGCTCCATATACCAGGAAATGATGGGTCCATATACTAGGGAAGGATGGGCGCCATATACCGGGGAAGGAGAGGCCCATATACTGGGGAAAGGACAGGCCTATATACTGGGGAAGAATGGGCTCCATATATTAGAGAAGGACAGGCCCATATACTAGGGAAGGATGGGCTCCATATACCGGGAAAAGACAGGCCTAATACTGAAGAAGGATAGGCTGCATAAACTGGGGAAGGATGAGCTCCATATACTGGGAAAAGACAAGCCAATATACTGGGGAAGAATGGGCTCCATATACAGGGAAAAGATGGATCTATATACTGGGGAAGAATGGGCTCCATATACAGGGAAAAGATGGGTCTATATACTGGGGAAGAATGGGCTCCATATACAGGGAAAAGATGGGTCTATATACTGGGGAAGGATGGGCTCCATATACAGGGAAAAGATGGGTCTATATACTGGGGAAGGATGGGGTCCATATACCGGGAAGTGATGGGTCCATATACTAGGGAAGGATGGGCTCCATATACCGGGGAAGGAGAGGCCCATATACTGGGAAAGGACAGGCCTATATACTGGGGAAGAATGGGCTCCATATATTAGGGAAGGACAGGCCCATATAGTAGGGAAGGATGGGCTCCATATACTGGGAAAAGGCTGACCTATATACTGGAGAAGGATGGGCCCCATATACCAGGGAAGGACAGGCCTTTATACTGGAGAAGTATGAGCCCATATACCGGGAAAGGATGAGCCCATATATCGGGAAAGGATGAGCCCATATACTGGGGAAGGACAGGCCTTCATACTGGGGAAGCATGAGCCTATATACCAGGAAAGGACAGGCCCAAATAAACCGGGGAAGTGCGAGCCCATATACCAGGGAAGTACGAGCCCATATACCAGGGAAGTATGAGCCCATATACCAGGGAAGTATGAGCCCATATACCAGGGAAGTATGAGCCCATATACCAAGGAAGTATGAGCCCATATACCAGGGAAGGATGAGCCCATATACTGGGGGAAGGACAGGCCTTTATAGCGGGGAGGACAAGCCCATATATCAGGGAAGGACAGACCTATATACCGGGGAAGGAAAATCCCATATACCAATGAAGGACAGGCCTTTATAGTGGGGAAGAATGAATTCAAAAACTGAGAAAGGACAGGCCTTAATCCCGGGGAAGGACAGGTCCATATATCCTGGAAGCACGAGCCCATATATTGGGGAAGGAAGAATCCATCTACAGAGGAAGGATGGGCCCATATACTGGGAAATGACAAGCCCATATACTGAGGAAGAATGGGCCCAACTGCCATGGAAGGACAGACCCATATACCGGAGAAGTGCTTCTCTATGCCATGTTGGCAGATAATGGCTAGTGGGTGGCAGGCTCTATCTGACTTGCTGCAGCTTCTAATGCACACTATGAGAAGCTCACAGTGTGTAGTAAAATCAGAGTAAGCCATTTCAGTCCAAGAGAGGAGCCTCTACAGCTGTGCAAGACTCAAGGGAAGGCCGGAGGTCAGCTTTAAGTGATATCTAAACCCAATCACCCAAACCTCATATAATATTTGATGTGCTGATACTCTTTTCAAAACATTGTTTTAATTCTTTTTTAAATCTGCAAGAATACCCGGTGATCCTGCCATGAAGATACATACTTGTTCAGGTACTTCCTGTGATGTGGTGAATTGCCTTTAAATCGTCCCGCCCTGTCACCTGCGCCCCCTGGTGGAGACACACATTGAGCGGGCATGGTCCACTGGCAAGCTAGTCCAGAACCACAATATAAGACCGACACTGGAGCAAAAGCGTGAAGACAAGTAAGTGGTTGAAAGAGGAAAAGAGGAGATGAGAAGCACTGAGATGGGGAATATATACAGTATATATATATATATATATATATATATATATATATATATATATATATATATATATATATATATATATATATATATATATATATATATAATTTTATTTTTTTATTTTTATTGTAATAAAAAAAAAATATATATATATATATATATATATATATATATATATATATATATATATATATATATATATATATATATATATATATATATATATATATATATATATATATATATATATATATATATATTATAATAAAATGATGATAAAAAGTTATTAAATAAAATATTTAAAAAGTGTCAGTTGTTGATAAAAAATAAAAAAAGAGCTTCCAATATGGCTGCCTGGCTCTCCTAGGGAAACATTACCTTTATACACACAAGGCACTGAACCTGCTTTTATGGACTCCCTTGCAGTGGAGGTGATGATAGTGCGGTGCTGGGAAGGGGACAATAAATTAGAGAGGACAGAGGAGGTCATGAATATTCCAGCTGTACAAGAGACCATACAAGGGCCCCCGGTCTTGAAAGCAGCTGGGGTCCTTGTGTTTCTCTCTGGCGGGTAGGACAAGGGTTAATGTCTCCGGGTACAAGGCGCTGACAGTCTGATGGATGACTTGCAGTAACCCAAAGCCAAGCACTGGACACAAGAGCCACCCCGACCTCTCCCTCTATAGAGTCCTGTTACCCTCCACTGAGTGCTCTACAAAGACAAGCCAAACCTTTGCCCTGGAGCTTTTTTAAAGCTGAACTCCAAAACTTTTACATATATTCCTCAATAGCCACAAAGGATTCTTCTTCATGTGCACCAAATGCCTTTGCAAACCTAGATATTACCCTGCAAAAGTAGCAGTGACATCATCACTGGGCTGTGCAGAGAGTAGAGCCATGGGAGGGGCCCAGAAGGTTCCACCCACTATAGAAAATGACAGGATGAGGGGCGGAGACAAGACCGGTCACCCTGCACAGGGAGAGAGAGCAGCAGTGGGTGGTCTTTATTACAGGAAGTCTCACACTATGTATTTCTTCCAGGTCTGTGCAGAAAGCCAAAGCATAAAGAAGAATACAAATGATGAATGGATTTAGACAATATTAGACCCTTCTTGTCCAGCCCCGCATCCCTTTAACTGGGAAGGTCTGTCCGTTAACCACTTCCGTCCTAACTTTGAAGAGGAATATCGTTATGGGAGCAGCTAGCTGCCATAACCCCGGTATCCTCTTCTTTGGCTGGCAGGCCGCTTTCCGATAAGAGTGGTCTCTGCGGCGGATTCGCCACAAGATCACTTTTATTGCCCCCCCTCCCGTCGCGATTTGGTACCCTCCACCGCTTACCGGAGCTGTTGGCAGCGGCAGAGGCGATCGGATGTTACCCCTTGCTGGGTATGGAGAGGAGTGAGGGGAAGATGGACCCCACCCCTCTCCTTATCATTGCTGGGCGGAAGTGACGTTTTGACGTCACTTCCGCCCATAGCTCTTAAAGGCCCTTTTTTTTTTTATTGCATTTTAGTGTAAATATGAGATGTGAGGTCTTTTTGACCCCCAGATCTCATATATAAGATGTTCTGTCATGCTTTTTTTTCTATTACAAGGGATATTTACATTCCTTGTAATAGGAATAAAAGTGACACAATAAAAAAAAAAACAGTGTAAAAATAAAAAATAGAAGGTAAAATAAATAAGAAAAAAAATAATTTTTTAAACACGCCCTGTCCGGCCGAGCTTGTGCGCAGAAGCGAACGCATACGTGAGCAGCGCTCGCATATGAAAACGGTATTCAAACCACACATGTGAGATATCACCGCGATCGGTAGCGTGCGAGCAATAATTCTAGCCCTTAACTTAAAGCATGCAACCTGTAGAATTTTTTTAAACGTAGCCTATGGAGATTTTTAAGGGTAAAAGTTTGAAGCCATTCCACAAGCAGGCGCAATTTTGAAGCGTGACATGTTGGGTGTCAATTTACTCGGCGTAACATTATCTTTCACAATATAAAAAAAAAAAATTGGACTAATTTTACTGTTGTCTTATTTTTTAATTTAAAAAGTGTAATTTTTCCAAAAAAAAGTGCGCTTGTAAGACCGCTACGCAAATACGGTGTGACTGAAAGTATTGCAACGACCGCCATTTTATTCTCTAGGGTGTTAGAAAAAAAATGTATAATGTTTGGGGGTTCCAAGTAATTTTCCAGCAAAAAAAACAAAACAGTTTTTAACTTGTAAACAACAAATCTTAAAAAGTGGCTCGGTCCTTAAGTGGTTAATGTGACCACTGTGATTGGCTGTCACAGTGGTCACATGGTTAGGATCTGGTCCTCCTGGCTCCCAATCATTACTAGCGCCTACTTGCTGCCACACATATGCATTACGTAGGTAGCAAGAGGAGCTGCAGATCCTAGCGTGACCTACACCCTATTCATTCTTAAAGGCCCCTTCACAAGAGGGGTGGGTAAAGACATACAGCTGAAACTCAGTTTTACCGCACCCTGGCTACTTACCTAAAGGCTAAACAAGACTGGCGGAGGCTGTTCATTCGCTGCCAATCTTTATGTCATGGCTGTGGCAAAATTAACCAGACATGCCGAGTTGATAGGTGGCATTGAATATCAAACCCGGCTTTGAAGTCCATGGGGCTTATTTTAATGCTGCAGCTAATATTGGAGCTTCCACCGAGGGGTTTGTGTATAAGAAATGTGCAGCGCAAATATCTTAGGCATTCGTACAGACGCAACGGATGGTCACTGTACTGTTTGCAATATGATTATCAATTATTAATACTATGAACCCCTCTATGTGAAATTCGCTACATTAAATTGAGAGGACAGTTCATTCAGCTGCAACGAAAGATCACTGTATTGTGTGTAATATAATTATCAAATATGATCGCCAGCTATGATTAAGCACTGTTGAGAGTGTGAAACATTTCAGTAATTTCCAGCCTGTTTATTTTTATTGATGTATTTTAGGAAAATACTGAATTAAGGGCAATAGATGGAGCTAATGATCAAGGAGCACTGTTGAGAATGTGAAGCGCGTCAACTTTTCCAGCCTGTTTCTTTTTATTGATGTATTTTAGGAAAGTACTGCATTATGGGCAATAGATGGAGCTAATGATCAAGTATTTATAAATCTATGATTAAGCACTGCTAAAAGTGTGAAGCGTGTCAGGTATTTTCAGCCTGTTTCTTTTCATTGATGTATTTTAGGAAAATACCGCATTATGGGCAAGAGATGACGCTAATGATCAAGTATAATAAAGCTATAATTAAGCACTGCTGAGAGTGTGAAACGCGTCAGTTATTTCCGCCCTGTACCCTGCTGTTGTGATGAACTTTTGATATCTTTCACAATAGAGGTGTTCTTATTGGAGTGCGGCTGTCCAGATTTTCTCCTTTTTACTATAATATTCATATTAAAAACAATACAGAGGTCATTTGCTTTGCCAATGTTTAAGACATCCAGGCAGCTAATTATTTTTTTAGACATAGACCTCTTTGGTATAGGAGAGCAGCAATTCAGCTGAACCCCCTTTAACTTGGACGTTACACCAAGGGGGCGGGAATGACTGCCGAATCACTTCACCACTGTGATTGGTCGTTGCAGCGATCACATGATTGGGAGCCGATCCACCCCCCCCCCCATTCCTGAGAGAGACCGGGAGTTGTCTGTGACAGCTCGGTCACTGTACTGGGAGCACACAGTGAGCGTGCTCTCAGCGCTGCCTTCTGCAGCTCAGGGACGCATACATACGGCGTATGGGCGTTGAAGCTCACCCTCTGTGCCGCCAACATATGCATTACATAGGCAGCAAAAGGCTTATCAATGGGCACTTATGGCACTGGACAATAATAATGTTTATTATTAATGCATTAAGATTTAGTGCCACTTATACCCCTTACACACTGAGGCGTTTTACTGGCTGTTTTGCGCTAAAGATAGCGCCTGTAAAGTGCTTTCACGCTGGGGTGGTACGCTTGCAGGATCTCCACCGCTCCAGCCATTGGAACTCATGGGCACCCCTGCCGAAGCGCATGCAATGCTTCTTCGTCAGAGGCGATTTTTGGGTGCTGTTAACCAATTCCTTGGCCGCTAGCGGAGGTTAAAAGCACCCCACTAGTGTCTGAAAAGCACTGCTATAACAGTGGTAAAGCAGCGCTATAATAGCGGTAATAGCGGTACTTTACTGCTAATGCCCCCCCCCCTCCTCCAGTATGAAAGTAGCCTTAAGGCACTTTTCAGGCGTTTTAGCGCTAAAAACAGCGCCTGAAAAGCACCTCTCTGGCCTCCCCAATGTGAAGGCCCGAGTGTTTTCACGCTGGGACGGTGCGCTTGCGTGACCGAAAAAAAAAGTCCTGCAAGCTGCATCTTTGGGGCGGAGGGGAAGCGATGTATACACCGCTCTCCCACCGACCCCTGCCCATTGAAATTGATGGGCAGTGTTGCCAAAGCACCTGCTAAGCGATTCGGCAGCGGCGCTTTTAACCTTTTCCTCAGCCGGAAAGCGCCACTAAAACGACAGTAAAGCACCACTAAAACTAGCGGCGCTTTACTGCTAACGCGGCCGCGCTGGCCGTGTGAAAGGGCTCTTATGCCTATACAGAAATGGAATGTATATATTATTATTATATATTATTATTATCATTATTATTATTATATTATATTTTTATGAACGAGAATTTTGAACAAACTATTTTATATTTTGTATAATGTGAAATTTAATAAAAAAAATTTTTATATATTTTTTTGGGGAGGGTTTTGGTTTGGTGTGATTTCTATTTTTTGTGGTTCTGTCTGTATTGTGTCAATGTTGTTTTCATATAAAATAATAAAAAAGGATCTGATTTAAAAAAAAAGAAATGTAATAAAATTTAAAGAAAAAAAAAGAAATGTAATTTGATACAAATAATCATCCCGTCTATGAGCAGCCGTGCTGGCGGTAAGCGATTGGCCCTTCTACGGACACCCCAAATTACAGTTAAATGCATAAAAAATAAAAATTGGAACTGAGCGGGTTTTTCTGTAATCGCCTCCTTCTTATGCAAATCTTTACATGAATGGTCGCGGTCCTACGTGCGTCTCCGGGCGCCATTAAACGTGCAGCGGCTTACACAAATCTCAAGCGTTACGTTCTGGCCCTTTTTTCGATGGTTGGGAGGTATTCTGCATCGCTGAATAGAAATGTTAATTTTATTTCACAGAGATTTTTTATTTTTTTTGCTCCCTCTCTCTAAATAAACACAAATGCGTGGAACGAATCGTTAATCTCGGTGTGATGTTTCAATCGAGCGCGTCAGCTGTTGCCGCCGCTAATTCAGAGGGAGAGGCCTGGCCGCTGATTGTACGCAGACAACGCTATAGGCAATTAGTTATCATAATCATTTTGTTTTTTACAGAGGCGGGGTGGGGGGCAGGGGGGGGGGGGACAGGCCTGGCTGTAATCGTGTAAGCTTGTGGAACTAAAGCTTGCATACGGGATCTGCCATGGAGGCAGAGGAGACGGCGGCGGGGGACGGACAGAGACAGTAGGGGTCCGTCCATCCGCCACAAACACAGAGATCAGAATTGGGGGAGGGGAAATATATATGTAACCCCCTCGCCGCACAATTAACTATTCTTTAATGATCTTTTAATAATCAGCATCAAGAACGGCTCATCTTGCCACATTGTTGTTCCTAACAAAAGGTTTTCAGAGTGGAATGTTTATAGAAAGGCCGAAATCCATACCTTTCATGGAAATAAAAAATATAATAATAATAAAAAATATAATAATAATTAAATATAGAAAAAAGTGGGGACTTTACACTACTATGTATTGATGTTTATTGAATTATCATGTCATGATTATACAATTATAATCTTTCTTTAAAAAAAAAACGTTGTTTATATTCACTGTGTACGTTTTCTTTTATGAATTACCGTATTTAGCGGCGTATAACACGCACCTTCAATTTAAGAGGGAAGTTTCAGAAAAAACTTTTTACTTTTTTTTTATAAATAAACTACTTTGAAGCAAAATGGTCAGTGCCCATCAATGCAGCCTTATCAGTGCCCATCTGCAGCCTTGCCATTGCCCATCATTGCAGTCTGATTAGTTCCCTATCTGCAGCCTTGCTTATCATTGCAGCTTGATCAGTGCCCATCTGAAGCCTTGCCAATCATTGCAGCCTGATCAGTGCCCAACTGCAGTCTTGCCCATCATTGCAGCAAAATCAGTGCTCACCTGCAGCCTTGCCCATCATTGCAACCTGATTAGTGTCCATCTGCAGCCTTGCCCATCATTGCAGCCTGATTAGTTCCCTATCTGCAGCCATGCCCATCATTGCAGCATGATTAGTGTCCATCTATAGCCTTGCCAATCATTGCAGTGTGATCAGTGCCCATCTGCAGCCTTGCCCATCATTGCAGCAAGATCAGTGTCCATCTGCAGCCTTGCCCATCATTGCAGCATGATTAGTGTCCATTTGCAGCCTTGCCAATCGTTGCAGCCTGATCAGTGCCCATTTGCAGCCTTGCCAATAATTGCGGTCTGATCAGTGCCCATCTGCAGCTTTGCCAATCATTGCAGCCTGATCAGTGCCTATCTGCAGCTTTGCCAATCATTGCGGTCTGATCGATGCCCATCTGCAGCTTTGCCCATCATTGCAGCAAGATCAGTGTCCATCTGCAGCCTTGCCCATCATTGCAGCATGATTAGTGTCCATCTGCAGCCTTGCCCATCATTGCAGCCTGATTAGTGTTCATCTGCAGCCTTACCAATCATTGCAGTCTGATCAATGCCCATCTGCAGCTTTGCCCATCATTGCAGCAAGATCAGTGTCCATCTGCAGCCTTGCCCATCATTGCAGCATGATTAGTGTCCATCTACAGCTTTGCCAATCACTGCAGTCTGATCAGTGCCCATCTGCAGCCTTGCCCATCATTGCAGCCTGATTAGTTCCCAATCTGCAGCCTTGCCAATTATTGCAGTCTGATCAGTGCCCATCTGCAGTCTTGCCCTTTTTTGCAGCATGATCAGTGCCCATCTGTAGCCTTGCCCATCATTGCAGCATGATCAGTGCCCATCTGCAGCCTGCAATGGGCACATCATTGCAGCATGATCAGTGCACATCTGCAGTCTTGTTATTGCCGAAATAAACAGAGCCGGATCTCCTGTGTACTCGTCTCGGCTCGCAGTGCCACCCAGTCCCGCCTCTTGGCCCGGCTCTTAAGATGGACATAACACCCGTCCAATGGCGGGATGTCAATGCCAGGAGGCGGGACTGGGCATGACTGCGAGCAGAGCCGAATACACAGGAGATTCAGCTATGTCTATTTCTGGGAAAGAGGAACGGTTAGGCCTATAACACGCACATACAATTTCCCCCTGATTTTAAGGGGGAAAACGTGCGTGTTATACACCCATAAATACGGTATTTATTGTTTCATTTAGATCAATGCATATACCCCCGAAGAAGCTGGGTAAATATTCGACAAAACATGTCGAGTGGAAGCATCATTTTTTTTATTCAATGTGATATATGTATCTGTTGAAAATATCTGTTTTACGAGATGCATTTTATTGACTTCTAATAAATAATATATTTTTTTTTATTATTGTGTGTCCGTTTGCACCTTTAAAGTCCCCACTTTTTTCTATTTTTCTATATCTAATTATTTGGGTGTGGTGCCAAAACATTTTTTCTTCATTTAGGGCTTAATAGTAGTATAATAATAATAATAATAATAATAATAATAATAATAATAATAATAAATAAATAAAAAGCATGATTACTAATTAATATATACTAATTATATTAAACAATATGAAACAATAATTACTAACGATGACCAATTGCTAGAAATATTTAAAATCATCTAACTATAAAAACTATAAACTATAAAAATGCTGTTAAATAATCATCATCATAACTAGCAATAGTAAATAGCAATAACTAAATGCTAATAATATTTAATAATATTAAATAAATAATATTAATAATAATATTATTTATTTAATAATATTAAATAAATAATATTATTATTTATTATAATAACTAGTAGCAACTAATTTCTAATAATATTTAATAATATTAGCTACTATTACTACTACAAAAAAAAATAATAATAATAATATTAACTAGTAATGACTACATTCTAATAACATTTACTAATAATAACTAATCGTAATAATACCTAGTCATGACTAAATACTAATATTAAACAATAAAGTTGGGGGAACGGTTTGGGCCAAGCAAAAGTCCGGGCCGAACAATGCCTTTTCGCCCGTTCGGCGAACACCAGAATTTTGCAGGGCGCTCGGTGGGTTGCACATTGGGCAAAGCTTTGTTCAGTCAGGGCTTAGAATGCAATCAGGGCATAGTAAATGGTTGGTTGTTAAGGAGCGGGGTCAGAAAGCCAGCTGCTGTGTCCTTGACAACGGATGAGTCATCAGCTGTCACTGGGCTTCCCCGCTGACAGCTAAATGAAAAAAAGAAAACATTGCTGGCAATAAATAAAAATGTGGAAAAAAAACAGCATGGGGGGCCCTTTGGGTCTGGTATGATTTTAAGGGGAACCCCATGCCAAAATGTAAAAAAAAAATAGCATGGGCCCCCCCAAAATCTTTACCAGACCCTTATCTGAGCAGGCAGACCCCCCCAGGTGGGATTTGTGGGTGGGGGGGGGGGGTGGCGCTCGCCCCTCCTTTCTTGACCTGCCAGGCTGCATGCTCGGATAAGGGCCTGGTATGGATTTTGGGGGGGAGCCCACGCCATTTTTTTTTTCAAATTCATGTATTGTCGGAAATGATATTGTATTGCCAGCAATTTAAATGGCATTTTTTTTCTTTAGAAATTGCATTTTTGCTGCAGCAGGTTCTATACATGGTGCAGATGCGCCACTTTACAGGCAGACTAAGGGGACCCCCCAGGCACTACATTTACAGGGATTTTTCATTTTTATTGTCCGGCCCAACTCTACCAGCAACTATCAGAGATTTCAGAGTACAGACCATTATTAGTAACAATTTTTTAATTTATAATTGTAGTGTTTAGCTTACATTTTATTTTAGACAACTTTATAATAAAAATATATTTGTTAGAGCATTAAAGATTTAGTTGATTTGTTCTCCAAGGAAGAAAACACACAATTTACAATCATTTGCTGACCTTCAGCCTCCCATTCAGTCTTGCACAGTTGTACCGGCTCCTCTCCTGGACTGAAATGGCTTACTGTGATTTCACTGCACACTGTGAGCTTCTCACAGTGTACATCAAAAGCTGCAGCAAGTCAGAAAAAACCCCGCCCCGTTTCCTGGCTGGAGGACACCCATCATCATCTAGCCCTTTCTTCCCCATCTTGACTGTCCTTGGCCTGTTCCATTCATTCATTGGATTTCTGTTCTGTCAATCAGTATCACATGTGGGTGTTACCCAGGGCAGTCTGCATGCAAATACAGCCTGCCCATAAACGCCCACTCCACCAGTCTGACATCCACCCATCAAGGTGTTTTGATATTTGTATAACTCCTCCCACTGCTTGCATCGGGATTGAGGGATCTTGAGATAAGTACTGAGGCAGGTTGCTGGGATGTTTCCAGGAAAGCTGTGTACAGCTGCTCCTCCCACCAGCCGTGATCTGCCTGCATTGCACAGAGAACCACAGAGACCCAGTGATGATATCACTGGCCTTAAAATGAGGTATACAATAAGAATGGAAAGCTTTTATTTTAAAAAGTCATTAGTATGCTGATGAGGGGGGAAGGGGGAAGCAGTAGAGGAAAAATATAACCAGATTAAATTAAATGTAAACTTGAGATTCAGTGATTACTGATAGATGGAAAGTCTTTTTTTTCCTATAGGTGGAGTTTGTACAATAGATTTTGTCAGATGTTCACAGAGAAATGGCTCAGAGCAGCTTCATCAATAGGTAAACGTATTGATGGTTGGCATTTATAAGACAGATAAAGGATGTACTGCAGTGTTTTATATACAGACCTCTAAGGGTCGCACCTATTGTATAATACAGTGCCCTGAAAAAGTATTCACACCCCTTGACATTTTGTACATTTTGTGATGTTACAACCAAAAACGTAAATGTATTTTATTGGGAATTTATGTGATAGACCAACACAAAGTGGCACATAATTGTGAAGTGGAAGGAAAATGATAAATGGTTTTCAACATTTTTACAAATAAATATGTGAAAAGTGTTGGGTACATTTGTATTCAGCCTCCTTTACTCTGATACCCCCAACTAAAATCTAGTGGAACCAATTGCCTTCAGAAGTCAGCTAACTAGTAAATAGAGTCCACCTGTGTGTAATTTAGTCTCAGTATAAATACAACTGTTCTGTGAAGCCCTCAGAGGTTTGTTAGAGAACATTAGTGAACAAACAGCATCATGAAGGCCAAGGAACACACCAGACAGGTCAGGGATAAAGTTGTGGAGAAGTTTAAAGCAGGGTTGGGGTATAAAAAAATATCCCAAGCTTTGAATATCTCACAGAGCTCTGTTCAATCCATCATCTGAAAATGGAAAGAGTATGGCACAACCGCAAATCTACCAAGACATGGCCGTCCACCTAAACTGACCGGCCGGGCAAGGAGAGCATTCATCAGAAAAGCAGCCAAGAGGCCCATGGTAACTCTGGAGGAGCTGCAGAGATCCACAGCTCAGGTGGGAGGGTGGGAGAATCTGTCCACAGGACAACTATTAGTCGTCTCTCCACAAATCTGACCTTTATGAAAGAGTGGTGAGAAGAAAGTCATTGTTGAAAGAAAGCCATAAGAAGTCCTGTTTGCAGTTTGTGAGAAGCCATGTGGGGAACACAGCAAACATGGAAGGAGGTGCTCTGGCCAAATGAGACCAAAATTGAACATTTGGCCTAAAGGCAAAACTCTATGTGTGGTGGAAAACTAACACTGCCCATCACTCTGAACACACCATCCCCACCGTGAAACATGTTGGTGGCAACATCATATTGTGAGGATGCTTTTCTTTAGCAGGGACAGGGAAGCTGGTCAGAGTTGATGGGAAGATGGATGGAGCCAAATACAGGGAAATCTTATAAGAAAACCTGTTAGAGTCTGCAAAATACTTGAGACTTGGTCGGAGGTTCACCTTCCAGCAGGACAACGACCCGAAACATACAGCCAGAGCTACAATGGAATGGTTTAGACCAAAGCATATTCATGTGTTAGAATGGTCCCGTCAAAGTCCAGTCCAGAGTTATTTTGCAAAGAAGAATGGGCAAAAGCGTCCCTCTCTAGATGCCCAAAGCTGGTAGAGACATCCCCAAAAAGACTTGCAGCTGTAATTGCAGGGAAAGGGGGGTTCTACAAAGTATTGACTCCGGGGGGCGCCATACAAATGTACCCCACACTTTTCACATATTTAATTGTAAAAAGATTTTAAAACCATTTATCATTTTCCTTCCACTTCGCAATTATGTGCCACTTTGTGTTGGTCTATCACATAAAATCCCAATAAAATACATTTACATTTTTGGTTGTAATATCACAAAATGTGGAAAATTTCAAGGGGTATGAATACTTTTTTAAGCCAGTGTACAATATGCATTATACATATTTATATATAAAAGCTACAATATTATACTATTTTACAATATTGTTAATACTAGTCCCGATATAGTACTATTAACTTTATTATTATTATTATTATTATTATTATTATTATTATTAACAGTAGTATTATTATTATAATACAGGATTTAAATAGCGCCAACAGTTTGCGCAGCACTTAATAAAAGGCAGGCATTACAGTTACATTACAATTTGGTACAAGAGGAATCAGAGGGCTCTGCTTGCTAGAACTTATGTATTATAACCATTTTCATATTAATGATACTATTAGTAATACTATCATTATCAACAATAATACTGTATGTTATGTAATTGGTGGAGTGGGTCACATTGGCGCTCCTCATCCTGTACATCTTCATATAATGAGATCAAAGCCGTGATGTAGACCTCATCTCATCTCCCACACAGCCAGATGACAATCACTCTACAGACAAGATCAAAGTCACTGTCATCTCGGGGAGGTCACATCCTCCGCCCCCTCGTCCTCGCCCGCGTACCGTATCACCACAGCTGCATCAAGGATCTCATTATATACCGGCTGCAGCTGGCACCCAACCATTCATCTCAGTGTTGAATAATAAGATACACACATCACTATCAAAAGCCTAACTATTGCCTCAAAGTTTTGGATGGAATGGAGAAGGGTTGGAGCCTCTGTCAGGTTTTTGCTGTCGGTGTCCCCGTTGGCTAGATATATCCTCACTTCCTGTCCCAGTGTCATGGTGATTTCAGGACAGGAAGTTGTGGGGTATCTCTTTGATGGAGACAGAAACAGCAATAAAAGCTGATTTATTTAGTAGCTGGGAGGGGCTACAGCAACTATTCTAAATACACATAGCTCCCAACTGTCCCTGGTTTGGAGAAATGTCCCTCTCGTCCCTCATTCCTCCTCATTTGTCCCTCGTTTTGGTCTGATCTATATAGTTGTATATAAAATGCATTATTTATCATTCAGAAGTGTTTCCCAGCGCTAAACCTTTCATCAAATTTCTAAATTGCTCTATTTGTAAATTTAAAAAGCCAATAAAAGGAATAGTAAATGGTAAAAAAAAAAACACCTGTGGATATAACTAATCTTTTTTTTTTGTTTAATTCACCTTTAGGGGGATGTGGCAGAGCGTGTGTCCTATGCCTGCATACTTTTGCTAATAGGTGTCCCTCATTCCCTTCTCAAAAAGTTGGGAGGTAAGCATGTAGACAGGTGCAGTCTACTCTCTCCACTGCAGGTGGCGCTCCTCCGCAACAGCACTGCAGCTGGAGAGGAAGTCAAGAGCAACCCAGTTCCTCTAGGGCAGGGATATGCAATTAGCGGACCTCCAGCTGTTGCAGAACTACAATTCCCATGAGGCCTAGCAAGACTCTTAGAGCCACAAGCATGACAGCCAAAGGCAGAGGCATGATGGGACTTGTAGTTTAGCAACAGCTGGAGGTCCGCTAATTGCATATCCCTGCTCTAGGGTTTCCTGAGTCACTGAGAAAGCACCCAATTGGATGCTGCCACCTTTTGTGACTCTGGCAGCCATCTTGGGTCAAGCAAAGCCTATTTAAGGCCTGTGGCTCCCAGGTTTAGTGTGCTTTATGTGAGTCAGTAGTGCAGGGACAGGTACCCAGCCTGTGGGGGACAGTACTAGCAGTAGAGAAGGGTTCTTTCTGTGTGCAGCAGCCCCCTAAAACTTACCTGAGGTCCATCTAGATCCAGCAATGTTGTAGGATGGTCTCAACTGCCAGGGACTCCCCTCCTCATTGGCTAAGATAGCAGCGAAGTACCATTGGCTCCCACTGCTGTCAAAGTCAGTGAGCCAATGAGGTAAGAGTGGGGGTGGGGCTGGACTGCAGCTCCGTGTCTGAATGGACACACAGAGCATGCCCCCATAGCTTGCTGTGGGGGTACTAGGCAGGAGGGAGGGGCCAGGAACACCTAAGAGGGACCCGAGAAGAGGAGGATCTGGGCTGCTCTGTGCAAAACCAACTGTACAGATGAGATAAGTATAACATGTTTATTATTTTGAAACAAAAAAAAGAGACTTTAGTATCACGAGTCACGACTGGCAACCTAGTCTAAAATGAATTATCGTTTTAGATTTGCCAGAACTAGTGTTCCCATTGGAAGAATCTCCCTCTCTTCCTGCTCTGGTGACAACTGTACCATTTTGCATTTCCCATCACCGATCACTATATAAAACAGAGAGGGTCAATCTCCCAAGTGGAAACACAGGCAGCAATAAAAACCTGGCAGGCGTTGTAACCCTTTCCTGAACTATCCAAATCTACAGAAATGTGGGCTTTATTTTGCTTTTTTTTG